>NC_058094.1:166245000-166870000 GCF_020171115.1 Neogale vison
ATTCTTGTCTCACCAGAATGCATGCTTCTGTGATGGCTTACTGTAACCCAGTAGAACCTAGTGCAATATTGAAAATATACCTTCCAGGCTAATGAACTTGGATTCAATCAAATTATACCATTCATTGTTGCTCTAGGTAAATAGCAGGTTCCTTGCTACTAATTTCTCTAAAAAAAAGATTGTTTTCTTATTAAAATATACATTATTGTATATAAATTATATCCTTGAGATGTTAGAAGTATTTCACACACTTTGAAGCTATACTCATTTTGCTTATTTTAATGGATTGTATTAAGCAGTATAATTTTGTCCACAAAGATCAAGATCCCTTAGTATTATTATATAAATTTTTTGAGAATAATTTTAGGAAAAAATATTAAAAATTACTTGGAGGAAAAGTACTATATACTGTAATGAGTTTCAAAACAAAACAAAAATATATGTATAAGGAAGCATCTCTTAGTTTAGTTTTATTTTTAAAAATTAAAGAAATTCTTATTGCTTCCTTTAAAATTTTCTGACTCAATATAAGTATTTTTGCATATTTGTTTTTTGTAGCATAAATTACTTCTCCAAATGCTTATAGTGGGGTGTTAATACATGTTAATTTTCAATAATCTTTTACTCTTTCCATTTTTGCCATCTGTCCTTCTTATAACAGAGCATAGAGAGTAGATCGGTATAAACCCTTTGAAGTACAGTTTGAAAGTCTGTACTGAAATGCTTATAAATTTTGGTTCAGAAATTCTTCACTAAGGTAATAATTTGGATTAAGGATTAAGATAATAATCTGGATTCTATACAAAAGTTAATGTACAAGGACTTTTTTTTTTTTAAAGGTTTTATTTATTTATTTGACAGAGAGAGAGAGATCATAAGTAGGCAGAGAGGCAGGCAGAGAGAGGGGGGAAGCAGGCTCCCCGCCAAGCAGAGAGCCCAATGCAGGGCTCAGTCCCAGGACCTGAGATCATGACCGGAGCTGAAGGCAGAGGCTTAACCCACTGAGCAACCCAGGGACCCCTACAAGGACCTTTATTACATTTTTTAACATGCAAAAGACCATGTAAAATGAAAAAGAATAAAGGTGAAATGTCTGAGAACTGTTAAATAAATTATGGTATGTCCATACTCTGGAATATTATATCCTTTTAAATTCATATTTTCAAAGGGTGTGTAAGGGCATGAGAAAGGCCTGTAGTAGAACATTACCTGAACAACTCAGAATTGCAGGCTCTTTGTGTAATATGGTCCTGGTTATTGTGATGTGCTGTTAGCAGTGCAGTGGATGTGGCATTGTGTGTTTCAATACATTCAGAAGGAAATACATTCAGAAGTGTTGAGAGTTTATTGCTAATTGGTAACACTACAAGTAATTAAGAATTTCTTCCTTATACTTTTCTATATTTTTTCCAGTTTTTCACAGTAAATATGTATAATTTTGCATTAGAAATATGTTACAAAAGAAAATTATCCCTGTATAGCCCAGCAAAGATAAACAATGGATCCCAAAGACCATCATTTAAAAGTACAATGTTTTGTTAGTAACTGGGAAACAGCCTGCAAGGTGACTGTTCTGAAACCCAGAGAGTGATCATTGCAGTCAAACAGAGGAAGATGAAAGATACTCAGAAGCCTCCACTGACCTCATGCCAAACTTAGAGGCTTTGTGTCAGCTCTGTTATTCTCAAGTTCAGCAGCCTTGGTAGCAGCAAATATTTGGTTCAGGTCAATAAAATAAGCTGTAGTAAAGTTTTAAACACAATAACGTGAAAAAATAATAAAACTTTTTCAGAAGCAATTGGCAATAAATATCACGAGCTCTGAAAATGTTCTTATTTTTAGACTCACTTTCTTACTTTTTGAGGATGAGTCCTCAGGAAATAATCTTAAATATTGAACAAAGTTTAGTAAAGTGTTATTTTCAATGGAAAAATATGGGAGCTAAATCTCTCCTTGGAGAATCATTAAGTAGATTATATTTACTTAATGAACTATTATGCAGATGTTAATAATATAAGTTATGAAAATGCTTAAGATAAGTGAAAAAGTAGACTATGTTGATGAATTTATTTAAAAGTTTTAATAACTTTGCATAAAGGAAACCTCTGTTGAAAAAAGAATGGAATAAACTATACCAAAATGGTTAATATGGTCCTATTTGAATGTAGGCTCATAGGGTAATTTTTTTCTTTTATTTTTCTCCATTCTCCAAATTTTCTTTTTCATCCTTTCATAAGGCAAAATAAACTTGGCTAAAAAAAAGACGGTGTTAGAAATTTTTACCTGATTTTATAATGTAATAATTCCCAAAGAAATGGGACATTTAAAGAAGGTTCTGGGGTACCTGGGTGGCTCAGTTGGTTAAGCGTCTGCCCTTGATTCAGGTCATGATCCTGCAGTGCTGGGATCAAGTCCTGCTCCAGGCTCCCTGCTCAGCAGGGGGTCTGCTTCTCCCTCTGACCTTCCCCCTCTCATGCTTGCTCTCTCTCATTCTTTCATTCTCTCTCAAATAAATAAAATCTTAAAAAAATAAAACTAATAATTTAGGATTGAAAGTTCTAGAGTTCTAGGGCCAAAATAGAGTTGGATTGAAAATAATAATAATACTCATAATATAATAATACTCCTCTAGAGTTCTAGGGCCAAAATAGAGTTGGATTGAGAATAATAATACTTATAATATAATAATACTCCTCTACATGATTGGAAAAAAATGGAAGTAGATGTGGGTAAGAGATGAACTGTGAATTTAAACAGTGAAAATGCTGGTCAGAATGGACCTCATGAAAATTTTCTATTTTCTTCCAACATTAGTGATATTATTTATTTCTAAGCCAACTGGTCAGACCATATGTTTAGAAGTCTCCTAATATCATGTTGAGGATTGGCTCTCCCTGAATCACTGAAGTATACTTTAATACAATTTAAGTGAAATAAACACAGAAGCAAAATTCAGTGAAGATAGTGTGGTTTTAATTACCATTTTGTCAAAGATATTTAATATGGCTTCTATTAGGGAAATGCTGCAGAAGAGTAGTCTCTTGTGGTACTTCTGGAGAAAGGATTTACTGGTCAAATGAATTTGGAAAACCATTTCCTTCATGGAGGTTCACAATGTGTGTTGATCCAGTAAGGTCTGCAAGATATCCAACAGTAAAGAAAACTCTAAATTTGCTTACTCAGAAAACTGAGTAAGATAAACAATGGATCCCAAAGACCATCATTTAAAAGTACAGTGTTTTGTTAGTAACTGGGAAACAGTTTATAATTATAATTCCCAGTTAGTAACTGGGAATCTAGTTTATTCAGATCTTTATTTTAATATTTTCTTGTTTTGAGAAACCTTAATTATCATCTCATGAATATACTTTGAAAATGCTACTCTAAATTGGTTTAAGTTTTATACTAAGAGGATAATTATGTTAAGAGGAGAATTTACTTCAAGTTTATGAATGGTGCATAAATCTATGTATGTTAGGCATACAAACCCCAAAAATTATTTTTTGAGGTCTTTGTGATTATTTTTTCTATTGAAAGTCAAAATGATTTGAAAATGGCCAGTGCATTCCAAGGCCATACGTGGCTGATAGCAATTTGTTGTACAAATTTGCACTTGGTAGATAATCGAATTTTTATCACTCATTTCAAGCTGATTACATTCTTTGAAGATGTTCTACTTTTTCCCGACTTTGCATCCGAGGCACACATTAGCAGGACAATTGCTTGCAGTTTTTGTTTTCCATTCTCTAGCTTTTAATGACATTTGAAGATCCAGAAACTTTCAAGAAGCAGCAAAGCAAGAAAGTACTATCCTGCTTGCTAAAAGAAAATAAAAACCGTTTTCAAGGTATGTTTATTCCTCCAATTTCATGGATGCTAAAATCCATGAATGGGCTTCATCTTCAAGGCCATCTTGAGCTGAATTACACTGCTTTGCATCTAATGTTGTATTTCTCTATTTGGGAGTCTTTTCCTGGGAGAGCATTTCTTAATAAAGATGAGGACTAGAATTTCCCAAGATTAGCAAAACTCTGTAATGAGTTGGATTTTAGACACCTGACAGGATATGCTAATACCAACAAAACTGCCTCTCCGAAAGAGTAACAACATCCTATGGGCAAAATAAAGCCAGGCAAAATAAGACTGTGTCTTTTTACTTCTGTTGCTAATTAAAATGTTAGAATTTTAAAGTTAATGAGTAGATTTCTTATCCTATGTAGAATTTTTTTCCTTATTAAAATATCATTAACATTTAAAAACTATTTATATTTTATTTGTGCAGAGATACCGCTTGTTCTAGAGTAAAGTTCAGATGAATGCCTGGATCATGAAGGACATTAATATCAATAATATATGTTGTTATATCTAAAAATAATCCAATAAAAGAAGTCAGCTTTTTGCTAAATTTTAATCCTACTATATAGAAGGTCCAAAGTGAGTTTGTTAAAGGTATTAGCTATCAAAACCAAACAGAAATTAATTAAATTAATATCTATCAAACTGACATGTATGTATTATGGGCTAGGCATTATAATAGATACTAGAAGAATGGAAAGCAAAGTCATAGTCCCTCTTACGAAGAAGTTGCACTCAAGTAGAGGAGAGAATATAATAAATAGGCAATTAATGCCTTGCCCAGTCTTCAAGAGGAGGAAGGAAATGGCAATTTATATATGTTTCCAGAGGAAGGGAATCTAAATTGAGTTTTTAAAGGTGACTAATAGGGCTGGTGAGCTGAATCAGTGGAACACTCCATATAGAATGTGCAGTATGCATAATGGGACAGGGTGACAGGGAGTATGTTGAGTTCTGACAATGGAGATGAATTAGAACAAGGCCAGAGTATAAGGAATTGGCATGGAATGAGGCTGGAGAAGTGAGCAGGTGCCAGAGCACAAGGAACCTTGCATACTATGTTAAAGAATTGAGATTTTATTCTGTAGGCAGTGAAGATCATTGAGAAATCTTATTCAAGGACCTCATAGGTCAAATCCTATCAGCCACATTGTTATGGTTAGGATGGATAGCATTCAGCATCACGTGGTGGTGGTGGTACTGGTGGTGGTAGTGATGAGAAAGAGTAGTGTGTGTGAGTAGTGTGTGAGTAGTAGTGTGGTAGTGTGTGAGAAAGAGAGAGACTGTACAACTCAGGGATGGGATTTATGGGCCTCGGCACTTGAGCAATGGTGGTGGTAGAGAATGGATATTGGGATGTGATAGGCATACTGCAATAGTATCGTCATTGTAGGTAACATTTCTTTTTGCTATTAATTAATGATTGGAACAAAAAATCAGAGTTTTTCTTCTGTCATCAAAATAGTGGTGATCTTGCTTGTGGTGAGGAAAGAAGGTAGATGTCGCAGTGGTGAAGATGCCTCCTTTCCTGTTCATGTCTCTCTTCCTTGGTAGACTTGTTTTATTTCTTCAGTTATATCTTTAATGTCTTTTAAATTGTATTTCTCTACATAATAGAATTTAAATTTTTCCCAGAGTGAAATATGCAGCTGATTAGGAAATCAAATCTAAATCCACCTTGTGCTGAGAGTATATCAGCATTATTAATCAAATGTTCAGACACTCTCTCTCATTTGTCTTTCATAGAACTGTCAGATACTTTCCCTTAAAATACTTTTTCAATCTTTAATATGTATATAGAATAAAAGATATATAATATTCTATATAATAATATATAGAATAAAGTCTTTAGTGACTCTTTAGTTCATATATGATATAATATCATTTCCTGATACATGGTGGTAATTTATTTTTATCATAAATACTGACTGGGCCCCAAGTTGTCTTAGTACTCCAGGCACATACATACATACATACATACATACATAAGTATATACAAAGCTTCTTGAGATTCAAGGAGCAAAACTCAACTTATTTGAAAAGTAAAGAAATAACATGAATGGAGCTAGAGAATAGTGTGTTAACCGAAATAAGTCAGTTAGAGAAAAAAAAATACCATGTGATTTCACTCATGTGGAATTTAAGAAACAAAACAAATGAGCAAAGGGAGAGGAAAAAAAGAGACAAACCAAGAAGCAGACTCTTTTTAAAAAAGATTTTTTTAAAGATTTTATTTATTTATTAGAGAGAGAGAGAGCTCACACGTAGGCAGAGAGGCCCGCAGAGAGAGAGGGGAGAAGCAGGCTCCCCGCTGAGCAGAGAGCCTGATGCAGGGCTCGATCCCAGGACCCTGATATCATGACCTGAGCCAAAGGCAGAAGCTTAACCCACTGAGCCACCCAGGCACCCCAAGAAGCAGACTCTTAACTATAGAGAACAAACTGGTGGTTATCAGGGGGGATATGGGGGTGGGGAATGGGTGAAATAAATGATGGGGTTTAAGGAGTACACTTGTGATGAGCAGCAGGTGTTGTATGGAAGTGTTGAATCACTATATTGTATCCCTGAAACTAATAGTACATGTATGGTAACTAACTGGAATGTAAACAAGTACTTTAAAAAAGTGAAGAAATAAAGTGAGAGGATTTTTTGGAAAGAGGTTAGACTTAGCAGTTATTGGCAGGTATTGTGAGCTATAAGAATGAGGAATTGAAGTCAGTCATACTGCTCTTCCTTCTCCCAGACTTGCATGGTTTCTAAGCCCTGCTCCTCCCCATGTACCTGTTTCAGTTATCCTGTGTCTAAATACTGGCTCTGTGTAGGTGTGAATGTGAGATCCTAGTCTGGACTGGATGCAGCCTCTTTAGTCAATTTCCCAGTAAAAATAGCTGATGTCTGTGTAACTCAATTCTGTAGTCACAGAAAAGAAGTCCTAATTGGTTTATCTTGAGTTGATTATTAGCTCACTTCCATCATTGAAGGCCAGGGGACTAGATCACATGAGACCATGTCTACTCATGGGGAGGGGGGGAGTACAGAGCAGGATGTCTAAGAAGGGAGAATGGAAACTTTAAGAAGGGAACATGGAGCAGGAAGAAAATAATTGGCCCAGCTGAGCCTCATTCCTGAACCTGCTACTACTCTCCCACCCTTTTTTTTTTCCCTCTCTCAGTGCACCTAACAAATTTCAACTTAACCTAAGTTCTAACTCTTTAGTTTAGATGCTAATGAGCAGTGAAATGACCAAACCGTGGACATGAATAAGGAAAAGGTCTAAGGGGAAACTCATGAAGAAGATAATGAACCCTTAAATAATCCAGCATTACCTGGCGTATCTGTGACCTACTGTCTGTAGGGCAAGAAGACTCACTCTTCTTCCCAAACTGTTGGTGTGGTTACAGAGACCTGCATTTTCTTCTGCCAAAGTAGAACAAGCTGAATTAGTTCTATGAATCTTTCCTGGAAACTGCTTGGTACTTAACCTTTCCTCACCTTCTGCTAGCAACTCAGAAGTGGCTATTTGTCTTGTTTCTATTTATGCTGTTTTAGTCTCTTTTTACAAACTGTACCCTTAGTCTATTGCTTTGCTTCCTTAATAGCAAGAAGATAAATGTCGGTAGAAGCAAATCATGTAAAATTTAATCCATTTAACAGAATTCCCTTTCGTGTGGCCAAAAGCTTTCTGAAATTTCTTGTCTTTATTACATATCTAAGGATGAGGATTTATAGGTACAGGAACATTTTCTTTCCCCTGTAGGTGATCCAGGGTTATACTTGGTGGGTGAAGGATAATGGTCTTCTGCTTATACCACCTTTAGCTTTGGGTGAAGTAGCACTAGAGGTGCTGGACAGGCACTATCATTTTGATCCTGAGGTAGTGGCTCAACAGTGAAAATATACAAACTGGTGTTCATTGGATTTATGCAATTGTGGTTTGACCCATGGTTTCATTTCAGGAGCTACCTTTCCTAAATGATACCCTCTTCATCGAACAGCTGTCTACTTCGGCAGTCACAGGAAAAACCAGGGAAAATAATTTTAAAAAACCTAAAAGCACATTGATTTATTCAAATGTTTTTTCAAGCTCTTGATATTAGGTGTTCTGCAGAGGAATGTCTGAAGCACTAGGAAGTACAGAAATAAAGCCAAGTGGCTCATTCTCTTTGAACTACAGAGTGCCATCATCTCAAGTGTTTTACATCTATATAGAAGGTAGATGACTTTCACTTGTCAGTCCATTGACCTTTTCATTTTCAGTTACTGCCTTTCCTCTTCATTCAACAACCTACCTCCATAGTCATATCTTGTCCCTTAAGTTCTCCATCCTATAATTGCTAATTCAGGAATGCAACTTTCTGGCCCAAATCGCTCTTTCCCATTTACTTGTTCAGTAATTTTCATGATACCTATTCTTAGTTCATTTCAGTTCTTTCCATCCCCTGCCTATTTCCCAGTTCACCAGCTTCCATCTTTCTTTACCACCCTCATACTCTGTTTAAATCCCAAGGCCTACTGCATAAAACAAAAACAAAAATAAACAAACAAAAAACTGTCACTAATATCATAATTCCCTTTTCCCTCTCCTCTTGTTATACCTCTCTGGCAAAATCCCATTTTTGGGTGAGCCCAGCTGTCTGCCTTATTTGTACATGTGCCCAGGTAGCACAAAGATTTTAGAGAAAATACACAATAAAATAGATAGCTACTTCTATCAATTCATGACCTTCAACTTCAGGTCAACTTTTCATATTGTTCAGCAAACCTGGTTCATTTCTCTGGCCAACCCTCCCACCCTCCATATTAATATTTTGAAGTTTCTCCACTTTTCTCAATTCTCTGATGTCCACCATTCCACTCTCAATTTGACTTCCTTAGTATCAGCATATTATCTTACTTTCTATACATAGAGACAAAAGAGATAGGAATAGACAAAAGAGAACTAATTCCCAAACTTAATTGTTCTTCTACCCATCATCCTCTCCTCCTATACAATGGGACAGCTGGCCCTTCAAGTGCTCCTGTCTAAGTCTAAAGTAACTACTCCTTCTGTCTTCTCAGAAACTGTATGCTATTGCTTTTTTTCTTGCTCTTTTTAAATTGCTCCCAATTTTTCCTTCTCTGCTGGATTATTCTCAGTGACAGTGAAGCATGTTCAAATCACCACCATTAAAACAACAACAAACACCCCCAAAATAACAACAACCTTTTGTGGTCCATCTTCTCAAAGGAATTGTCTATATCTTTGCCCAATACTCAAGTAGTTTTGAATAAATGAAGAAATTACTTAAAATTATCTGATAATTTAGCAAAATATTATATTTTGAGGAAGATTATCCTTGCATGAAGATTTTATTTTTCTTTCTTTTTAAAAAATGTTTTTATATTTAAATTCATATAGTGTATCATTAGTTTCAAAGGTGGAGTTCAGTTATTCTTCTGTTGCACATAAAACCCGGTGTTCATTACATCACATGCCTTCCTTAATGCCCATCACCCAGTTACCCGTCCCTCCTCCCCAACCTTCCCTCCAGCAACCCTCAGTTTGGTTCCTATAGTTAAGAGTCTAGTGTGGTTTGTCTCCCTCTCTGATTTCATCTTATTTTATACATAAAGATTTTAAATCTGCTGAATGTTTATGGAGGTCCTATCGTACTAAATGTTGAGGATATAGAAATGTAACATGGTTTTTTCTCTTACGATAGGCTTAAAGCCTAGCGTAAAAGACTGGTAAGTAAACAACATTATCAACACAATATGATATGCTATCTGCAGGTGTATGTCTGGGACTACAGAAGCATGTTCATAAGTAATTGAAAATTTAAAATGGAAACACAACACTGTTTTCATTGAGGCTGGATAAAATTAGCACAAATGTATTTTTAAATTAAAATAGAAAAATGTTCTAAAAAATAGAAAACAAATTTTAAAGAAACTCATAGTGAATATTCTGTCCAAAAATTTTATATAAATTCTATTTTGTGAGATCTTTTGAGTCAGAAATTGCACAGGTATTTTAATTGCAGGCAAAACTCTACTTTAAAAGCTTCTGCTTGGGTGCCTGGGTATGTCAGTTGGTTGTGTCTGTGTTTGGCTCAGAACATGATCTCGGGGTCCTGGGATGAAGCCCCATGTTGGGCTCCCTTCAGAGAGTCTGCTTCTCCCTCTTCCTCTGCCTCTGCCTCCAGCTCGTGCTCTCTTGCTCGCTTGCTCTCTCAAATAAATAAATAAAATCTTTTAAAATAAATAAATAAATAAATCCTCTGCTTGACTGTTAAATCTTTCCAATATTTGTTTGTTTGTTTATTTAAGATTTTTATTTATTTATTTGACAGAGAGAGAGAGATCACAAGTAGGCAGGGAAGCAGGCTCCCTGTTGAGCAAAGAGCCCAATGAGGGGCTCTAACGCAGAACCTTGAGATCATGACTTGTGCCAAAGGCAGAGACTTAACTTACTGAGCCACCCAGGCACCCCAAAATCTTTCCAATATTTAAATATTTAAATGCATTTTATTTTTTCAAGATACTGCTTGTTCTTCTTTCTGTAGTGAGTCCCTGGTGTTGCTTGCAGTTCATAAATTACTTTTCAGTTTACTAGCTTTGGTAGACTCTGAGATATCATACCAAATATCCCAGAAAGAACAGTTAGTAACTCTGAATTCAAAAACAATCTGAAGCCACTGAGAGATTTACGAAATTGTATAAGACATATGATATGAAAAAGTAACTATGTGAGTAAAGTCAAATATTGAAAGATAAAAGTAAAAATAATATCTTGTGGCATTTATACATGGGTATATACAGATGTGTTTGTGTGTATATGAAATAGTAATATTTAAACATTAAATGATCAATAATTGTATTAAATGTAAATGGACTAAATACTATAGTTAAAAGAAATATTGCCATGCTAAATAAAAAAATAAAATTATTTAAGTATTGCTTATAAGAGGGGTAGTTTTAATTTAAAGTCATGGAAAGGATAAAAGTAAACTATAAAAAGTACTAACCAGAAAAGGCTAATTCAGTTACCTAATATTATAAAAAGTTGATTTTTAAGCTAAAACACATCCTAGAGATGGACAATTTAATACAGATACATAATATAATAAAAAGTAGATTTTTAAAATAAGATACATTCTAGAGGTAGAGGGATAATTTGGAGTAATTTGGTTAATATATCAGGAGGACATATTATTCTTTATTCATATATACCTAATAAAATATATTCAAAGCATATAAAGGAAGAGAGAACTAACCAAATTCATAATTGTAGTCTGAGATTTGAATATTTCTTTTAATAAATGATAGAATAAGCAGATAAAAGATAAGCATGATGAATATTTAAGAATGTAATAAGCAAGTGTATAATTGTATTAATATAAGTTTATATTATAGACAAGTTTACTCATATATCTTAGATACAAGCATATAATTATAAAAAATATATACAAACATAAACAGAAAATTATGTGGGTGGGTTCTATAACCAACAATTGCAAAATACACAGACTTTTCAAGTACACCTGAACATTTTGTCAAAATTGACTCCATAGTGAATGCAAGCTGGTGCAGCCACTCTGGAAAACAGCATGGAGGTTCCTCAAAAAGTTGAAAATAGAGCTACCCTATGACCCAGCAATCATACTTACCCTAAAGAAAAAAATGTAGTGATACGGAGGGGCATGTGCACCTGAATGTTTATAGCAGCAATGTCCACAATAGCCAAACTATGGAAAGAACCTCATATGTCCATCAACATATGAATGGATAAAGAAGATATGGTATATATATATACAGTGTAATACTATGCAGCCATCAAAAGAAATGATATCTTGCCATATGCAATGATGTGGATGGAACTAGAGGACATTATGCTGAGCAAAATAAGTCAATCAGAAAGATAATTATCATATGATCTCTCTGATTTGAGGAATTTGAGAGGCAGTGTGGCGGGCTGTGGGGGGTAGGGAGGGAAAAAATGGAACAAGATGGGATCAGGAGGGAGACAAACCATAAGAGACTCTTAATCTCAGGAAACAAACTGATGGTTGCTGGGGAGTTGTAGGGGAAGGGATAGGGTGGCTGGGTTATGGTCATTAGGGAGGGTATGTGCTATGATGAGTGCTGAGAATTGTGTAAGACTGATGATTCACAGACCTGTACCCAGAAGTAAGTAATACATTATGTGTTAATTAAAAAAAAATTGACTCCATAGTGCTTTATATAGCAAGTTTTAATAAATCTCTAGGAATTGGAATATTATAGATTATGGTTTCTGACATTGAAATTAAGCTAGAAATTAGTAATAAAGAGGGAAATAAAGATAAAAATTGTAAGTTAAACATTACTCTTCTAAAAATAGCTGTTGGTTAAAGAAATAAATCATAATGAAATTTACAAAAAATTTTAATTAAAAGATCATGAAAAAATACCATTTCAAAGCTTATAGAATGCAGCACATGATGGCTAAGAGAGAAATTTATAGCCTTAAATAAATATATTAAAAACAAGAGTAAAAAATAAGTCTTGATTCCAATACATCAGAAAAAGAACAGCAAGTTAAATGTAAAAAAAAAAAAAGAAGGAAGACAATAAAAAAGATCATAGCAAAGATCAATAAAATAATAAGCAGACCTAAAATAGGTTCAAGAAATCCAGTAATTCTCTATAATGAGCAATAAAATTAACAATGTTCTAGCAAGGAAAATGGAGAGAGGAAAGAGGTATAAAATTTCAATATCAGTATCAATAATAAAAAAATATGTAATTAGATATTCTACAGAATTTCTAAAGATGGTAAGAGATTATAAAGGTCTTTCTAAATCGTATTTATTTATTTATTTATTTTTATTTAAGAGAGAATGGGTGAGTGGGGGAAGGAGCAAACTCCACACTGAGTGTGGAACCTGATGCGTAGCTTGCTCTCAGGACCCCAAGATCATGACCTGAGTCTAAACCAAGATTTGGATGCTTAACCGACTGAGTCACCCAAGGCCCCCAAGTTGTAAGAGATTATGAACAATTTTTGTGCTGTTAATATGGAAAATGTGGATGTAATTAGAAAACTCTTAGACAAATGGTCATAAAGGAGCCTGTTTTTACAGCCTTTGGAAATATGAAATATACACAAGAAAGTACCTCACCTAAGTTTTAAAAATAAGAAAGCTATATTACACTTTTATAAAACTAAAACTTTTTTTTTTTTTTTTCAGGGTGCCTGGGTGGTTCAGTTAGTTAAGCATCTGCCTTCATCTCAGGGCATAATCCTAGGGTCCTGGGATCGAGCCCCACATCTGGCTCTCTGCTCAGTGGAGAGCCCGATTCTCTCTCTCCCTCTGCCTGCTTCTCTGCCTACTTGTGTTTTGGCTCTCTGTCAAATAAATAAATAAAATCTTAAAAAAAAAAAAACCTTTTCTTTTTAAGCAGAAGAAACTATATTATACTTTTATAAAACTAAAATTTTTTTCACCAAAATCATTATTATATAGTAAAAAGGAAATCCAGAGTTCAAGAAGATTATTACAATATTATGATTGAAAAAAGGAGCTCTTGTTGAGAATATTATAATGGTATTCTATAAGTCAATAAGGGAAAGATGGAAATACTAACTGAAAATTGAGCAAAATACTCAAACATTACAAAAAAGGGTATTCAAGTGGCCAAAATAAGATGAAAAGGGGCTTAACCTCTTCAGGTCTCAATAAAATCCATCAGCTCCAACTGCCTTCCAGAATGGCTAAAACTAAATGACATATTCTTGGAATTGGCAAGGTTATGGAGTAACTGAAACTCTCATGCATTGCTGGTAGAAGTGTAAATTGGTACAACCATTTTGGAGACCTGTTTGATAAAGTGGAAAACCTGAACCTGGCCAAAACCTATGACTCAAGAGTAACATACCTGGGTATGTAACTGTCAGAAACACATGTGTATGTTTGTTAAAGAAAATGCTCACAGCATTAATAGTAATAGACAAAAACTGGAATCCAACTCAACGTTCACCAAAGGTAGAATGGATAAGGTATGTTGTGATGTATTAATATAATGGAATACTATATAGCAACGAATATGAACACATTATTTATATGGCAAAGCCAGGATAAATCTCACAAACATAGTGTGCAGTGAAAGAAGACTGAAGCAAAGTGTACAAATTGTATTGTTCCATTTGTATAAAATTCAGTTCCTTGAAAGAAACATCACTTGCTTTAGGGTCCAGAAACTGATTATTGTTGAGGGGAAAGGTAGTGTCTTAGAGGGGAACAAAGGAGTCTGTGAGCTGCTACCTAGTCCTCTGTTTCTTGGCTGGGCAGAGTCAGATGGATGCATTCAATGAACATTCATTGAATATACATTCACGACAATATAATTATGTGTATCCTTTCCTATATAAATGTGATAATTGAACATAAATTTTTATTAAAATTTTTGGGATGCATGTAATTTGGAATATTTGGAGTTACAGGGAGTTAATGTGGAAAAGAAAGCCCTTTTTTAATATAAAAATATTTATTTATTTGAGAGAGACGGAGAGTGTGTGCAGGAGAGCAGGGGGAGGGGCAGAGGGAGAGAGAGAATCTCCAGCTGACTCCCCACTGAGCCTGGTGCAGGGCTCAAACTCATGACCCTGAGATCATGAACTGAGCCTAAACCAAGAGTTAGGGGCTTTTTCAGGCATCCCAAGCCTGTTACTGCTTTAAGCAAGGGAAAATTTTCCTTCAAAAAGCAAAATGGTATAATAAACATGGACTTTGGAATCAGGAATTTTTGAGTACAAAGTCTAAATTTACTGTTTATTGGCTTTATGATTTTGAATACACAGCTTTGTCTAAACTTCAGCTTCTAAAAATTGCCCCTGAGGAATATATATAATGTATCAATAGGCCTGGAGCCTTTGTTTCCTGGGATTTTTTGTATTTAGCACTGCTAAATAGTAAAGCCATGCTCCCAGGATGGCCTACCGCCAACAGATGTGGCTTTGGCAGTTACTGTATTTCTGCCTTTACTTATTTGGAAAAAGGCAATTTAGAAAAAATATAAGGCAGTTCTTACAAGCCGTAATTACTTAGCTTTGCAATCGTTGGTTAGCTCCTAGGCACGCTAAAACATAGCAGCAACAAACAGACTAATCATTTTCCTGTACTGAAACTTAAGTCAGGAAATTCATTTGTCTCATCTGTGCCAAAAGCAAATTTCTTCGCAGTCCTCCCTGCTTTGCCTTTTAGGTAACTCAGAACACCTGGTTGCCAATTGCTAGCTGATGATAATTAGCTTTCAATTATCACCAGTTAAATTTTCACCTGTTCAATTTGCAAATTCCTGAATTTTTTGGCTTGTCCTGTTAACAAGTTCTGATCTGTTCTGTCTTCAGTACACCTGCTCTGTGAGAGTGGGGAAACAGTTCTCCCACTGGGGAATTTCCCCTTCATCTGTCGTGCTGTCCAATTTTATCCATCTGGTGTTAGATGGGTACACACTTTGCTAAGAGACACTGAGGAACACCCAGATTTAGTCTCAATCTCTTAGGTTTCCAGGGCTAGGGCTGGTCCTGCTTTCCCGAGAGTGATTCTGTGACTCTTCTCACTTTCTTCAAAAACAGACAAATAGTCTTTATTTCTACAAATTAGCCTTCTTAAGAGATTAACCAAAACAATAAATAGATAATATAAGGAATGAGTCAATTTTTAACAATGGAGTTCTCCTAAATTTAATAATGGATTGAGATTCAATAAACCAGGAAATGAGATAAAGGTATAGGAGATAATGTAGTAAGATTTTGAGAGAGAACATGAAAAATACCCTAGTGGAATATTTGGTGGTTCTGTTTGAAGATATTTATGTCAGTTACATAAAATATGAAGTGTCTGATAGGTGATCTTAGAACAAACATAAAATAGGGGCACCTGGGTGGCTCAGCAGGTTAAAGCCTCTGCCTTCGGCTCAGGTCATGGTCCCCGGGTCCTGGGATCGAGCCCTGCATCAGGCTCTCTGCTCAGCGGGGAGCTGCTTCCTCCTCTCTTTCTGCCTGTCTCTCTGCCTACTTGTGATCTCTGTCTGTAAAATAAATAAATAAAATCTTAAAAAAAAAAAAGAACAAACATAAAATAAAGTGGAATGCTCTAAATATTATAACACTATATATATGGCAGTATTACAATATAGGATAATATTAAACAGTATAAATTGGATATGTGACATTGATTTATGCCTTAAATATAAATACAGCTCATATATAAGGAATTTAAAACTTATATTAAAAATATAAAACATAATAGAAAGTGATTTATTTGCATTATATAGTTTTCTTCACTTTCTACTTAAAGTCATTTCTGTAGTAATCAGTTAAAAAACAACAATAACAACAAAATCATAACATTAAAAGAAAAATTTTAAAAAGAATGCATAGCACCTTTCTATAACTTTATATTTTATTTTACATATTTCTTTATCTTCACCAACATATATCTTATATTATTATAGCCATAGTTTATAATAAATATTATGATTTTTTATTATTTATTTTTATTTTTTTAAATTTTTAAATAAACATATAATGTATTTTTATCCCCGGTGGTACAGGTCTGAGAATCGCCAGGTTTACATACTTCACAGCATTCACCATAGCACATACCCTCCCCAATGTCCATAACCAACCCCCCAAACCCCCTCCCCCCAGCAACCCTCAGTTTGTTTTGTGAGATTAAGAGTCACTTGTGGTTTGTCTCCCTCCCAATCCCATCTTGTTTCATTCATTCTTCTACCCCCTTAACCCCCCATGTTGCATCTCCACTTCCTCATATCAGGGAGATCATATGATAGTTGTCTTTCTTCGACTGACTTATTTCGCTAAGCATGATACCCTCTAATTCCATCCACGTCGTCGCAAATGGCAATCTTTCATTTCTTTTGATGGCTGCATAGTATTCCATTGTGTATATATACCACATCTTCTTGATCCATTCATCTGTTGATGGACATCTAGGTTCTTTCCATAGTTTGGCTATTGTAGACATTGCTGCTAGAAACATTCAGGTGCACGTGCCCCTTTGGATCACTACATTTGTATCTTTAAGGAAAATACCCAGTAGTGCAATTGCTGGGTCATAGGGTAGTTCTATTTTCAACATTTTGAGGAACTTCCAAGCTGTTTTTCAGAGTGGTTGCACCAGCTTGCATTCCCACCAACAGTGTAGGAGGGTTCCCCTTTCTCCACATCCTCGCCAGCATCCGTCATTTCCTGACCTGTTAATTTTAGCCATTCTGACAGGTGTGAGGTGATATCACATTGTGGTTTTGATTTGTATTTCCCTGATGCCGAGTGATATGGAGCACTTTTTCATGTGTCTGTTGGCCATCGGGATGTCTTCTTTGCAGAAATGTCTGTTCATGTCCTCTGCCCATTTCTTGATTGGATTATTTGTTCTTTGGTTGTTGAGTTTGCTAAATTCTTTATAAATTTTGGACACTAGTCCTTTATCTGATATGTCATTTGCAGATATCTTCTCCCATTCTTTCAGTTGTCTTTTGGTTTTGTTAACTGTTTCCTTTGCTGTGCAAAAGCTTTTGATCTTGATGATTAAGATAGTTCATTTTTGCCCTTGCTTCCCTTGCTTTTGGCGATGTTCCTAGGAAGATGTTGCTGTGGCTGAGGTCGAAGAGGTTGCTGCCTGTGTTCTCCTCAAGGATTTTGATGGATTCCTTTCTCACATCAAGGTCCTTCATCCATTTTGAGTCTATTTTTGTGTGTGGTGTAAGGAAATGGTCTAATTTCATTTTTCTGCATGTGGCTGTCCAATTTTCCCAACACCATTTATTAAAGAGGCTGTCTTTTTTCCATTGGACATTCTTTCCTGCTTTGTCGAAGATTAGTTGACCATAGAGTTGAGGGTCTTTTTCCGGGCTCTCTATTTTGTTCCATTGATCTATTTGTCTGTTTTTGTGCCAGTACCATACTGTCTTGATGATGACAGCTTTGTAATAGATCTTGAAGTCTGGAATTGTGATGCTACCAACTTTGGCTTTCTTTTTCAATATTCCTTTGGCTATTTGAGGTCTTTTCTGGTTCCATATAAATTATGATATGTTTTTAAGTGTTTGATGTTTCTCTGATTCTATAGTTTTTATTATTTTAATGAGGGCAGATTAATTCACCAAAATGATATAATCTAAACCACTCATTTATTTTGGAACATTTGTCTTGCATCTGTTTCTTAAATTATTTTAACTGTAATGGACATTCTTCTGTTTTTACAACTTATAGTATATTTGTGGGGAATTATGTGTCAAATAGTATGATCCAATTTTTTATATGCCTTGATATATATTGCCAAATTGCCTTTCCAAATATTATTTATCAATTGTGTTTTCCAGCTCCAAATCTGCATTGCTAAAACAGTGATGTTTCTGACTTTTACATTTTTTGTCAGTGTATTTTTATCTTTTTAATTTATAAAATAATCATGTTTAATGAAGGAAATGTGTAAAATTAGGAAATTACAGAGAAAAACAAAACTAAAATTAGCATGATATTATGACCCAGAAATTTCTTTAATATTTTGGAATATATTATTTCAGATGTTAGTAATAAGATGTTTTAAAACCCCATTATATTTGTTGTTGATATGCTGTTGATATTTTGGAATAATAACAGTAACCATGTTGTAGCCTAGACTTAATTACATTTTGAATTTTTTAGGCTTAAGCATCATGTCTTACATTTATTTTGAATCTACACTGGACAGATCATCATACTATCACATGAAAGATATTCAGATTCTTTAAAATTATTAAAAATTTCCCAGAGGCAGACATATACATTAAAAAAACCAGTTGGAACTGCAGACTTATTTTAAGTTTGTGCTATCTCTCAAATATGATTTGTTTACATATTAATTCATTTATTTAGGGGACATTTATTTTTTAAAGTTTTGTATTTTTATTTTTAAAGTATTTTTTTATTTTATTACTATTACTATTATTATTTTTTAAGTAAAATCTGTGCCCATTGTGGGGATTGAACTCATGGCCCTGAGATTAAGAGTCACATGCTTAGTGGACTGAGCCAGCCAGGTACCCCTCAAGGGGCATTTTATTAACTGTTAAGCAAAACACAAGGAAGGACATGGTCATTCTATTAAGATATGGGCCATAGAATAACCAAAAGAGGCTTTGTTCCAAGAGTAAAACTTCACCAGAACACAAAAAAACAAGTAGGTCTTCACAAGGCTTGGGCAGGCGAGGTAAAGTATTTCAGGAAGAAGATGAAATATGATCAAAGATTCAAGCATGAGAGAACCGTTACACTGACAGCAACTTGATTGGGAAAAAGAAATGTTAAGCCTACAGAAATAAGCAGGGGCCAGTTGGGAGGGCATGAGTGTCATGCTAAAGATAGTTATGAAAGGCATTACAAAGCAGGAATTGACTTAATAATAGGAAATACCTAACTATCCAATTAAATAAGATATAGAAATTACTTCTCAGATGCTGAATTAGATGGTCAGTGCACACATACATGTTCACAACCTGAGCAGTAAAAACAGTATGATTCACATATGAAACAGTATGATTCATGTATGAAATCAGTATGATTCATGAACATCTCCCTCTTACAGTAAATGAATAAAAAGGCAGTTTTAGGCTTCATCTCAGCTGAAGTTTAACCCTCACATCTCTAAACCCCATTAAATACCACCACATCTCTTAAAACAACAGTTTATAACTTTACAAATATATGTAATAGATGATGACCTGTTTCCATACAGATGCTTTCACTTTGAAACTATTTTTAAAAGTGGCAGGAAATATAAAGAAAACAAGAAAATAAAGATAGACTGTATTATTCAGGAATGATAGCTAAACTAAGCCACCATGGATGGTCGAAGACCAAAAAATAGACTCAAGTGCATGGTTAGCAATTTTTTTTTTTTGAAGATTTTATTTATTTATTTATTTGACAGACAGAGATCACAAGTAGGCAGAGAGGCAGGCAGAGAGAGAGAGAGAGAGAGGGAAGCAGGCTCCCTGCTGAGCAGAGAGCCCTATGCGGGACTCCATCCCAGGACCCTGAGATCATGACCTGAGCCGAAGGCAGCGGCTTAACCCACTGAGCCACCCAGGCGCCCGCATGGTTAGCAATTTTAAGTGAAGTAGTTTTGTCAGACCAAAGGATGTGGCTCTGAGCTTACATCAAAATATATGCAAGTGATGCCATTTGGCCTACAACAAGCATTAATGCTGAGTCTGAATGTGCAAGAGGAAGTATAGTGGAATTCAGTGTATTCTCTTTGTATTTAAGTATTTTATGAGTGTTACAAATAGCATGTCTGAAACCTTTTTGGAGTCCTTCCGTCAAGATTTGACTCATTTTATTTCAGCTGCCAGGAGATGTAGGAGGCACTATAAGGCAGTGCTGCAACTTTCTCATCCCTCAGACTTCTACAGGAAATCTGTGCAGAAAGAGAAAAATTTATAGTAGTACCTAAATTCTCTAAACTGGCTTTGATTTCTGAGCCTCAGATAAGAAAAGCTGAGTTTGTAATTGGCTTGATTATTTAATTCCCATTCTATTTTTTTGTGATCTTAAGATGTTCATTCTCATTGCAGAATTATAGTCTCTGGGGTTTTATGCCCTTGTACACCACTGAAGTTTTTCATTACAAATACTAAGAAATGTAGGCAGCAAGAAAGAGATTATGGAACCTTTGAAGATCTGACAAGTACCAGTGAGTTTGCTATCTCTTTTTATTTGGATAGCCAGTAACTGGTTGCATTGATAAGCCACTTTTATATGAAATTCTGGCTTCAGTGGTTCACTGATTCTGTGATTAGTATTTGTGCAGTTTGGCTCATATCATGTAGAAAATATACTTTATTGTATTCATGGATTGTCTGGGACCTTTAAAGTGATACTTTTTTTTTATACCTTTATTCACCTGATTAGAATTAAGTATGTTGACTAATTTTCATTCTTATGGTTACCATACTCCTTTATAAATGAAATCATTATGAAAGATAATTTATTTCATTGACATGAGGAGAGAAGGAGTGAGGAAAAACTCCAGAAAATCTAGATCTTTTCTCTCATTTCCTCTATGGCTTCTCATTTCCTGATAATTAATGAGTTTATGTATAAACCACCTGTACTTACTGCCCTATTAAAAAAAGGGTTGGGGCAATTCCTAGGTGGCTCAATCAGTTAAGCAACTGACTCTTGATTTTTGGCTCAGGATCATGACCTCAAGCTCCACAAGGCGCCATGCTGGGGGTGTAGCTGCTTAAGATTCTCTCTCCCTCAGCCCTTCCTACCCCCCCTCCCAATAGATGTGTGTGCTCTCTCTCTAAGAAATAATAAATAAAAGAATTAAATAATAAAAAAAATACCGAAGACTTGAGGTGGCATCCAAATATTGAATAGTAGAGAATCAGTTAATATAATACTATTTCTATACCATAGAATGCTGCCCATGTATTGCAGATGTTGTAGAATATTTAATGAAATGTGGCTTCCAGATCTTTCTGTTTGATATAGAAATGCTGGCAGTGTTCTGGGTTTCAACAAATTTATACTCCCCAGCTTTCCCTATCCCAAGGGTTAGATACGTGAAATAATTTTGGTCAATGAGATGTGAGAAGTTTCTAGGTGGGAGCACATTCAGTTAGCACTTACCATCTGTCTTTCCTCTTCATTTCCTGGAACACAGATACAAAGATGAAGGTAGAACAACCATTTTGCATTCTTCACAAGACAGCAGTAATGAGGGTGGTGCTATTTTCTAAGGAGACTGTATTTGTGTTGGTATTGTGGGTCTGGTTCATGATAACAGAATTGTTTTACCAGGCTCTGATCTTTCAGCTGTGTGAAAAAAGAACCCCTGCTCTTTTTTAAAATGCTAATTGCAATATAATTAACAAACAGTATTATATTAGTTTCAGGTGCACGATATAGTAATTCAACAATTCCATACATTACCCAGTGCTCGTTGCAACACTCTTTAATCCTTATCACCTATTTTACCCATCCCCCCATTCACCTCCCCTCTGATAACCATCAATTTGTTCTCTAGAGTTTACAGTCTGTTTCTTGGTTTGTCTTTTTCTTTTCCTTTGCTCATTTTTTCCTTAAATTTCATATATGAGTGAAATCATATGGTATGTGTCTTTCTTTGACTTCTTTTGCTTGGCATTATATTCTCTAATTCCATCCATGTTGTTACAAATGGCAAGATTTTATTTTTTAATAGCTAAATAAAATCATACACAGACACATAGATACACATCACATCTTTATCCATTCATCTATCTGTGGGCACTTAGGCTGCTCCCATAATTTGGCTATTTGTGCTATAACATTGGGATACCTGCCTCCCTTTGATTTAGTGTTTTTGTATTTTTTTGCATAAACGCCCAGTAGTGCAAAATAAGGTAGATTAATTTTTAACTTTTGAGGAAACTCCACATTCTTTTCAACAGTGGTTGTACCAGTTTGCATTCCCACAAACAGTGCAAGAGAGTTCCTTTTTTATCAAATCCTCGCCAACACTTGTTTCTTGTGTTTCCGATTTTAGCCATTCTGAGAGGTGCGAGGTGATATCTCAGTATCTCAGTGTAGTTTTGATTTGCATTTCCCTGGTAATGAGTGATGTTGAGCATCTTTTCATGTGTTGGTTGACCATATATTTGTCTTCTTTGTAAAAATGTCTATTTGTATCTCCTGCCTGCTATAAAAGAATGCTTTCATGGTTAAATCATAGTAGCTTAGGTTTTCCATTATTTGTAGCCAAGTTCAATTCCTAACTCATATAATATAAAAAAATACCTATAATATTGAATTGAATAAAGAAAGAAATATGTACTTTTGCTTCTGGCCATAAGAGAATAACTAGTATGTATGCAATTACCCTCTCCACAGAAAAAATGTAGAAAAAATGGAAACAAAACCAAGCCACTGTTTTCAAACACCAGGCAGCATAGAACTGAGATTCCCTGAGAGAAGAGAAATAGGTTGGACCTTCCTTTTGACTAGACTTACTGTCTGGAGGCACTTTCTGGGTGGTAACACAAGAAAGGAGAATTCGGGCACCTGGGTGGCTCAATGGGGTAAGCCTCTGTCTTCAACTCGGATCATGATCTCAGGGTCCTGGGATCGAGTCCCACATTGGGCTCTCTGCTCAGCAGGGAGCCTGCTCCCCCCCCCACTTGTGTTCTCTCTCTGTCAAATAAATAAATAAAATCTTTAAAAAAAAAAAAAGAAGAAGTCACACAGAGTCTATGAATCTTGCTAATTTAAGGGGACAAGGAGTTTTCCAAATAAAAATAGGTATGTATAGAAAGAAATACAATGCAAAATCAAGACAAAAATTAGTAGAAGTAGTTGAAATTATTAATTATTAAGATGATGGAATTTGTCAAAAAAAATATTAAAAAGCTGTTATGCACAGGATGCATAAAAATTTTAAAAAAGGAAGATATAAAAAAAAGAAGTAAATGGAAATTCTCAAAATGAAAAATACAGCGTCCCTAATTAAAATTTCACTAAGTTGGATTAATAGCAGATTACAAACTATAGAATAAAAGACCAGTGAACTTTAAGACACTGATCTTTTTATGTCTCCAGAGTTTTTCTTTTTCCACAATAGCATATAGTGGAAAGCATATAACATACTACTTTATCAGATTGGCGTCTTTCACTTAGCAATGTACATTTAAGATTGCTTCATATCTTTTTATGGATTGATGTCTCATTTATTTTTACCTCTTTTTTCTTTGACCACATATTATTTAGAAATATTTTTTTAAATTTTTAAAATTTAAATAACTTTATATTTATTTGAGGATGTATCAGAACTCTAACCCTATGTACAAATGTTAACTTAAAATGGATTATAGAATGAAATTTTTAAAAAATCTGTAACTGTAAATTTTACAGGATAATACATAGGAAAAAAAATGCAGGCAACAGTTTCTAGGCAGGATACAAGCACAATTCTTAAGAACATTGTAAAATTGTACTCCATTAAAATAAAAA
This sequence comes from Neogale vison, assembly GCF_020171115.1. Taxonomy (NCBI): domain Eukaryota; kingdom Metazoa; phylum Chordata; class Mammalia; order Carnivora; family Mustelidae; genus Neogale; species Neogale vison. The sequence goes on from NC_058094.1 coordinate 166,268,882, forward strand.
GCACCTGATTACTGATAGACAGTATTAAGAAAAGTGAAACAGAAGCCACATACTGAGAGAAAATATTTTTATTTTTATTTTTAATTTTTTCACTTATTTATTTGAGAGAGGGGGAGAGAAAGAGAGCAAGTGAGTGCACAAGTTGGAGGAGGGGCAGAGGGAGAGGGAGAAGTAGACTCCATCTAAGCAGGGACCCCAGTGTGGGACTCTATCCCAGGATCCTGGGATCATGAACTGAGCTGAAGGTAGATGGTTAACTGACTCAGCCACCCAGGTGCCCCGGAGAGAAAATGCAGATATGAAAATATGCAGATTAAAGCTACTGCATAAAACCCCTCTCTCTGTATTGGAATGGCTAAAATGTATATGTGCTGCTGAAGCGAGCACTAGGATGGCTAAAATGTAAAGGACAGAGAACACAAAATTTTGGTGAGCATTTAACGTGACTATAACACTTAACACATTGGTTTTAGGAATATTCAATAGTTCAAACTCTTTGAAAACCAATTTAGCATGTTTGAAAACAGTTAAACATGAACATATAAAACTGGGGCAATTCTACTTCTGATTATTTACCCAAAATATTAAAGACATGTCAGCATATGTTCATTATAGCTTTGTTTATAAGAGCCAAGAACAGGAAATAACCCCAAAGTTTTCAGCAGATGAATGAATGTACACATTTGTTTCTACCCATATACAAAATCCTCTTTGGCAGTTAAAGGAAAAGACGATTGATATACCAGCAAGATGGATGAATAAGTATTATTGCGTGCAAAAGAAGTCAGACTCAAAGTCCATACTGCAGAATTTCATTTATATGAAAATCTTGCAAAAATAAATCTCTGGTGACTGAATGCAAATCAGGTTGCTGAGAGCTTAAAGATTCAGTGGGAGTAATGACTAGGATAGTGTTATAAAGGGAGTTTTTGAAGTGTTGAAAATCTATAACTTGATTGTGGTGGTGTTTAGACCAGTGTATATATTGCCCAAATAATCAAATTGTACATTTAAAATCAGTGTATTATGCTGTATCTAAATTATGTATCAGTAAAGTATATTAGAATGCAAAAAGTTACAATAAAATATAAAGATGTTTTACTCTTGATGTAACATACATGTACCTACACACACACACACACACACACACAAATGGACAATATAACATTTGTAATACCGCATAATATAATACAGCATATGGCAAAACACACCAGAAAGCTTTAAAGCCATATTTCAATAATAATTACTATGTTTTCTTCTCAGTATTATTCTTTATTTTATATATTTTTCAAATGAACTCACACAGACTTTACAAACATAAGAGAAAACATTAAAATAGAAAGAAAAAACCTGAGTTTCCATGGTTGAAATATACACCTTAGGTTTTGACCTCTTAGGCAGATTTACCAACAGGAATGTAAGCTGTTTGCCCTCTGGTCTTTTTTATAGACATCGTGTTCATTTACAAAAATTAAGTTTTGTTTCCATGGGTGCCTGGGTGGCTCCGTTGGTTAAGCAACTGCCTTCACCTCATGTCTTGATCCTGGAGTCTTGGGATCACATCCTGCATCAGGCCCTCTGCTCAGCAGGGAGTCTGCTTCTCCATTTGACCCCCATCCTTCTCATTCTCTCTCTCTCTCTCAAATAAATTAAAAAAAAAATTTGGTTTGTTCCTTAGCCCTGAGTAAACTGTGAAAACATCATCAATTTTTATATGTCTAAATACCAGCATTAGTTTTCAGTTGAAATATAAATAAGACTTGATTTGATTTAACAAAATGGTAGTGTTTGGAAAAATCTTACATTTATATATCCTAAACCCAGTATCTAGTGTTTTCAGAAAATCAGCTATAGAGAACATATTTTAGTTCATTTCACACTGTGTTAATTGTGTAACATGCTGTAACCATTACCTTTACCAGCTACAATTACTCTTCTAATGGAAACTGATGAATTTAACAAGAAATTATTAGATCTGTTTGATCAAAGCAGGAACAAGTGGTTGATGGGAAATACTTCCTAATGAATATTTCATTCCCCTTACCATCCCTCCTTCAGTTTTATAATTGAATTACGTACCTCAATTTAGTTAAATAAAGAAATAATAATTTAAAGCATTTAGTGTATAAAATACCATAGTAGGTAACATAAGCTATAAGAAATTGTCTGTTGCAGACCAGAGAAGATACTGCCATCCTGACCACTTCTGCCAGGTGCTTTTATTCATCCAATGTGGGAAAGCAAATATTTGGAAGATTTTTTTTTCCTTTTAAAATATTTCTTCCTCCTCACTTTTATGCTTCTTGTCATCTTTCAAATATATTAATATATTCTCTTCTCTTTGTTATTGTCTATGAAAACCACCAACATTTCTAATTATTTCAGTATGCTTAAATTCTGACTGACTTCTTTTAGTGTTCTTGCATTGCCTTTAGAAGAGGTGCTAATACCTTAGAATAGCATAAGAAAGCCTGTGGGAAATGTTTCCTGGCTACCTCTCTATGCCATCTTCCCCATGGCATCCAGTGCTCTGCCAATGCTGGACAATTTGCTGCTCTTCAAAAATTTCCTGACATTCGTAGATGCTTGCTGCTGTGTATTCAGTTTGCTCTGCTTAAATACTTGGTGACAAGCATTTCTCTGCCTCCTACCTCACTCTGCCTCCTCCCTCACTTAGTAAATTCTCTGCCTTCTACCTTACTTGGTAAATTTCTACTTCTCTTTCAAGAATCAAATGGAAACATTTTTTTTTTTTTCTCAGTAGGAAGGCAAGATGTCCAAGTTTGTCATAAGCATAAACCTCATCTTAAGAAATCTGTAAAGGGGCTCCTGGGTGGCACAGTTGGTTAAGGGTCTGACTCTTGTTTTCAGCCTGGGTCATGATCTCAGGGTCATGACATGGAGCCCCACTTTGAGTTCTGGACTCAGCATGGAGTGTGCTTAAGTTTCCCTCTCCTTATCCCTCTGCCTCTCCCCACTATGTGCATGCATGCTCTCTTTCTCTCTCTCAAAATAAATCTTTTTTAAAAAAAGAAATCTTTAAAATGATCAATATTTTTGAGCCCATTCCTCATATCCATTTTCTAATTCCTTGTTTCTACTATGTTTACAAACAGAACCTTCAGAGAATTTATAATGAGGAGAGGGAGAAGGGTAGATCAATACCCCATTCATCTCTCTCCTTTTTATCTCTTCAGTGGACACCACAAATGCAGAATTAATAAAAATCTTGGAGAGGCCTTCAACCTGTTATGGGAGAGTTGATGGCTATAGGATATGCCATTTAAGATGTTTTATTTTGGTTTGTTAGTATAGCGATACATTTAATAAACCTTAAAGTTAAATTTTGCAAGCTGACCCTGATATCAAGACCTACCTGTGGTAGTCATACTTTAGCTCACAGAATCTTGGGATATTGTACCAACTGGCATCAGTATCTTAAGTATATTCAGTATCTTAAAGATATTTCAAATGTTTCTGCTCAAATTTTTTGAGTAGAAATTCTTTTCCTATTTAAGATACGCTTCCAACTTTCAGCTTTATTTTAGCACTAACAACCCTTTTTATTTGGCTTCCTTTCCTGCATAACACATTTTACTGTCTTATTATATAGTTTTTTTTAATGTTTGCTGTCCATATCCCAAATAAACTTTAAGAACCATGAGTATGAGAGCAATGTCTACCATGTGTTAGGCATTTAATAAAATTTTGAGACATAAGTAAATAAGCACAACTTGAAAAAGGCCTTTCCCATATTGTATAATTTCTAATCCTAACAGTTGCCTCTCATCATCCCAAGAACCAACATTCCATAATAAATAGGTTGTATTTTTTTCTTCAGTTTGGTTGCTCAATTGCTAGTTTTCTTTTGGGGTCTTGGACTATTTTCATATATGTCATCTGTTCATTTGCACTAGAAAAATCACAGTGTGAAATGGGGTGCTCTCAACATGGAAAAGAAGAGGACTTACCTTTAGATGTGGGTGTAGAGACTTAGCTCTGCATGAGTTATCTCCAGCCCAGTACCAAAGTTAAGCTGTACATGTAGCCATTAAATATAAATTATCAGTTGATAGGTATCTATTATCTATTGTATGTTAAAGTTTATACCAAAGTTATTACCCATATTTTTCTCATGGAATATCTTTCTGGTAGAAATAAGTACATGGGGGCGCCTGGGTGGCTCAGTGGGTTAAGCTTCTGCCTTCGGCTCAGGTCATGATCTCAGGGTCCTGGGAACGAGCTCCACATTGGGCTCTCTGCTCAGCAGGAAGCCTGCTTCCCCCACTTTCTCCGCCTGCCTCTCTGTGTACTTGTTGTGATCTCTCTCTCTCTGTGTCAAATAAATAAATAAAATCTTAAAAAAAAAAAAGAAATAAGTGCATGAACAGTTTAAGGCTGTTTCATATTCAGTATTTTCACTAAGATTTTGGTATATTAAAGATCGTCATATGATTTGGAGTAGGGGAATAAAAAGAATTTTTTATTTACACACATTTTTTTTTGCTCTTTTATAAATTTCCTTCTTCTACATGCTCTTTTGGGAGTAATGTTAGGTGTTTTGAGAGGGGAAAGTTTCCCTTTCCACTACTGCACTCAGGTAGCAGGGTACCAAGAGACAGGGAATTCAGTTTTGATGGTGCTGCTAATCAGCACAGATCTTGACACATGATATTTGATGATTATCTTAGCTCTATAATACAAATGTTATTTAGCGAGAAATTTTTTATCTCTCTTTAGAACCAGCTTTGGTAGTTGACTCTATAAACTGTAGAGTTGAGTCAGTACAGAGGTCTGATTTATTAGATTCTATAGAAAAAGGAAGAAGTCCCTTTTTAATTTTTTAATGTATTTTCATGATTTATTTACTGAACTATATTTAGCATACAGTTTATATTAGTTTCAGGTGTACAATATAATGATTCAACAGTTGTGCTCATGCTAAGTGTATACTTAATAACCTTTATTTCACCTCCCCTCTGGCAACCTCTAGTTTCTTCTCTGTATTTGATTCTGTTTTTTTCATTTGCTTCTCTCTCTCTCTCTTTGTTCATTTGTATTGTTTCTTAAATTCCACATATGAGTGAAACCACATGATATTTGTCTTTCTCTGATTTATTTCACTTAGTGAAAGTTCCCTGATTTAAAATTAGCTTATTGTTAATGTAACTAAATCCCTCCCTTGTCCCAGGAAAAAAGAAGTGATTTTCAAAGATTATATAATATCCAGAAAGAAAAATAAAAGAAATACAATTAGATTACAGAATTGGGAAATATGATTATTTTCTTTTGGTTGTTACACCGTGTAATGATTTTTAAGTACCTTTTTGATGCTAGCATGACTCAAACTCTATGCCCACATTTGAAGAATTAATGTCTCAGATTATCCAACCTCCATAAATACAAAACAACAAAGAAACAAAAAGTAAACGAAAAGAAAAATTGGTAATTTATTACAAATTGGATATTTTACATTTAACTCTTCCTGTCCCCTCCCATCCTCCCCAAGTTAAAAAAGGGCATGCACACATATTTAAGGGATAAATCAGAGGCTGGAAAAGAAATGTATAATGCTTGGGACCCCAAAACAGCAAGACCCAGAATATATAAATATTCTTGCATTCAGCAAGAGGTAAGCACAAAGTAAAATGGGCAAAAGATATAAAGAGATAATCTAAAGAAAAGGAAATCTCTATGTCCAGTAAAGATGGGCAAATATGTGTATTCTCAATAAAAAAAAAAAAACAGGAAAATGAAATTAAGACATCAGTGAGATACTTTTTTAACTCTGGTAAAAAAGTTTGACTGTTTCAAATGTTGATGAGCATATGAGAAAATAGTGAGAGGGAGACAAGCCATATGAAACTCTTGACTCTGGGAAACAAACTGAAGGTTGCAGAAAGGGAGGTGGGTGAGGGGATGGGATAACCGGGTGATGGACATTAAAGAGGGCATGTGATATGAAGAGCCTTGGCTAATTGAATTTAAATAAAAGTAAATATAAAAATAAAAAATAAATATAAATTAAAAAATAAAATAAAAAATAAATAAATTACTTGTTTAAAAACAAACAAACAAATAGTAGCTCTCCTGTACATTGTAAATATAGATTGGTACAACCTCAATAGAAAGCACCTAATATGAGGGTGCAGATAGTGTGCAATTCAGTAATTCTACCCTTAGTCATATATTCTAGAGAAAATCTTTCAGAAACAACTTGCCAACCACCAACACGTGAATAGGTCCAACCCGTGGGTCCTTTCATATCTGTCTAATATCTGAGCGCAGTTACCACACAAATTAACCCAGACCAGAAGAATTGTGGGAATTAATAAATGTGGCTTCAAGCCACTAAAGTGTGGAATGATTTGTTTCACATAAAAAGGCTAACATATCCACTCCTGTATATGTTGTATATAAATGTAAATACAGTGGAAAGAAAAATAAGATTGTATTACTCCTGTGGAAGAAAAAAATTTTCCCATATAGGGCAAGACGTTTGTTTTGTTATTCTCTCTATGGCTAGAAAAAAATCAGAAAAATAAGTTAAAAGAGAAGTATATTTCCTTTCCCGTTCCAAACATGTGGCTGAGCCTTTTGTATCCTGAATGTGGGCAGTCTTGCATCAGGTGATCTTTGCGGACCATAGTATTTTGTGATCACAGGGAAAATTTGCTTTGTCTTCATCCTTTGAGAATGGCTAGTTCTTTGAATTGAGGTGGCTGAAATGCCCAGATCTAGATGGAAAAGAAAATTGTGTTAGTTCAGGTTTTCTGAGAAGCAGACACTGAGAAAAGGAGTTGAGTATCAGAGATTCATTTGGGAAGTTCAGAAAATAATAATAAGACAGAGGAGATGCGAAGGGGAAGGGAAGGAGACGTATTATATACAAGGTTCATTACTCAGCTTGCTTCCACAGGGCACTTGGAGCTGAACTCTGTAAGGAAACTATGAAATGGTACAAAACACCTGACTCAAAATCGTCTCATCTCCCTCTGCAGAGGGGTGAGGGAACTGGAGTATTTACATACCATCTCCAATGAGCTGAAACAAGCCTTCCAGTGGGAGGACAGTGTTAATTTCCTGGGCTGTTCAGACTATTATTTGGGAGAAAGACACTTTCTGGTTCTCAGAAAAAAAGAAAAAAATTCCTCGGGCACAGAGAAGTTCATTGGAGAACAATAAGAGATGAATGGGCAGGGCCTTATGGTATATGGTCCAGGGATCTTCCCTGTAAATGGACAAGGGAGAAGGGTAGTTCCTGTGGAGATTTCAGAGACCGGCCTATTTGTGGGTACTGGAATGGCTTCATGTTGCCATGGTTACTCTGAATCCATATCTTGAGGACAGGGTAGAGTCTGGTTCTGTGTTCGCTCTGCTTGGCCTCTTAGACTGGCAGGTTCTTAAGGGTTCACAGGCTGCAAAGAGCAGATCCTAGGGCAGCCAGGTACAGCAGAAGGAGGAACACCAGTTTCAACCTTAAAGCGCTTGGAGACATTATTAGGGAGTGAGATACTCCACCACCAAATGATTAAAGTAAAGTTTTTAATCTCATTGGTAAGTGGGGGACATAATGCCTGGATGATTTAGAAAAACAAAACCATGTAAGGTTTCCTACACCTAAGTGATATGGAACTAATTAATACTTAAAATGCATAATATTATATTATTAATATTTATGCAATATTATTTTAATCTAGTTGTTGTATTCTACCTCAAAAATGTATTATAATTTATTTTGCCAATCTCCTATCATTGAACATCAGTGTATTTTGAATAAAAAAGGATGATCATCCTGGAATTTTATCTATGTGAGCCAGGCTGAGAATTTCCTCAGAAGAAACCCCTAAATGTGGAATTCCAGATAAAAGGTGTACACAGATTTTTAAAAATATGTTGCAAAATTGTCCTTCAGGATAGATACATCAATTTGTATATACTTCTAAATGTACTTCGGCTCTTAATGATGATACATAAGTAGCATTTCAAAGAATATCTTAATTATATACAGCTATTTCTAACTTCAGTCGTAATCTTTTATTTCTCAAGACAGTAGTTAAGTCATGAGTTATCAGCAATACAAGTGTATCAAATGGTGACAAATTTTTCTTAAACTAGCTGATATTCTTCCTACTTTTGAGGTATTTCTAGAGACTTTGAAAGACATTTACTTCTTTGATGTTTAAGTTACCTAAACCCCTTTGTAAATGTGCTTGCTTTTGTCTAATATTAAATTTAGGTTTGATTTAATGTCAGAGAGTTACTAGAATTTTAGTTCTGTGACTCATTTTTCCAGTTTTTCTTTTGTTATTTTATTATCTATTTAATTTTCATGATAGAGTACTGATAAACAGAATTCTGTGTATATTTTAAGTATGACTTGGCTGATTTACAACACTTGGAAATCGCAACAAGTAAAAGGAAAATGAGAGAGATTGTATCTTTGATAAGATTGATCTCATCAGGAAGTAATATTAAAATTGGCTTTCAGAATATGATCAAGCATGTCCGGTTATCTTTAATTGATCTGCTGTAAAAATGAGAGTGCAAATTGCAGATGGACTTGCAATGCCTTAAAAATCAAGAGGATAAAATAAAGTAATAAAACAGGTTGGAGAATTTTTTTTTTTTTTCCATCTGGGTACTTCTGGGCTACTTAGTGTTTTTCTAGTATTGCTAGTGAGGAAAAAAAGTTAAATAGCTTAAAGTGAATGTGCACTTTAAAATGAAATGAAAAGGAAAGTGCTCACAGTTTTGGTTACTTTTCACTCAAGAAGGGAGTACCATGACAGACTGATTGTTACTAACTTGTCTGACATCATAGAGAAACCAGACATTAAGGCAGCACAAATGAAGGAGGGGAGAGGGGGGATAGAAATTAATGAGCCTGAATCTCCCTAGTGCTATTACTGCCTTACTTCCTGTTACTAAGTTAGGCATGTAAAGATGTCCATTTCTTTTGTAGCCAGAAATGTTTAGGGGATCAGATAAGATCATGGGTTTAGGCTTCTCAGAGACAGAACCTCATCTGTCTCTTACTTGCTAAATTGCAAGTTCTTAATCTCCTGAAGCCTCAGTTTTCTAATCTCCTGGAGCCTCAGTTTTCTTGTCTATAAAATGGGAAAAATAATACACCTCATTGGGTAATTGTGACCATTAACAAAGACAGAAATGTGTGCATTGTCCAGGTTTGTATGTCATGTATATTAATTCTCGAAGGAGAGCTATGTTATTTTAATTTACTGTTTTTGCCACTATTCCTATTACTACTATTATCATTATTGTAACACTTGACTTTGAGGATTAGGTCATTTAGTAGAAATGAAGGTAGCATCCCACAGGACTAACCTTCCTAAAAATCACACTTAAAGATAAATCCCAAATGATTCTTTTTACCATTGACTGTAGAATAGGCTTTCTCTTATGTCTTTGGAAGGGGAATTCTTACTAAGATACTTCAAAGTCTGTATCATTCATTGTCCAGGAACTTAGTACACAAATGTGAGCATTTATAAGACTCATTGTTGAGAATAGATAAAATACAAAATAGTTCAGTGGATATCAAAACTGGATAATGGCAAAAAAATCACTCGAGGGGTTTGTAAGACATATAGAAACTGAGGTCCAATACCGGATCTTCTGAGTTAGAGTTCTTTTATGGGTTGTCTGTATGATAGAGAACATTTATGATGATCAGATTATGTGGCAACTGTTGCTATATGTGAAGATTAGTTTTTAGAATTCTTATGCCTTTGGTAAGGTAGACTAAAAACATTCTTCCCCCTCTTATGTCACTTAATATTAATTTGAGGATAAATTTTCAGAAATGCCATGAGAAATACATGTATTCTCCCCCTTCCTTTTTACTTTTATAACACTGTGGACCTTAGAATTGTTCTAGTCTAGTTCCGTCCAAATACAAGGATCCCAGCACTCCTTCCTCATTCAGCAAAAGGAGTACATATCACTATGTAGATGTATCTCATTTAGTTCAAAGAAATCCCTCCTCTTGGAGCTAAAAGTCATCTCTTTGTAACAAACATTCACAGAAACTGGAGAGATGATCCTCTGATGTGCATCGGTGTGTGCATTTGGGATTATCTATTACTTGAAAATCCAACAATTTATACAGAATGCTGGGAAATAAAATGCAGCTGTGGTTTGTGGGGGGGAGATATGAGAGAAGTTCAGTGCCTTTTCTGTCTCTTGGGTTTTTTTCATCCAGGCTGTCATAACTTTCTCTTCATAGACCAGATCTGAAAAATTAAATGTCTACAAGGACCAAAAGCAGGTAGTATATATGAGTGAAGCAGGTGGAGACTATAGTAAAATGGTGTCCTTAGTTGACTAAGTTGAATTGTTTCTGTATCATTCTATTTGCAGCTTATATAAGTAGTGATAGTCTTTACTTCTCAGAAGGTGTATGTATTCTTCCAGATTTCTTGAATACTAGGGTCCTTTTGGTAGAGCTTTCTTTTATTTTAAATTTTGAGAGAGAGATGAGTCCAATGGATATCTCATTTTCCCCTGAACTCTGCTTTAAGAAAAGTGACTGTGTAGCTGTGATGATAAATGGCAGCTGATGCTGGGCTGCGGTATCTGGAGACAACAGGAGCAGTGAGGATGATGATGAATGGAAGAATTCATTTACTGTCTCAGGAGAACAGCTATGTCTTTGCTTACTGTTGCAGTGTAGGAATAAACACTTGATGTTTCTGGAACTGATATCTTTATCTTTCAAGAGGTCTTCATAATTTTAAGAGATAAAAATTAATTTAAAAATTTATAACACACTGTTGGTTTATACAGTTCAGGCCAATCAAAACACTTTTATGGGATAACATGTGGCCCATCTTGTACTTTCTAATATCATCCATTCTAGACTTTTAATGATTTCAGACATAAAAATAACTATAGATACTTGGCATTGATTCACAGTCATGCAGTACGATATTTTTCTATGTTTAATAAAAAATGGTAATTTTAAATTTTGAATTATTTACAGTTTTAAAATTACACATTTCAAACATTTGGAAAGAATATTCAGTGTATATAGAGTTGCAGAAAGCCAATTTTAAGTGTTCTTAGAGAAATTTTCTTCTATTCATTTTGCAGATGAAGAAGCAGAGAGGCAAATGGAGTTCTAAAAGTTATGCATTTAGTTAGTGGTAAAGTCAGGGTTTGAAGCCGGAATTCCTGAGTATCACTCAGCATTGCCTTACCATTCTACTATCATGTCTTCTCTTTGTTTATTAGTTTATTATAAGTCCTAAAAAACAAGATTCAGTAGACAAAATGTCCTTATGCAAACTTTTCTACTGATCTAGTCCCATAAGGTGACACGCCCATGTATTTGGCACTTTAGCAAAATTTAAAATGATTTCCTAAATGTTTTGACCCATTTCAGCATAACTTAGATTAAGTGATAGCAGAAGTAAAATGAGCAAACTGGTTTCTTATTCTATATATTACTAAATGACTAGTTTTCTACTTAATTGATTATATTGGTCATATTTTCATTTTTGGATAATAAAGCCTCAGGAATTGGGAAGTAAGGCATACATTGTACTTCTTTTATTATTCATATTTTTTTCTTGGAATGCATGTAAAGTGAGCTTTCTTTTAGTCCTTTTTTTGGGGGGGGCTTATTTTGACTTTGTTCAGAGCATTTATTATAACTAGTAAATTCCAGACCATTTTCCAATGGATTTCAAATTTTCTTGGGCAGCCATATATAGGAAATAGCAGGAGATAATGCAGCCATGTAGTCTATTCAGAATCCACTATTTCTTGGTGCTGAGAGATGAAGCCCAAATCCCATCTGCAGTGTTTATTACCTCTCAGAATCTGTGAGCAAGCATCTTTCCTGGTCCTTTTACTTGTCTGTCTTGTCTATTGGCTATCCATTTTCCATTGTTGTCCCAGGTTGGCTGCCAATGGTACATTTCTCAGCCACTTTATAACTTTACTTAGACAGATTTATAAGAAGCCAAGTGCTGTCAAGTCCCTGAGATGTATAGATTGATGCTTTCTTCCTCTCTTCCACCCCTTCCAACTTTGCAGTGTAAGTCTGTCTCCTTAATAGCATTTTGGTCTTAATAGACTGTGTCTCTCAGGGTCCGGCATCAGCTGCATTGTTGGAGCATGGCTTATGCTCATCTCTTCTGAGCTAGACTGCAGTTAAATAGGAGCAATTTATTTCTGGTGTTGTCAATATCACATTTCATGAACCTGAAACTCATTACATTTTTTTCCAAATTACTTTGCTTGGCTTTGTAAGGGCATTTTGTATTTGCCACAGATCATTCTTTTAGATTTAGAAAGAGCTGAAACTTTTTGTTACACTTCTGATTGGTATAATAGGGTGCCATGTAGGCTAAGGATAAGCAGAAGAAAAGCACAGCTTTTGACTATAGAAACTACTTGCGATGCTCAATCACAAGGATAGTGGTTATGGAGCTTCTAGTTCATGGTGCAAAGGAAGGAAAAGAAAGAGTCTCCTGCATTAAGAAGTTTATAATATTATAAAGACTGGACTTTTTTTTTTCAGAAAGAATTTAAGAAATATGTCTAGGGGCAGCTGTGTTTATAAAGGACAATGTCTTAGTGGATATTGCAATACTGGACTCAGAACTGGTTTTTTTTTTTTTCCTCTTATGTACATTTTGTGTTGCAGTTGGATGATCTGTATGTTCCTCTAATAGCAGGAGTGACAAACTAAAATGCGCTACCTGTTTATGTATGGCTCATGAGCTAAGAATTTTTACGTTTTTAAATGTTTGAAAAAAATCAAAAGGCTTATCTTTCATGACATGTGAATATTACATGGAATTCACGTTTCAGTATCCATAAATAAAGTTTTATGGGAACATAGCCATGCTTTTATTTACTTATTAAGTTTAGGGCTGCTTTCATGCTATAACAGCAGAGTTAAATGGATGTGACAGACTGTTTAGTCTACAAAGCCTACAATATACACTCTCTGTTTCTTTATGGAAAAAAGTTTGCCAGTCCCTGTTCTAGAGTGCCGTGCTGGGCAACAAGACATATTTTTTCTTTTCTTTTCCCCATACCATTACCTAGAGGAAATCCTGATAACAAGAACTAGTCAAGGCTGGCTCTCTGCCCAGTTGGAGTTGTGTCAATGAAATGATTTAAAGATACAGCAAAGTTTTCTCTACCAACCAGCATCTCATTTGTTCTGTCAAGGTACAACTCTTCTATCCTTGTCTGATCTGAGTCATTCTTTGAGCTCAGTGTCCAGAGGTGATGGAAAGGGTCATTATTTACTGAAGACTACAAAAAAAAATATTTTAGAGTGGAAAAAGTCCTAGACTGAGACTCAAGAGACTTGTCATCTAATTAAAACTCACCCATGAATGACTCAGCTACATACACTTGAGCAAAGTGTTTGAACTTTTTGCACTTTTCTCATCTGTGTGGATTATGAACTGCATGCTTTCTCAGGTCTGTTCTAACCTAGAAATTTGATTCTGTGTTTCCCAAGATATGAGAGGGAAGCCTCATGCATTATTTGAACTTCTCTCATCACTATAATTGAATTTACTACCTAAATGAATTGTTGCTATAGGAAGATGTAGATATTTTTTCCATTGGTCATGTTATTCACCACCTAAAACCAATGCCTAGTGCAAAGGAGAGGCTTAAACATGACTACAAAACAAACACATATTCATCAATACCTTGAAGATATTTACTGGAGCATTTGTTCTGGACAAATTTGAGAAGTATAGGGGCGCCTGGGTGGCTCAGTGGGTTAAGCCGCTGCCTTCGGCTCAGGTCATGATCTCGGGATCCTGGGATCGAGTCCCGCATCGGGCTTTCTGCTCGGCAGGGAGCCTGCTTCCTCCTCTCTCTCTCTCTGCCTGCCTCTCTGCCTACTTGTGGTCTCTCTCTGTCAGATAAATAAATAAAAGCTTAAAAAAATTTTTTTTGAGAAGTATAAAAGTTTATTAGTGAGAGTTGTCAAATTTTGGATTAATACAAAAAAATTAGATGCTTTTTCTTCTGACTCAGTGTTTTATGGCTACTTTTTGGTCCCCTAAGATTTCTAACCCCCTTTTTTTTTTTAACATCTTTATTTTATTTTTCTCATGTTCCAAGATTCGTTGTTTATGCGCCACATCCAGTGTTCCATGCAATATGTACCCTCCTTAATACCCACCACCAGGTTCACCTATCCCCCCACCCCCTCCCTTCCTTAACCTTCAATTTATTTCTCAGAATCCACAGTCTCTCATTTTTCACCTCCCCCACAATTTACACCAATTCACTTTTCCTTTCCTTCTCCTAATGCCCTCTATGTTATTCCTTATGCTCCATAAATAAGTGAACCCATATGATAATGGACTTTCTCTCCTTGACTTATTTCACTCAACATGATCTTCAGTCCTGTCCATATTGATACAAAAGTTGGGTATTCATCCTTTCTGATGGAAGCATAATACTCCATTGTATGTATGGACCATATCTTTATCCATTTTTCTGTTGAAGGCCATCTTGACTCTTTCCACAGTTTGGTGACTGTGGCCATTGTTGCTATGAACATTGGGGTACAGGGATGGCCCTTCTTTTTATTACATCTTTATCTTTGGGGTAAATATCCAGTAGTGCAATTACAGGTCATAGGGTAGCTCTATTTCTAATTTTTTGAGGAATCTCCACACTGTTTTCCAAAGTGGCTGCACCAACTTTCATTCCCATCAGTAGTGTAAGAGAGTTGCCCTTTCTCCATATTCTCTCCAACACTTGTTTCTTGTCCTGTTGATTTTGGCCATTCTAACTGGTATAAGGTGGTATCTCAATGTGGTTTTTGATTTGAATTTCCCTGATGGCTAGTGATGATGAACATTTTTTCATGTGTCTGTTAGCCATTTATATGTCTTCTTTGGAGAAGTGTCTGTTCATGTCTTTTGCCCATTTTTTTTCTTTTTCTTTTTTTTTTTCAATTTATTTATTTTCAGAAAAACAGTATTCATTATTTTTTCACCACACCCAGTGCTCCATGCAATCCGTGCCCTCTATAATACCCACCACCTGGTACCCCGACCTCCCACCCCCCGCCACTTCAAACCCCTCAGATTGTTTTTCAGAGTCCATAGTCTCGTGATTCACCTCCCCTTCCAATTTACCCCAACTCCCTTCTCCTCTCTAACACCCCTTGTCCTCCATGATATTTGTTATGCTCCACAAATAAGTGAAACCATATGATAATTGACTCTCTCTGCTTGACTTATTTCACTCAGCATAATCTCTTCCAGTCCCGTCCATGTTGCTACAAAAGTTGGGTATTCATCCTTTCTGATGGAGGCATAATACTCCATAGTGTTTATGGACCACATCTTCCTTATCCATTCGTCCGTTGAAGGTCATCTTGGTTCTTTCCATAGTTTGGCGACTGTGGCCATTGCTGCTATAAACATTGGGGTACAGATGGCCCTTCTTTTCACGACATCTGTATCTTTGGGGTAAATACCCAGGAGTGCAATTGCAGGGTCATAGGGAAGCTCTATTTTTAATTTCTTGAGGAATCTCCACACTGTTCTCCAAAGAGGCTGCACCAACTTGCATTCCCAACAGTGTAAGAGGGTTCTCCTTTCTCCACATCCTCTCCAACACATGTTGTTTCCTGTTTTGTTAATTTTGGCCATTCTAACTGATGTAAGGTGATATCTCAATGTGGTTTTAATTTGAATCTCCCTGAGGGCTAGTGATGATGAACATTTTTTTCATGTGTCTGATAGCCATTTGTATGTCTTGATTGGAGAAGTGTCTGTTCATATCTTCTGCCCATTTTTTGATATGTTTGCTTGTTTCGTGTGTGTTGAGTTTGAGGAGTTCATTATAGATCCTGGATATCAACCTTTTGACTGTACTGTCATTTGCAAATATCTTCTCCCATTCCGTGGGTTGTTGCCTCTTTGTTTTTTTGACTGTTTCCTTTGCTGTGCAGAAGCTTTTGATTTTGATGAAGTCCCAAAAGTTTATTTTCGCTTTTGTTTCCTTTGCCTTTGGAGACATATCTTGAAAGAAGTTGCTGTGGCTGATATCGAAGAGATTACTGCCTGTGTTCTCCTCTAGGATTCTGATGGATTCCTGTCTCACGTTGAGGTTTTTTATCCATTTTTTGACATGATTATCTGTTTTGTATGTGTTGAGTTTGAGGAGTTCTTTATAGATATTGGATACAGTCCTTTGTCTGTAGTGTCATTTGCAGATCTCTTCTCCCATTCAGTGGGTTGCCTTTTTGTTTTGTTGACTGTTTCCTTTGCTGTGCAGAAGTGCTTTATCTTGATGAAATCCCAAAAGTTTATTTTCACTTTTGTTTCCTTTGCCTTTAGACACATGGAAGTTGCTGTGGTTGATGTCAAAGAGGTTACTGGCTATGTTCTCCTCTACGATTTTGATAGATTCCTGCCTTACATTGAGGTCTTTCATCGATTTTGAGGTTTTCTTTGTGTATGGTGTGAGAGAATGGTTGAGTTTCATTCTTCTCTACAAAGCTGCCCAATTTTTTCAGCACTACTTATTGAAAAGACTGTATTTTTTCCACTGGACATTTTTTCCTGCTTTGTTGAAGATTATTTAACCGTAGAGTTGAGGCTCCATATCTGGGCTCTCTACTCTGTTCTACTGGTCTATGTGTCTGTTTTTGTGCCAGTACCATGCTGTCTTGGTGGTTGCAGCTTTGTAGTAAATCTTGAAATCAGGCAGCGTGATACCCCCGGTTTTGTTTTTCTTTTTCAATATTTCCTTAGCAACTCAGGGTCTATTCTGGTTCCATACAACTTTTAGGATTGTTTGTTCTAGCACTTTGAAGAATGCTGGTGGAATTTTGATCGGGATGGCAGTGAAAGTACAGATTTCTCTAGGCAGTATAGACATTTTAACAACGTTTATTCTTCTGATCCATGAGCATGGAATGCTTTTCCAACTTTTTGTGTCTTCTTCAATTTCTTTCATGAGTGTTCTGTAGTTCCTCTAGTACAGATCCTTTACCTCTTTGGTTAGGTTACTTCCCAGGTATGTTATAGTTTTTGGTGCTATAGAAAATGGAATCGATTCTCGAATATCCCTTTCTATATTTTCACTGTTAGTGTATGAGAAAGGGACTGATTTCTGTACATCAATTTTGTATCCTGCCACATTACTGAATTGCTGTATGAATTCTAATAGTTTTGGGGTGGAGTCTTTGGATTTTCCATATAAAGAATCATGTCATCTGCGAAGAGAGAGAGTTTGACTTCTTTGCCAGTTTGAATACCTTTTCTTTCTTTTTGTTGTCTGATTGCTGTTGCTAGGACTTCTAGTAATATGTTGCACAACAGGGGTGAGAGTGGACATCCTTGTCATGTTCCTGATCTCAAAGGGAAGACTGTCAGCTTTTCCCCATTGAGGATGATATTTGCTGTGGGTTCTTCATAGATAGCTTTTATGAAGTTGAGGAGTGTTCTCTCTACCCCTATACTTTGAATTGTTTTAATCAGGAATGGATGCTGTATTCTGTAAAATGCTTTTTCTGCATCAATTGAGAGGATCATTGGTTCTTCTCTCTTCTCTTACTGATTTGTTCTATCACATTGACTGATTTGCGAATGTTGAACCACCCATACATCTTAGGGATAAATCCCACCTTTTCAGGGTGGATAATCTTTTTAATGTACTGTTGGATCCTATTAGCTAGGATCTTGTTGAGAATCTTGGCATCCATATTCAACAGTAAAATATTGGTCTGAAATTCTCCTTTTTGATGGGGTCTTTACCTGATTTTTGGATCAAGGTAATGCTGGCTTCATAGAAAGAGTCTAGATGTTTTCCCTCTGTTTCAACTTTTTTGAAACAGCTGCAGGAGAATAAGTATTATTTCTCCTTTGAATGTTTGGTAGAATTCCTCAGGGAGTCAATTAGGTCCTGGGCTCTTGTTTTTTGGGAGGTTTTTGATTACTGCTTCAATTTCATTACTAGATATTGGTCTATTCAGGTTGTCAATATCTTCCTGTTGTAGTCTTGGAAGTTTATAGGTTTCCAGGAATATATCCATTTCTCCTAGGTTTCTTAACTTATTGGCATATAACTGTTGAAAATAACTTCTGATGATTGTTTCTATTCCCTTGCTGTTAGTCGTGATCTCTCCCCTTTCACTCATAATTTTATTAATTTGGGTCCTCTCTCTTTTCTTTTGGATTAGTTTGGCCAGTGGTTTATCAATCTTATTAATTCCTTCAAAGAACCAACTTCAAGTTTTGTTGATGTGTTTCCTGTATCTCTAGTTCCTAATTCATCGATCTCTGAGCTATTCTTAATTATTTCCCTTCTTGTGCATGGGGTTGGCTTAATTTGTTGTTGATTTTCCAATTCTTTAAGGTGTAGAGAGAGTTGGCATATTTGGAATATTTCAGTTTTTTTGATTGAGGCTTGGATAGCTATGTATTTCTCTGTTAGGACTGCCTTTGCCTTATCCCATAGGTTTTGGATCGATGTGTCTTCATTCTCATTGGATGAATTGTTTGAATTCTTCTTCGATTTCCTGATTGAACCAAACATTCTTGAGCAGGATGGTCTTTAGCTTCCAAGTGTTTGAATTCCTTTCAAACTTTTTCTAGTGTTTAAGTTCCGGTTCCAAAGCATTGTCGTCTGAAAATATGCAGGGAATAATCTCAGTCTTTTGGTATAGGTGGAGCCCTGATTTGTGACCCAGTATATAGTCTTTTCTGGAGAAAGTTCCGTGTGTGCTCAAGAAGAATGAGTATTCTGTTGTTTTAGAGTGGAATGTTCTGTATGTATATCTATGAGGTCCATCTGGTCCAATGTGTCATTCAAAGCTCCTGTTTCTTTGTTGACTTTCTGCTTAGATGATCTGTCTGTTGCTGAGAGTGGCATTTTAAAATCCCCTACAATTAATGTATTCATATCAATATGACCATTTTGTTTAACAGTTGGTTTATGTAGTTGGCTGCTCTCAAGTTGTGGCATAACTATTTACAATTGTTAGATCTTCTTGGTGAATAGACCCTTTAAGGATGATGTAGTATCCTTCTGTATCTCTGAATATAGTCTTTAGCTTAAAATCCAATTTATCTGAGATGAGAAACACTACCCTAGCTTTCTTTTGAGGCTCATTGTCATGAAAGATGCTTCTCTATCCCTTCACTTTCAGTCTGGATGTATCTTTAGTTTCAAAGTGTGTCTCTTGTAGACAGCATATGGACAGGTCCTGTCGTTTAATCTAGGCAACCCTGTGCCTTTTTATGGGAGCACTTAGGCCATTCACATTGAGAGTGATTATTAAGAGACAAGTTTTTATTGACATAATGTTGCCTGTGAAGTTCTTCTTTCTATACATTATCTCTGTAACTTTCTGTTCTATGTCACTCTTGGGTTCTTCCTTCTTTTATAGAATCCCCCTTAGTATTTCTTGTAGTACTAGCTTGGTGTTCACATAATCTTTTAGACCTTGCCGGTATTGGAAGCTCTTTATCTTTCCATCCATTCTGAATATCAGCCTTGCTGGATAAATTATTCTTGGCTGCATATTCTTCTCATTTAGTGCCCAAATATGTCTTACCAGCCTTTTCTGGCTTGCCTGGTTTCTGTGGACAGGTCTGAAGCTATGCTGATGGTCCTTCCTCTGTATGTAAGGAATCTCTTCCCCTAGTTGTCTGAATTTATGGTTTGTGAATCTCACAATTAAGTGTCTAGATGTCTTTCTAGACTCATTGATCTTGGGGGGTATCCTCTTTGCCTCTAGGGCATGAACACTTGTTCTGTTTCCCAATTAGGGAAATTTTCATCCAGTATTTGTTCAATTATATCTTCTAGTCTTCTCTTTCCACCCCCTCAGGGATCCCAGTAATTCTGACATTGGACCATTTCATTGCATCATTTATTTCCCTAATTCTGTTTTCATGGCTTCTAAGTTGTTTGTTCCAGGCCTCCTCCTGATCCTGCTTTTTTATCAGTTTGTCTTCTAGATCTGCCTTGGTTACCCTTGATGTTAGAGTATTTAGATTAGATTGGATCTCCTTGATAGCATTTTAAACTTCTTCCAGATAGGCTCTCACTTCCGCCCTTACAGATTCTCTGTTGCTACTGATCATCTTCTCCAACCTACCCATTGCCTGGGAAGTTTTTACCCTGAATTCCATTTCTGACATATTGTTTATGTCCATATCCAATAGTTCTGTGGCAGAGGTCGCAGTCTCTGAATTTTTCCTCTGTTGGGTGTTCCTCCTTCTAGTCATTTTGGTGAGAGGTGGTTGAGGGGATGTATAGCTGAATATATCCACCACGATCCAATCAAGGTGCCCCTCTCCACTGATGATCTCCTGTCCCTGTGGAGATCCAGAAGTTTATAATCTTACATCTCAAGACTGATTTCATTGGGGATCAGAGTGTTCTGGTAGATATTTAGCTCATTCAGGGGACCAGTTGAAACACTCTTCTCCACCATCTTGCCCCTTCCTCTCTAGCTCGCTCTTACAGGAATTCATTTTGACTTTTCCACATATTTTATCATTGATTTGCTTTCTATTATATCCTGCATTTAGGGATCATTTTCTTTATGCATAAAGAACATTTTGAAAATCTTTTAGTTGATGTTGATAAATTATCTCAGTTTTTGCTTGACTAAAAATAATTATTGTCTTTATTTTATTTATTTATTTATATTTTTAGAAGATTTTATTTATTTATTTATTTGACTAGGAGAGAGACAGTATGAGAGGGAATACAACCAGGGGGATTGAGAGAGGGCAAAGCAGGGTTCCCACTGAGCAGGGAGCCTGATGCAGGGCTGGATCCCAGGACCCTGGGTCATGACCTGAGCCAAAGGCAGACACTTAATGACTGAGTCACCCAGGTGCCTCTTTTGTCTTCATTTATTTTGACTAGTTATAGAGGTATAGGTTGATGCCTTTTGTTTGTTATGTCTTCTGTTACATTGAAATATCAATCTGTTATTTTCTGGCTTCTATTGTTTCTACTTAGAAAATTTTTTTATTATAATTTTGCTTCTTTAAAATATTTTGTCTTTTTTTTCCTCTGGTTATTTTTAATGTTTTCTCTATATCTTTGTTTTTCTTTTTAACAGTTTTACTATGATAATGCTTAGGTGTTTTAAATTCATTTTTAAAAGTTAACTACATTTTTTAACATAAATAGTTTTTTGTTGTTTAAAATTTTGTTTATATTTATGTCATATAAGGCTCATACTTATTCTTGCATCAGTTGGTTTTACATTTTTAAAAAATATTTTATTTATTTTATAAGTAGGTAGAGAGGCAGGCAGAAAGAGAGAGGAGGAAGCAGGCTCCCTGCTGAGCAGAGAGTCTGATGTGGGACTCAATCCCAGGACCCTGAGATCATAACCTGAGCCGAAGGCAGAGGCTTTAAGCCACTGAGCCACCCAGGCACCCCAAGTTGGTTTTACATTTATACAATTTTTTTTTTTTTAAATTTATTTTTTATTTATTTTCAGCATAACAGTATTCATTATTTTTGCACCACACCCAGTGCTCCATGCAATCCATGCCCTCCATAATACCCACCACCTGGTACCCCAACCCCCCCCCCCCGCCGCCACTTCAAACCCCTCAGATTGTTTTTCAGAGTCCATAGTCTCTCATGGTTCACCTCCCCTTCCAATTTCCCCCAACTCTCTTCTCCTCTCTAACTCCCCATGTCCTTCATGCTATCTGCTATGCTCCACAAATAAGTGAAACCATATGATAATTGACTCTCTCTGCTTGACTTATTTCACTCAGCATAATCTCCTCCAGTCCCGTCCATGTTGCTACAAAAGTTGGGTATTCATCCTTTCTGATGGAGGCATAATACTCCATAGTGTATATGGACCACATCTTCCTTATCCATTCGTCCATTGAAGGGCGTCTTGGTTCTTTCCACGGTTTATCTGTCTGGGATGGATTTTTTCTTAATTACTTTCCAATTTTCAAATTCTCTCAAGTTATGTCTATCAGTCTGCTAAATCTATATATTGAATACTTATGTGCTTTTCAGTTCTAGAGTTTCCATTTGGTTATTTTACAGTTTATGGTTTTCTCAAAAGTCTTTTTATTTTCTTTGAATTTTTGGAATATATGACTCATGTTTAAAGTATGTGTCATAAAATTCCATTATGTGGCTTTATTTTGTTTATATCAGTAATTGTTCTCTTAGTTTTCAGTCATGTCTTTAATATACCCTATTCATTTATTTATGGCATGCCCAAAATTGTACACGAAAACTCATATAGATTTTGAAGCTCTTAATGAAATTATATTCATCCAGGGAAGACTTACTTTTTTTAAAAAAATTACTTATTTATTAGAGAGAGAGCACATGTGAGAGAAAGATCATGAGCAGAGGGAGGGTTAGAGGGAGAATCAGACTCCCTGCTGAGCAGGGAGCCCAATGTGGAACTCAATTCCAGGACCCTGGGATCATAACCTGAGTCAAAAGCAGATGCTTAACCAACCAACCCAGGTGCCCCACAGAAGGACTTACTTTTGCTCCTGAAAGATAGTCAGGCTGTAGACCCTTGTAATCACACATACTGTATCAGTACAGTCAGGGGATCGAGGTAATTTGATTCTGACTTTCACTCTCTAACAGTGTTCAGTATATTTCTGGTATACAATATACCTAGACTGTAGCCCCACATGGTCAGAATTCAGTGTGTTTATGTTTATCAGAACCCTCCTCTCTGGAAGATGGTGAATCTTGGTTTTTTTTCCTGTTCTTGTGAGCCTACTGAAAATGGTGCTTAGATTCTCAGCATCTCAGCTGACATTTTGATACGGCAAATGGCTGAAAGTCAAAAGATTTGCCTGGCTCAGACTATTGGTATTGCTTCCTCTCTTTCTTATTGGTCCTGCTATTTCTTGCTTTATTGGTAGCTTTTTGGTGTTTATAGTAGAGTTTAAAAAAAAAAAAAAAAGAGTCCAGGTTTTTCCAGTGCTGTCTTGAGATAGTTTGTCTGAAACAATGTAGTCTGCCATTGTCAAAAATAGATATCCTCTACTATATTTCTTTTAGTTTCTTATGCTTTATATTTTATAGCCTTACCTTATCAACTAACATTGATTTTCACTGTATTCCCTATTTTTAGGATAGCTTATTTTCTATCCTTCCTCATCTTCAAGTGTGCCTGCCATTCCTAAACCTTGAAATTCTCTGATTAAGTTTCTGAAAAAAAAAAAAAGAAAGAAAGAAAGAAAGAAAAAGTCCTACATTTTTACGGTGTCAGGGAGGGGTATTAGCATGGATTTTTTGACAAGTGAAGTGGAGACTGGAGTGGGGAGGGTAGTCATTATATAAATTTGCAACCCATCCTCTCATTTGCAGTTCTATATTTCACTAATCCACTAGGCTTATAGTGTTTCCAACATGAATTAACAATTTTTTCCAGTGGGGGTATGGAAAAAGAGATAAATTAATGTGTTTAGCACAAGTTTCCCTAGGATTTAATTGTCATTTTTGTGTATGTGTTTATTACCTAGCTCAGTCTTAGCTATAGGTTAGATAGTTGTTTTGGTTGACTCTAAATGATTCTTTGGAAAATTTGTATGAGTTTCTTAAAAATATCTTTAATAAGAATAATGTTGAGAATTAAAATCATGTATGTGCATAAGCACTTGTACATTACCTTACATAACAAATATGTTAAGGTTAATTTTAGAGGCTATTTACTTCATTGGGTATAATATTTACAATTAGGTACACTCTTTATAATCATGAACAAAAAATTCACTGGACATAACAAATAAAAGTCTGGA
The DNA here is from genome assembly GCF_020171115.1 of Neogale vison. Taxonomy (NCBI): domain Eukaryota; kingdom Metazoa; phylum Chordata; class Mammalia; order Carnivora; family Mustelidae; genus Neogale; species Neogale vison. The sequence goes on from NC_058094.1 coordinate 166,292,677, forward strand.
GTCTAAAAAATTAATGTAGGAAAATCATGGAATGTGTTACTGTAGGCAAATACTTGGCAGTTTTAATGAATCAAACATAACTCTACAAACCAGTCAAGGGAACACTACCTAGGAGAGTCATCAGAGGGACTATACATGGAGGAATAAGAGTCAGGAATACAAAAAATTTAGAACTCTGATAGTGAGCAGGAAGACAGTATCAATGTTACTTCACAGTCTAAGAGCAGAGTTTCATTAGGGTTTTATGTTTTAGTTATCTGCTATACATTTTTTAATTGAGGCTGTTGATATTACCCCTTTTATTCAGTTATTTTCTTAGATGTTGTTGAAACAAGGATATTAAAATATCCTCAATTCTGGAAGAGAGTAACATTTCATTGGGTTTGAAATCATATTGTATTCTGAAGCCATGGGTAAGTGGACTGGGGTAAATGATTAGGAAAGGAACATTAGCTATTTCCCAAGCTGGGCATTGGTGAGGCATAGCATATGGTGTAAAGGACATGGGCTCTGAAATTAGGCTGACCTGGGTTCAGACATGAATAGGACCACTCATTAGTTCTATGCTCTTAATCATTTCAGTCTTAGCATTGAAATGGAATAATGATATTCACTTCAGATTAAGAAATTATATTTGCAAAATTAATTTAGCACCTAGTTAATACTTAGTAAAAGTTAGCAGCTGTGATTTTAACCTGATCCCTTCTTTCACGTTAGCTTCCTCTCCTGATACTCTGTTTACTCCTATCATACTCTCTTGCCATACAGAATTCTAAAATTTCATGAATATTCCAAGTATTTTTTCACTTGTGAGTTGTTTCTCCCCTTCTTTACATGTAATTTTGCCTGGCTAAATCCTACTATTCCTCAAGGTCTCAATTTATAGATACCACTTTCTCAGAGAGCCTTCCCTAAACACCCAGATGAGGTTCAGTGCCCTTTCTATGTATGTTCTTACAGAACCCAATCATGTACTTTTCACACTGTGTTAAAGCTGGCTATTTACTCATCTGTCTTTCTTACTACACAGTAAGAGGGTAGAGACTGTGTCTTTTTTACTGTTAAATTCCAATGCCTGTTACTAAAAGGGGACTCTATAAAACTTATTGAGTAAATGACTGAATGTTTCCTGGGGATTCATCTGTAAACGTGTCAGAACTGATAAGTAGAATTTTTGGTTTAATGGACATAGCATTCCAGAGATGGAAAAATACATTACACAAGTAGTTACATAGGGGACATTGAAGTACAATTATTATAGGTGCTATGAAGAAAAATGATGGTAGGAATAAAAGCTTGTAACAGGAAATGCTGGCCAAATTCTGATTGGAGAATTGTCAGTCTGTGATGACTAATCTTAGTGTTAACTTGACTAGTTAACTTGACCACAGTACCTAATATTTGGTCAAACTCTAGTTTAGATGTTGCTCTAAAGGTACCCTTTAGATGAGATTAACCTTTAAATCAGTAGACTTTGAGTAAAAGAGCTATCCTTCATTTATTGGTTGGTCCCATTAAATCCGTTGAAGGTCTCTTAAGAAAAAACCTGAGATCCCCAGTGAAGAAAGAGCTCTGTCTCCAGAATGCCTGTGAACTCAAGACCACATCAACTCCTTGTTGGGTTTCCAGCCTGCCTTGAAAATTTTGGATTTGCCAACCACTACCATTGTGTGAGGCAATTCCTTAAAATAATCTTTTTATATGTACCCATCTTTTTGGCTCTGTCTCTGGAGAACAGAACTATATGCAGCCATAGGAAGACAGCATTGAGGAAGTGATGCCTGCTTTGAACTTTAAAAGAGAAGGAATTAGTAATGGAGGGAGTAGAAGCCACACTCAGCAGAAAGAAAGACGTGTCCAAGGGCCTTCAGGTGGGAAGACTCTGCATTTTCAAAGAATGAATGCAGATAGTGAGTTGATTACCATTAAAGGTGCTGGATAAGGCAAGCAGAGAGAGGTCATGCAGAATTGGTCATTGTATTTGGAGCAAATTCACAGAAGACCATCTTTATTTGTATTTGACAACAATTATTAAATTACTTTATAAAATTAGATCTACATACATTGGTACTAGCCATAATTTAAATCGTCTGTACCCTTTTCTTCTCTACATTAATGGAATGATGAAGAGTGAACAATTACTTGCTTTTTACCACCCAAACTGAGGCACATACTGGAAAAAGTAATGGAAACAAATCCCATGAGGCTCAAATAGATGTTTGAAAATGTGAGGAAAGTTCAAATATCTGCTACATTGAATCAAAACATCAGTAAAACATTAGCAGAGCTTGACTGAGCCTGACAAAAGTTCACAAAACAATTCACTTGAGATAATGAGAAGGAAGTTCATGTGTGAGGCAGGCAGAACGAGATTCAGATTATTTAATATTCCTTAGTTATTGTACTTTAAAAAAATACAATTTGCCCTTATCCTAAAATGTCAGTGCACATTTTTGTAAATTTCACTGCACATCTATTCATTGTGTAGCTTCTTTTAGACCTTTTAATGCTTTGTGCATGTTGTCAGTATTGTCAAATATTTCTGAAGCCATACATGTAGTGGTGTTAAAGAAGTAGGAAAAAAGCAAAGGGTAAAAAAAAAAAAAAAAAAGTAAAGCAAGAAAAAATTGAAACAGTTTTATTATAGATATATGTGCAATAATCCAAATTTCAAAAAACCAGGATATATTTTAAAGGAAAGGATATGAAAGCAAAGGAACAGAGTAGCTGCATCCTATTTTTTTTAAGTCAGAATTTTGCAGTTAAGAAGTAAGTAGTATGAATTCTTCAGGATAAAGCTGAACATAAGCTACTTTTTTTCCTAAGGTCTTAGTGACTAACCTTATATAGGAAGTGCATTAGTTTCTGCATCTTGTGGAGGGACCTAAACAGTTGCAGTGACAGCAATGAGGACAGGGTGGTGATGGCCAGGACCAACTATTAATCAAGTGGTTAATGCCTAGGGGACAGAAATGGCTGACCAAATCTGGGTAGTAAATGAACTGAGGATGTAACAAATGGAGTGTTAATTTTAAGTCAGTTGTACATTGGGCCAAGGAGTTAATTTAATTAAAAGACTTATTTGCATTTTCTACTCCAGATTTATTGAGGTATAACTGATATATAACATTATGTAAATTTAAGATAAGCAGTATAATGACTTGATGTACATATATTATGAAATGATTACCACAGTAAAGTTAGTGCCACATTTACCATCCCCTCATAATTAATTGTGTGTGTTTGTATGTGTGTATGTGGGTATGTTGTGAGAACATTTAAGATCTATTCTCTTAGCACATTTCAAGAATACAATAAATTATTATAATTATAGTCACTGTTCTCTATATTAGATCCCCAGAACGGATTTATCTTATAAATGAGAGTCTGTACCCTGTGCCCCATATCCCCTCATTTTCCTCACTTTCCAGCCCCTGGGAACCACTGGTCTACTCTGTTGATAAGAGTTCACTTTTTTAGATTGCACATTTAAGTAAGATCATATAGAACTTGTCTTTCTCTAACTTATTTCACTTATTAAAATGCCTTTAAAATTCATCCATGGCAAGTTTTTTTTTCTTTTTTTTCATGGCTGAATAATATTTCATTGTATATACCATATTGTCTTCATTCATCTGTTGATGGATGCTTAGGTTGTTTCTATGTTTTGGCTATAGTGAATAATGCTGCAATGAAGTTGGGGGTGCACATACCTCTTCAAGAAGATTTTGTCCTACCCAAATAAGATTGCTGAATCATATGGCAATTGTATTTTGAATTTTTGAGGAGCTACCATACTGTTTTCTATAGTTGTTGCACCAGTTTACATTCCCACCAATAGTGCACAAAGATTTCCTTTTTTTTTGTTCTTCTTATTATGCCTTTTTAAGATTTTATTTATTTATTTGTCAGAGAGAGAGAGGGAGAGAGAGAGGAGGCGGATGGAGAAGCAGGCTCCCACTGAGCAAGGAGCCCACCTGTGGACTCAATCCCAGGACCCTGGGATCATGACCTGAGTTGAAGGCAGAACCGACTGAGCCACCCAGGCATCCAGGTATTTCCTTTTCTCTGCATCATTGCCAATACTTAGTATTCGTTGTCTTTTTTATCACAGCCATTCGAAAAGGAGTGAGTTGATATCTCATTGTAGTTTGATTTGCATTTTCCTGACAGTTAAGAGGTTGAGCGCCTCTTCCTGTGCCTGTTGGCATTTGTGTATCTTCTTTGGAAAATTGTCTATTCAGATCCTTTGCCAATTTTTTTATCAGATTTTTTGCTTGTTTTTTGCTATTGCATTGTATGACTACCTTATCTATTTTGGATATGAACTCCTTATCAGTCGTATGGTTTTCTAATATTTTCTGTCATTCTGCAGGTTGCCTTTCGTTTTGTTGATTTTTTTCCCCTTTGCAGCAGCTTTTTAGTTTGATATAGTCTTACTTGTTGGTTTTAGCTTTTATTGCTTCTGCTTAGGGTGTCATATGCAAAAAAAAAAAAAAAAAAAAGTCATTGCCAAGACTGATATTAAGAGTTTTTCCCCTATGTTTTCCTCTAGGAGTTTTATAGTTTTAAGTCTTACAAGTAAATCTGATTAATTTTGAGTTAATTTTTTATGAGTGATATAAGATATGAGTCAGGTCTCATTTTATTGTGTTTCAATATCAGCATGTAATTTCGTTTCTTGTGATCTTACCTGATTTTGGAATCAGGATAATGTTGGCCTAGTGAAATGAATTTGGAAGTGTTCCCTTTTCTTGTAATTTTTTGAAGGATTGGTGTTAATTCTCCTTTTAAATATTTAAAATTCATCAATGAAGCTGCCTGGTTCTGGGCTTTTCTTGGTGGGAGATTTTTGATGACTGATTTAATCTCCTTACTTCTTAATGGTATGTTCAGATTTTCTATTTCTCAGTGATACAATCTGGTAGGTTGTATGTTTCTAGGAATTTATCTGTTTTTCTAAGTTATTCAGTGTTTTGGGATATTATTGATCATAGTAGTCTTTTAGGATCTTTTGTATATTTGTGGTATTATGTCTTATATCTCATTTATAATTTTATTTGAGCCCTCTCATTTTTTCTGTTTAGTCTAGTTAAAGATTTGTTTATCTTTTTTTAATCTTTATCTTTTTTATCTTTGTTTATCTTTTCAGATAACAACTCTTAGTTTTGTTTATCTTATCTGTTGTTTCTCTGGTCACTATTTCATTTATTTCTGCTCTGATTGTTATGATTTTCTTCCTTCTACTAACTTTTGCTTAGTTTGTTCTTCTGTTTCTAGTTCCTTGCAGTGTAAAATTAGGTTATTTATTTGAGAAATTTTTCTCGTATTATGCATTTTGTAGCTAAACTGTCTCATCAAAAATTTTAGAAGACACACAAAGTGTCAGTGCTTTGGCTTAGGGAGTGTCTTAATAGAATTAGAGTAGGCTTGCTCTTCCAGATACTTAATCTGGAAGTCCGCATCTTTGAGGATGAGCAATGATGGTTTTTCTCATGACAATGACTTTTTTATTAAAAGCCATGATTTCTAGGAAGTATTGGGGTATAAGTTCAAATATTGCTATTGCTGGCATTATCTCATTAATGTTCATTTTGAATCATGAAAATGGAATATAGATTATTGAACTACTCAATATTTAACAAAAATGATTTTGTTTAATTCTCAAACATTTCTATGTTCACTATGAAGTGAACATTCATACTTCATTTTATAGATTTTTAAAAAAATGGCTCAGAAAGGGAGAATAATATGTTCAAAAATAGAAGAACTTATATTCAAACTCCTTCTCTTCACCATCCTCCCCACAACTGTATAATTTCCTTTGTACTCATTGGAGCTAAAATAAAGTAAAAGTAATACTTAGCTCAGATATACTTCATTGCTAATGTTGCATCCCAGAGGAAATCCAAACTAATATATAAATGTTATATATTTTGAGAGATTAAAAATAATGCAAATGCTCCTGATGCCATGAAGTTCTTTGCAAGTTCAGCTTCACCTTGCTAATCTTGATAATCTTTTCTCCTGTTCGTCTTATCTGGGTCACCAACTAGTTTGGTGTTATGTTGATTCTGACGCTTTTTTCTCCCTGAAATCTCACGTCTTCATAGTCTCAAATGGCTCTGTGCATTGTAATATTGTGATAATCAATTGTCTTTTTATCTTTATCTTTTTCTTTCTTTCTTTTTCTTTTTTTTTTAAATTAGCCTGTGCTTGCTCTGGATGATTTGAGAAGAGGATAGATCAGGTAGATTAGAAGATGTTGAGTATCCTTGTTACCCGTGACTGCCACACCTTTAAAATCCTGTTTGTAGCCCTTGGAACAAGACAGAGAAAAGATAACCATTGAATCCTTGACTTTGAACAATTTAGCCATTTTCTGTCAGCATGTAAAAACTACTGAAGGGCTTCTTGTTCTCAGATAGAGTATTGCTGTGGGGCTAATGAGATGCTGACTTTTAAACTCAGCTATCAGATGATTTATAAGTTAAAGTGTACAGGTGTCATCAGAAGCACTGAAAATGAACAGAAGATCACTATGGGCATAAAAGTTCTGTAAAATCTGGGCCAGTGACCAGCCATATTGTTTAAGGTCCAAGGAATTGGCTTACATCAGTAAGAACTGTGTTGTTTTGAGTTCCTTCTATTTAATATTGTTTACTGATCCCTTACTTATTGGCCATTTTCAGGTTGCATTTCAGAGTTATTTCATATAGTAGAATGCATACTTATGGGTTTTGAGGAAGCGTGCAATTAGATCACCAGAGATTGTGACAAAACTAAATATTAAAGTAAGTTCTCTGAGTTCAAGAAGTCCTTTGGAAATAAAGGAATCCTTGTTTCTTCAATCCTGAGACCACTTCTGGGTTTTAGTCTATTCATTGTACATCCCTACTTCACCAATATCATCGTGACTGTTTAGAAACTGCAAATCTAATTCAATTAACATCAAGATTCTTAGCTCCCAGCCTGGTACTCCTATTTCATATTGTCTCTTTTGTCTTCGAAGAGAGAACAAGGAGACAAGGAGCAATTTGAAAGGAGCTCACCAACATAAATCATTGCTAGTTTTGTTCACTTCTTTTTGTGCTGCACACTCAACAGCTTGGGAAATTAGCAACGTGAACTTCAGTGGTGAATTTTTTTGCCAGCAATGTTTGCTATGTAACTACATAAAAGTACTGAACTCTCCTGTTTTCTTACTAAAATTCTTCTTCATTGAGAAATGGATAAGCTGCAACTCCTGATTAATTGTATTATAGAACAAATAACTACAGAGAAGCAATTTGGTTTTAAAAATTAAGCTATTGTGGGAGTGGGGGGCTTTGATTAAACTCACAAAGTAATAAATCAGCCATGATGTCCAGACAGAACAGTGATGATTTTTGTTTTTCTTGGTCAGCCAGCCTTTGCTATTGGATATAAGATATTATACCCACAGAAGATTAGTGAATGGCAATTTTAAAATTATAGTAGTTCTTTGCTGCATGAAAAGAGTTTTAAAAAATGGTGTTTTGTTAAAAAACATTGCTCCCTGAAAATGACAAAAATGAAAGAACTAGCTGTCTTAATTTCTAGCAGTGTTATCTCAAGGAACAATAGCTCAATGATTTGTTCTTCTTTTTAATGACCTAACCCTGAAGTAAATGATTGATAATGTTTGCTTTACAGCCACACCAGTAAAATCTTATCATGAAATGATCTATTTATTTTTCATGATAGATTACTTTGAATAAAATCATATTTAGGCAATATCTAATATGTACCATCCTTTTCCAGATATATCTAAATTACAACAGGCTGGGTCTTCTAGCCTGCAAATCGCTGTATTTCCACAACAGAAATTTAACTGCCTCTTTCTCATAGCCTCTATTTAGGTAGCCAGGGTAAATAATTCTAGTGATAGTGATGTCATCATAAAGTTATTTGGATTATTTTTGCATATACCCAGTCAGTCTCTGGAAAGCAGATGTGAAATAGACTTTTGCTGTAGGAATATCATAATTTTATTAATTTAGCTAAATATACACATTTAGGTGTACAAATTTATTACACATAAATGTACACAAATGAAAGTATGAAATCCTATTTATCTTACTATAGTTTCTTTTAGTATGTAAATTTTAAATATGGCTTTATGAATTCAAAGAAAATAAAATCTTATTTGGAGGCATTGTATCTGGAATGCAGGATTTATTTGGTTTAGAAGATTTGAACTGTGTTATGTGTTAACATAAATTAATACAAATTTAATTTATTTCATTTTAAAAAAGATTTTATTTATATGAGAGAGAGAGAGAATGTATTAGCAGGGGGAGGGGCACAAGGAGAGGGAGAATCAGAGTCCCTGCTGAGCTTGGAGCCTGTGAGGCTTGATCCAAGGACCCCTAGATCATGACCTGAACTGAAGTCAGACGCTTAACTAGCTTAATCAAGTGATCCACCTGGAGTGCCCCAATAGCAGCTTAATTTTAAATATTATTTGTTTTTTTAACCCTAAGTCATTTACAAAGAGAATACATTGTGTAAAATAAGATTTTTGGAGACTGAGCTTCTATGGCAGTTCCTTAACAAATTGATTTTTTTTTTTAAGATTTTTATTTATTTATTGACAGAGAGAGATCACAAGTAGGCAGAGAGGCAGGCAGAGAGAGAGGAGGAAGCAGGCTTCCCGCTGAGCAGAGAGCCCGATGCGGGGCTCGATCCCAGGACCCTGGGATCATGACCTGAGCCAAAAGCAGAGGCTTTAACCCACTGAGCCACCCAGGTGCCCCTTAACAAATTGATTTTTGAGAATCTTCATTAATAAACTCTGGTTTATTTATTATAAAAAAAGAAGTGAGTTATTTTAAAGGATTTTATTTCTGGTACTAATATTCTACAAATAAGTCTTATGGAAACAAATCTTTGCTTTGTTTTGAAAGACATGTCACTGGGGTGCCTGAGTGGCTCAGTGGGTTAAAGCCTCTGCTTTCGGCTCAGGCCATGATCTTGGGGTCCTGGGATCAGGCCCTGCATCGGGCTCTCTGCTCATCAGGGATACTGCTTCCTCCTCTATCTCTGCCTGCCTCTCTGCCTATTTGTGATCTCTGCCTGTCAAATAAATAAATAAAATCTTTAAAAAAAAAAAAAAAGAAAAGAAAGAAAAGATTTGGCACCTTACCAAATCTAGCATCTAGCAGCATTGACCTATTGAGTACTTTGGTATAATGAACTTAGCTACAGATCCTCTTTATATCAGGATATACAAATTTACAATTACAGAAAATAACACTTTGAAATACTTAATGGGCAGAATCTTTTTAAAAAGGGGGAAACTATGGGCACCTGGGTGGCTCAGTGGGTTAAAGCCTCTGCCTTCAGCTCAGGTCATGATCCCAGCATTCTGGGATTTAGGTCTGCATCAGTCTCTGTGCTCAGCAGGGAGCCTGCCTGCTTCCCTTCCTCTCTCTCTGCCTGCCTCTCTGCCTACTTGTGATCTCTGTCTGTCAAATAAATAAATAAAATCTTAAAAAAAACGGAGGTGGGGGGGACTAAAGAGGACCATAAATAAGAACCGAGAGGACATTAAAAACGGTATCATGAGGTCAAGTTCCTTAGTCAGTCTTGGTTCTGGGTCAGACTGATGTGAGACAGAAGTGCATTATTATTACTTGAGAACCTTTCAGTCCCTCAAAACTTTATTTACATTCCAACCAATCATATGAGGTGGGAAGGGAGGGGGTCATCTACATCTAAGTATTAGAGCATACTTATTTTGACATGCACATGTTCATTTTTCCTTTCTTTGGGCTAATTTCTTTTTAGCGAGGTGTCACCAAGCATGGAATGAGAAGAAGAAGAAAAAAACCATGTACACAGAGCAAATATGCATAAGCAAATTGAATTAATTAGGGAAAAAAAACCAAACTTTATTCCTTGCTCTAGGATTTAATATGACTTCGAGAGTACATAATCTCTTGCAAGAACAATTTGGAAAATAAAAGAATGGTATTCTATTTTGAATGTATAAAAAAGATAAAGTGTTCTGAACATAATAATAATAAACTCAGAAAAATAATGAAATTCACTCTGATGCTAATATGCAAGCACCAGGGGGGCCTTAGGAAAAATATAACAATAAAATCTAGTTTCACATTAATTATGTCATTTGACACACTGAACATTGAGTTGCTTATGTCCAATAGCCCTTATATAGGCGAGATCACAGACAGTCTGAGATGTTAAAATGCTGGAAATCCATCTTCCCAGGAGGATTTTTGCCAATTAGTTTGGGACTAAAGAATCCTGCCAGGCATGAGCCTGCCCAGCAAGGTAGAGGATCAGAAACAGGGTAAAAAGAAATATTTTATGAGAGAGCGAAAAAATCAGCAACTCAGCTGGCAGCATAAAACTATGCTTGAAAGCAACTTTAGGATTTGGAGGCTTTCATAATGGATTGCATTATAATTTTAGAGCTCTGTTTGGGGACATTTGTTATATTTCTGGCATTAGAAAATTATGTAAAGATTACATGTTGTGCTTGCTTGTTATGATAGCCTGTACCTAATGAAGAATCTTATCAACTGCTGTGCATATATTATAGTGTAGTTGATGGGAACCTGATGGGCCAATTTCATCACTTTTTAAAATCAAGGAAATATTTCTGGGTATTTAGACATCTATAAAATTGATTAGGTGAATCTTTATTTTCTCAGTGTTTGGAGATGAAACATCATGATATGTGGGGAAAAAAATTCTCTACTCAGTTAAAACAGAACCCAAAGTATGAATATAACTTTCAAATAATTGAGTAGCCCTGTCACACAAAAAGAACTAGGATATGAGCTTTATAGGCATGAGTTAGGTATATGACTTCTGAAGACAATGGAAACTACATATTGTTTGCATTATTGTTTCATTCCTTATTTCTAAACTTTTCAGCCATGATTTTATTTTGAGATACTAGAAGTCCATGCTTGTTGGGTAGAGGATGGCATTCTAGCTACTCTTTGAAAACTTGTAAGTTTGTTTGCCTTCACTGGGCCTTTTGTCAATTTCCAATGTGTGTGTCATGATACAATTAAGGATAATTAAGTGGAAGGATGAGTAAATGAATGCTAAGGCCAGGAAAATTTAGGAATCATGAATTCACTCTGTAATTATAACTGAATACAGGCTGACTCTACTTGATTCTTTTTACTTGTTTTGTTTTGTTTTTACTGAAATTCTGTACTTCTTTGGCCTGTACTTCCTCTTCTACTTTTCCTATTTCTTTTTGGAGTAAGAAGCTGATAAAACCCTCAATATATTCCAAAAACTTTCAGGATATTGCTAAAGTTCCTGTAAATATGCAAATAGTACCTGTTGGAGAACTAGCAAATTGTAGAGAGGTGGCCGGTTACTGGGGACTAGATGAACACTCAGGCAAGGAATAACTTCTGGAAAGAAGTTTTACCTAATAAGGAATTAACTCTGTGAAGCTGAAGTCCAGAACATTTAAGTTTTTGAATGTATATCAGTCAGAATCCAAGCCGAGAACAGAATTAGTAGGAAACATATATTAACACATTTATTGCAAAGAATTGCCTTAAAATTCTGAGTGCTAGCTAGACAAGTCTAAAATCCACAGGGCAGGCTATCAGGAAGGGCAGACTGGAACACTCAGGCATAGGTTAAAGCTGCTGTCCATGAGTAGAATTCCTGCTTCTCTAGGAAAGCCTCAGTTCTGATCTTAATCCATTTCAACTTAATGAATCAGGCCCATACGAATTATCAGGGATAATAATCTCCCTTACTTAAAGTCAACTAATTACAGACTTTAATCACATCTTTAAAATATCTTCTGAGCAACACCTAGATTAGTGTTTGGTTGAATAATTGAGGACTGTAACCTAACCAAGTTGACACCTAAAAGTGCACACAAATAATTCTCATCGGACTTTCTGGGGTAGGAGAAGAGGAGAACTTTGGATTTAGTAAGGGCTGAGCATTAACACAAACTTTGCCTGCTATTACCCATGGGATTTTGAGTAAATGACAAAGCCTTTCTGTGCTGATTTATTTCTAAAATTTAGCAAAATGGAAAGAGTTAAAAAATTATAGTTTAACCCACTTCTTGGCATATAGTCAGCATGAGTGCTCTCTCCCGAGAAGTAAAATCTTATGGTTAGGGATGCCTGGGTGGCGCAGTTGGTTGGATGACTGCCTTCGGCTCAGGGCGTGATCCTGGAGTCCCGGGATCGAGTCCCACATCAGGCTCCCAGCTCCATGGGGAGTCTGCTTCGCTCTCTGACCTTCTCCTCGCTCATGCTCTCTCTCACTGTCTCTCTCTCTCAAATAAATAAATAAAATCTTTAAAAAAAAAAATCTTATGGTTAGTACAGTGATGTTTCTAAATAATATTTCTTTGTATAATTTTATATGATTAAAAAAATCACAAAAACAATGAAACAGGAGTGGTAAAATATATTGACGTCTCTATAAGGTATATTTTCGAATTGTTGGAATGAGGCCTAAATTTGAGTGTTGTCTGAATTAGGGAACCATTCTGACAACTTGATAAATCACTTAGGCATTTTGAATCTCAGCTCATCTCACATAAAATGGACAGATAACTACTTGCTCTACTTACTTTATAGGTTAATTATAAAGAACAAGTAAAAATATATATAGAAGAACTCTGCAAACAACTGTTATATTCACAAGTTTTTCATTTTGGGAATTTGAAATTATTATAAAATAAATTTTACTTACTATTTTTTTATAAATAATCTTGGTAAACTAGAATCTTCCAAGTATTAATTTATTTTAAACTTATGTGTCTAATATAAAAAAAGTATGTCTAAATATATTACATACATAAATATTACTAGTGCTATGATTTCTGATTTTTTCTCTTTTCATTGTCATTAATTTTCTTACTGTATAAGATATACAACTCTATATACAACATATACAACTCTAACTTTGTTAATAAAAATTAGAGGGGGAGCGTATGTGCTATGGTGAGTGCTATGAATTGTCTAAGACTAATGATTCACAGACCTGTACCCCTGGGGCAAATAATACATTACATGTTAATAAAAAGCAACCAAACAAACAAAATAACCCCCCCCTAAATAAATAGGAGGGGGAAGTAATAGTTGGACGACGCATGTCTTAAAGATCATTCTAATTAGCATTAAGTACATTTTAAAAATTTAATTATTTTATTTTATTATGTTACATTAGTCACCATCAGTACATCATTAGTTTTTGATGTAGTGTTCTGTGATTCATTGTTTGCATATAACACCTAGTGCTCCATGTAATACATACCCTCTTTAATACCATCACCGGGCTAGGATTAAGTATACTTGAGGTAATGTTAAAAACTCTTGTTCATTTGACAAAATTTAGTATTAAATAAATTAAATGAAAAGTTTTAGCTCCTTCACAGATAGAATTTTTTCTTTAACTGAAAACACCATTTGTGCTTTATTTAATCAGAATATTTTGGATCTAAAACATTACTTTTTACTTAACTGACTTGTCATTTATTTGTAATCTGGGGCCACTTATATTCAGTTGCACCTGTGAGGTTGTCTAGCATAGAATGGATATGTGGGTTTTCAGGGATCAATACATATACAGGCACACATACTCATTTATAACTAGTTCCCCTGGTTGCCATTAGTTGATAGTAGGTAACACCTCAGAACAGAATAATTGCAGTTGATATGACAGAAAGCACTTTGGATGGCAGGGCAAATTTTAGAGATATTTACCTATGTTGGCTTGAAGATCGGTTAATTGGATTAATTAATTTCTCAATTAAAGATGTTAAACAACTTGGGTACCTGGGCTCAGTTGGTTAAATGACTGCCTTTGGCTCGAGTCATGATCCTGAAGTCCTGGGATGGAGTCCCACATGGGGCTCCCAACTCCCTGGGGAATCTGCTTCTCCCTCTGACCTCCCCTCTCATACTCTCTCTCAATCTATCTCTATTTCTCCCAAATAAATAAATAAAATCTTTTAAAAAAAGATGTTAAACAACTTAACAAGAAAACCCTTGATCTAGTCTAGAGTGGAAGAAATTCAAAGATGTTTTAAAGTATGTTAATCAATTTATGTATTTACATCATTTGGATTATTAAGCAGACTCACAGACACATTTAGATCACAGATTTGACTGAATTACCTTCAGCATATGTGGACATTGTCCTAATATAAATACTCAAAATGTGAATTTTAGAAAATTTTATATCAAGATAACCACTTTTTAACCACTCAGTTAATTGACTGGTGAATTGGCTAGACCTTTCCAATTCACCAGTCAATTAATTTTATTAATTTCAATAAAATTTTAGAAAAATTTATATCAAGGAGATAACCATTTTTAACCACTCAGTTAATTGACTGGTGAATTGGCTAGACCTTTCCCAATCCAGGACCAATCAGTCTGGAATAAGAAACCCTCATTATAATGTACCAATGCTTAGGTATGTAACAAAGCAAGTACAAAAATATTTGTGAATGTAGGTAGGAGATACATATAAATGCAATGTACATTTTTTTAACTTCTCTGAATATTCAAAAATTTTATAGAATTATTTAATTAGGTATTATTTCTTATAAATCCTACATAGTCTTAAAGCAATAGATAGCCTCTCTACAAACTCCATATTTTTATATTCTAGTAGCTCTAGAAATTTTAGCTAAAAAATACATATAGTTGTTTAATTCTTATGTCTAGTTTTTGTCACTTTGTCCAAGGAGTGTATATTGCTAAAAATAATTTTTAACCAGGTCCAAAATGGTATATCCTTGCATATACATAAATCAACACAAAGAAATAATTGTTGGGCTGTTTGGGAAGTGGTATATGTTTTATGTTTCCAATTATGAGTTGGTTACTCTTCAAACAGAATGTATTACTCACAAATTAGTGACACAAGACGGGTGTCCCCCTCCCTTCCATTTAGTTGCATATTGGATGACATTTCAGTTGAGTTCTATATTTATGTTCCTTTTTTATTTTAATTTTTTTGCCATATAATATTTTAAGTTTAATCAAAAGTCAACTTAGAAAGGCCATTCTGCCTAAGGGATATTTTTCCATTAAGTATTATGACATATTGGTGGCCTTGAGGGATTATTGGTTTTTGAAGAAATATTAACAGCTGGAAATTTGCATTTTAATACAGTTCTCCTCAGCTACTCAAGCAATTTTATTTTTAAGACCTGTGATAGGTTTCAAAGCTTTAGTTCTAAAGCAATCTTGTCAAGTAGAGCTAATTTTTATAATAATTTTATTACAAATAACTAAGTCTCTAATAGTTTTTTTTTTTTTTTTTTTTCACCTGAAAATTTTAGTTTGAGGTGTCAGGGAAATCAACACCCAAATTTTATATCTGCACTAAAACCAGACTTGATAATTGGAACAAGTGAGGAAGAATTCTTTTTAAGTCTCTACTTTGAAAAATTGAGGAATAAGAAAATAGCACATCTAATTAGGTTTCTCTGATTAGTAGTTAAAAATGAAGTTGATGCAAAGCAACCCTTCACAACAATTGTTTCAGTCTGTCTAGGTAGTTGTCTCTTAGGGAATGATTCCTGGGAAAGCAGAAGATGCTGTGAAATTAGAATGGAATCCTTTCCCTTTGATCCTGGTATTAAATGCATACTCAGAATTGCTATTGAAATTAATTGAGGATTTTGAGTCAGGATCAAGCAACTTATCACTTAAAATGATGAAAGTGAATAGAACTGAATGGTAGCCTTTATAATTACAGATGGATTTCTCTTCTAAAAATGACTAAGTGGCTAAATACCTTAAAATGGTGTAATAGGGAACATCAGCTTCCCCCCCTCATTTTTAGTCTTAAATGAAGATGTAATTTTTAAAAAGATTTATTTATTTATTTGAGATCGATTTGGAGGGGGGCAGAGGGAGAGAGAGAATCCTGAAGCAGACTCAGTGCTGAGCACAGAGCTCAATGGTGTGGGGCAGATTGATCTCAGGACCCCAAGGTCATGACTTGAACTGAAATCAAGAGTTGGGTGCTTAACTGACTGAGCCTCCCAGACACCCCTGAAAATTCAATTTGTTAGTCACATCTAGATATCTGAAATGATAGGCCCACAGCACAGACAATTGCTCATTGGTTAATGACCAAATCAAATAACCATGGTTTCATGGTGTTCACATAGTATAGTATATACAATGACATTCTGGGAGAATGGAAGATTGGAGAAGCAAAAGTAAGAAAAGGGCACCTGAACTTCTGGAAAATGTCTGCAGTTCTTACAGTATTAAATCAGCATTATCACGGATATATAAGTTTTCAAAAAAATTCTTAGTTGGCAAATGTTGTCACTGAATACATCAGTAAATTCTAATCATACAACTTTTTTTTAAAGTTCACCCATATTTGATCATTTTTAAAATATTTAATTCTATTTCAATATAGGAAAAAATATAAGCATAAATTAGCTGTGGCAAACTAAGAGATTTTCTTCTTTGGTTAACATTATTTTGTTGCTTGTTTAAACTTTCAAATGGGTAGGAAGGTATTTTAAGTGCTGTCTATCGTAGTCTTTTGCTAGGTGATATTAAAAAACAATATAACAAAAGAGCTTAGAATCCTATTAAAAAACACAACGTAATTGAAATAGATCACTCTTTCCTGGAGATAGGATAATAATTACGTTACCAACATAATTCAAGCCAGAATGACTTTTTAAGTCTAAATTATATGACTAACTTGCTCTATCACTTGCACTCTTGCTTAGAGAATCTGATCCAGTGATGACTATGGGATGATAGAATTTTCCTGGACAGTGTCAAATATAAAAACAGAAGTCAGTCTGCGACAAAAATTTTTTTGGCTCATGAGATATTTGCTTACAATATTTGACTTTTAGGACACCACATAATCTGTGGTGTTATACATTGTATTATGACTTTGAGTACCTTATAGAATTTTAGTGTATTAGAAAAAGCGTGTGCCTTGAAATTATATATAAATAGATTTACATTCTGTTTATATCACTGTAACTGTAATATGGATAAGTAATTTATAAGCCTCAATTTACTCATCTCTAAAATGGTGATTACTCCTGCTCTTCTCTTAAGGGGTAAATCAAGACAGGCTTGAGCAAGATAAAGACAATGTAATACTTTGTAATTTAGTACAGAAAATATGCTCCAGTATATACTGGCAAATACTGGTTGTCCATCTTCCTTTGATTCTAGGAAGTCTATCTTTATCTTTTTCACAGTTCCTCAAAGGCAAAGCACATTTGTACAATACTGATTTAGTTGTGAAAATGCTTGGGTGAAAGGGTCTGAGTCTCTATTAGGAGACAAGCACTGTTCGTTCTAAGGACGTTGCAGGAATAAGAAAAAAAAAAACAGAGCTCTAACAGGGCTTTTTAATGTAAACTGCAATTTTTCTGACTTCCCCTCTGCTCTGAGTCCAAGCAATACCAGCACAGAACTATCTCATCAACCCATGAGTTTCTCACAGGTTTGTTTATATGCTGTTTCTTTTCTTTTGTTCTTCTGTGGTTGATCTTGGGGGGAAAGGGAACCAGAAGTCTTGATAGTGCTGGTTCAGCATTTGATAAGAAAAGAAACAAGAACAAAACCATATGAGTATTTGTGTTAGGCACTATGCTAGGTGCTGGGTTCAACTGGTGGACAAAACATGTAAGACTCTTGCATCTTAGGATTTACATCTCAGTGGAGACAGGTTTTAAACAAATATGCCAACAAAGACATTATTTCGATAAGAAGAAAACATGTTCTTTGAGAGAGGAAGTGATATTTGAGTTTCAAATTGAGACATCAAAAGAGCTAGGTAAAATAGATTTTGTGGTTGTAGCTTGAGCTGGTAGTATGGGAAAACATTCCAGATGAAGACTGGAATGTGTGAAGACTCAGTGGTGGGCAAGACCTTGGTTTATTCAAAGAACAGAATGAGAGTCGTTGAGGCTAAAACATAAAACATACATATAACCCATGAGAGCACACACTCAGCTGTCTTCTTCACTATTATAAACCCCAGTGCTGTGAATAAAGTAGTGACAGGAAATGACCCATAAATCTACATAGGGTCCCAGGATGGTCCTATATAACAACAAAATAAAATAGATACATGTTATGAAAACTTCAGTCATTCAAGGATTATTCCATTTAAAAATTTAAAGACTTTCTGCCTTCCAGCAGTTCTCGGTGTAGTGGGGGAAAGAAATATTTAAGAAATATGTTTAGGGGGACGCCTGGGTGGCTCAGTTGGTTAAGCAGCTGCCTTCGGCTCAGGTCATGATCCCAGCGTCCTGGGATTGAGTCCCACATCGGGCTCCTTGCTCGGCAGGGAGCCTGCTTCTCCCTCTGCCTGCCTCTCTGTCTGCCTGTGCTGCTCTCTCTCCCTCTCTCTCTGACAAATAAATAAATAAAATCTTTAAAAAAAAAAAAAGAAATATGTTTAGGAAGGTGAGGGGTTTGTGTGTTCGTATGATCCAAGGAAAAGAGGAAAAAGTACCTCGTCTTGCTTAGAGAGATCATGCAAGGCTTTTAAGGCTGGTAAAATCCATGGATATGTTCTGATCAGAGAGGCTGCTGAGAGATCATCCTTGGTATACCTGACAGCCTCCCTGATTGTGAATTATTTATCCAGCTAAGCCATTTAAGATGGCCTAAAATTTTCTTAGTCTTTATGTATCCCACTGAATCATTTCAATCTCTAAAATCCTATTGAGTAGTAAAACATTTGCAAAACATGGTTGGGATCTTTGCACTAAAACTCATTTATGAAAGCAAAATATGTCATTATAGACTTGCTCTTCTGTGTTTCTTATATCTTTCTTATTTGCTTTTCAGTGACCTCAACCCATTTATTTTATTATTGGGAAAAACAAAGTTGCTGTCAATAAGAAGATCAATGGAAAACTGTTATATGCATTCTTGTTTGCTCTCTGAATTTTTGGGTTAAAGATAAAATGAGATAGAGGGGGTATCAAAATACTAGCCCCTTTTTAAATTGATATAAAAGTATTAGGCCTGATTTCAGAAGGAATGTTATTTTACATGTCAAAGCCCTTTCTAGAAAATGAGCCAGTAGAATTTGCCATAGCCAGGATATATCGCTAGTTCAGTATTAAACAGCCATCTCCAAGGTAACAGATTTGTAGGAAGAAGTGGAGGAGATGAACTTTAGACAATGAGACAAGGCTTATGGGAAGAGTATGAGAAAAAGGAACGCCTGAAACTCGTAAGTGGTGAAGGAAAATGAACCATATATATGACTTAATATAACATAGTCTTTTTAATAATGGCCCATATAATACAGTTCTTATATTGTACCTTGTGAGTCAGGAACTCATAGGTATCGTACTGGTTCTAGAAACCACTTAGTGAAAGTAAAAACTGCTGAAGTATAATTTTTTTATATATAACAATATTACCATATTTATTTGCAGTTTGAATTTATAGGTTAAGATTTTTTTCTATGTATAAAACACTTTCACATGTTATTTCCATTTTAACTCCAACAATCTTGTAGAATAAAATTTAGACTCCCTTTACGGTTGAGGACACTGACTCTTAGAAAAAGTTAAGTATTTCGTTGTCATACAGGCCTGTGTTATACATGTATTTAGGGAATAACTGTCATTGCTATAGTGATGAAAGTAGACATAATGTCCATGTTTTTGCACAGCATATATTTGAGTGTGTTTCTATGGTGGAGAGAGGAAAAAAATACATGAATAAATAGGATAATTACATGTAGTACGAAGTACTATGGAAGGAAGGAGATCTATGCCCATATAAGTGGTCAGAGAAGTCATCTCTGAGGAAATGACATTTGAACTAGCGATTCTAATAAGGAAGGTCAGGGTGAAAATGTTTCAGGTGGAAATTTGTATCAGGAGACATTGCAGCATTATTTTTATACCGAGTGATCACGACATAAAGAAAAGGCTCTGTTTGAGGTCTGTATTGCACATAACTACTTTGAATGTTTGGTGTAGACACTGCCTTTTAAAAATGTGTTTATACTATTATTTCCTATATCCATGCTCTTTAGTATTCAAGAATGTCCTTGCAACTCTGGCAAGAATTCTAAGAGTAGGTTTAGGTCCAGGCTGTGCTTTCTTTCTTTAAAGAAATTCTTATATTCTCTGGCAGCTGTAATACAGCATGAATATTAAATTAAAATCAATTGCACACTTACTTATCCTACTCTAGGGATAAAAAGCACAAGCTAACTTGGAATTAACTTCCACTTTAAAAACATGACTTCATTTCAAAAGCTTAGGGTACTATCTGAGAAAGTTTGATATCCTCATGTCTCTTTATTAGAAGTCTTATGCAGCTAGTTTGGGTAGAAATAGGAAAAAGGAATAGTATTAAAATGTACATCAAGCAGACATGAGATTAACTCAGGGTTTTTTTTTTTTTTTTCTGGACATTTTAGTACCTTTAGTGTGTGTGGTAGATAGGCATGGGATCTTCTCCAAACGTGTATACTCTGTTATTCCTACTCATTAAGTAATCATGTTCTTAACTAGGGAGAATCTTAATACTCACCTATTTAATTCTCACCTCAAGGGTTGCCTGCTATAAAAGGCTGCACTTAGGATGTCCCAGAAGAGCCACATGTTGGAAGAAAAATAATTCCAGGGCTCTGGCTAATGCTGAGTCCCATGAGCTCAGGCTAACCACAGAGTGGTCAGGTCTACCCTCAGATGTGAACACAGAGAAATGCATCCCAGGTTATTTATGATAATGATGAAATGTTACTTGTGGGATGCCTAGGTGGTTTAGTCAGCTGGGCATCAGCCTTTGGCTCTGGGATCAAGCCCTGCACTGGGCTCCCTGCTCCTCAAAGAGCCTGGTTCTCCCTCTCGCTTTGCTTTCCCCCCTGCTTGTGCACTCTCATTGCTCTCTCTCAAATAAATAAATAAAATCTTAAAAAAATGTTACTAATAATGATATATCTATGATTGTATGAAAGTTTGGAGATAAGGAGAACTATAATTCATGACTTAGGAAAGGGTCAACTGAAAAGAAAGAACATTCTATCAGGACCAAGGAAGTTGAGGCAGCGATAGTACATAACAGAGTAGTTAGCTATATGATTTTGTAGGTCAAAATAGATATTGGAGTTGAACATGTAAGTTAAGAGGTCTTAGCAAAGGTATGGTATTAAAGGCTATGGGATGATTGGTATTATTTAGGGAGATGGTATGAAGGTGGAAAGGTATTGCAGAGTCATGTACCAATTCCAACATTTAAAGATAAAGTAGAGGATATGTAAATCAGAGATGTTAAAAAGAAGACCAGGGCATTTTGGTGTTATGGAAGCCAAAGAGAAAGAGACTGTTTCAAGCAGTAGGAGTTCAGTTATGTTTCATCAATGCTGAGGGACAGAAAGGATAAAGGGAGAAAAACCTTTGTTAGGTTTAGCCCAAAAAAAACCACAAAACAACAACAACAACAGCAACAAAAACTCCAAAACTTTGATCTTCCCTAAAACAATTCTGGCACCCTGGTGGGGAGAAAGAAGCCTTAGTGAGGTGGATTTAGGTATGAATGGAAGGTGAAAAAAATGGTGACCGGCTATATATTCAAGGTGTTTTTCCAGAAAGTTGGAAAGTTGGATTATGAATCTGAAGTGAAAATACCAGACAGTTGGGTGGGGACACAGGAGTCAATATCTTATCTGGGAGATGGGAGTCAGTATAGAATTCAGAATGTTTTAATAGTTTTGGGCCCAATCCAGTAGAGGAAGAGAAAACATAGGAGACAGGAGTAGGAGTCTAGGTGGAAGGACTGATATTTAATTTGAGGAGAATCACTTATTTCTATTTCTAGTTGGATTGAAGGGAAAATATAGGTAGACATACGAGAATGGAAATGGCAGGAAGTTGATAACTTGCCCTTTTCTGAAATGTAACTGGTAGGACAGGGGTGGAAAGCTATTAAACACATGAAGCTATTTCAGATGTAGCATTTAAAGCCATCAGAATTCTTCTCCAGTGGCTTCTCCCTATGGCTTCCATTTGAGCCTTACTTTGTCGTCCATTTACTGACCATTAGGAGAGAAGGTAGTGATTCCAGGAG
Organism: Neogale vison; assembly: GCF_020171115.1. Lineage (NCBI taxonomy): Eukaryota > Metazoa > Chordata > Mammalia > Carnivora > Mustelidae > Neogale > Neogale vison. The sequence continues at coordinate 166,314,774 of NC_058094.1, forward strand.
GACCACATCTAAACTACAGCAGACATTTTTTCCCTTCGTTGCCCATCTCTAGGGAATGGGTAAGGTTTTCAAGGCATTACAAATTGAGCCAATCATAAAAATGTGAAGGAAAAAGTTCTGAATACCATTTATGGATCAGGCATTTTCACTTTAGTTCTACACTTTTCTGTGAAGGAGGATTCTACTTTAATTTAGGAAATTGAGACATTAGAAACTAACTACAAGTCATATAGATAGTAAGCAGCAGAGTAGGATTATCCCCTTTTCATTCGGAGAAGTATGATGATATAAATGAACCCAAATGGCTTCTTCTCCCAAGTTATAGCAAATTGTATAATACTTCATAGCTCTGGAAACAGAAATTCTAAGGGTTCTCTGTTAGATTTATTTGAAACATTATTTTTGTTGACAAACGATTTAAAAGTACCACCACACAGAGGATTGTGCTCGTATTTAAAACTTTACTATTGTAATACATGTCCCTTCTTTACAAGAATTCAGTTAAGAATGTTTAAAAATCTAAGCACTAACAAGAATATATGAATAATAGATAAATGACAGATGAATCATGTTGCTATATCAATATTCAGACAATTATATATTTAAAACATTTTTTTCTGAAGTTATTAAGAACAATGATCAGGTAGCTGCTCTTCCTCAAACTACTTGTAACTATAGTTCAATACCAATTTAAGTGATTGAACTATCACAGGAAAGAATTACTGAATAGTTTTTTTTTTTTAAATACATAGGGTCTAATTGTGTTGCCTAGCATTTAGTAAACAAGGACTTAATATACGTTGGTTGAATAAATGAAAACATGGAAATAAAATGTAGTGTTTTGGTTAACTCTTATTCCTAAATAATACCAATGGCATCTCTGGAAATGATGCTCAGTTAATGAGAAATATAATTTTAAAGATTACTTCCATCCATGCTGGGTCATCATGTGGTCATAACTCTATCATTTACTTAATTTATGTACCATTTAAGGACAGAATAAAGTTACTGTGGTTACAACTTAAATCAAATTGATAAAAGCCTTCCAAAATAGGCAAAGAGAAATTTACAAATGAGTGTACCATTTTTCATTTTTAACTTTAAATCAAATATGAATGATTCATAGCACTTTCATACCTATGACATTTTCATTATTAAAAGTTTATTTAATTATCAGTTTTATGCCTTTTTTTATTAAGGAAATCATATTTTATATTGACCATTCTTTGTGAATGGAGTTATCAATGTCATTCAACCCACTTGGAAGCCTGAGTATTGGTTCCATTATGTTGATGGAGTTTGCTATTGACAGGTTAAATAGAGTACATTTTCTCAGGGCTCTGGCAACTTTTCCACATATTCAGTTGAGCTCTTTTGTGCTAGTAATTGAATATATATAAAATGGATTTCTTGTTGTTTCCCATTTATTTCTTTTAGGTTTTGGAGTGGTGATAAATTCAACAACAATACATTCTCCTTACTGTTTTTTAGATTAATTTATTTTGCTCCTATTTCATTATAAATACATGACAAGAAGTGTAATAATCATTGCTTGTAAATTAACAACTGGACACATAGACTAACCAGATTTGTTATTTTCTGTTAATGTGGGTTGTTTCCAGTTTGTCAAAGTACATTAAAAACATATTATGATATTATGTGAGTACTAAAATTAACATATTTTAATACACGCACCTATTTTTGTCTTCCATTCCAGATTGAAATCCATTACTAAGACTGATGTTTTATTCTTCTTGTGCTTGAAATTGAATTCTTCATCAGAATAGATAGTAACTATTTATATGAGAAAATTACAATTCCTCCAAATAGAAGAGGATTTCCCCTCCTAGTTAAGTTGGTTGTCACGCTCAAATAGCATATTTTGCTTTGTCGTTAGCTCCAATTGTTTTTGAATTGGAAAACACTTACCATGTCATTGAATTATTATAAGTAACACAACAACGTGAAATCCTAAGGGTTCTTTGCTTAGTAACTGCTTGGCAGGAACTATTTCTTTGTCACATCTTCATCCTTGCTACTTTCTCTGGTAACTGGTAACTTGGCAAAGGGTTCTGTTATCAGCGAGTGGCTTTCTTAATATCACTTAGAACTCATATCAGATTTCTATTTAGGGATTACCAGGACAACACATATTTTTTTTTTTTAAGGACAACACGTGTTCTAATTATATTCTACTAGCTGCAGTAAATCTCACTATATTTCTACATATTTTCAAGGTACATATTTTCAAGGTAGATGCTGGTATATCCTTCTCTTGAGTGGAAAAAGTTGACAGAATGAAAATCAGATAGCAACCCTAGACTATAAATATTAACTTCTTTTGTAAGGAACTTAAAAAAATCTAAATTGTACCAAGAGATTTCTAAAAAGGCTTATCTATTTATAGCAGAATAATGGCATTTTTCTTTTTAATTTTAAACTTTTTTTTTTTTTAAAGATTTTATTTATTTATTTGACAGAGAGAGATCACAAGTAGGCAGAGAGGCAGGCAGAGAGAGAGAGGAGGAAGCAGGCTCCCCGCTGAGCAGAGAGCCTGATGTGGGACTCGATCCCAGGACCCTGAGATCATGACCTGAGCCGAAGGCAGCGGCTTAACCCACTGAGCCACCCAGGCGCCCTAATTTTAAACTTTTATTATAGATAATTTCCCACACTTATACACATACACAGACACAGGGAGAATAGTACATTGAAGCTCTGTAGCCATCATCTTCAAAAACTCAAATTCCTGGCATTATATAAGTGACTGATCTAAATAAATTAATGACTATGGATTCACAAGAAGAGTTTCCTGATAGTCTTTCTGCCTAAAAGAGCAAAGGTGTTCTAGTCTTTTTCTCCTCAACTGATAAAGCACCTGATAGGAAAGTCTGAGATTGTATCAGGTTAGGGCAATATTGCAATTATATTAATACAATCACATCTTTATGGAACAGCACAATTTCTTTCTATGAAAAAGTTATAGAAAACAGATCAGACTTTGTTCTTACCCTCAGGAATCTTACCTAATTTTGAAGAGGATAATTTAAAGAATTCTGTATGTATTAGTCCAAGCTAGACTTCAGTTTCTATCTATAAATAGAGAAGAGCTATTAGCATGTTAATTAATTAGGATCACATTTGCATTTTTATTGTCATAAAAAATATCTGTGTTCTAATTTAGATCTCCCTGTTATATTACTCTCATTACTGCCTCTCAGTAAGAGATAATCAGCTTGAAATTTATATGACTATGTGAATAATACTGGTTTACATTTGGCAGAAGAGACCCATTCTGATTAATATTTCAAAGCATGACACTGCTTCAACACAATGGGATTGTATTTAGATTATTAGAGAATTATGCTTTACAGTATAGCTCTTAATAAAAGAAACAATGATGAACTTTCCTTGTAACTCTTTTATGTATTTATACATTGACCTGTGTTTGTTCTTTACCCAAGAAAATGATATGCAGATACACCCTGTCTATAATAGCTGTGTGTACTTATGCTGAGAAAACAAAGGTGGTCTTAAAGCTAAATGTATGAATTAGTGCCTCTGGCTTGTGCTAACTAAAGAGTATCTCACAACATAAGTAAATTTCACAATTCAAAATAAGGAGTAGAATGAGCATATATGGTAATTAGGAAGGTGTTGTAAGACTACTATACATAGGACAACAGGAAAATGTGCTCAGAAATGAGAAAGTAATGGACATCAAAGGAGGTAGCGAAGAGTCTGGCAATGAAGTGTCCTGAGATATTTTGAGTAGTTGTATCCAGAGAACACTAGAAGTCTAGAATTAAACTTGCCTATTTTAACCAGGGAACATTTGGCAGCCTTGAAATAATAGTATAGATTCACTCCTTAAACATTAATTTAAAAATGTGCAATAAGTTATAGTACAATGGCTCCTTTCTCTTGTGTTTTTTATAGCTGAACTTCTTTATGATGAACTTACTGGAAATAAAACAGTAGTGTAGATAGGCCATATTTTTTCTGATCAATACATATTTAATAATTATATCCTCATACTTCTCCAATAAAAATGTGTCCTTTCACAACAACTAATCAACAATTATAAATTTTGGCCATTTGATAACAAATTCATATCTCATTTGCTCTATAGTATTAAGAGTAGGCATTTTATTGATCTGATCCTTTTATTATCTAAGGAAAAAAAAAACCTTGAGTTTAGCATATCATCCGGTGGATAAAAACTTGTTGAACTGAAATATTCAGAAAAAAAGCAGGGCTGGTTTGGTGGTGAAACTTACCTCCCAGAAGGCATTTGAGTCCATTATTTTGAGGAAGATCCTCTCTGTTATAGTAAATATCAAGATACATTTGCTTATTCAGCAGAGTATACAATGTTAACCAACTGTTCTGCTTCAATACACTTATTCTTATTAAAGCTCCAATTATTGTAGCGATCTGTATTTTGATTAATGTTGCTGTTTCTATTTGATGGCTTTGCCTCAAGGTTATAACTGTTTTGTGAAACATAATACAGTTTAAGCTTGTTAGATCGATCAATTCTCATATCAGATAGTCATAAACACTTACAAACATCTTTTAATCTAAAAGTTACATAATAATATCTTTCAGAAGCTCTTTAGTGCAACTCATACTAACCAGCCATCCATGTGTCTAAAACTGTTTATTTTTATAAATCTATTTGAATATGAAATATGATACAAAAGCATATAGGATGTTGAAAAATTACGTGGTGTATGGATTTGTATGTTACTGAATTCTGTATGAGGCCTTATATGGCTTTTAAGAAACAAGAGGTACTGCATAATAAATATCCTCAAAACATTATTTGGGGTACGATGTGTTGTGTATAGTACATGATCTGGGGTTCAAAGATAAATATCAAGACAATCAAATGCACACAACTAAAGGTCATTTGAACTCTCTATGTATTTTTAGAATTAGTGTTTCTTTGAACCTGGGGGAGGACTAATGTTTGGTGAGGTACATTTTAGTGTCCAGGCAGCTAGCTAGATTTCTCCTGGATGATTTCATTTGGCTCATGGCTGAGGAAGATGTCAGAAATCCAAAGGGGAGCTTTGAGCACTATTGATACTGGCTTACATAAATCAGTATTAGTACCTTGTAATTAATGTAAAAATTGACTGATAGAAACAAGAACACAGCCAAATATAAATGATCAGCTACTCTGGGCTAGAAACTTTGTCAGTATATGCAGTACTTCTTGTAGCATATTAATCAGGTGAGTCAGATTGCCAATAAATAAAGCATTACCATATTTCATGAAGGATATAAAAGATGGCTCTAAGACTTTACACCCTCCAGAAAGGAAAATCAGGCAAAAATTTAATACATGGGATGTACAATACTCTGTTGACTTAGGGAATGAGTATCATTATTATTATTTGTCAGTGTCCCATGGTTTAACTGCTAGTCTGTGTAATAAAGCAAAGAAAAATAGACTCTTTTGGAAAATCCACATGACTTTTAGAATGGGATTCATGTTCATTTTGTTGATTCTGAGTACTACTGGCTACTTCCTCATATTGGTGATTTTGAAAATTTCAGGGTTAAACAACACAAAAGAATTCAGTAGGGGCTCCATAGTGATTATGGCCCCATGATCTCTACAAGACACAAAAGGATACTCCTCAGAGAAAGAGAAGTGGATATACTATGTAGATGTACTGCAGTGAGGAGAATCTTGGAGCTCCATATTTTATAATTATTCCTTTTGTGTGAAATGGAAAGAAGTACCCCAGTTAGAAAAAAAATTAATGATTTATTCTCATAATGTCCCAAAGTAGGAAATATAGCAAAACAGTAGACATATTACAGTACTTTTCTTAATTCATACACCACTTGAACTATCTATGGCTTTTTCCTTGAGATGATTCACATGTAATAATATGGTATGTTAAAGGTAAGGAGACACAGACCACATTAAGTATAAGTATTATTATTTTGTCACTCATTACTTGTATAAATTATGCATATTTATTTTCATATTTATGAACACATATATTGTATGTAGTTACAGTTCCTTAAAGCTAATAATCCTTAAATGCCGAAAATGTCTAAAGCAATGATAAAAATTCAGAAACTTTTTTTGAAGTAATTTTGTTTCTAACTATTTCCAAAATGAAGTATTGTTTTAATTTAAATTAATATATTTTAATGTTTTAAGTTAAAGTATAATTTAATGTATTTCAGATCAGAATGTGTGATTCATTAAATACTTTTAGGAGCAGTCAGAGCCTTGGCCTGAATCTTGAATTATAATCTTAAATAGACCATTACCTTGTTGGATGACCATTACAAATGATTTCAAATCTTAACTAAATTATTTGGGGAACAGTAATTCTTGCTTCTTTTTCCTGCATCAGTATTTTTTCCATCAAAAGGATTACTTACATTAGTAATTACATATTCTGTTATTTCTCCTGTCATAAACAATAAAATCACAATAATCTTTTTCAGATTATACTTTTCCTTCCACCTGCTGCTCCATTATAATACCTCCCTTAATTGAAAAAGTCTTCTTATGATTTACTTATGTTTGTGCTCTTCAGTTCTTTTCTTCCTATTCATTCTTTTTCCTCTAAAGATTTATACGCTCATTTTAGAGAGAGAGAAAGAGGGGGGTGGGTAGTGGCAGAGGGAGAGGATCTCAAGCAAACTCCCACCAAGCTCAGAGCCCTATGTGGGGCTCAATCTCATGACCCCGAGACCATGAACTGAGCCAAAAATCAAGAGTTTATACTTAACCGACTGAGCCACCCAGGCTCATACTCATATTCATTCAAACTTGCCTTTCTCTCCGTGCAGTCATGGAAACTACTACTGTCAAGGTTACAATGACTCACATTGTAAAATAGAATGCATTCTCAGTTCATATTTTACTTGATCTATGAGTTAACATTTGGCATGACTGATAATTCATTTGCTCTTGAAACAGTTCTTCTGCTTGGATTTCTGTTTCTTGGTTTTCCTTCTATCTTGTTATCACCTTTTCCTCAATATTTCATTGCTTAGTATTCTTTTTCTCTTCAACCCCTAGATGTTGAAGAGCACAGGCCCAATTTTTGGACCTCTTTTCTTATGACACAACCTGTATTTCTTTTAGATTCATAGCTTTAAATACCATGGTATTAGTGAAAGTCAAATCAGGATACAGAACACAATAATTTGAAAAGGGAAATGTTAATATAAATATTCTGCATAAGAAGATTGCCTGCTAAGGGGGAAAGAACTCTAAAGTATTTAGGAATGCAAATACAAGGAATAGCAACTATTTCTAGGGCTAAGACAGAACACCCACAACAGATACCAATATGGAAAAGACATCATCCCAAGGATGATGTCTAGTTTTTATTGAAGAGATAAAGGTTATGGCCAGTGGATGATTGACAAGTCACTGAGATATTGCACGATGGAACTCTCAGAGAAACTGCCTGTAGGGATGGTGTTCTGAGAAGCCAAATCCTGGGGTTCCAGGAAAGCTTTCCATAGAGACATGCTATATGCCTCTGATTGCCTCACTATGCCAAAAGAAGCACATTCTCAGGAAGAACAGAGAGTTTCCTCTAGTGTCCCTCTACAACCTGAAGAAGCATTTCCCAGTACCAGCCAATAAGGGATAAACATGCTAGTATCACAAGTAGGATAAAAAACAATGGATATAAAGGCAAGAGATAATAGATTCACTGACTGATGTAACTATTCCTATGCTGTTGAGTCATATATATGTATATATATACCCATATTTATATATTTAAGTAATAAATATATAGATACTTATAGATATGTACTTATTTGCCATATTTATTTCATACTGATATATATCTCTATATATCTCCATATCTATAAAATAAACAAGTGTGTGTATCCTTGTCTTCTCCCTATGTTCCAGGCTATTATATCCAATTGCCTGCTTGACATCTTCATTTGAATGTTTAATTGATATTTCAAATATAGCATAAATCTTGGATCTTTCCCTTAAAACTACTTTATCCATAGTCTCTCCTATCTTAATAAATGACAGCTCCATCTTCCCAATTACTGAGTTCAAGAACTTTGGAATCATTCTTAAGTACTCTACTTCTCACTTTTAAAATCCAGTTTGTTAATATATCCTATTGACTTTATATTTAGACATTTCCAGATTTCACCACATCTTACTGTAATCAATACTGCTACCAGCATGGATACCATGAGCTTTATCTTGCCATCCATACTTGTTTCTCAGTTTCTGTTCTTGCTTCTCTAACATCTATTTCCAACACAGTAGCTACAGTGAATCTTTTAAAAATAAGTCAGGCCATGACATTTCCCTGTTCAAAACCCTTCAGTATCTTTCTGAAAGAGCTAATATCTTTAAAATAGTCTATAAGACCAAAAAGATCATTTCACTAGAGGCACAATGATTTTTTTTTTACTTTCCCTCGATCATTCCGAACATGCAGCCACCCCAGGACCTTTGCACTTGTTCCCTGTGTAGTAGTATTTGGTTAAATATCACTGTCTCTGGCCATCTTAAATAAAATCTCAGCCTGCCTCATGAACCCTGTATCTTCCTCCCCTTTACTATCTTAGCTTTTGCTGTATGAATTATCATTATCCAAAATAATATAATTTATTTTACTTATTTTCTATTCCTGTTGTTGAGATTCATATTCCATGAAGGCATACTTTTTTAAATTTGTATTGTTTATTGTTATGTGATCAATGCCTATCCTAAAGGAAACATGCAAGACATATTTGCTTCATTAATGATGAAAAAATAGATGAATTAACAAATAGATTATTTGATAAAATGTTAGGAATACAATGATATCATTTATGTTATACTCAAAGCAATATTTAAGTTTTGGAAAAAGTGCTAATTTAAAATTGTTTTAAAATTTTCCTTTCATGAAATGAAGCTAATATTTTATTGTGCTTAAATATATTTCCTTTCTTCCTCCTTCTACCCAATATAAGTACATACAGGGAGAATTCTACTTTTTTGATGCTGTGTATTATTGTAATGTATGACTTTTTCCAGAATAAAACTGTTTTTCTTTTTCTCTGCTTCTGGCTAGGATTGATGTCAAATAAATCATAGTCTTGAATAAATAGATGTTTTAAAGTACAGAAACAACTATTGTACATATCTTTAATAATTTTTTCAAAATAGAACTGTGTTGTAGGTATAAATACACCATGTTCATTGTATTGATTATGGGAAGTGATTAAATACACTTGTTATAAAGTATGCATAAAGAACATAAATATATTATTGTTTCATATATTATATAATGAGTATTAGATTTTTAATTTATCATGATTCTGTTCACCTTTATTTTTAATAGAATATTTGAGATGCCACAATTCTTTTTAAATGCCACAAAAATTAGAGCTACTATGTCCTTCCCTTTTGAGATGTTTCTTCAGAGAAAGCTGAGGGATTCTAGTCATTTCACTGACCATACACTTATATTAATTATATGACATACAAAAATTGTAACTGGTAATGATTTATTTTTCCACTGTGAATAATTTTAGAAAGTAAAATGTAAAGCGTCATTTAGCTCTGTGTCTTCTACCTCCTGAGATGACACACCATAATACAGGTGTGTCTGTTCACCAGCAATACTGCAAAGAACCCATAGTTCTGTTAAATTACTCTTAGCTTTTATTGAGTTGGTACAACAGGAGCATTTCACACATCATTGGAAAGCCAAGGAAACGATTTTCAGATCATTATCACAAACTGAAGGTTTGCTCATAGGATTGCTTGCTTAGCATTCATGTTACCTTCTTTGAGAGGGCTTCACTGACCACTTTATTATCAATCTTACCAAAGCATACTTGATTAACCACCTTTCTGTGTTAGCATAACACTGTATGTAGTCCTCTATGGACACTTCTTATATCTTATATTAATTGTAGCATAATCTCCAGCAAATGGATTCATAAACATTCTCACTGATTATATATTAATATGAATATACATATGACTATATATATGAATTAATGTGCATATTATTGAGAGAAAAATTTTTGTTTCTGTGTTTTAAAATATTTTCCTAAAATATCTTAAGCATTTAAAGGAAAAGATAATCATAATGAGTAAATATATAGGTCCAGTCAGAGAAATGGAAACTATAAACATGGAAATTTTAAAACTAAAATTTCTAAAATATAAGGTTCAACAGATAGACTTAACAGTGAATTTAAGATTATAGTGAATAAGAGGACAGACTGATGTAAATATACAATCAGAAAAAGGTAAACATAAAAGAATGAAATTTAAAAAGAAAGAACAGTATTCCAGTGACCTATGAGATATTGCCAGCCAATACAAAATATGTATAATTGGAGTTCTAAGCAGATAAAAGGGGGTATAATAAGGTGCAAAATATTTGGAAGAAATAATGGTTGAAAGTTTCCAAAATTTAGTGAAAAACGTCAAGATATAGATCCAAGGATATTAGCAAAGAGCAAGCATGATGAATACAAAGGGGAAAAAAAAAACAAACCTAGAATAGGATTCTGTATTCAGCAAAAATGATCCTCAAAACTATAGGTAAAATAGAAAACTATTTCAGAAAAACAAAAACCAAGAGAGTTTTTCATCAGCCAACCTGCAGTATAAGAAATCCCGAAAGAAGTCCTCTAGGCAGAAGGGAAATGACACCAGATAATAATTTAGATTTACAGAAAGGTATGAGGCCACCATAATTGGTAAATATATGAGTAAATATGAGAGAGTATCTTTTTCTGTTCTCTTATTTAAAAGAAATTAAGTAAAAAAAAATGATGACTTTTTATGCTTGTAATGTATATATAAACTAAATGATTTAGTAGCACAAAGAATGGTATAAATAAAATTACATTGTTTCAAAGTTTTTACATTTTGTGTGAAATGATACAAGAATAATTCTAAGTAGCTGTGATAATTTGAAGATGCATATTTAGCCCTTAGCTCTAACATGATAGAAAGAGGTATGGAGAAAAGCTAATAGAGCAATTTAAAAAGAAAGTCAGAAGATACTCAATCCAAAAGAAATCAGGAAAGGAGAAAAAAAGGAAAAAAAAAACAGGTGGTATAATTATAAGAAAAATAACAAAATGGTGAACCCCTAAATGTAACCACATTAATAATTACATGGAGTATCAATGGACTAAGTAAATACTTAAAAAACAAAGATTGTTGGACTAGATCTGAAGCTGGCAAACTTTGGCCCATGGGTTAGCCATCTGTTTTTGTAAATAAAGTTTTATTGGAATGCTACTATATCCATTAACTTACATATTATCTTTGGCTGTTCTTGTGTTATAATAGCAAAATTGAGTTTCTTTGTAGTTGATTACTCTTAAGAAGCATAAAATATTAGATATGTGACACTTTAAGAAGACATTTGACAATCCATGGACTAGAAACAATACTGCTTGGCCTTTTGTATAAACTTGAACATAAATCTACCCTGTGTATCTGAATTATTTACCCAAGAGCAATAAAAACTTGTATCCACAAAAGAGTTGTACACAAATATCCATAGCAGTGTTATCCAGAGTAGTCTCAAACTGCAAACACATCAAGTGTCCATCAACTACAGAATGGAGAAGCAAATTATGTTATATAATGAAATGCTATTCATGATGAAAAGAGGGATGCAGTCACCCACAGTTCGATTTCAGAAACCCTATGTTGAATAAGAGATGCCACAGGGGGATATAGTACATACTGAATGAATCCATTTATCTGAAGTTGAAAAACAGGCAAGACTAATCTCTGTCTTACACAGTCAGAGCAGTGGTTATTTATTTATTTTTTTTTCTGATTGGGAATTTGTTGGAATGAAGTGCAAGAGAATTTTCTGTGATAATGGAAATATTATGTATTTTAATTAGGTGGTGCTTATAACAGTTATGCATGTAATAAAACTCAAGGGGTTCTATACTTTAGATCAACACTTTGAGCATAAATGTTTCTCAATTAAAAAAAAAAAGAATAAAGAAAAACACACCCCTAAAATTGCAGAGGGAAAATATTTTATTCCTAAAATTCTAAATGCATACTACTTTTGACCATGAAATATTTTTTTTGTTCAGTAAAATGTTACTCTTTTATTTTGAATACTAGTCTAAAAGGAGATGATGAATTGTCCTTCAGCAAATGACCTAAATTATTGTTTTTATCTTATTTTTAGAAAGATAGGTTTATTGTTAATAGGTTTATTATAAACTGTTAATAGGTTTATTTACTGACTTCTAATAATGTAGATTGAATGAGCAAGGCTGGTATATCCCACTCATCTGTTGGCCTGTTGCATTGATTCCAGTGTGTTGTGTTTTGTTTTGTTCTTCAATATACAGAAGCTACAAGACTTTCAGGATATACATTGATTCCATTACTAAGCATGTATTTGATCTTTGTCTCCAAATTTCTACAATAACCTTGGAAAATGTTTTTAAAATTTGAACATTTGTAAGTAATTGTAGGATGCTATGAACTTTATAGAATTTAATGATATCTATAATAACAAGTCACTAATAAGACTTCTAACATTAAATTATAATAGTGATGTACTGTGAAAAAGACAATAATTACTATTATAATAGAGGGTTGAGGAATTGTTTGAATTAAATCAATGAGAAAAGTTAAAAAAAATCTGTAAGAGTATCTGTGAGAGACAGAAAAAAAGATCGTGTATTCAGATACGAAGGTAATTTCTTTGTATTAAGGACTTACCAAAAGCCAGGATTGGCAAAACTTCAAATAAAATATAGCCATGCCATAAAAGAGGGATTTGTGAAATTTCTGGATTAGGTGAAAATGACTCCTGTAAATCTCACTTCTTCTATCCAATTTATAGTATACTGAAGTTTTCTTTCTACCAGAGATGGTAAGTGGATGATATGGGCCATGTGTATAGGAGGGTACATGCAAACAGCCATTTGCCTACTGCACCTTAACTTTATATGTACTGCTGATCAAACTCTGGTTGTAGCTCTAAGGTAAACACATCAGGAAAGAAGTAGGGCTGGCAGGTGGGGAATATGGACCTGGCGAGCTCCCTAGATAACTGGTTCAGTGTATACATTTGCTGTTCTCCTTTATGATTACATGCAGCTCTCCACTATAAAAAGAAAAGCAACCTACTGTTTAAAATGCATTTAGGGGACTATGAAGGTCACAATTGAAGTGTGAAATTATTTTAGTTGGTTTGAGTTTCAATTCTAATGCTTTTACTTTACTGTGTAAAATCTCTCTCTCTTGCTGTTTTGAAAATTGCACTTGTACAGAGAAAGGTCTCATTTAATTCAATATTACTCTACTTTTATATATAGTCTTTCTTTAAAATCATGTTCCAAAGGCTGAGTTAAATAATATTGCTTCCAAGTGAAAATTAAAAAGTAAAGTCAGGGAGAGAAAAAGCAGGTGTCCACCAAAATGGTGAAACATTAAGGTGGATAACTTTAATATCATTACCCACAAAGCCACATCTTTGGGAGAATCTTATTTTTGAGTCAACCTAGGAAGATCCATAGCTAAAAAATTAGCTGTAGTATTGTTATAGACTCTCTATTCCTTACTGCACACTTTTGGTGCCCCTCTGTAGTATTTCCATATTTAGTAAATAAAAATACATAATACCAAATTAAATTTGAATTTCAGATATAGAATAGATGTTTGTTTTGTAGAAGTATATCACGTGCAATATTTGAGACATACTTATCCTTAAAAATATATCCATTTGAGGTGAACCATGAGAGACTATGGACTCTGAAAAACAATCTGAGGGGTTTGAAGTGGCGGGGGGGTGGGAGGTTGGGGTACCAGGTGGTGGGTATTATAGAGGGCATGGCTTGCATGGAGCACTGGGTGTGGTGAAAAAATAATACTGTTTTTTCTGAAAATAAATAAATTGGAAAGAAAAAAAATATATCCATTTAATTTAACCTGATTTATATTTTATTGACATTTTATTTTTGTCACACTCAATACCCAGGGGTAAACAAAGTGATGATAATTCTGGTGATCAGTGTTTCAGGGAGGGACCAGTGTAAAGTTTTGCTTAAGACTGTGGTCTTCCAGGGGCTGAGTTGGTAGAGCATGCAGTTGTTGCTCTCGGGGTTGTGAGTTTGAGCCCCACATTGAGTGTAGAGATTACTTGTAAATACAATCTTTAAAAAAAAAATGGGCAGAAGATATGAACAAACACTTCTCCAATCAAGACATACAAATGGCTATCAGACACATGAAAAAATGTTCATCATCACTAGCCCTCAGGGAGATTCAAATTAAAACCACATTGAGATATCACCTTACACCAGTTAGAATGGCCAAAATTAGCAAACAGGAAACAACATGTGTTGGAGAGGAGGAGAAAGGGGAACCCTCTTACACTGTTGGTGGGAATGCAAGTTGGTGCAGCCTCTTTGGAGAACAGTGTGGAGATTCCTCAAGAAATTAAAAATAGAACTTCCCTATGACCCTGCAATTGCACTCCTGGGTATTTACCCCAAAGATACAGATGTAGTGAAAAGAAGGGCCATCTGTACCCCAGTGTTTATAGCAGCAATGGCCATGGTCGCCAAACTGTGGAAAGAAGCAAGATGCCCTTCAATGAACGAATGGATAAGGAAGATGTGGTCCATATACACTATGGAGTATTATGCCTCCATCAGAAAGGATGAATACACAACTTTTGTAGCAACATGGAATGGACGGGACTGGAAGAGATTATGCTGAGTGAAATAAGTCAAGCAGAGAGAGTCAATTATCATATGGTTTCATTTATTTGTGGAGCATAACAAATAGCATGGAGGACAAGGGGAGTTAGAGAAGAGACTATGGACTCTGAAAAACAATCTGAGGGTTTTGAAGGGGTGGGGGGTGGGAGGTCGGGGTACCAGGTGTTGGGTATTATAGAGGGCACGGATTGCATGGAGCACTGGGTGTGGTGCAAAAATAAAATAATGAATACTGTTATGCTGAAAATAAAAAATAAATTAAAAAAAAAGACTACTCTGGTCTTTAAATACAACTCAAGCTTTCATTATGATTTGGCAAAGTGAATATGTATTAGAGGTCAGTGATGGTTTTACATTGAGAACTTCCTCTAAGTGACATATTTTCTAGAGGGAGGTTGCAGTGACACCCATGCTATTGTGCATATTTGATTTTAATTATCTCCCAAGATTCTCGATACTTCAATATCCATAGCTCCTAGGAAATGGCTCAGTACTTCTTATACAGACATATGCTTCCATCCTGCATATTTCCAACTCCTCACCTAAGCACAAACTCCAGTTACCAGAACTTTTAATCATCTTAAAACCCTGTTCACCCTTTCATGAAACACAATAATATCATCACCATCAATATTGTTTTTTTCTGTAAATCTACTTTTTCAGATTTTTAAAAAATAAAAATAGTCACATTACCAGTACATTTCACAGGGTTTAAAAAAAACCACACACACAACAAAACTATTCTCTTTAGCCACTCATCTAAAATTGATGATAAGGTATCGTGGTTTTTCAGGCAGGCTGATGATACTTTTCGCTTTTATATGGGGTGATTAATTCAGTAGAGAATGTACTACCCTTAAAAAGTAGGCTTATCATCCAAGACAGATTTATCCATCCTATTAGGGGATTAATGGTACTGTGAATATATCAGGAACTCAAAATGCAAACCTTTGTCTTGAATATTTTATCTACTCTTGATAAACCCTACTTAATTCTACCATATCCCATACACTTTATTTACCTTACAACGGGATTTAATCTCTAAATATATTACAACATTTTATCTTGTGAATTTATTTACCATTGAGAAGGATCAAAACAATATGTATGGTAATGACATTTAGAAAAACTGATACTTCTCAAAACCCAGTGTCAGCTCACAGATAGCTATGGAGAAGAAAAACTATGAACCCCACTGAATACAATTAATACGATCAGAAGCTTTATAATTAAGAGTAAGAGAATGAATACACGTGTAATCATGCTTAATATTGGTGTCTGGCAAGCAAGCTTTTCAGGATTCATTAAAGAGTTTCACTGATACTCTGTAATAGGATGTGAATAATAGGATTAATATAGCTATGGGCAGTGTTAGGTCAGCTGGCAATAGATCAATCCAAAAAGGAGAACATATTAAAAGGATTATAGATTAGCAATTAGATGGCTTCACAAACAAGGAGTAGTTCTTGAGCATCTCTAAAGGTTAACAGAGATAGAATGTCAGTTTTTTCAGTTTGTAATCCAGTAGTGCCGGAAGATGAAAGAAGAGATGGGATTTAGGCTATGATCACAATTGACATAATCAAACCAAACCATCCATTATTATCAGCACCTGGATTTCAAAGGGAACAGGTCTTAGTATAAGGTGAACGAAACACTTGCGATGGAATAATGAAATAGTTCGAAGGACAAAGGTTTAGGTGTTAAGATTCTGAGAGAAATGTCATAGTCAGTTATTCAGATCTTATATTCAGCATTAAGCTTCCAAGCATTTGTGAGATCCCATGGTATATGTAAGTGAAGTCTCAATTTCTGTGGATGAAAATCAATGCTGTGCATTATGACTTTCACATTTTATTGAAATTTCAGCTTGACACATACTTTAAATTTTTCAATAATATACAGCTATCTGAGTTTCTGTCTGCTTTATTGTTTTCTGCTGAGATATTTCCAAGTGGTGGTATTACACTGTTTTGATTATACCGTATATAAAGAAAGTCTAGTGCAAGAACCTGCTGATATTTAGGATTTGATTTTTGATGATTTATAAGTTCATGACTAAGGGTTTTGTACCAAGGAGCTACTGTAACTAAACTGTTTCCAGGAAACGGTTTATTTTAAATGCCTTCATAAAATAATATAAAAGTATTACTATTCAGAAGTATAGATTATATACCACTATTTATCTGGTTTAACAATCAGCCTGAAAGCCTGGGAAAAATGCCTGCCATATCGCATTAAACAAGAGTGTCTGGCATAGGCTTTATGTGTTAATGCTATTATTCTGAACTTCAGTTCTTCTGCAGCCTTTGGCCTTCTTAATTAGGCAGTTTGGCACTATAAAAAGTTTAGTGTTTAACAGCAAAGTTTATATAGTGGTGTTTTTTTTCATGTGTAAGCTTCTCCAGAGCCTTCTGAGCTCGTTCATCAATTTCAATTGGAATTGAGCTCACACATTTACATGCACAGTTGGCTCATATGTTCAGGTGCATAGTGTCCATGTCTGATTTACTGTGTGTAATTGGTAAAGGAATGCAACCTATGGCTAAGACCGGGCAACATAAAAGTTTATGGTCTTAGGGTCCTACTTCAAATTCACTCACCAATTAATAAATATGTGCTGAGTCACCCTTTGTCAAAACTGGCATATTTTGTCATGTCCAGTGATGCTAATATAAACCTTATGTCAGACAGTTACCTGAGATCTAAGAATTAGCAGCTCATTTGAAAGAATCCATTTTCAGGCTTCTGTGGAATTGTGGTATGAACATTTTTGCTAAAATGATGTTTAGTTTTCCAAAAAGAAAGAGTGACCGTAGGCTGTTTGAGTCAAAAGGTTCAGCACTCCTTTCTATATGCACACCTAGAAACTTCTCTGATACTTTGTTTTTTATAAACATCAAAATGGAGGCTCTCTGCTGCTGTATTGCCTGGAAATAATAAGTTAATAATGAAAGAATAAACAGACATCAATATAATATATAATTATTTGTTGCAATACCACTCCAAAAGGATTGGGTATTTTAAAAAATTGGAAACTATTGTCGAGATGGTATAGTTTAAATAACAGTTATATTTGCCTTCTGGAATTCATATTTTCAAGCCTAGGAGACATCTAAAAACACTGAGTTGCTTCAGGGAAGTTGGTGGGGGAAGGAAGTTGCCTCTGTGACTGTCAGCAAGAAAAGCAAGGCTGCATGTCAACAGTGTCAAAAATTGAAAGTCAGATGTTCAAATCGTAGGCATGAGTTTAATATGAAGCTGCTTTTTAACTAGACAAAAAAATTTGGTTTATAATCATATCAGACAAGGTAGTCTGGTCTATATCCATAAAACAGATAAGGGCTTTTTTAAAAAATAGAACTTTTTTTTCAGAAGGGTTTATTAAATATGAAAATAACTCTTCCTTTTTTTAATTCCTGGAATTTTTTAGGGTAATTTTCCAAAAACCTTTTAAGTTCTTGATCTTCTCAAGTGTACTTTGCCTGTTTTTGTTTTGTTTAGTTTTTTATATAAAAAACTTATTTCATAGAGATTTTTCAGGTTTAATTAGAGTCCAGTTGCACTTAATATGTTTTGGTGATTTTAAAAACAATTGACTTTATTCTTTCTTTTCATGATTTCTGATTTTACAAAGGATTTATTGCTTATTATTTCATTTTGTCCCATTTTTAAAATTTTTCCTAAGTTTATTATTGATGTTATAATCAATGCACTTAAAATTATGACTTTGCTCAGTACCACTTAAAATCAAGATTCTCAATTTCATTCATATTTCTATGTGATTTCATATTTCTAGTTTTTGTTCTTAAATATTTTTATTTTAGATAGTGTTTTAAAAAATATTAGTAGTTGTTTCTTTGTTCATATTCTGAAATTAATGTCTGGTTTTATTATAAAATAGGAGAGCTTAGACTACATGATTGTATTAATTTGAATTTTAAGAGTTTCTTAAATAGGGTGATAAGTTAACAATAAGAGGTTAATTATTTTTGCCTATCACATTTAATAATCAGTTTTATTATCAACTTAGCAATGCTTTAAAGGTAGTTTTTAACCTAAATCAATGAGCATATTATAAAAGGATTTCAGGAAAGTGATTTAAAATTCACCAAAATTTCTACTTATCTAATAAGACTGGAATGCCGTAAAGTGTTTCTCAAAGGAGAAGCTTCCTAATTAAGTTGTAGAGGATGAATTGATTTAGTCAGCACCAGAAACAGGGAAAGTGTAGGACTGGCAATGGGAGCGCACACAAAGGCACTCAGAAAAGGGAACACTTAGACAGGAAGGGTCTCTATGAGGCCAGGTTCCTGGACTAGTGACTGAGTGAATGGCGATGTGCTTTATCAAGGTGCAAATCAGACAGATTTAGAGAAGAAAGATACCAAGTCCGGTATTACCTATAGAGTCATACAAGTATATCATTATTTTTATTTTTCAAAGCAATTTCAGTGTAACATCGCTTTTTTTTTTTTTAAATCCTCACAACATAGTACAAGAAATAAGGCAGTTAACATCTCCCTCTTACATAGGGGAAGGTTAATTAAGTGAGTTGCTGAAGGTCACAGAGCAACTCAAGAATGGACTCAGAAATCAAATTTTTGTTTCTGATTTGCAAATTCAGGGCTTTTCCTGCTCTATAACTAGAGATTCACACTGTAATTATTTAATTTATGCATATGGATTATGCACTATTTTGAAATAAAGTAGATGCTCATTCATGTCACTTAATATATATTCATATACATATATGACAAAAAAGTCACCTTCCTGACATAATGATATTAATTTATTACTTCTTCTTGTAGATTTCTAATGTTAAACTTCCTCATTTTCAATTCCAGGAGAAACTGTAAATGATAGCAAAAAAAAAAAAAAAGTAAAATTTTTAGACCATGGTAACTAGTTCTGGAGAAAAGTCATTTCTAAAGGCAAGAATTTAGCTTAACTGGTGAAATGAAAACCATTCCTTTCATTACAAATAGCTTAAATGTGTAGTCTCATAACTCCTCCCAGGCATGAACTTCAAAGACCTCCTAAAGCAGTCCTGGGACAGGTTTCTTACTTTCTGTTTGAACTTCTTAATCGATCTTCTCCACCACCTGCTTTTTTTTTTTTTTTTTTTTTTTGCTTTTTTTCATGCTTTGGAAGTAGAAGGAAATATGAATCTTGAGTTTTAGCTGAATCAGACATAGACAAAAGCTAGGAGCTAGAATGAAATCTGCCATTCTGTCCAGCTCTTTTCTACCTAATCCTCTAAAACTTTCTGAGCTCTAGGTTTTTATAATACCTCAGATTGAGTTATTCACTTGCATTTGCTAAGAAGTTTATACTTTAAAAAAGGACTTGCTTGTGAGAATACAGTAGCAGTTTAATAAGAAACAGAAGAATATGGGTAGTATGCCCACTCCATTCTGTCAAATGTATGTGTGTATGATTTCAAGAAAATACATACTTGTGATAGAGCCCAATATATAGCATGGTTTGTATTTATTTACTTCCATGAAGAACAGTACATAGGAGCTAAGATTGTAAAGAGAGAAGAAAGTAGTTAAAAAAAAGAAAGGGTTAAAAAAAAGTAGTTGCTACTTTGAGATATAAGGCAAAGGGTATTTTTTTTTTTTAAATTGGGTACAGTAGTATTTCTGCTCCTATATATTCTAGGAACTTGTCAAATAAGAGGAGTCTGTTTTCTCTTCCCTTAAACCTGAGTGGAGCTTTGTAATTGCCTTGTTGAATAGAATGGGGTGGAAGTGACATTACCTGGCTTTTAAGGGTATGTCATTAAAGGGGAATTGAACCTCTACCTGGCTCATTCTCAGGAAACGTATGTGAGGAACTCAATGATGGTGTGTAAGAAGTTGGGATTCCTGAAACAGCCATGCTAGAGAGACCACAGTTAGAGGTCACATAGAGATACGGAGAGATGCCCGAAGACGCCTACCTGTTAAAGCTTCCAGCTATATGAGTCTTCCCAGCATCTCAACTGTCAGACATATGAATGTGCAAGCCTTCAGGTGATTCTTCCCTAGTTTTCAGGCTGCTCCAGCTGACACTGAGTGGAACCTAGACAAGCAGCCCTGACTAAGCCCTGCTCAAATCACAGATTTGTGAGGAGATTCAATATCATTACTGGGTTAAGCCACTATATTTGGGGGTGGTTATTTATTTATTTATTTATTAAAATTTATTTGACAGACAGAGATCACAAGTAGGCAGAGAGGCAGACAGAGAGAGAGAGAGAGGAGGAAGCAAGCTCCCCCCTGAGCAGAGAGCCCGATGTGGGGCTCGATCCCAGGACCCTGGGATCACGACCCAAGCCGAAGGCAGAGGCTTTAACCCACTGAGCCACCCAGGTGCCCCGGGGGTGGTTTTTTATATAGCATTTGATAACAAAGAAAAGATGTTATGCATACTTTAAATTACATGATATCAATAAATTCAGCCCTTGATTATTTAGGAAATAATAGCAATTTATGTTTTATTCATGTACTTTTATTCTTCTCATATCTCTTTTTCCTGTCTTTTGGAAATTGCATTCCTATCATTGCTATATTGGGAATGTGAAAAATAAAAGTAACACTAGGTAATTTAGTTGTGTTAAATTATTTTTTTTTTAAATTTTGTGTTAAAGTATTTTTGTAAGGAATAGCATAGAGGATCGTAAGAGAGGGGAAGGGAAGGAAAACTGAATGGGAAGAAATTAGAGAGGGAGACAAATCATGAGATATTCTTGATTCCAGGAAACAAACCGAGGGTTGTGAAAAGGGAGGTGGGTGGGGAAATGGGATAACTGGGTGATGGGCATTAAGGAGAACACATGATGGGATGAAGTACTATATGTTGGCTAATTGAATTTAAATAAAATAAAAATAAATCACAGGATCAGAATAACCCAAAATGGAATTTTGTATAGCCCCAAATTCCATTTTATGGTCACAAGGATGGGCGATGGAGAACTGTTTTCATTCAGGCAAATTTCCGTATAATTAGATCCATTCTAACCAAAAGTCAATGTGCTTGAAATAATTTACTTATGTTCACCTGAGATAAGCACATCTAAAATTCAACCCCTTTTGAATGTTTCTGTATTTGTTTGAATATTTTATACATGTGGCTTTCTTTCTCTTTTAAGATTTTTGTTTATTTATTTGAGCGGGAGAGAGAGTGTGAGAAGGAGAGAGCATGACTGGGGGTAGAGTAAGAGGGAGAAGCAGGCTTCCTGATGAGCAGAGAGCCCAATGTGGGGCTTGATCCCAGGATCCTGGTCCTGGAATCATGACCTGAGCCGAAGGCAGAGACCAACTGAGCCACCAGGTGCCTGTTTTATCTCATTTAATATTCCTCAAAATTTGAAAAAAAAAAACCAAAGCAATAGTTGGGGAGAGAAGATGGGGAGAAAATTTTTCAATAGCAGGATGAAAAAGTTATAGGCATGATTTTATTGTGATTTTCCATGCAAGTCCATTCTACTTCAGGCAACAATACATTTGCTGCACTACACATTGAAATCAACACATAGTCTTCAATGTTTCTGCCACAAACTGTAGGGTTTGGGTATTTTTTAAAAAGTCAGTGTCTCTTGAAAACAGTATGGAAGTTCCTCAAAAAGTTAAAAATAGAACTACCCCATGATCCAGCAATTGCACTGCTAGGTATTTACCCAAAGAATATAAAACTGTTAATTCAAAGGGATACATGCATCTTGATGTTTATAGCAGCAGCAGTATTTGAGAGAGTCAGATTATGGAAAGAGCCCAAATGTCTATCAACTGGTGAATGGATAAAGAAGATGTGGTATGTTTGTACACACACACACACACACACACACACACACTCACAAAGGAATATTACCTAGCCATAAAAAGGAATGAAATCTTGCCATTTACAATGGTGTGGATGGAGTTAAAGAGTACTGTGCTAAGCAAAGTAAGTCAGAGAAAGCTAAATACCATTATGATTTTGTTTTAAGAAACAAAAGAAGAGAGTAAAGGAAAAAAAAAAGGGGGAGAGAGAAAGAGAGAGAGGGAAACCAAAAAATAGAGTCTTAACTGTAAAGAAGAGACCAGAGGGAAGATGGGAAAGGTGATAGGTGAAATAGGGGCTGGGGATTAAGGAGTGCAGATGTTATGATGAGCACCAGGTATTGTATGGAAGTGTTGAATCACTATATTGTACCATAGAAACTAATATTACATATATGGTAACTCACTGGAATTTAAATAAAAACTTAAAAAAATTAAATGGAAAAATGTCAACTTTAAAAATTATAAACAAAAAAGTCAGTGTCTCCCTATTCAGATGACTTTGGCATTTCCTTTTACTAGACTTTGAATCTAAATTGACTGAACAATTCTCTATGTTTCATAAAAGTCTTAAGCAGAAGTCCATGCAAAGATGGAAAGATGGGATTGTTATTTAACAATATGTACAAAGAGGGAACTGGGGTGGACAGTCAGTGTGGATGCCACTAATAATGACTTAACCGCAGAAATGCCTTCAAGTTCTCATTTTAGTGAGACAAAGGCCTTGCCCTTTATGGACACTTTGCATCTCTTGCCTTCCAATGTATAGAAGTTTTCTCATGGATGGAGTCTGTTGCCTTTGGAACCCTCAGCTTTTTCCATGCTTTTGCTAGTTAGCAGGAATGGGCTTCAAAACACAGATTCACTCCTTTAAAAACAAAGCCTTCATTTTATCCCTGCTAGTGTAATTATTTTATAATTGTACTTATCAGGTGCCTCCACCAGCTTCTAATCACACATTGTCCTGTCAGGGTTGTCTCTATGGTTGTTCACAGCTATTCTGGCACATGCACATACATACACATGCAACTATTTCCTGACCCCTTGGAGGAAGCACAGGTAACACTTATAGAAATGCAAACCTACACTGCAGCAAGAGTAGAGGAAAAGGGTAGGTTGAGGGAGAAGTTAAAGTTTAATGTTCTTCAGTGAGACTGTAGCCTGAAAAGAAAAAGAAAAAGACCATGATATTATATAATTAAGGACTAAACCACTAACTTTTGGATGTCATACAGCATGGCACTAGTTAACAATGCACGTGCATGCGTGCCCCCCCCATCCCTATATGTTTGTAAATTACTAGAGTATTTCTGTATGGAGATACAGAAAATACATAATAGTGGTTGTCTTCAGGAAAGGGAAACTGCTGTCTAGGGGAGAGGTTAGGAAGGAGATTAACTATCATTTGTTTCAATGTGTACACTGCATCTTTCGAATTTTGTGTCATGTGAGTATATTTTCTATTCAGAAGTAAAATAATTAAAAATTCAGTACTGTGTTAAGATATCAATCCATATGATATATTGGCGAGTTACTTGTTTATCTTTTGAGAAAAAGGAACCAGCAGACGGAATACTGAAGGATGCATTTGCACTGGAAATAGTAGGATTAGTTTCTGAAGTGTTTTAATCCTGAAAACTCACAGAGTCTTTTCAGAAAATAAGCCACAGACTTATTAATGAAGACCCAAGAAGTTTCTGAAGAATACTCAGTGATATTTTAAGGACAGACTGATAATCAAAGTGAATGAAGTATGTTAAAACATCTTATATAGTCCTTTAACAGGCTGTCAAAGAAATAAAGGCCACAAATAGTATAAAAAAGTAAAAGCCAAACCTTGACTTTAATTTTTCTACATTACTTATTTAAATAATATACTTTTTTAGCATAGAGTGAACAATTGCATATAAAAGCACAAAGGATATGTGTGTGTATGTGTGTGCCTGCCAGACTACTTTATTTAGGAAGGATGTTGGTATCAAAGATTTTTCATTGTGAAATGTTGCCTGATGGGGGTTGGAAAAAAATTAGAAAATACCACTTGTGGTAAAATATCAAATTACTAGTAATTAGTGGAATAGAGGTAGAGAATAATTCTAAGCATAGAAAAGGGAAGTGTATCTGTATGATTTAGCTAATAAGTTCTATTAAAAATGAATAGTTCTATTCAAAATTTTAAAAATTCTTCTTTGAAATCTTTATTATAGAGGAGGGTATGTATGTCCCTGTCACACTCACACACACACCATTGGTTTTGCTATGAAAGTAGCAAATTGTTCCTTGGGACCAAAACATTGCCAGAAAGGCATGCTTTATTTTAAATTTTATGCTTTTACTAGTTATAGATCTATAAACTGTGTTAGTTGTTAAAAACATAACTTTAATAAATGACAAGAATTACATGCTTGTAGGAGTTGTGCTAAAGTAATCACAAAGCTGAAATTATAATTACAAAAAAGAACATCATAAAGTAAAAACAAAGGAAAGTATAAACTACTGTCCTAAATGCCCACTAAGTGCCAAGTATTTTTATATTCATTGTCTTTATTTCTCAGAACTAGTGTCCTCTAGTTGCTTTGATTGTTGCCTTTCCTGATCTCAGTAATTACTAATAAATTTGCCCCATGATTATTCCATGAATTTATCTCCTTCTCCCTTTTCTACTGCCTCCCCACCCCGATAGGCCAGAAGTCTACTACAGCCTCAAACTCCTTGTTCCTCTGTATCACGCCTTACTTTTGTTTCTCCACATTACTGCAAATTGATCTCACATCACAGCTAGTTAAAACTCTTTAGTGACAAACTATACCCTTTGAATAAAATACAGACTACTTACTATGGGAATTACAGTTCATCATCTGGCCCCACCTCTCCTCTCAAACCTCATCTCAGTCCACTGACTCTAGTGGTGGAACTATGGATACCCATGTAGTCTGTATTCTCCCATTGCCCTCTAATGCCTACTCCAAACTCAGAGCCTCTGTAAGTGCTCTTTGCTTGGCTTGCAAAGATACTTAATACTACTCTGCATTTTTAGCTCCTGAACTGAACTTAAATAGCCCCATGATGGACGGTTCCTCCTTAAGTATATTACTTAAAGTAAATTGTACCCTTTCATTATTACCTCTCTTGCTCACCAGTGGCTAATCTCCACAGCACTTCTTACAATCTGCACTTATTTTTTTCTATTTGTATATCTATTTACATCTTTCTGTACTTGAATAAATTGTTTAAGTTTATGCACAAAATAAGGACATTTCCAAAGAAAAACTTAAAATTTATCCTGAGGAAATACTAAGAAAATACTAAAAAAGAGATAATAAACCCAGAATAAAAACAAAATTAAGATACTGTATTGCTATAGTAATGATCAATTACATTTATCATATTTAAAAATAATTTAAAAGGGAACAAATTTCAGCTGAGAGATGAATAAGGTCTGAATATCTAATGTAAAGCATGGTGACTGTAGTTCATAACATTGTATTCTATAATAGAAATTTGCTGAGAGAGTAGACCACAAATATTCTCACCAAAAATTAAGTAATTAATTAAAAAATAAAAAATAAAAAGATAAATATGTGAGGGGATGTATGCATTAATTAACTTGGTTGGGTACTTTCTTTTACAATGTATCTATGTGTCATCTCACCACGAGGTATACCTTAAATATCTTACAATTTATCAGTTATACCTCAAAACTGAAATTTTTAAAAAGACAGGGGATGTGGCCTCTATATCTTTCCAGTTTCTTTGAATATCTAGGTGAATGGACAATTTTCCAGCAAAAACAAACAAACAAACAAAAAAACCCCAAACAGCTCAACAAGTAATATCAAAATAGAATTTTCAGTGGAGCAGTACATCAAAAACTAATGATATTGGCTAATTGAACATAATAATAAAAAATAAAAAATAGAATTTTCATAGTTTTATAAGTTAATATCTAAAATATGTCCTTCCAGAAACCTTCAAATCAGAAATTCTCATTTTGAAGCATCAAGGAACACATGATACCTATTGTATATAAACCCTTCCACAGAATAAAAAAGGAAAAATCTCCCAAATTCCTTTCGTTGGATTATTATTACCTTGGTACGAAAATATTTTAAGAGCTTGAAATGCTCTAAAATTATAGCTTAGCATAAAGGAACATTAGACATAACATTCCTAAATAAACTGACAAATTGAAATAGTATATAAAAATATAATATCTTGGAGCACCTGGGTGGTTCAGTTGGTTAAGCATCTGTCTTCGGCTCAGGTCGTGATCTCAGGGTCTTGGAATAAAACCCTGAGTTGTGCTTCCTGCTAAGTGGGGTCTCTGCTTCTCCTTCTCCTTCTACCCCTCCCCACTGCTCATGCTCTCTCTCTCTGTCTCAAATAAATAAGTAAAATCTTTAAAAATATATATAATGGCCAAATTGAGCATTTTCTACAAATGAAGAGGTGAGCCAGTATCAGAAAAGTCTGCTGCAAACCACCCTGTGGATGGATTAAAGGATACAACCCCATAATTATTTCAGTAGATGAACAAAAGACATTTAATAATTCAATACTTATGGGGCACCTCGGTGGCTCAGTGGATTTAAAGCCTCTGCCTTCAACTCAGGTCATGATGCCAGGGTCCTGGGATCAAGCCCCATATTAGGCTCTCTTCTCAGCAGGGAGCCTGCTTCCCCCTCTCTCTCTCTGCCTGCTTCTCTGCCAGTACGTGATCTCTGTCTGTCAAATAAATAAATAAAATCCTTAAAAAAAAATTCAATACTCATTCATAAAAAAGATATTAAGCCAACTCAGGATGGAAGAACATGATTTTATTTGATAAAGTATATTTATCTATAGCAAGTTAATCATGATTTTTAAAAGCATTTTGACAATGTCAGAAACAAGACAAGGATGTCTCTTTTCACTGCTTCCGTGAAATATTGTACCAAAGATACTAGTCAAGACAGCTAGGAAAAAAGAGAGAGACTGGAGAGAGAAAAGGAATAAGGGATAAAACTATTGATTCTTATGGACATTTTAATGTCTGCATAGAAAATCAAAAGAATCTAGACATGCAATTAGAATAAGATAATCACAAAATTGTTAGGTATAAAGGGTATAACATAAAAAACATAATTATTTCATCACTAGTATTTCCAACAAGGAAACAAAAATTCTATTCACAGTAGCCATTAAGCATAGCTAATATGGTTTCTGGAAAAAAATTTTCCAAGACATGTGCAAAATATCACTGAAAAAAAATGTTAGAATCTTATTGAAGGATAATATAAGACAACCTGAAAAATATTCAGGGAAGGGAAGACTCAATTTTATTAAAAGGTCAGTTCTTCCCAATTTATATCCAATTTTCACTATGATTCCCATCAAAAGCCCAATATGGTTTTCATATTAGCTGAACTTAAAGGTCATATAGAATAGTAGTTTCTAAGAAGATTCAAGAAGATAAAGATAATAAGGAGTAAGACAGGGATAGCAGTGTTGTGGTGATGTACCCATTTAGTTATCAAGACACATACTCTAATGGATAATACAGTATGTAACTGATGAATAAAGAAATAGATCAATGGAAAAGAATAGAAATTCTTAAGGACTGGAGTATGTGTGCATCTTGGAATAGAAGATATACTAGAGGTGAGTGGAAAAATAATTACCTATTCAATAAATAATGCTAAAATAATTGGCTTTTCACCATTATCTATTATAAAGTGCACTCTTTTTTTGCATTTAAACATCTTTGAAACCACAATATGTCCTAAGGCCAGTGGCATCTGGTAATTGCCATCAAATAGGTGACATTTGTCACCTCAACGCAGTCATGTGTTTTTTTATTTCCGCTCATGTTGATACCACACAACAAGCAATGCAACTCAAGTCAGGAAAAACTAGCTCATCTTTTGGAATAGTTGAAATCATAAGGTCTAGAGTGACTGATTTGAAGAGAACTATTGTTAAAGCATCAGACATTACCAGCAATTTCTTGCTTTCTTTGAAGAGAAGCTGCTTAATTTCTAGCATTGTGAGATTCAGTCAAAGAAAAGAGCAAAACTATGGTGTAGTCAAAAAGTAAAATGAATTTAAATTTGTAGAATAGGCCTGAGTTAATTGAAAGAAAATCCCAGTTCTGATGTGTCACATACTTTTTAAAGAAAGCATGTATCATAATGCTAAGGGTTGGTGAGAATGGGGGTGGGTGGGTGGAAATTCTCTTAGACATTTGCTAGTACTAAAAATTAGTTCAAACTCTTTAGAGGGTACTTGAGGAATATTTGGTAAAACTGAGAATGCACACACGCTCTACCTAGTAAATTTTTTCCTAGTTATATGCAAGGGTTTGGAACTCAAAGTGAGGTTCTTGGAACCACAACAACAGTAGCTCTGTGAAAGTTTGTTAGAAATGAATTTTCTTAGGGGCACCCGGGTTGCTTGGTTGGTTAAGCATTTGCCTTTGCTCAGGTTGTGATCCTGGAGTTCTGGGATTGAGCAACTCATCAGGCTCCCTGCTCAACGGAGAGTCTGCTTTTCCCTTTAATACTCCTCCCTGCTTATGTTCTTTCTGTCTCAAAGAAATAAATAAAAATCTTAAAAGAAAGAAAGAAAGAAAGAAAAGAATGAAGTTTCTTAGACTTCACCCCAAACTGTTGATTGGAACCTAGAGTTTAGGAAGATCCCTTTATGATTTCTCTAAATATTGAAATTTAAGAAGCACTGCCTAGAGAATTTCTCACATGCCATTCAAGGAAAGATATGTTAAAACAAAAACAAAAACAAAACAAAACAAAAGAAAACCCTCATTTATTCCTAAAAAGAAAAAACAAAAAACACGCAACAACACAAATGTCAATTTGTAAGGAAAGCAATGCATAAAATGAGATGTATTCATATGATGAAATGTATTGCAGTTGAAATATATGAACTAGGTCAACACTGATCATTTAAAAAAATGTATTACATAAAACACCAAATTACAGGATAGTAAGTGCTATATAACAACATTCACATAATTAAAAATGAAACAAAACCCTTTTTAAGCAGAAATATACAATAGAACACATATAGTCAAATATGTGCCAGTGAATATATATCTGGGAGGGATCAAAAATGGGATGGAAACTTGGAGGAGAAGGTAAATGTCAATATCAGCAAAGTTTTCTTTCTTTTCTTTTCTTTCTTTCTTTTTTTTTTTTTTTTTTGCTTTAGGACAGAAAGAACACATGCCCATGTGGGTGGGGAGGGGCAACGGAAAGGGAGAGAGAGAGAGAATCATAAATAGGCTTCATGCTGAACTCAGGACTGGACTGGGGCTTGATCCCAGGACCCTAGATCCTGACCTGAGCTAAAATCAGGAGTCGGATGCTTAGCTGACTAAGCCACCAAGATGGCCCTTTATTTCTTAAAAAATAGGGAAATATTAATATATTGACATTAATTCTTTTTTTTTTCCTCCCAATTTATTTATTTTCAGAAAAACAGTATTCATTATTTTTTCACCACACCCAGTGCTCCATGCAAGCTGTGCCCTCTATAATGCCCACCACCTGGTACCCCAACCTCCCACCCCCCCGCCACTTCAAACCCCTCAGACTGTTTTTCAGAGTCCATAGTCTCTCATGGTTCACCTCCCCTTCCAATTTACCCAAATTCCCTACTACTCTCTAACGCCCCTTGTCCTCCATGCTATTGGTTATGCTCCACAAATGAGTGAAACCATATGATAATTGACTCTCTCTGCTTGACTGATTTCACTCAGCATAATCTCTTCCAGTCCCGTCCATGTTGCTACAAAAGTTGGATATTCGTCCTTTCTGATGGAGGCATAATACTCCATAGTGTATATGGACCACATCTTCCTTATCCATTCATCCGTTGAAGGGCATCTTGGTTCTTTCCATAGTTTGGTGATTGTGGCCATTGCTGCTATAAACATTGGGGTACAGATGGCCCTTCTTTTCACGACATCTGTATCTTTGGGGTAAATACCCAGGAGTGCAATTGCAGGGTCGTAGGGAAGCTCTATTTTTAATTTCTTGAGGAATCTCCACACTGTTCTCCAAAGAGGCTGCACCAACTTGCATTCCCAACAGTGTAAGAGGGTTCCCCTTTCTCCACATCCTCTCCAACACATGTTGTTTCCTGTTTTGTTAATTTTGGACATTCTAACTGGTGTAAGGTGATATCTCAATGTGGTTTTAATTTGAATCTTCCTGAGGGCTAATGATGATGAGCATTTTTTCATGAGTCTGATAGCCATTTGTATTTCTTGATTGGAGAAGTGTCTGTTCATATCTTCTGCCCATTTTTTGATGTGTTTGTCTGTTTCATGTGGGTTGAGTTTGAGGAGTTCATTATAGATCCTGGATATCAACCTTTTGTCTGTACTGTCATTTGCAAATATCTTCTCCCATTCCGTGGGTTGCCTCTTTGTTTTTTTGACTGTTTCCTTTGCTGTGCAGAAGCTTTTGATTTTGATGAAGTCCCAGAAGTTTATTTTCGCTTTTGTTTCCTTTGCCTTTGGAGACGTATCTTGAAAGAAGTTGCTGTGGCTGATATCGAAGAGATTCTGATAGATTCTGATAGATTCCTGTCTCACGTTGAGGTCTTTTATCCATTTTGAGTTGATCTTTGTGTACGGTGTAAGAGAATGGTCGAGTTTCATTCTTCTACATATAGCTGTCCAGTTTTCCCAGCACCATTTATTGAAGAGACTCTCTTTTTTCCACTGTATATTTTTTCCTGTTTTGTCGAAGATTAATTGACCATAGAGTTGAGGGTCCATATCAGGGCTCTCTACTCTGTTCCACTGGTCTATGTGTCTGTTTTTATGCCAGTACCATGCTGTCTTGGTGATCACAGCTTTGTAATAAAGCTTGAAATCAGGTAAGGTGATGCCGCCAGCTGAAAGACCCACAGCAAATATCATCCTCAATGGGAAAAAGCTTGCAGCCTTCCCGTTGAGATCAGGAACAAGACAAGGATGCCCACTTTCACTACTCTTATTCAACATAGTATTAGAAGTCCTAGCAACAGCAATCAGACAACAGAGAGAAATAAAAGGTATCCAAATTGGTAATGAAGAAGTCAAACTCTCTCTCTTCGCAGATGACATGATTCTTTATATGGAAAACCCAAAAGACTCCACCCCCAAACTACTAGAACTCATACAGCAATTCAGCAGCGTGGCAGGATACAAAGTCAATGTGCAGAAATCAGTGGCTTTCTTATACACTAACAATGAAAATACAGAAAGGGAAATTAGAGAATCGATTCCATTTACTATAGCACCAAGAACCATAAGATACCTGGGAATAAACCTAACTAAAGAGGTAAAGGATCTATACTTGAGGAACTATAGAACACTCATGAAAGAAATTGAAGAAGACACAAAAAGATGGAAGACCATTCCATGCTCTTGGATCGGAAGAATAAACATTGTTAAAATGTCTATACTGCCTAGAGCAATCTATACTTTTAATGCCATTCCGATCAAAATTCCACCGGCATTCTTCAAAGAGCTGGAGCAAATAATCCTAAAATTTGTATGGAATCAGAAGAGACCCCGAATCGCTAAGGAACTGTTGAAAGACATTAATTCTTTTTGTTTATGTGGAACAGTATTAAAGTATCTGTTATAGTATCTTTTTCACTTTTCTAAATATAGTTTTGATTAAAAAATAAAAAATATTGAAAAATCAGACAAAGACAATTCACAGAAAAAAGAAAATTTAAAACTGCTAAGCATGTAAGAAGCTGCTTGCTCTTATGGTTAAATAAATGTAATTAATGAAACAGTTTTGTGGTTTTTTTCATTAGCTAGTTTGGCAAAGAAAGAAAATTTTTGATAAATGGCTTTTAGTAAATTAAAAAAGGAAGGCTCTCTTATACTGCTTGTGGTAATGTAAATTTTTGAACTTTTAAATTTGGTTTATATCTGTCAAGTTTTTTTTTTTTTTTAAGATTTCTTGATGTGCAAACCTCACTGAGTCAGCAATACCAATTCTATGGATTCAAAGTTTAGAGGCTGGCACTGTGTACAAAGATTTGTGTGTAGTGATGTTGATTACAATATTGCTAATAATAAGAGAAACTAAAAGTATATGAAATTAGAATAAAAATGATTAGGTAAAATGTGGTAGATACATCAGTTCCATGTAGGAGTGGCCAAAGATTGTGGGCAACTTTAATTTTTACAAATTTCTGTTTTGTTCAATAAGAATAGATTTATTGGTTTTGAATTTAGAAAAAATACCATTTGTGAAAATATTTAGTTCTTTTAATTTCTTCTTATATAATATAAATAATATTTTTCATAATTTACTTCTTTTAAGTCAGTGCCTCTCTGTTTCCCCTCATGTGAGTGAGTCCAGAATATTGCATTATTGCTCTCACAGAAAAATACCATGAAAAAGGGAGGGTATTTTATTTGATATTTATTATATTCAGAGAATATAGTTAAAATAGAAGTTCTACTAGATCTTTGTATTTCTCCCCTCACAGTAAAATACATAAAATCATTGTAGATACTACTAGTTCTCCATTGCTGACAGTGAGGGAAATGAGAACATGGTGAAGGTGCAGTTTCCCGTAGGGTGTGGATTTTAGTACTGTGTTATGAAAAAGTATAGTCATTGTATTGAGGAATTCAATAGATTATACATTTCCAATCATCATTAATATTTAAATTTTATGATTTATTTAACTTTTGAATCTCATTAATAGTTAAGCATTATGATTTATTTAAATTGATATTTCATTAGATTTTAAAATTTAACATTAATCAAATTAAATCTAAATCATTAAATCCACTGTTATTGGAGAAAAATCATGAAGTATCAGGAAGATAAGGAATGAGTATATTCCAGGAGATAGATATATATGTATAAAATTATTTATAAAATAGGCACTGACTATAGTCCTTGTTTTATGGAGGTATACTTGAAATTATCAGTTTCTAAAATGCAGTGACTGAATTTGCTTGCTTAATTTTACCTGCAACTGTCTTAGATTTTATAGCTAAGTACTTAATAAATTATTTTATTGATGACTGCCGAATTTAGGTTAATATATCTATCTACACACAAGTGGATATAAAACTGCCATTAACATTATGATATGATACTCATATTAATGTACCTATGTTATATGTGATCATTTCATTTTTTTGTGTTCCTCAAATACTGCATAATTGCTGCTTATTTGTAGCCAGAATTCTTTTCTTTTACAGAGTAGAGAATGAAATACAATACTGTGGTTTCTTTCTCATCTTACTGTAGTTCCCTGACAAGGAAATAGGGAGTGTTATCAACTTCAGTTTCAGATTTTTAGTTATGATGATTTCTCTTTGTGCAATAAAATGTCATCTTTGTGAGTTTACCTCTTTGACTGACTGGGCCTCCAAAAACATGATTTCATAGAGCATTTTCTTAGACAGTACTTCCAGAAATGTCATTACAGCACTAGAGAATTGGCATTGTCTGTGCCAAGATGTCATCCTAATAATACTGTGTCTGAGGAACTAAAGCTGGGAGAAATAGCTAGCAGGGTGATGAAGGACAGATTTGCCTCATCTGTAAATAACAGTGATTTGTGGAATGATGATCCTACCAACAGGGCTTCTCTCCTCCTCCTCATTAAGATATTGTGCAGTGCCTGGTGGAGCTGTCAAGACCCTGATGGGAACTGGGAGTGATGATGGAAAGCTCCTGTTTTATTTCTTGTTTTAGTCATTTGTGAATGTAGCTCTCTCCAATGCAGAAGGTTGTAATGGACCTCTTCTTATCTCTCCTCGCTGCTGGGAGAGATTCTTTTCTGGGCTAGCATTCTGCTTATCTGCAGTTCAACCTTAAGCTCTTTAAGGGGACCTGGTTAGGTAATGGTGGAAGAGTTAGGGCCCATATTCAATAACTTACACTATGATTGCTGTGACTAAGCTCTGAGGAGAGTTTCCTCAGCCATTAAACCAGAAAGGAATGAATGATTTCATTTGTTTCCCCTAAGCAAAATTGTCAAAAGGATAGTGTCCATGCTCCTTTTCAATCACATTGCATAAAACTGGCCAATAGTTCCATGCTCATGATAACATAATATTTGCTGAAGAATTGAAACTGCATATGAGAATATATTTTAAAAGAGAGATCCACTATAGACCAAGTGACAAGGACCTGCATTAATAAAAGCAGCTCCCACCAGGGGCCAAAATGTGTAACTTCAGGGGACTTAGGGATGGATAGCAAAATGGGTCTGGTACATAGTCATTTCTATATTTCTGAGTAGAAAGAATGTCAGTTATATACAAGCTATTTGCCAAGGTAAATGTGACCCAAAGAAAGGTAATTTTCTATGTTTTCCTCTCTACCTCTGACAATTTGGATATTTTCAACTCCTCAGAAAAATGTCATTCCATGTCTTTTATTTGGAACCCATGATGATCCTGTCATATTCTCTGTCCATTTTTTGTTATTTTTTTAGATTAGGAGACTAGAGAGGTTAAATAATTTATCTCTCTCTCTTTTTAAAGGTTTATTTATTTATTTGAGAGAGAGAGAGAGCATGGGAGGGGCAGAGGCAGAGGGAGAGAGAGAATTTCTAGCAGACTCTATGCTGAGCGTGGAACTTGATGCTGGGCTCAATATCATGACCTTGAGATCATGACCTGAGCTGAAATCAAGAGTTGGACGGTTAACCAACTGAGCTACCCAGGTAGCTCTAAACGATTTATCTCTAAAGTCACAGATCTAGGACTTGAATTCAGTTCCATTTGATGTCGAATCCATGTATTTTTGTTAACACTGATATACAGTCCCTCATTCTTTTTCACTTTCAAGTGCCAGAAAACCCAGTTGAATTAACTTAAACAGCAGGGGTTGCTTTCTAGAGTAAGAATTGAAAACTCCAGAGACAATGTGTTAGACATTATTACTAGTCCAATATCCAGTTTCCCTGCTTCTAGCTATGTCTGAAAGCAGGAGTGACCATAACAGACCATGTTCTATCTGGAACGATCACGGTAACAGAGTCCAGAGTGTTCCATAATTAGATCTGTCCCAATGGACCTTTTCAAAAGGTCCATTCCTCTAGCCAAGTATATGCCTTTTCTGCATAGTTAGGCCTGCTAATTGCTGGTCAAGAAGCAGATACCATGTGTTGGTTTCCCTCAACTTGTTCTGTCCAAACTTGATTCTACTAGTTTTTTAACATCTTCTTTAAGACCAAGGTCTTCAACAAGGCCTTACATGCTTACCCTTAGTTTGCTTTGATGAGATCTTACAGATTTTGGGAGTTACACTGTTATCTATGTATCAAGTCAAATCAGAGCTTGACTACATTAAAGACTAGTACAGAATGAGTATGGCAATTGTCATGTCTCACCTAACTCTTCTAAGAATTTGTCAGAGACTGTGATAATGGTAGCTGATATTTAATGAGCATTCTTTGCTAGCCACTGTTCAAATTCTTTGCATGTATGAGCATTTCAAGCACCTTAGGAGATATACTTGTATTATACGTATTTCACAAATGAAACTGAGGCAATGAAAGGGTAAGCTGCTTGCAAAGGTCATACATAGAGTTAGTAAGTACCAGACCCAAGATTTGAATCCATACTTAACCTCTGTAATGTAGTTACTTAGGACATAGTTCTTTAAAAAGATTGTATTTTAATTGTTGCTTATCTAAAAGCTGAAAATCAGGATAGAAAAAGAACTTAAAAATAACTTAAAACCATTTCAGAATAAAGTGGGACAAGACACGATAAAGGGAAATTTTGGGTGGATATGTTTACTGTCTTTAAGTATTATACAGGCTGTCAAGTAAGAGAGGGATTAGCTTATCTTGAATAGACCCAAAGACTAGAATTAGAAGCATTAGGCACATATTTTCACCTAAATATAAAAAAAGCTATTTCTACCTGTCAGAGCTGTCTGAAAATAATTTCAAAAAAGCTTTTTTGAGAGAGCAAATTTCCCATATTTGGAAGTTTCCCCACATTAGGTTGGTTGACATCTCTGGCAAGAGTGTTCTCAGTGGGATTCAAATATCAAAAGCTCGTTAAAACACACATGTTTTAATGGCCTAAACACTCCATGAATTCTCAGAGAATTATTCCTTCTGGCTGCTGGGACTGGAAGGTAATGTAATGCCATGGGTATATCGGGGCAAGTAAGCAATGAAGTAAAGCTGGGAAATAGAAAATAAGAGACATGGTGGTAGGTGGGTGATACAGGTTGGAGCACATTTCATGCACATGAAAACGTTATTTGCATTATCAGTAATAAAAGATAAACCCTGTCATCTAGATCTGGGCCCAGTGAGGTCGTGCTGGGCAGATTCGGCTACGACAGAGATAGCTGACCCACCAGACTGCCTTTCCCTGACCTTTCACATGTTCACATGTTTAATGGTGGTTTAGGGTTGGCTTAGCTTGGTTGTTATCTTTCCCTCTGAGACAGCTTTTTCCTCTTTAGTTAGGAAGGCAGAGCTCTGACTCTGTTGTGGAGAAAAAGCTATTAAAAGAGAATTGTGGTATATAAAATGGAGACACTTTTTTGATCATATTTCAAAGGATTTGAGGGGAAAGACAAGAAAATCAATAAATGCATGGATTCCTTTACACTTTAAAAAGACAATTCTTTCCTTTCTAAAGTCTGTTTCTGGGTGTTCTTGCTGTGAAATCAGCCCATAACACCCAGATTTAATGGAAATTTACTTGGTAAAAGGATAAAATAGTAAACAGAGCAGTGAAGAGTTAGCTGGTTCTCTCCCTTTCTACCTTTTGACAATAACTGATAATATCTGCACTGGAAACCATGTAATTTTCAATCTGATTATTTGTTTGTCTGTTAATTACTTACTTATTTTGTTAGAGGAAGGTTGGTATTTACTTAACAATTCTGAAGTATAGAATCAAGACTTTTCTATTATTGTAACAGACAATAATATTTTACAGATTTTTATCTATGACAAAAAATTATCTATGATACAGGAACTTTTTTCTCATTGCCACTTTGGCTAGGGCAGCCATAAAGCAAATACTGTTCTATGCAAAACTTTAGCAAAGGGAAAATCACTATAATAAAAAAAAATCCCTGGCAATTTGTGAGGGCAGATCTCCATTTTATATGCTTGGTGGGTTATTCTAAAAAAGCTAATCCATCTTGAAAATAAAGAATATTCTTTGCTTGAGGGGATTTTCGCAAATCAAATCCCTTCTAAATCCCACTCTCTTCAGCAAGTATAAACAGGAAGACTCTGTCTTCTGTAATTATCCTTTGCAATAGGAAATTGTATCCTGGTTCATCTACAGCTTTTTGTTTTTGCTGGGTATACTAGAACCTATTATTTTCTCTCTTTCTCCCCCACCACCTTTGTCACATGTACTCAGAAGACACAATATATATACCCTTTACTCTTTGCTTCAGTATTAGCATTTTGAAAAACTGTAATACAATAACCACAACATTGTCATTGGCCAAGTGGAGATAACATAGCACCTCCCATATACCACAACAATTCTTCATGTTGCCATTTTTCTAGCCACAGCCTCTTTTCTCCTACCTCCACCTGTTCCTTAACCCCTGCCAACCATTCATCACTTCTCCATTTTCATAATATTGTCAATTTCAAGAATGTGCGTACATGGAATCAAATCATGTCTTAATCTGCTCCTGCTATCATACAGAATACAATAGATTGGATAGTTTACACAACAAATATATTTTCTCATGGTTCTGAAGGCTGAGAAGTCCAAGATAAAGTACTGGCCAGTGTAGCTCCTTGTGAGAGCTCTGATGTCTCCCTGGTGTCTCTCCCTAAGGGCAACTGTTCCCATAGTGAAGTCCCCACTCTCATTACCTCATCTAACCTTAATTGCCTTCTAAAGGACCCAACTGCAAACAGCATCTGGGAGTTAGGGCTTTAATGTATGAATTTTGGAAAGGAACAAATATTCAGTCTATGATACATAATATGGAAGCTTTAAGCTTTTTGCAGTCATGATTTTCTGATTTATTCAAGTTGTTGTATGCATCAATAGTTTGTTCTTTTTTATTGCTAAGCAGTGTTCTCTGGTATGGATATACAATGGTTTGTTTAATCCTTCACCTGCTGAAGGACATCTGGGCTGATTCCAGATATTAACAACTACAAACAAGCTGCTGTAACCATATTTTGTACTCTGTGTGTGTGTGTGTGTGTGTGTGTGAATTACTATTCTTTCCTTGGATAAATATCCAGGAATGCAATTTTTGGGTCATATGGTAGTTGCATGCTTAGTTTTTTGAGAAAAATCTGTCAAGTTATTTTCCAGAGGGGGTTCTACCTTTTCACATTCACACCAGTGACATTTTTTATTTTTAAATGACAGGATTCCAAATGAAGCATAGAGTATAATTCCCCATCCCAAACTGAAGGTTTTTTTTGTTTTTTTTCAATTTTTGTTTGTTTCATTGGTTGGCTGAACTTCTCTCATACTCCACGTGCCATCGTATGCCTTTTGGTAGTTAGACAAAAACACAGGACTCGAAATGAGTGGCAGTTCTCTCTTGTATTCCAGTCGGTTACCTAAATTCTTACTTGTCTTATTAACAGAGACATCAACAATTTTCCTCTTCAAACATGCACATATCTTTTATATTGTTAAAGAATTGAAATTATTTATTTATTTATTTATTTATTTATTTATTTTTAAAGATTTTATTTATTTATTTGAGAGAGAGAGACAGTGAGAGAGAGAATGAGCGAGGAGAAGGTCAGAGAGCGAAGCAGACTCCCCATGGAGCTGGGAGCCTGATGTGGGACTTGATCCCGGGACTCCAGGATCACGCCCTGAGCCGGAGGCAGTCGTCCAACCAACTGAGCCACCCAGGCGTCCCTATTTATTTATTTTTTTAACGATTTTATTTATTTATTTGACAGAGAGAGATCACAAGCAGGCGGAGAGGCAGGCAGAGAGAGAGAGAAGGAAGCAGGCTCCCCACTGGGCAGAGAGCCCGATGCAGGGCTTGATCCCAGAACCCAGGGATCATGACCTGAGTCGAAGGCAGAGGCTTTAACCCACTGAGCCACCCAGGCGCCCCAAGAATTGAAATAGTTTAGACAGTTCAGATGGAGTCATATGGACCAATTGGCATGTGACTAGTTATTAGTGTTACTTCAACTGCCAAACAAAATTACATTTTGAGACTGGCCTGACAGATGAATTCTTTCTTGCTGTAATGATTCTTTGCAAGTTCACATCCTTGCAGAGTTTCCAGCAGTCTTTAAAGAGGATGGGCTCCCTTCTTCAATGCTGACCTAGCCAGTGCAACTTCCTGCTTGGGATCCTGATCTTAAAGGTCCAGACATGAACTCTTTCAGTGAATATACAAAAACACTCACCTTGGGAACAAACTAAATTAGGTCTGGTTTGGGCCCATGATACTTTACATTCTCAGAAACACTTTTCCCCGTATTCATACAACTCAATCCTCCTCTGAGTTTACTCAAAAAATTGGTAATTTATCTTTTAAATTCTGAGAACACAAAGGTCTTCTGAACTCCTTTCCTAGATAATAGGGCTACCTCAGTCTCAATTCAGTGTTCAAGGAAAGCTACTCTCACAAATACCAACATGATTTATTTCTTAACAGTAGAGTGAAGTTCATTGCCCTTCTCTATCAAATTAAAAAAATATATATTCTTTGACAGATACTTCAAATGAAAGCTGTTTTAATATCTGAGAAGAGGATACTATAGTTATGGTTCCCATACTAATTTGACCTTGAAATCAGTTTTGACAATATCTCTTGGGGCGAATATATTACTGATATTTGTATAAAGTTTTGTTTTTCTAAAGCTTAAAGGGGGGGAATTGATTTTGAAAATAGAAGATTATAGAATTAGGAAGGTAAAGTGACCCTCTCAAATTCACACCAAAAGTTCTGGTCCAGGTCCATTTACAATTTAATCTTTAAACTATCTCATGGACTGGAACATGCAAAACACTAACTATATTCTAGGAATTGTTAATCCAACTGAAAACTTTAAGGAGATGC
Organism: Neogale vison; assembly: GCF_020171115.1. Taxonomy (NCBI): domain Eukaryota; kingdom Metazoa; phylum Chordata; class Mammalia; order Carnivora; family Mustelidae; genus Neogale; species Neogale vison. Next base: position 166,355,359 of record NC_058094.1, read on the forward strand.
ATAAATGTACTGTCTCCTAAATTTCATGTTCAAATAATTTTTTATTTGCAGAATAGTGAAAAAAATAATATGTACTTATATATTATAAATATACTATATATAATCTCTAGTCCCTGAGGTTTCTCTTTATTTGCAAGGTCACTTGCTTGCTTTGTGAGTTATCTATGCTTTGTCTTCTCAATCACTGAAATGAATGTCTTTGTAGAAACCTAATAATCTTGAGACTGAGAGAAGTAACATATTGTCCTAAGGATAGAAAAGTTATAAGAAATAAAATGCTGCATTTCTTTTTTTTTTTTTTTTTACGACAGGCATCTGAGATGACATTTAGTGGGGAAAAAATGAAAAATGCCTTTTGCTCCATAGAATGGCAAGTTAATCTCATAATAGTATTACCAACTTTTGTGAGTTGCTTCTTTTTCAAAGTCACATCTTCAAAAAAAAAAAAAAACTCAAGAAAGGGTGAAGCAAACGTATTTTTTGGGGAAAAATACATTACTTCTCTGGCTAAATATCTGGCTGTTATCTGTATAATTATGGGTTTGACTTAACATCAGTATACAGGAAATTCTTTAAAATAGTTTTTTTTTATGTTAAATTGTGACAGCTGCTTTGATTTTGACAGACATCCAGTGAAGTGTTTCCGATGCAATATGACAGTGCCATCCATGACATTAATTGCATCTTTTGTTGGAAAATGCCACATGTAACATTTCAAGCAGAATCCAAACACCGGGATAACTATTCATTTATTTTACTTCGCAATAGAACTCTAAAATATTAGCCTTCATTTTGTCTTCCTCAGTTTCATAATTGACTATTTCAACTAGATTCACTGAAGATATTAGTCAGTGCTATTGGTTAACTAGACAGTCTAATCAAGTATGTCTGTTACCAACAACATATTAGACCCAATCCATTTAAAGAGATGTTAGAGTTGTAAATTGTATTTTATTTTAAGAGTAAAATTAAGAGAAACAAATAAGTCAGTATCATTTTCCCAAGAAAGTCATAAAATATGAAACAACTTCTGTTTTGGAGACATTGATATGAATGTATATGAAAGAATGGAAATTAATCACTTCAACTGGAATTAGAGTTTCTTGGGTTCCTTTTCTTTTTTTTTGACATGGACATCCCTCTTAGTATGAGTTGCAATAGTGTTATGGCTAAATTATTACATTATATACATTCATATGTTTGTTCAAGTATTGATTTAATAAATATTACAAAACCTATTCAGTGCCAGGAACAGTGTAAGCAAAATAGTTGCTGCCTTCATGATGGTTGCATTATATCAAATATTTCTTTAAAATAGTTCATAGATGGGGTGTCTAGGTGGCTCAGTTTGTTAAGCATCTGCCTTCAGCTCACGTTATGATCACAGCATTCCTGGATTAAGCCCTGCATCGTCTCATTGGGCTCCCTGCTCAGCAGAGAGTCTGCTTCTTTCTTTCCCTCTGGCTCTCACCCTGACTTATGCTCTTTTCCTCTCAGTCTCTCTCAAACAAATAAATAAAATCTCTTAAAAAATAGTGCATAGTTAGTATCATCAAGCAACCCCTGTTTCCTGGCACCTGTAATCACCTTTAACACCTCTATATAACAACCCTTTTACCTTGAATCAGAAAGTCCAAATTTTACCCTAAAAACATTGTAACAGTTTTTTTCATAATTCCATTTCATGACTTTAAGTTGTACTTCTCACCTACCTATTACTAGAGAGTTTTTTATTAAAAAATCCATATCCATTTATAAGACCACAGTACCAACTTTAGGAAATTAAAATATCCCTGTCCATTTTCTGATCTGTCATTGTCATGGCGGTATACAGGAAATAAATAACAGATGAGGCAAAATTTAGTCAGAGCACAGGAAATACTTTCACGGAACTAAATAATGTCTTTTGTGTTCAGTAGTGATGATCAGTTACTATTTCATAATAGCTATTTCCAAATTGATAATTTGTATTCATACTGTTGCAGTTTTTAAAAAGTTGCTACTAGCAATGGATGCTATCTGATGTCCTTGAAGTATTAGCCAAAATATAAAAGTCCAGTCTTTATTATTGATAAGGCCACTGGAGAAATGATTAAGAATATATTGATTATCAAATGTTATGTAGCTATTGAAGGGACTAAATGTCCTCCATTTGCTATTTTGAATCTTAGGACATTAATTAGTACTCCATCAAATGATGCAGTATTCATTTGATTACATAGCATGCATCATAGGCTGTTCACAGAAAACTGGAGCATGGGGGCACCTGGGTGTCTCAGTGGCTTAAGCCTCTGCCTTCGGCTCGGGTCATGATCCCAGGGTCCTGGGATCGAGCCCCGCATGGGGTCCTCTGCTCAGCGGGGAGCCTGCTTCCTCCTCTCTGCCTACTTGTGATCTCTGCCTGTCAAATAAATAAATAAAATCTTTTAAAGAAAAAAAAAGAAAACTGGAGCATGCTTTCAACCTTGACCCATTACTTAAATATAAGTTATCCTCAGACCTCAGAATTTTTTTTTTTTTTGAAGATTTTGCTTATTTGACAGGGAGGGAAACAGCCAGAGAGGGAACACAAGAAGAGGGAGAGGGAGAGGGAGAAGTAGACTTCTTGTTGAGCAGGGAGCCTGATGCAGGGCTCGATCCCAGAATGCTGGGATCATGACCTGAGCTGACAGTAGATGCTTAAAGACTGAACCACCCAGGTGTTCTATCTTCAGAGTTCTGTCAATGTCTTTCTTGTTTTATCTTTTCACTTGCTTGGAATGAATTTGTTCTTATGACTTTAACTATTTTATGGTTCTCAAAGCTAGACCACTTTCTTAAACATAATCTTCAACTTTGTTCTTTCTGTTCTTTGTTACAGCATCTTTGAAATTTAACTGACTTGCTTTCCCAAATTCTACTCAAATCTCATGTTTCTCAAATTATTGTTTCTTTCAGTTAGCTAGTATGAAATATTGGTAATGGCTTTATTTATCCCTTCATTCTAACCTCCATTTAAGAGTTACCAAAATGGGCGAATTCTTCCATCTTTTCTCTTATAGGTGTTCTATTTTTCCTTCCTACTGCCATTTCTCTACTTCAGACCATCTTGTTTCTACACACTCATATATATACATATTTGCCTAATACCTGCTATTGCCTTTTAATATATACTTTCTTAGAGTTCTCCTTAGAAAGTGCAAAACTGGTCCTAGTCCTTTACTGCTAGGAAATCTTCATTATCTCATCACTCAGACCTTCTGCCCATTTCAGTCTCTAGCTCATTTGTTTTCCTGCTTCTGTTAAGGCCCGCTTCCAAACCATTCTCCATGTATACCAGACAGACACATTAAACATGTCAGTCAGACCATGTCCTCATATGTTTATAAAAACAATATTATAAACTTCCTGTTGCTCTTCAGATACAATCCAACCAGCATTCTCCAGCCAAAGTGCTGTGCATGATCTGGCTTTAAGTGCTTGTCTAACTTCTCTGCCTCTATGCCATTCTCTTCCTTGCTTACTGTATTCTAGAAACATTGTCCTTGATAATCAAGATTATATCCTTAATAAGGTATTGTTGAAGTACTAACCAGGATGGTAGAGAAAATAATGTGCCTTTCCAACATAAAAAAAAGTAGAGAGGGTAAGAGAGAATTATATGGAGAATAATTGCTATAATTCACTTCATATTGCCACTAATAAAGAAAACCAATAACGTCTTTATCACTAGGAATTTTCATTAGAATGCTTCTGTGTTATCATAGAAGTCTGAAAACCGGTTGAGTTGTGAGTTTTGGCTTAATTAATGACTTTGTGTAGATGTATGGACATAAATGTGCAACTTCACATGTATGAACACAGGCAGCAAATATTTTAATTATACCCAGGTTGTCCACACTCAGAGTGAGTTTTGTTTCTGGAAAAAAAGCAGATTTTTAGAATTTTAGCAGATTTTAAAATAGTCATCTTAACTTTTTCACAGTCTTGGTTGAGCTTTAAATAGTTAACCCACTCAGGTGTTTTTTGGTACTTTTTTCTTGGTATACTTCTGATCCGGTTCCTATCATCAAGACATCAGTCTCATTACATTATATTTATAGCCACAATTAATTATTTTGTGATTTATTGGTTACTAAAGATCTGTAAATAACTAAATCATGTGCAAGACAGGAAGATGAGCAAGGAAGGTTGAGTTACTGTAACCTAGCTGACAGACTTCAAGATCCTACTATCTTCTCTTGTATACTCCTATTCCTCCTTTAACTTCTTTTATTTCCTTCTCCTACCCAAATGGGGTGACTCTTTTGAGGTTTTCTTTTTTTTTTTTTTTTTTAAGATTTTATTTATTTATTTGTCAGAGAGAGAGAGAGCCAGAGTGAGCACAGGCAGAGTGGCAGACAGAGTCAGAGGGAGAAGCAGGCTCCCTGTGGAGCAAGGAGCCTGATGTGGGACTCGATCCCAGGACGCTGGGATCATTACCTGAGCCGAAGGCAGCTGCTTATCCAACTGAGCCACCCAGGCGTCCCTCTTTTGAGGTTTTCTAATGAACTGAAATGGAATCTAAAGATTTTAGGTTCTGGAGGAAGGTGAGATTGAGGTCTAGAAGAAAATCTTTAGGTTGGATGATGTAAATTGGCCCTAAAATTTTGTTGTGTTATTTCTTTGTGTATTTGTTTTATTAGCTGTCAGCAATTACAAGAACTTTATGTGTCTTGAATAGATTTAGTGAAGGGTTTATCATTTTTATGTGTGGCAAAGAGTAAAATTAAAGGCCTGGCTGGTTATGTCTTGATATATTTAAAAAAAAAAAGGGTCATAATGAACAATATTTGTTTTTCCGCAGTTCTGTGAGTTATCATGTCATATCATAGATAATGTTTTAAAAACATATTTAAAAATTAATTGAATATCTCTTATTGGATAACATCAATAATCAACATTGTTAGATTTTGTAAACTGAGTTGTCATATGACAGTTTGTATTACTTATGGGAAAATTAGCAATTCTTTTTGTCAAAATTAAATTAGAAATTTGCCAAAGGGGAATTGTATTTTATTTGAAATAATTTTTTCATCTAAATTGATATTTTTGAAGGCTTTCCTTCAAAGAACATTTAACATTGCCTTAATTTTTCTAGAATCAACCCATTTAACTTGCAAAATGCTCTATTTCACTTGTTCATTCATTTTCATAATTAGAATCCTGAAAATTTTATAGGAAGCTATCTGTTTTTACATTTATGTGAGCCTTGTTTGTGGATGGTTTAGGGACAGAGAATTAAATCTGCATGAAATCATCACATTTCTCTAGATGTTGCCATGAAATTGGTATTTTCCCCTGAAAATTTCCATGAAATTACAAAAATTATTGCATCTTTGTCTCTGGATATCTTGCACGGAAATATAAAGGAGGCTGAGTCAATCTTTCTTGTTCCTTAGTCCTTAACTAATTATTCATGAATCTCTTAACCACACAGAAAAATGTATATGGCTTATATAAGAACACTTTAGGAACACTTTGGAAGGAGGGGAGTCTTATTGAATGTCTAAATTCAGTGATCCAATGAGCCCTAAATTCTATTTCCAATAAATGACAGGCTGTGACATACACAAGTTGTGCTTTTTGCCAGTTTCACAATTAATGGTAATCACTGTAGCCAAATAATTCATGTAATAATATGCATTATTATTAAGATTATCTGAATTGATGAATTAACCGTAATGAAAGCTGTTCTTTACTGTCAGTGGAAATGGCCTTTCAAGTATAATTTAAAATATGTTTTCAAATCATAGACACAGACACAGACACACACACACATATCCTTTAAGTTGGTATGGGAGATTTTTAAAAATAATTTTGCCCTTCCTATGTTGGGATTATACATCCCCACACTTTTTTTTTTTAATTTTTTTTAAAATTTATTTGACAGACAGAGATCACAAGTAGGCAGAGAGGCAGGCAGAGAGGAGGAAGGAAAGCAGGCTCCCTGCTGAGCAGAGAGCCTGATGCAGGGCTCAATCCCAGGACCCTGGGATCATGACCTGAGCCAAAAGCAGAGGCTTTAACCCACTGAGCCACCCAGGCACCTCTATACATTTTGATATCATGTTTGGATATGTGATATACAATATGCATTACTGCTTTTTTTTTTAGATTTTATTTATTTGTTTGACAGACAGAGATCACAAGCAGGCAGAGAGGCAGGCAGAGAAAGAGTGGGAAGCAGGCTCCCTGTGGAGCAGAGAGCCCAATGCGGGGCTTGATCCCAGGACCCTGAGATCATGAATTGAGCCAAAGGCAGAGGCTTAACACAATGAGCCACCCAGGTGCCCCTGCATTACTCCTTTTTATAAGGCAATTATGGCCTTTCTGTTACACTGACACCACACTTCATACATGATCTGCCTGGGCTAATGGAATGTGAGTAAAGGGGTTTTGTACCATTTTTAAGTATATACCTTAAGAACTGTTGTATGCTTCTGCCACACTGTCTTTTCCTTTTGTTATCAAACTGATAATTTTCTAGATGAGGCTCCTCCTTTACTCCTGACTACCTGAGTCCTTAAATAAAGACAAAAGAAGCTAAGTTGTAGCCAGCCCACGATGAATGTGACAGGACTGAGAAATAATCCTTTATTCTTTTCAGATACATCTACTGATAATATGGAGTTGGTTGTTACAGTGGCAAAACTTACTCAAATTGACTAAGAGAGTGAGCAAGTCAAATTTAAAATTATTTAAAACTATTGTTGAAATAGAAAGAAAGCCATTTATTGATATTGTTTTCTCATTTTTTGAATGAATATAAAAGAAATGTTATGTTATTTACCCCACATATTTCTGAATATGTGACAACTGGTCTGTATAATACCAAAACCTAATTTAATTGATCAAAAATAACAGAATCAATGATAAAGATGTGTTTTAACATTTTTGTTTTATTTAAAATATTTAGGGGTACCTGGGTGGCTCAGTGGGTTAAAGCTTCTGCCTTGGGCTCAAGTCATGACCCCAGGGTCCTGGGATCAAGCTCCATTTTGGGCTCTCTGCTCAGCAGGGAGCCTGCTTCCCTTCCTCTTTCTGTCTGCCTCTCTGCCTGCTTGTGATCTCTGTTTGTCAAATAAATAAAAAATCTTAAATAAAATATTTATAAAAATTCCAGCTTATCCTCTTGGAGTAAGTTGATCCATAGTTAATTCTTTTAATGGTATATCCTGTTTTGTAAAGTATCTTCCCATAAAGGAAAAGAAAAAGAACTAATACCAACTATTCTAGTTTAAAAGCATCTAATTTGTGAATTATTTATTTATTTATTTATTTCATAGATAATTCAAGGAACAGTTTTTTCCTGCCTACCACCATCGTAACATGTTGCTACTTACTGACTGTTAACTTTATAACAGGGATGGCTCTGTGTACTTTTACCTTTTTTGACTTAATTTAATCCTAAGCTTGACACTATTACTATCTCCATTTGACAGCTGAGTACAGTAAGGTGTGGGAAAATCACGTAACTTGCTTATAGTATATGGCAGAGGGAAGATTTGAGCTCAGTGAGTCTGGCCCTAGAGTCCACACTGTTCTTAAACACTACCAGGCTGCCTTTCACATGGGTATGTCATTTTTACGTGCAAGTCATTATTTTAATTCCGGAAACATAGCAATGGATAAGATGGTTAATAGTCTAATGTAATGGAGTTATAATAAATGATAAAATAGCTATTATAATTACAATTTGTGATATATGCTTTCAAGAATCAAGAAGGGAAGGAACATTAAAGAGATGAGTGAGAAGGGGCAGTTTGTGTGGGAAGAGAAGAGTCAGGGGTGTATGATACCTGAACACCAATGAAAAAAGTGTTTCTACAAGAATGAAGTATAACAGTGTCAGATGCTGATGAGTATTGAATAGATTTTGGGTTTGCTAACATGGGATTCTTTGGTACAGTTGGAAAGGATGTTTTCAGTGGATTTGTAGGCATAAAATCCTGACAGAGATTAAGAAATGATTGAGAACTCTTTCTGTATTTCCGAAGTACTTGGTTCCTGAATAAGCAGTTCCTCTGAAAACAACAATCACAGTAACATAAGCAATAAGATGCTAAAAAAAAAAATGAAGATAAATTTGGAAATAAAATTTAAAAAAATGCTTAGTGAAGAAAATAAAGAATCTTCAAAAAGCAAAAGACAGTATGAATACTGGAATCCAAAAAGGTAGAAGAAGATACTCAAGCCAGTTTTGAACCTGTAGACATCTCCTTAACTCTTGTGGTGTGTAATCTGGATTTGTGCCCTATCTAGTAAAAACAAAATAACAACAATAGTAAAAAAACAAAAGCTGTAATCCAAAATATTTTTTTAAATACTTCTGACTTTGTTATGCTCCTAGAAGCCTGGCAATCAAAAGCACAATTATCGCTGGAGGAATGCATTTTCAATACCAAATTGAAAATATTACTATAAAGTATAAGAAAACCAAGCCTTTATAATAAGAATTACAAAATACTTGAGGAACCTAGGCTCCATAAGAGAGCTGCCAAAAACAGTTGACAACTGAAATAAGTCCATACAGTATTTAAATATTGCAATTACAAATTCAGTATTTTAAAGAGGAAAATATAAGTCAGAAATGAAAGATTAAAAAATGAAAACCAAAAACAGTATGGATTGGTTAAACATTAAAATGACACAAGTGAGGAATTAGAAAGCTTGAGAAATTAAAAGGAAAAAGTTACAAAACTGTAGCACAGAAAGATAAAGAGATGTAAATATGAGGAAGTAGAGGACACTGAAATTAGGATGAGCATATCTAATATATATCTTTTCAACAAAGAATGGATAAGACATATGGAAAATAACATTCAAAGGAAAAATTTATGACAAAGGGACCAAAACAGTTTCAGGAAGCCCACTGGATTTAAATATCTCATACAGGATGAATAAAATGTTACTCAGAGGGGCGCCTGGGTGGCTCAGTGGGTTAGGCTGCTGCCTTTGGCTCGGGTCATGATCCCAGGGTCCTGGAATCGAGTCCTGCATCGGGCTTCCTGCTCAGCGGGGAGCCTGCTTCCCCTTCTCTCTCTCTGCCTGCCTCTGCCTACTTGTGCTCTCTGTCTGTCAAATAAATAAATAAAATCTTTAAAAAAAATGTTACTCAGATGCAAATAGATCATAGAGAGATTAAGAACATCATAGAGTGAGGTTCTTAGAAGTCAGAGAGGAAGAAAAGCAAAGCAAAGAAACCTAGTTTATTTGTAATTAAACGGCAACCAACAACCCACAGCAGAGATAAAAGGCAGTGGAGTCATATTTCCTGTGTACTGATACAAAAAATACCCTTAACCTAAAATTATATAACAAGCAAAGTTATCTTTTGAGATTTAGAGTTTAAAATTAAGATAGTTTCAGAGAAACAGAAGTAGAGGGCATTTAACACTAGTAGAAGTTACACCAAGAATTTATCTATAGGATGTTTTTCAGGGAGAAGGACTGTGATCTAATTTGGAAGGTCTGAGAAACAAAAATCAATGACACACAATAATCAATGACAAGAAACTGGTTAGTAAGTAAAGAAATGGAATTTGCGTGTTATAAACAGACTTTTCATGAAAAACAATGTGGAACATTTATAGGGTTATGTGAGAAAAGACATAAAATGCTAAAAAACATTATTTCATAAGTTAGGAAGAAGGTGGTGAAGAGAGTGATTTTGTCTCTTTATATTGTTTAAGAGGGGCACATATAGATATTGAACAATATAAGTACTGTTAAGTATCCTGTGAAAATCATTAAAATAGTAGATTTTGTATAAATTCAAAGTGAAGAAATGAAAAATGGAAGGAAAAAGTAATGAATGCATTAAAATTAATGTAAGAGAGAAGAAAGGAAAAGTAGAAAAAATAAATAAATTTATTTTAAATAAATAAATAAATCTAAATATATTAACAAATAAATCTAAATGTATTAATAATAATCACAAAAGTGTGCAATCAAAAGTAATAATTCCAGATAGGATTTTAAAAGTCAGATGTATTCTACCTTAAAGAGACTCACAAAAACATAAGAATTGTTTTGGTTTTCTTTTGGTTTTTTACTCAGCATGTAAGGAGCATAGAAGTTGTCCCTTTGTCCTAACAAGAAGTAAATAGTTGAACACACTGAGAAATCAGCAACTCTTCTTAGATCATTCGGAGGAATGAGGTCACAGGGCAAACCACTGCCACCAAATTGGAGAGACAAACAGAGGAACACAAAGAAAAACAACTTATTGGAGCATAAACTCTCAAGCAGAAATCTCCACAGGAACAGTATCAGCATAGGAAAATCTGAGCTGTTGTTGGTGCTCATTGTGAATAACTCTGAGAGGTTAAAAAACATGGGGCTGGGGTGGCAACACTTTTTGAGAGTTTTATCTCTAGGAACTATACTGTGTTCTCAGGGCAAAAATCCTTTCAATGCTTCCAGCAGGGGGAGAAGAAAAGGAGCCATTATGAAATAGCCAGGGCATTCTGTCCTTCTTTACAAAGCCTGCTCTTAGGAGAAACTATTTAAAAGACCAAAGTACTAAAGTTTTTTCAGAGCCTAAATACCACAGGGGAAGGGAAATACCAACCTAAGCCCACTGTAGCTTTTCATTTGGGGGGAGGGAAATACTTTACTCCAGCCCACGATAGCCATATTGTCCCACAAAATGACATGGAAAACCTGAGAAACAATCGTGAATTTCACAGTTCAGAAGCAGAGTCTCACTGAAAGACTAAAACTTAATTATAGAATTGACTACAAAATGCTTTCCCTCCCCTCATATTTACCAGCATATTACTAAAGGCCTATTTATCTCAATTTCTTTCACTCAGTAAATCCAGTCTGGCCAACAAGAAAAGACTACAAAGCATACTAAAAGACCAAAATCACATTTTGAAGAAACAAAGCAAGCATGTGAAGCAGACTCAGAAATGGTAGGGATGCTAGAATTATCAGAATCTGAATTTAAATAACTATGATTAATATGCTATGGGGTCAAAAGTAGGATAAAGTAGACCACATGAAAAACAGATGGGAAATATAAGTAGAGAAATGGAAATTTTAAGAAAAAATTTAAAAGAAAACTTGGAGATCAAAAGCATGGTAGAAGTGAAGAATTCCTTTGATGGACTTAGTAGATGAGATATGCTAAGGAAAAAAATCTCAGAACTTGAGGATATGTCAATAGAAACTTCTAAAACTGAAAAGCAAAGAGAAAAAAGTCTGAAAGAAATATATAATAGACTACAAGAACTACAGGACAATATCACACATAAAAAGAAAGCTGGATTAGAAGAAAGGAAAGGGAGATATGAAGCAATGATGACTGAGAACTTCCCAAAGTTAATGTCAGACACCAAACCACAGATCCAGGCAGTTCAGAGAACACCAGGGATGATAAATGCCCAAAATTCTACACCTTGGTTTGTCAAATTCAAACTTGAGAAAATCAGAGATAAAACAAATATCTTGAAAGGACCCAAGGACATGAAACTTATGTACAGAGGAGCAAAGATTAAAAAAAAAAAAAAAATTACATGTGACTTCTTTTTTTTTTTTTTTTTTCAAAGATTTTATTTATTTATTTGATCATAAGTAGGCAGAGAGGCAGACAGAGAGAGAGGAGGAAGCAGGCTCCCTGCTGAGCAGAGAGCCCAAAATGGGGTTCAATCCCAGGACCCTGGGATCATGACCTGAGCTGAAGGCAGAGGCTTTAACCCACTGAGCCATCCAGGTGCCCCTACATGTGACTTCTTTTCAGAAACTACACAAGCTAGAAGAGAGTGGAATGAAATACTTAATATGTTGAGAAATAAAAACCACCAATTTAAAATTCTTTACCCTGTGAAATTATCATTCAAAAGTGAAGAAATAAAGACTTTCATAGAAAAACAAAATAAGGGAATTTGTTGCCAGTAGAGCTATCCTGCAAGAAATGTTAAAAAAAAAAAAAAAAGTCTTAAAAAAAAAGAAAATGATAAAGGTCATGCACTTTTTTTAAATGAAGAAAGGAAAAGCATTAGAGAAGAAGTAAGTAAGGTAAAATAAATTATTTCATTTTTATATTCTTGGTGTAATAGATAACAGTTTGTTCAAAATAATAATATATTTAATTATCTATACTTATGGATAATAAAACAATAGCTTATATATGGTTTTGATTATATATATATGTAGATATATACACATATATATATGAAACAAATTACAGCAATGATACAAAGACAGGAGGAAGGGATTAGGATTATTTTGTTATCCCAAGAGGTATATACAGTTATTTGAAAGCAGACTTGGATTAAGGGGTAAATGCATGTCACAAACTCTAGGAGAGCCAATAAAATAGGTAAAAAAAAGAAGTATAATATGCTAAGAAAGGAGAGAAAATAGGATCATATGAAATGCTCAATTAAAACAACAAAAGGCAGAAAAAATGAGAAGACAAAAAATAGGAATGGAGAACAAGGGCAACAAAGGCAGTAACAATATGGTATGCACTAATCCAACTAGATCAGTCATTACCTTCAATAACAGTGGTCTAACTGTAGCAACTAAAAGACAGTGGATTTTGGAATGGATCAAAAACAAGACCCACAAGAAATAGAATTTAAATGTAACATACATATAGATTAAAATTAAAATTAAAATTAGAGAAGTGTATGCCATGTTTACACTAATCTAAAGAAAGTTATGTTAATTTCAGGCAAAGCAGATTCAGAACAGGGAAAGTTATCATGATAAAAATGGGGAATTACGTAATGAGAAAGGGTTTTATTCTCTGAGAAGACATAGCAACATAGCAGTCATTAATGTGTATGCTTCTAACAGAGGATCAACATCTGTGAGGCAAAAACTGATAGAATTGTGAGGAAAAATAGAAAAACCCAGTATTACAATTTTAGACTATAACACCTCTCTATCAGAAATGGACAGCTCCAACAGGCAGAAAATCAGTAAAGACATAGCTGAACTCAGCAACACTATCAATCAACTATATATAATTGACATCTATCGACTACTTCATCCAACAACAGCAGAATACACATTCTTCTGAAGCTTACATGACACATTCACCAAGATAAATGACATTCTGGGCCACAAAAACACCTTAACAAATTTAAGAGAATAGAGATTGTAGAATGTTTGCTCTCAAAGCACTGTAGAATTAAACTAGAAACCAGTAACAGAAAGGTTGTTAGAATATCCCAAAATATGTGGAGATTTGGAAAAAAGCATACCTCTAAATAACACGTAGGTCAAAGAAGAAATCTCAAGGGAAATTTAAAAATACTGAAATGGAATGAAAATAAAAGTATAGCTTAGCAAAATTTGTGGGATGCAGCAAAAGATCTGCTTAGAGGGAAATTTATAGTATTGAATGAATCTTTAAAAAAGAAAAAAAAGGGCACCTGGGTGGCTCAGTGGGTTGGGCCGCTGCCTTCAGCTCGGGTCATGGTCTCGGGGTCCTGGGATCGAGTCCTGCATCGGGCTCTCTGCTCAGCAGGGAGCCTGCTTCCTTCTCTCTCTCTCTGCCTGCCTCTCTGCCTACTTGTGATCTCTCTCTGTCAAATAAATGAATAAAATCTTAAAAAAAAAAAAGACCTAAAATCAATAATATAAGTTCCCACCTTAGGAAACTAGAAAAAAAATAGCAAATTAAATCTAAAGTAAGGAGAGGAAAAGAAATAATAAAAAACAGAGCAGACATCAATGAAATGGAAAACAGAAAATCAACAGAGAAAATCAACAAAACCAAAAGCTAATAGGTCAGTAGAATTGATAAACCTCTATCCAGGCTAATTAAGGAAAAAGAGGAAAAAACACAAATTACTAAAATCAGAAATGAAAGAGGGAGCATTACTACAGATCCACGGACTTTAGCCAGATAATAACAGAACATTATGGACAACTCTATGATCACAAATTTCATGATGTAGATGAAATGGACCAACTCCTTGGAAGACACAAGCTGCCAAGAGTCACATAAGAAGAGACAATTTGAATAGACATATCTAAATAAATATATAAATTCTCTAAGTTGCAAAGGTTTCTTTAGCATATCAGAGGTTTATTTCAGCAAACTGTGAATTCCTGTCTAACTGCATTTGGTTTAAAATAATTATGTGGAATCATGAAATTGAAGCTCTGATAGTACACAATGTTGAGGAGATAAATAACTTGGGAGATCAGCTGTCCTAAGAATCAATTCTTCAACAGAGTTTATAAAGTGAACAAATAGACCTACTCTTTTCACCTTAGATGTATAAATACTTTTATAAAACTAAAATCAGGGAAACTTTTTTCATGTCTTCTTATTCACAAGGGAGAGAACCAAAACATCAAGAACTGTGTATGTACTGGATTTTTGTCCATGGTATTAGGCTACATACAAAGAAAGCTGAAAGGGACCTTGAGTATCAACTAACCCAAGTGTCTATTAACAGTAAAGAAATAAGTATCAGCTTTTCCTAACTTCCCAAATTCTATATGATAATGCCCATTTATATATATTCATAACATTTGTGTGTCTTTTGTTGTAATGATATATTAAAATTGCTTTTTACTTGTGTGCTATCCACTAGAAAGAAAACTCACTGAAGGTAGTAGCTATGATGTTAGCATTGAATGCCCATTTTTAAAAAATCTAGAACTATAATGATAATGATGATACATTTGAGCTATATATGACATATTCTCATATGATGCAGTATGATACGATATATATATTTGTGTTTATTTCCTCCCATATCAGTCCTTCCAAGTACTGAGGAGTGTGTTATTATTTATTATTCCCTTTTTACAGAAGAGGAAATTAAGACTCAGCAAGGTAAATGAACTTACATAAAGTCACGACTTAGTAAGTAGTGGATTCAGGATCCTAATGTAGCATTTTAATTATAGTTACTTCAACAACCATTGTGTTAAACTGCCTTTCATAAAGTAAATACTTCTCCATAAATATTGTTGAAGGCAGATGAAACAAATCTAATTGAAGGAATACACAGGTAAAATATAATTATGATATAATTCAATATTCTAAATTATATAAAAATCTATAAATACAAGGTATACTGTACATTTTATACTACTTATGTTCTATGCACCAAAGCAGTCAGAGAAGGTTCACAGAACAAGGACATTTTGAACTGAAATTTATACTACTATTTTTTTTTTTTAAGATTTTATTCATTTGACAGAGAGACACAATGAGAGAGGGAGCACACGAAGGGGGAGTAGGAGAGGGAGAATCCGGCTTCCCACACAGCAAGGAGCCTAATGCAGGGCTTGATCCCAGGATCCTGGGATCATGACCTGATCCAAAGGCAGATGCTTAATGACTAAACCACCCAGGTACCCTATACTGCTATTTTTAAGAAACAGTTTTAGTTCAAATTAAATGAGAAATTTTATCTTTCTCAGAGTAATGCCCTCATAGTTTCTTACTCTGCTTTATTAATTTATTTAGTTGGGACTTAGTAAAATATACTATAAGTCATTTTTAATCATTGTTAAAATTTTTAATTTTTTTCATTCTTAATCATTCTTTTTAAATTTCATTTAATTATTTTATCTTATTTTGATTTTTTATTTTTTTTATTTTATTTTTTTTCCACATAAATCTTAGAATAAAAATCAATTGAAATTTTAATGGACTTGCTATAAATGTATAGATTAGTGTTAAGAGTTGTTACCTATATACTTTTTGTTTTGATTTGTTTTGTTTTGTTTTTTCAATTTATTTATTTTCAGAAAAACAGTATTCATTATTTTTTCACCACACCCAGTGCTCCATGAAAGCCGTGCCCTCTATAATACCCACCACCTGGTAACCCAACCTCCCACCCCCCCGCCACTTCAAACCCCTCAGACTGTTTTTCAGAGTCCATAGTCTCTCATGGTTCACCTCCACTTCCAATTTACCCAAAAGCACATACCCTCCCCAATGTCCATAACCCTACCCCCCTTCTCCCAACCCCCCTCCCCACAGCAGCCCACAGTTTGTTTCATGAGATTAAGAGTCACTTATGGTTTGTCTCCCTCCCTATCCCATCTTGTTTCATGGATTCTTCTCCTACCCACTTAAGCCCCCATGTTACAACACCACTTCCTCATATCAGGGAGATCATATGATAGTTGTCTTTCTCCGCTTGACTTATTTCGCTAAGCATGATACGCTCTAGTTCCATCCATGTTGTCGCAAATGGCAAGATTTCGTTTCTTTTGATGGCTGCATAGTATTCCATTGTGTATATATACCACATCTTCTTGATCCATTCATCTGTTGATGGACATCTAGGTTCTTTCCATAGTTTGGCTATTGTGGGCATTGCTGCTATAAACATTCGGGTGCACGTGCCCCTTTGGATCACTACGTTTGTATCTTTAGGGTAAATTCCCAGTAGTGCAATTGCTGGGTCATAGGGCAGTTCTATTTTCAACATTTTGAGGAACCTCCATGCTGTTTTCCAGAGTGGTTGCACCAGCTTGCATTCCCACCAACAGTGTAGGAGGGTTCCCCTTTCTCCGCATCCTCGCCAGCATCTGTCATTTCCTGACTTGTTGATTTTAGCCATTCTGACTGGTGTGAGGTGATATCTCATTGTGGTTTTGATTTGTATTTCCCTGATGCCGAGTGATATGGAGCACTTTTTCATGTGTCTGTTGGCCATCTGGATGTCTTCTTTGCAGAAATGTCTTTTCATGTCCTCTGCCCATTTCTTGATTGGATTATTTGTTCTTTGGGTGTTAAGTTTGCTAAGTTCTTTATAGATTTTGGACACTAGTCCTTTATCTGATATGTCGTTTGTAAATATCTTCTCCCATTCTGTCAGTTGTCTTTTGATTTTGTTAACTGTTTCCTTTGCTGTGCAAAAGCTTTTGATCTTGATGAAATCCCCAAAGTTCATTTTTGCCTTTGCTTCCCTTGCCTTTGGCGATGTTCCTAGGAAGATGTTGCTGCGGCTGAGGTCGAAGAGGTTGCTGCCTGTGTTCTCCTCAAGGATTTTGATGGATTCCTTTCTCACATTGAGGTCCTTAATCCATTTTGAGTCTATTTTTGTGTGTGGTGTAAGGAAATGGTCCAATTTCATTTTTCTGCACGTGGCTGTCCAATTTTCCCAACACCATTTATTAAAGAGGCTGTCTTTTTTCCATTGGACATTCTTTCCTGCTTTGTCAAAGATTAGTTGACCATAGAGTTGAGGGTCTTTTTCTGGGCTCTCTATTCTGTTGCATTGGTCTATGTGTCTGTTTTTGTGCCAGTACCATGCTGTCTTGATGATGACAGCTTTGTAATAAAGCTTGAAGTCCGGAATTGTGATACCACCAACTTTGGCTTTCTTTTTCAATATCCCCTTGGCTATTCGAGGTCTTTTATGGTTCCATATAAATTTTAAAATTATTTGTTCCATTTCTTTGAAAAAGATGGATGGTACTTTGATAGGAATTGCATTAAATGTGTAGATTGCTTTAGGTAGCATAGACATTTTCACAATATTTATTCTTCCAATCCAGGAGCATGGAACATTTTTCCATTTCTTTGTGTCTTCCTCAATTTCTTTCATGAGTACTTTATAGTTTTCTGAGTATAGATCCTTAGCCTCTTTGGTTAGGTTTATTCCTAGGTATCTTATGGTTTGGGGTGCAATTGTAAATGGGATTGACTCCTTAATTTCTCTTTCTTCTGTCTTGTTGTTGGTGTAGAGAAATGCAACTGATTTCTGTGCATTGATCTTATATCCTGACACTTTACTGAATTCCTATACAAGTTCTAGCAGTTTTGGAGTGGAGTCTTTTGGGTTTTCCAATTTTTTGTCTGTTTATCCATGAAAAAATTAATGTTAAAGCAAAGCTTTCCAAATGATTACCTTTTTTTTTAAAAAAACTTAAGATCATAATGCAACTAAATTTACTGATTTTAATTTTAGAAGCACATTATTGTTTTTTAAATTTATAATTTCTCTGATAGTCATAAATGTTTGTCCTGCCTTATCCACTTCCCCCTTCTTCAGCTCACTTGGATTTAAAGCATGGGATAACATTTAAACATTTCAGTTAAGGGAATAGTCAACTAAAGTGAAGCAAATCCTCAAAAAGCATTCTTTTTGTGCAGATGTGGTATTTCAGGTTTAAGTGCTCTGTCACAGGGAGAAATATTTATACAGGGTTTATGGGTTGTCACATCATTGACATACAAAATTTAAATTTTCCCTAACTTTTCACATTCTCTCCACTCCCAATTTAAGATGATCTCATTTGAGACATACGAAGTAGATGTTTTTTTCTTAGGATAGAGATTTTCAATGAAAGCAAGATTTCCAGTAGTCCTGCTACCCAAATCTTGGTTTCTACCAGTTTCCAAAATAATACTAGGTCTCCTTGAAGAAATGGCTGATTCTAGTAATGAGGTAGGAAACATACAGGATGAGCGTGGAATAGTTAGTAGCACCTGTCCATGGTACTACAGTAAGGAAGTACTGTTAAAAACTTCTGTTTTTTCCCCTGAAAAAACAAAATCCACAATGACAGAGCTCTGTCAAAAAGACACAGGAATAAATTGAAATAGCTCCTGATGGTCAAAACTGAAACAATCTGAGCTATGCAGTAAATAGAATTAACTTACAACTCAAATTATAAAATAAATACAAGTCTGAATTGACATAAATAAATGATTGAATGAATAAATGAAGAGAATAGAGAAATCATCAATGCAGGAAAAATTCCTCTAATGATTTTTGTAGATACTTAGACCTCTGGGAAACATAACTGAAGCGTAAGTCCCCACTTCTTAAATGTGAAATACACATTATGACTTCCTTCTGAAGAGTGCAGTTTGGGAAGGGGAGAAAAGAGTAACTTCATAGTGGAGAAACCCAACACTATCTCAATCTAGGTTATGAAGTTAATAACAACAGTGAAAAGTTATATTGATATAATGTGATGAGAATGACACTTTATCTCTACACTCTTCCTCCCCAAAATCAATTACTCCAGTCTAATGAGGAAAAAAAAAAATCTGACAATTTGGAGAACATTCTATGAAATACCTAACCAGTGACTCCTCAATACTGTCAAAGTCATCAAAACAGAACCACCACAACAAAATTTTTCAAAAACTATCACAGCTAGGAGGAACCTAAGGGGACATGGCAATTAAATGTAATGTGGTGTCTCACATGGTGTCCTGGAACAGGAAAATAACAGGTAAAAACTGAGAAAACCTGAGTATAAAGTGGACATTGGCTAACTATAATGTATTACTGTCAGTTCACTAATTATAACAAATGTACCATACTAATGTAAGATGTTAATAAAAGGGATAACTGGGTGTGGGGAGTTCAGAAGCTCTCTACTATCTTTGAAATAATTGTGTATATCTACAACTATTCTGAAATTGTAGAAGTTTGTTAAACAAAACAAAACAAACTAATAGTTTGCTTAGTCAGGTTTAGTCAGGGGTTCCTCCAGGAAATCCTGAAAGACTGAACGCTCTTGGTTTTTGCCCATGAATGATAAAATTGGGATATGAAGTATTTGCTGTAGTAGACTAGAGAAAGACTTTGGTGAATCTATAGGAATATAGACATTGAACATACCCTAGTACAAATATTTACATTCAAATGAGTAGCCCTTCCTTTCCATATATTGATTTTTCAATGCTGTCACTTACATGTGAGAGAAATTTGCCTTCAGCACAAACTACATATTGGGGCTGGTTTAGCTGACTTGGAGTTATGAACTTTCTTTTTCACTAATCCTTATGTGTCCCCCACTGTGTCATTTGTTGTGTCATACAGGAAGGGCTAATCTTTTTTTTTTTTTTAAAGATTTTATTTATTTATTTGACAGACAGAGATCACAAGGAGGCAGAGAGAGAGGAGGAAGCAGGCTCCCCGCTGAGCAGAGAGCCTGACGTGGGGCTCGATCCCAGGACCCTGGGATCATGACCTGAGCCGAAGGCAGAGGCTTTAACCCACTGAGCCACCCAGGCGCCCCAGGAAGGGCTAATCTTTAATTGAAGACACATAAGTGGTTGTACTCCCTTCTGAATCAATTGTATTTTGGAAATACAGGTAGGCTTTTTCATTACTTGAAAGAAACAATAAAAAGCTCCATAAGAAAATAATAAATCATACAATATTGGTAATTTAGAATCTCTTGATATGCTGACATTCCATGAGAATGCCATATGATAAATCATACAATATTGGTAACTTAGAAACTCTTGATATGGTGACATTCCATGAGAGAACACTTTTAACCTATCTGTCTCTAAAACTATTTAAGCCAAATCCTCTTCTTGCCGTAAAACAAGTAGTATGTTCATTGCCTCTGCTTATTACATGCACACGGGGATGGGGATTTGCTCAGACATGCTCTCGGGATTAGGATGACTATTCAGAGAAGTCAGGACTGTAAAGACCCAAGGCCAATTTTTCCTCATGCCTTACAGTTATAATTTTTGGCTCCACCAAAATTTTTATCTTTTCTGTTTGGCTCTTCTTTTCCCAGTTAAAAAACTTGCTCCCTAAACTTTTGTTTTACCTGTGCCCTGCAGAATCTCTCTTGAACTTTTTAAAAAAAGTTTACCAGCTTTTTAAAGTAAATATGGACATTTTTTCCCCTATTCTTTTCTTAATTGAATTTGGGATGTTCCCTGGATAGCCCTATCCCTGTAGACCTCTTAAATAGTCACTTTATTTGTCTTTAAGCATGTTTCCCCAAAGGTTAGAAGTGAAGTCATTTATATTTTTTCCTAAAATTAATGACTATTTTGAAAGATGATAGTAAAAAAATGAAATATTAATATTGATGTGTTTCCTAGTCATGCTAAATTTAGATACCTACCTTTCTTCCTTCTTCCCTCCCTCCCTCCCTCTCTCCCTCCTTTTTTTCTCTCCTCCCTCCCTCCCTCCCTTCCTCTTTCCTCCCTCCATTAAAAATATATTTAGCATTTTCTTTTTTTTTTTTTTAAGATTTGTTTATTTATTTGTCAGAGAGAGAGAGAGAGAGAGAGAAAGCACAAGCAGGGGAGTGGCAGGCAGAGGGAGAAGCAGACACCCTGCTGAGCGAGGAGACCAAAACTGTACTTGATCCCCAGACTCTGGGATCATGACCTGAGCCAAAACCAGATGCTAAACTGACTGAGCCACCCAGTCATCCCTATTTAGCATTCTCTATGTGTGAAGCAGTTAATTGTGATCTGAGCACAGCAAGCTCCTTCTTTTAAAAATTTTACATTTGTATCAGTTATCTATTCCTTGCAATAACTAACTCAAAACTTATAGGTCAAGTACAGCACACATTTATTACCTAGAAAATTCTGTGTGCTAGGAATCTGGTCATAATTCCACTGAGTACTCTGCATCAGAGTCTCACAAACATGTTATCAGTGTGTTAGCCAGGTCTGCAGTATCCTCTTCATGTTGTTGCTGGCAGAATTCAGTTCCTGGCAGGTCGGTTTCCTGCGATCCTGATTTCCTTGTTTTTGGTTGGTCAGAGAGAGAGAGAGAGAGACCGCTAACAGGATCAAAGCCAGGATCTTTTGCAACCTAATTGTGGAAGTGACAGCCATCACTTTTCTGTAGTCTACTTGTTAGACATTGAGTCAGTAAGCCCTGCCCACTCTCAAGAAAAGGGGATTACAGAAAAGCGTAAATACCATGAAGTGGGGATAATTGAGTGCCATGTTTGAATTCTGTGCATCACAACAATTCAGCAGGGAATTTCACAATCTCACTTTTATTTTCTGTACCACATATTCTTTGCCTTTAGGCCTTTGCATGCATTTCCCTCTGCCTGAAATGTGCTTCTACAGCTGCCTCTTCACTCCCT
Organism: Neogale vison; assembly: GCF_020171115.1. Taxonomy (NCBI): domain Eukaryota; kingdom Metazoa; phylum Chordata; class Mammalia; order Carnivora; family Mustelidae; genus Neogale; species Neogale vison. The sequence goes on from NC_058094.1 coordinate 166,377,196, forward strand.
TGTCAGTATATTTCCTCATCTTCAAGAAACAGTTCAGAGTCCTATCCTTAATTTTTGTCTAAAATTTTGTCACCAAATAAAAGGTAAAATAGATTTAAAAAATTATAACCATAGAATGCTGAACCTTAAGGAGTCTAGATATTTTTAGTAAGATTGTTTCTTCTTACAGACATAGATAACCTAGATACACTGGAGGGTAGGAACGTTTACTTTTCCAGTGTTATAGAATAATCCAGACAAGAAACTTAAGCTTCTTGGTCCAGATATCTTGCTGCCAATCTTGCTGCTTCTTTAAAGCTAAGTGATATTCTATTTCTGATAAATAGACCTATCCAGTGACTATTTTAATTCATAGTAATGGCTTTGTTTTTTCCTCAATGGTAGACATACCTGGATAAGTGCTAGTAAGTATTTCAACTTGAGGTTATATGTTATTTTTTCCATGGAAGAAGATGTATAAACAGTCTTTTTCCCAGAGATGGCCTGGAATATTTTCCTAGGGTAGAAATAATTTTATAGAGGGAAAGTTGAGTATTCTTAGATTATTCATTATAGAAGATGTGCTAAATTTATGGGATTAACCAAACAGAATATGAAACAACAATCCTAATGAATAAGTTGATGCATTAAAGAAAGAGGCCAATTTCAGTTCAGAGTATGTTGGTCTTATCTACTCAGTATTGGTTAATATAAAATAAATAATGATTTTTTAAGATGCACACTGTTTTAGAGACTTCAAGTGTGTGTATACATGTATATGAATTTTATGAACACAGACACCCATAGCATTTAGAAGAGCACTTGAAAAATAATTGAAGATAAGGCAGTAAGCCTCTTATCCAATAACCCATTATTACTTGATACAGAAAAAGTTGAACAAGTGAAAGTACATACCTTTCAAAGTTTGAAGGTCCAAGTTATATATCTAGATTGTACACAAGAATGAGGAAGTCTGCATCTACTAATAAAATGACAAACATCAGTTGCTCTGCTTGATTTGTGATAGTGAAATAGAGGGGAGAAGCATAGTTCCCTTTATGATTATAGGCCTTTTACCGAAAGAATAGGAATCTAAGGAGTGAGTTTTCTCACTATAACACTGATTCATGATTTAATCATATTCATGTTTTTCAATATTGTTGATGCCCCTCCCCCACACACCACAAATTTTCCATTCTTTTCTTGAATCTCCATGATGGCTAATTACTATAACATTAATAAATTATTTCAGAACTGATCTTTGACTGTTTCCAGTTAGGTTAATTTTTGGACTATCTTGCATTAAATATCTCTTTCATTAAAATGGGAAGAATGATGTGTGCCACACTAAGCAGTTAAGGTGGATAGAGGGAACTTAAGTGGCTCCACCACATTTAAAGCATGAATTCCATGAGGTGCAGCCCATTCTCTATTTTGTCAGCCATATCTGTGTCTGTGCTTAATCTAGAAGTGGAACTATTTGAATTATGATGAAAAAATGTCACGGCTCATTGAAGATGGTAGATAATGATAATGAGCCAAGGTTTGTAGCCTATCATGCTGGCTGCCTAATTTGTTCTGATGGGTTTGCTCTTCTATGCCTGGAGGGTCAGTATTAGTATTTGACAGCGTCCTTACAAACTTCACTTTGCAAAGAGCTAGGGCCTGGAAACTAGTTCCTCCCTTGTGCTTATGTGATGTGTGACAGTAGGAATTAGGAAATTCCAGGGACCCCACTTAAAGCTTGTGCTCCAGAAAAACACTCAAATGAAAATGCACAAATATCTTCACTCAAAAATAAGAATATTTTCTGGAAAAAAAAAAGTGCCGTTATTAAACTCAGCATGGGAGACAATCTGAACCGGGATCTTCATCAATCAGATTAACTACTTTCCAAGATGAAAACAGACGAGGCACAGTGTGAAGCTGAACAGATATTTATCAAAAGCCATATTAATAACCACTTTCAGCTTTTTCCTGACAGTTTCATCTGAGGTTCCATGTTTAACATTTGAGTATCATATGTTTTTGTCAGGATTAGGCTGCTAAGAGCATCAATTAATTAATTCTTTTGAAGTACGGTTCAGTCAGGTAATAAAGTAACTGTCCCTAAAGCCACAACCAGTAATGGTAAGCAACATTCTGGAGCTAGACAATTTGTTACTTCAGAAATTAAAAGCAAAATGTCTTCTTTAGCCCACCTAAAAATATATTCAGTTGTATTTTTGCAAAGTGGCAACAAGGTAATATATACATTTATATATGTATAGACACAAACACATATTCACTATGCCTAATTGCCTATCTAGCTGAGATATTCCTCATTTACATGCTAGTGTACAGTCTAGCTCCAAAAAAAAAAAAAATAGCCTCTTTAATTTGTGTTATCTAAATGGGCTGTAAATAGGGCAAAATTAAACCAGGAAAAATAATGAGGAGAATTTCATATTATTAAGATTATCAACTGTACTTTAGTGTTTGAGGAAATTAATTTTGGTGGGTTAAAAAAAAAACTCAGCTCATGGAAATTAACACTTCAAGTAATGCAGCTCACAGTATAGAAAAAATTTGTACCTTGTCACAGCCAGATGCAGGCTACATATATTCAGGGACGTATTCTGCCATCTCCACTTTATTCAGGGCACATCAAAGGCATGGCTAATGTAGTTTTCATTTCAGTGATGTAATATCAGCAATTGGCAATCAACCAAACCACAGTAATCTCAGAGAGACTTTGTGTACGTAAGGTGTCAAGCCAAAGTGGGAAATAAAAATAGGGCAGGTGTGTGCTGATGCGGGTTTTTTTCTCACATGGGATGTTTCTTCAGTCTAGAGGCGTATTTCCTATGAATAATTTAGAATGAGCTCTCTGTTACTTGGAGCTTCATATTACCCCTGTCTGCTTACTGTGATCCAGTCTTATGACAAGAATCTCTTTCATAAATTCCTAGATGAGATGATCCACTTTGTAAAACATTCAGACTGACAAACATAGAGGCTAATGGGAAGTGGCGTGACTTAGGGTAGTGCAAGCTAACCTGGGAATTAGGAGGCCAGTTTAGCAATGCAAGTAAAGTTATTTCTTTTTCTTATCTCCTGAATGACAACTCTCAGAGGCTTGGGTTATTACCTTCCTACTATTGTGATTTGGATCCCTATGTTAGGCCTTCCTTTCCTTTTCTTCTATTCCCTATTCCTATTCCAGGGTAATCTATTTTTTCTTTTAATTGATTAGACAAGAAACATAGGAGATCTTGATGTTTAATCAGTATATGCTCAATCTTCCAGTATAAGGTATTAGCAGTTCCTTTTGTTATCAGCTGGCAATTCAGAGGTCCTTGAACTGCTTCTCTCTCAATGAAAGGTTGGTGTTTCAGTTCTCCAGATATGAGCAACTGGAGTGGTGATAATACATTGTTATGTAACAAGTGATAGAAGTTTGAGTCCTTAAACACAATCCTTTCAAACATCAGTGGTGAGATGTTTTTTGTCAGCTCTTTAAAATAGATATTTATAACGTTAAAATATTCTGTTGCTTCGTACTTTTAAAGATTTGACAGAGATCACAAGTAATCAGAGAGGCAGACAGAGAGAGGGTGGGGGCAGGGAACAGACTCCCTACTGAGCAGAGAGCCCCATGCAGGGCTTGATCCCAGGACCCTGAGATCATGACATGAGCTGAAGGCAAAGGCTTAACCCACTGAGCCACCCAGGCGCCCCTGTTGCTTCATACTTTTGAAGTCTATTCATGTACAACATTTGATTTTCTGTTCACAATAAACCAAGCTAGGACAGTTTTGAACATATGAAGGAGGAGGTTGTCATAATGGAAGACAAGCCAGGCGAGAGACTGGAAGTGACACAGAGGACGAGAGCCACAGCACCTGTGATGACAGTATGAGCTGAAAGGAGAATGAGTCATGAGTCATGGGAAAGGTGAATGAGGGTGAGGAAAGAGGGTGAGATTTTCCTCTTTTCCTAGAAAAGAAAAGCCTAGAGGCTTTCCAAAACATGGGACTTTTAAAAATGCAACTACTTCATTCTGATTATATGGGTAATTGACTCCAACTGATTCTTCCTTTCCCCACTACCCTTCTTCCTCCTTGTGGTATGTTTTACTAAATTACCATTTTGAGTTTCTGTGATAAATATTTAGCTTATGGTAACTTGCAGTTGTTGTAAGTCATTCTACAGCCTTGATTTGTGCTCTTTTTTTACAGTTCCTTTTAAATCCTGTCTTGTCATTTGCTTCATGCATTTATTTCCTTTAAAATTATTTATCTTTTAATCTTATTTATTCTTATCATTTATTCTATTTTTAACTTCTAAAACATTAATATGGCTTTAATTTATTACCCAATATTATTAAAGTGAGAACAATTTATTTCACACTTATTTATTAGATACTTATCATATGCTAGGCATTATCCATTAATAATGTATGAACTAGGTTCAATTTAGAACCATCTCTAAGCCACTTGTACTGTCCTGTTTGTTATTCTGAAATGTGAGCCTGAATATTGTTTCTGATAGTTTTCACCATGTGCACCACTTTACTAGACTTTCTCTTTATGACTGATGCCAATTTTTCCTTGAGATGTTTATTTTTTATATTAATTTAAAAAGAACTCTAAAAAACATGTATATTAATACATAGATTAAATATTTGCCTTCTTAGCCAATATTTATTTATTCACACTGTTTTTTAGTCATTGTGCTAACTTTTAACAAATAATTATCCTGGGTGCCTGGGTGGCTCTGTAGGTTAAGCATCTCCTTGCGGCTCGGGTCATGATCCTAGGATCCTGGGATCAATCAGGCACCCTGCTCAGTGGGGAGTCTGCTTCTCCCTCTCCCTCTATCCCTTCTCCTCCCCACTCCATGCTTGCGCATGCGCTCTCTCTCTCAAATAAATAAATAAAATCTTTAAAAAAAAACACAAATAATTATCCTATATAATTTTCTTGACAATCTTCACTTTAGCAGTGAAGAAAGCACAAGAGATACTTAGTCTGTAGAAAGTCACATAGCTATAACAGATAGGCTACTATTAAAGATATAATATATATATGTATGTATATTTATGCAAATAAATATATATATAAAATTTCAAGAAAATATATATTTCAAGAAAATATATAAAATTTCAAGTCCATGTGTTTAACTCTGTTTTATGCTACCTCCCTATCTATGTTGTAATTATTTCCCCAGGCTTTTACTTTTAACTTTGTTAACAGTTTCTTTCCCTGTAAATATTGTTCAATATTTATGTAGTCATATCTGTCCACATTTTACTTTAGGGTGTGTGCTTTAAGCTGTTAAGCTTAGGTAGTCTTCATCTGCTTTAATATTATATAAATATGTTTATATGTTCCCCTACTTTAATGTTTTAAACTTTAAAAAAATTGTAATTACAGATCTTTTCACAAAACTTATGAGATATAAGGTGTCTCATTCAGAAATATGCACAAATGTCCATATGCAGAAAATTTTGCCTGCCACTTCAGGAGTTCATAGAATCTCTAAAACATTTGCATCAAGGGCAAAATGGTCATATTTTGTTTTTGTTTTATTTTTTTTAAAGGTTTTATTTATTTATTTGAGATAGAGAGAGAGTGAGTGAGTGAGGTAGCACCTGCAAGAGCAGGTGGGGAGGAGCAGAGGGAGAGACAGAAGCAAGCTCTTCACTGAGCAGAGAGCCAGATGCGGGGCTTGACCCCAGGACCCTGAGATCATGATCTGAGCTGAAGGCAGACACTTAACAGACTGAGCTAGTTAGGTGTCCCTGTTTTTGGTTTTAAACACCTCTTGAAACACCTTTTGAAATCCACGTTTTATAAGTGTTTCATGACAAATTGTGCTTCTCTCCCCTGGCTCGACTCGTATGTTGGCATCCCCAGCACCTCAGAATGTGATAGTGTTTGGACATAGGACCTTTATAAAGAGTTAGTAAAGGTAAAATGAGGTCATATGGGTGGTTCTAATCCAGTGTGCGTGATGTCTTTCTAAAAAGAGGGGATTAAGACTTAGATACACACAGAGGGAAGACTTTGTAAAGACATAGAAGGCAGCCATCTACAAGCAAAGGAAAGAGGCCTCAGAAAAAAACCAACCCTGTAAATGTCCTGATCTTATATTTCTAGCCTCCAGAAATATGGAAAAATTTATTTATGTTGTTAACCCACCCATTTTGTAGTACTCTGCTAGGAAAGCCCTAGCAAATTAATACAATGAGATAGGGATCTAATCTTCCTGTTTGTTTTGCAAATGAGTTTATTATGTCAATACCGCTTATTTAATAACATATTATGCACTGACTGGAGAAGCCACTTAAATCATATGTTAAATCCATACCATGTGTGTGAAGTGTATACATTGATCTATAGGGTATATATACACATACATATGTGCATACTCACAAGTGAACTTCTTCCATTTTCACTCATATGCTATAATCATATGCCTTTAATCATCTTTGTTTTGAATTAAATTACAATATAAAGACAGACAAGTCCTTCTTTTTTTGTTTTTTATTCTTTTTATATCCTTTGTATGCCAATGGAACTATAAAATTGTTTTTCATATTTCAAGACAATTCAGCATTTAGATAGAGATAGATCAGATTAAATTCACTGTTCAGGAGAATCAACATCTTTGCAGTACTTCATCTTTAAATATAGGGTTATGTATGTGGCCCTCTATTGTCCTTATTTTTTGTCCCTCAGTCTGGCTTTCTAGTAAAGTTCTTCCCGTAATTTACATATTTTGTGTTTTGTCTGTTCCCAGATGTTTTATACTTTTGGTGTTATTGTGAATGGAATTTTCTTCATATTTGTTTCCTACTAGGTTTTTGGCAGTATTAGTAAACCATTGCTGCTGAAGAAGCAGTAGCAGCTATTGTAGTCTCCTTATCTCTCCTTATTTTTTCTTAGAATCATTCCTCCTCCTCCTCCTCTTCTTCTACTTCTTCTTCTTATTCTTGTATTTCTCTCATGATATCCATGTTGGGATTCAAATATATCACAGACTCATTAACAGACATTAGGATAGGTGGTCTCAAATGGTTTGGCTCATAGGGTCTTAGACGAATACCAGTTCTGAAATTTTTAAAGTTCTTTTCTGAAGACCCCTCCTTCAGAGTGTCTGTCTCTTTGACTGTGTTAAGAGTAGGAGATAACTCTGTTTTGTTACCTTCGTACATGGCCTGCAGGTACTCCTTTGCTAGATCCTAATATTACTCAATTTTTTTGTTTCTTTTAAAAGCCAAACAAATAAAAGGAATGGAGAATGGCAAATCTCTTGTCAGTCTGTGATCATTATTGTTACCTAGGAATCTAATGTATTGTCTTTGTTCATCTTACTGTATTTTCTTCTTTGCTCTTATATCCTTCTTCCTTCCTTCCTTCCCTTACTTTACACATATGTACTCACAAACTTTCTAACATTTTAAAAACTAAAGCTATCACTCAAAACCTTAACTCTTATAAGCTATTCCTGCCCTACTTGATGAACGAAAAAGACCTTTGCATTCTACCTAGTGGACTCTTTTATATGAGATCAAATGAGAGGGGTAGGAGCAGGACTGTGGAGTCAGTGGCATTGGTTACAAGGCAAGAATGTGAAACAAAACAAGTTGACTATTTATGTGGATGGGAACATGGAGAATTTAAAAATAAATTAGTTTGTAATTCTGAAACAGAAATGTCTGGGAGTCTCAGAGAGTGGGTAGTTGCCTATAAAAATTTAGAGCTTTGGAAAAAGTTTTTCTATTAGACACTGCTCTGGAGTCATTCTCATTTTTGTGGCTCCCTTCATCTCTTAAAAGCCACAGAGTCCCAGAATTAGCCATTGTAATGTTTCTAATTTTTCCCTGATTTATTTGTTAATGTACACCCTACTCATATTGCTTTTCAACTATTATTTTTTCTTTTTTTAATACTGCAACTGTTTTCAAACTCTTTTTCCCTTCTCACTTCTATAATACCCTCTGCAGACTTAGATCAATATATTCATTTGTCAAAAATCCTTGCTTTAAATTGTTTATAGAATAAGTCTATGCTTTTTAGCAAGAGATAGGAGCTTATTTAGTTTTTTTTTTTCCCTTTATCTACATGTTAACTAGGTTCCTCTGATGCACCAGGCTAGTCCATGTTTGCAGCTGTGAATAAGACAGTCTTCCCCTCACGTTGCTCACACTATAATGGAGATGCCAGAAAGGTTAATCAAACTGCCCTTGCATTCAAATAAGCTATGACTCCTTACTTTGAACATTATGCAGCAGACACCCTATCTGTAGCAGTTGGTTTTTCCAAAACACATATATCCTTATCTTTGCAAATGGTCTTCCTTGATTGTGATTTCCTGCTTTCTTCCAACTATAAAGTATCAAATTGTGTTGGTAAATGTCTATCAAATAAACATGGACGCTTATAATGGGCTTTCATATCATTTCTTTTAAAGATTGTGTAGCCCAGAAATCCTGTTTGTAAATTAAACAAAACTTGTCCTCAGGCCCTCTCAGAGGTATTTATCTTGCAGAGGGACACAGGGAGAGGCAGAGAGAGAATCCTCGAGCAAACTCCATGCTGAGTGCAGAACCCCATGCAAGGCTCAATCTCATGATCCTGAGTTGGTGACCTGAGCCAAAAACCAAGAACTGCGTTCAACTGACTGCACCACCCAAGCTCCCCTAAAAACATAGACTTTAAAGAACATATACACAATAAAGTATAACATAAGTGGATGACTTATATCAAATAATATAATCTTAATTTTAACTAATAGGATACTTTATTTAATTATTATTCTCTTTGCTAAGTATATAGAGTTTTAACCTGTGACCAAACATTTAAAGCATGCTTTGGGTATTTAACCTCAGAGCCAATAAATGTAATGTTTCAATATTTACTAAAATTCTTTATTAAGAAAAATTTCTACTTGTCATTACACTTATATAAAGAAAAAATTCTTATATATATGGAGGTAGAATAATACAAACAGTGAAATGTTAGACAAAGTTATATTGCCTAATTATCATTCTATAATAGTCTTTATTCAGAGAGGTACAGGTCACTATCCAATTTCTTATTTGTGGGTGATCAATTGTGGGACATTTAAAAAATTTTTTTAAAGATTTTATTTATTTATTTGACAGAGATCACAGGTAGGCAGAGAGGCAGGTGGCGTGCAGGAGAGAAGCAGGCTCCCTGTGAGCAGAGAGCCTGATAGGGGGCTTGATCCCAGGACCCTGAGATCATGACCTGAGCTGAAGGCAGAGGCTTAACCCACTGAGCCACCCAGGTTCCCCTCAGTTAGACATTTTAAAAAGGCATCTTCTATTCTCTTTGTCAAGAAATTGCAATAACACAGTATGACAAGAGACAATGGAAGGAAACAGTGTTTAATGAAAGACTTGCTATGATGAAAGAATTATAAAAATTAGACAAGTACAAACAAACCCCCTCAACATGGTTAGCAGCTCTGGCTTTTGGTTGTTACCATTTGCTAAGAAGAAACCTGTGAGTTTCTTAATCTTTCTGCACATGTCAGTTCCTCACTTATAAAATGGACTTAACAGAAGAGCATGCACATAGAATTATTATGAGTACATAAGATGAAGCATGTACAACATTTAGCTATAGTATTTTAAAATGTCAGCTCTTTTGGAGTGCTTGGGTGGTTCAGTCAGTAAAGCCACAGAGTTGATTTCAGCTCAGGTCATGATCTCAGGATTATGGGATCAAGCCCCATCACCAGCTCCATGCTCAGCTCATTCTGCTTGAGATTCTCTGCCTTTGCCCCTCCCCCTACTTGTGCAGGCACGTTTTCTCTCTCAAAATAAATGAATGAATAAATAAATAAATAAAATATTAAAAAGCTCTTCCGCTATTTTTGTTCATAATAGGAATCACAGTGATATGTACTTCCTCAAACTCGGCTTCATATCCCTCATCTTCATTACAATGATGCCGGTTTGGGTTGGCAGTGAACATTAGTGCTAGTGAGAAACAGCTTGGTACAGCATGAAATAAGGAGCCTTTCATTTGGAGTTAGCAGATCAGTTTGAATCTGGGTTTTCCCACATATAAAGCATGTGAGCTTGGGCTTATTTCTTAACTTTTGTGTGTGAATTCCTCATGTTTAAAATCGGGATAAAAATAAGTATCTTTCAGGGTTTGAGTAAGAAATAAATTAAGGGGCGCCTTGGTGGCTCAGTCGTTAAGTATCTGCCTTTGGCTCAGGTCATGATCTCGGGGTCCTGGTATTGAGCGCTGTATTGGGCTCCCTGCTTGGCGGGAAGCCTGCTTCTCCCTCTCCCACTTCCCTTGCTGTGTTTCCTCTCTCACTGTGTCTCTCTCTGTCAAATAAATAAAATCTTTAAAAAAAATTACAAAATAGTTTGTTCAGCACAATGGCAAACCCGACTCAAAAATTAATACTTCCTGTTTCTTTAAAACTAGGGACTTGTTTAGCTTGATTATTTGTCCCTATCAGTATGATTCTATGGAATGGATACTATTTAGTTCGAGTAACTTGAAACCATTTAACAACTGCTTACCTGTTGGATATCAGTTAGAAAGATATAGTTGCCAGCCAACACCCAACGGGAAACTTGATCTGCCAGTAATACAATTTTGATAACGTTTTGATCTTTATACAACTGGTACTTTACAAGAGTATTTTTGCATATGAGCCTTGTAAAATTTCTGTGAAGGTGAGTAGAGCAAAAAATGGGAAAAAAATACTGAAGTAAGGAAATGGCCTTACTTATGCCAGTGACTTGTAGAATATACTTGATCTCTATCACCTGGGCTTAGAGAGCCATTCTTTGACGTTAACTGTAGTTCCATCAAGGGAAAATGGAAGACTTTAGAATGCTAATAGCACCAGTTTTCACTACCATCATAGTGCCCTTCTTTTAGGTATCCGTCCCTATTACTGGACTCGTCTGCTCACCATAAAATTCTAGGCCTGAATTTTCTTGAAAAAGTTCATAAAAATAAAGCCATTCCTCCTTGGCTTTTGACAAGCGTATTAAGAAAGTATGATCATGTGTTAAGGCAGCATATGTTGAACTGAAAGACAAGACTTGTGCCAGTTTAAAGAGCTCATAGGAATCACTGCTGAACTTTGTAGAAGCTGGTGCTTCTTCAAAGAAGGTACTATCCTTGGTTCTTTCTCTATCTCGTCTTGGTCCAGAATTTAAAACTAGTAAACCAGGTAGCTTCTTGGTAGTGGCAGTACCTGTCATACAAAGAAGAATTATTTTGTTTTTGTTTATTATTTGAGATTATTGCTTTTTAAAATTGTATTAAGAGCATCAGTGGTAATAGTAATATTTTTAATAATATATTCTTGGGACTCATAGGTTTAAACAATTTTTCTTAGAACAAATTTGTTAGTACAATAAACCTGAATTATTCTTGCCAGAGAGTTCTCTGGGTTTTACAAATTTGGGACTAGCAAACACTTTGTATCTGCTTATAGGGAGTGTGCCTGAGAAGTAAGGGATAGAGCTGTTTTAGCTGAGCAGGAGTGGTCAGATAATGAGCGTCCTAATCTCTCTTCAAGATGGAAAATAAACCCCCAGAGCTTTGTGGCCTAAGGCAGGAGTGGCACTGATAGATCATTGCAAGCTTCACTGGCGTTGATGCAATCTAGACAGCAAAACATATTTTCGCATTATTCTAAATATATAACGTAATTAGATAATTTTATGTTTCTATTTATTATAATTGCACTACATTCCATTAGGCTTCAGGGCATAGTAAAATTTGAAAATGCCAACAATTAAGTATTTTAAGTTTCTTAAAAATCAGCAAAAATCGGTCACACTCTTTCCTCTAAGGCACTATCAACAATTTCAATTTAGACATTTTTGTTCCTCCAGTTTAGACAATTCTTAACAGTAAGACTGGTCAAATTTACAGAAAAAGCATAGTTTTGAAAACATGAGAATGTAGTGTGCTCCTAACAGCCTAATAATTTAAATTAGGCAAGCACAAACTAAAATAGGTTAGCTAAGTCATAGTACCATGAATACCAAGATCTCTGAAAATTCAGTATTTTTTACTTGACTCAGTTCTTTCCCATAAGCTAGTGAATTTAAAGTCAGATCTTTAGGTCGTCCATGGTGTGAAATTCTCTGAGACAGTAAGACCAAGGAAAATCAGGAATAGAAATCCATGTCCTGTGGCATCTTTCAAAACTTAGGAATACCTTTAAATTATATTCATCATTTTATGTCCTTTTAAACTTTCTTATATTTTGAGGATTTATATTTTAATAAATATATTAAATATGATATTACATTTTTTTGTTGTCTGTATATTTCATGCAGGGTGGTAGGTACCACAGTTAGTACTATTTATTCTCCAATGCTGGAAACTTAGATAGTTTGTAACAGTTAATATTTTAAATAATTCTGAAAAAAATTTCTCTAAATATATGAATTTCTAATTTTCTTAGGAATAGTAATGTAAAATGTCAAATATGTATATTACTGAATAATAAAATACATTTTTAGTTGCATAAGTATTTGCTGGACCAGACAATATGAAATCTAAATGTTTTTCATTAGTTTGTTAAATGTTTTTCAGAAGTTCTTGTGAGATATCAGTAACTAAAATCACAAGTGAAAGTAGGGACAGTACTACTTACTGAACTTCCAAAAATTAAAAAGAAGGACCATAAGAGAATTCTGTGAATTTTGTATGTCACCACTTAGATAACCTAGATGAAATGGACAGATTTATAGAAACAAATTAAACTGATGAATTAAATCTAAACTGATTCAAGAAGAAGAAGAAAAGAGCTACATGTAAAGAAATTAAATTAGTAATCAAAAGTTTCCCCCCAAATAAAGTCTAAGGACCAGAGAGTTTCACTGGTCAGTTCTACAAAATGTTTAATAGAAGAGAAGGGCACTTCTGTATTCATTCTTTGAGGCCAGTATTAACTTGTTATCAGGTCAGTTAAAGACATTATAGGAAGAAAATTATGGGCCAATAACCTTTATACAAAGATTATACAATAACCTTTATACAAAAGTCCTCAACAGATTGCTAGCAAACCAAATATAATAGCATATTAAAGATTGTATACCATGACCAGGTGGGATTAATCCCAGAAATTCAACAGTGGGTCAACATAAGAAAATCAGCCAATGGAATACAACATATTACCAGTATGAAGAAAAAAAAGATCATCTCAATTGATACAGAAAAGGCACTTCATAAAGTAGTTCCAGTATCCTTTCGTCTAAAAAAACATTCAGTAAACTAGGATTAGAAGGAAATTTCTTCAACATGATAAAGAACATTTATAGAAAACCTACAGCTAACATCACACTCAGCCATGAAAGACTGTAAATAAAGAACACTTTTTTGTGTGTAAATGGAAAAGCTGATTCTTACATTCATATGGAATTACAAGGAGCTCCAAAGAACCAAAACAGTACTTATTTATTTATTTATTTATTTATTAACGATTTTATTTATTTATTTGATAGAGAGAGATCACAAGTAGATGGAGAGGCAGGCAGAGAGAGAGAGAGATGGAAGTAGGCTCCCTGCTGAGCAGAGAGCCCGACGCGGGACTCGATCCCAGGACCCTGAGATCATGACCTGAGCCGAAGGCAGCAGCTTAACCCACTGAGCCACCCAGGCGCCCCCAAAACAGTATTTAAAAGAATAAAGTTGGAATACTCACACTTCCCAATTTCAAATTTACTGCAAAGCTACAGTAACCAAAACAATGTTGTACAGCATATATCTATATATTTCTATTTGCATAAATAAAAAGATATATAGGCAGAACTGAGGATCTAGAAATAAACCCATATAACTTAGCAATTCTACTCCTAAGGATATACCCAAAAGAATTGGAAACAGACTCAAATAGGTACTTGCACACCATTGCTTACAATAGAAAGTATAAACAACCCAAGGGTCCATCAACAACTCAATGAATAAATATGTGGAATATACATACAAAGGGATATTATTGCCCTAAAAAGTAATGAAGTTCTGATATATACTACAACATAGATGAACCTTGAAGACATTATGCTAAGTGAAATAAGCCAGACACATACAAATACATGTAATTTGCATCTAGAATAGTAAATTCATAGAAACAGAAAGGAGACTAGAGGTTTCCAGGTCTTGGAGAAGGGGGCAATGGGAACTTACTTCTTAATAGTTATGTAGTTTCTTTTTGGGGTGATTTAAACATTTGGAGCCAGTAGTAACAGTTGCACAACTTTGTGAATGAAATTAATTGTAAACATAGTTGATGACAGAAACTCATACTTAACAGTGGTTAAAATAGCGAATTTTATGTTATATAATTTATCACAATACAAGATATTTTAAAAATAAGTTCTTGAGGGTTTTCAGAAGACAATCTGTAGCTAGATCTAGCAATTACTAGCTTTTATCTGAGAGCTGTGTTCAAGTTTTAAGGATTTTACAACTAATTCATTGTACACTTACAATAACCTTATGAGGAAGGTAGTTTTGCTGTATCCATTTGATAGGTAGGGAAAGTCAGACCTAAAGATGATTTTTCCAAGGTCACACAGTTAGTGGCAGGTACAGAATTTAAATCCAGACAGTTTGGTTTCAGAGACTGTACTTATCTATCACATTTAGCGGCCTGTACTCAACCACCATATTCTCTGGCCATTACTTTTCAGAATACACTTAGTCTAATATTTCAATTGCTTTTCATTAAAAAATGCACTTTCAGTTATATATCTTTAGACAGCATTTGAGGTTAAATAGTGTAACCAAAAATTTGAAACCTGTGATGTGACCTTATTTGTGAACAGGGTTTTACAGATGTAATCAAGTTAAACATATAGTCATATTGGATTAGATTAGGCCCTAAATTCCATGATGACTTGTTTTCTATAAGAAAAAGGAATTTTAGAGAGAAGGCCATGTGACATCCAAGCAGGGACTGGAATGATGCAGCTGCAAACCAAAGAGTGCCAAGAATTTCGAGCATCTAATGATTCTCTCCTAGAATCTTCAGATATATCATGGCTCTATGACACCTTGATTTCAGACTTCAAGCTTTCAGAGTTGTGAGAAAATAAATTTCTCTTGTTTTAAGTCATTGAAGATCATGATACTTTGTTCCAGTAGTCCAAGGAAACTAATATGGATTGTGTACAACTATTCTTTTTTTAAAATTTTACTGATGTGTTTCATTGGGATTCAGAATCTTCTTGACTGATGTTTCATTGTAGGATATTTGTATCTATTTATAAGGAAGGAAAATATGCTTGCATTTTTTTTAAGATTTTTTTTTTTTATTTGTTTGGCAGAGAGAGAGAGAGAGAGAGAGAGATCACAAATAGGCATAGAGGCAGGCAGAGAGAGAGGGAGAAACAGGCTCCCTCCTGAGCAGAGAGCCCAATAGGGGACTCAATCCTAGGACCCTGAGATCATATCCTGAGCCAAAGTCAGAGTCTTAGTCCACCCAGGCACCCTATCTGCTTGCAGTTTTAAATAAACATCTCTGTGTCATAAAAGTTGTAAAATTCTAGTGCTACTAACGCTGGCATTATATTTTGGTGATAATAAGCTTTTGTTCTATAGTTTTGTCCTAGCAGGTGGTAGAGAGCAAAAAGAATAATCATATTTTAAAAGTTCTACTATTAAAATTCATTTGAAGAAGAATGAAGAATTTATTATTATATATTGAAAATGAAAAAATATAAGCAGACATTTTACAGCGATCTTGCTGAGTATCATTGTTGACTGCATTTAATAATCATTTGGTCTCTTTTCCCCCAATAGATACAAGTACAGACCTGACTTATCTGAAGTAAACTCTGAAAATGCTATTGCATGCAGTATGGCACTTATTTCCATTGCTAGAATCCACACACACACAAAATCAAGTCCAATATGCACATAATTGAGGAAAGCTTTGATAATTGAAAACAAAACAAAAAAGTTATTGATGTAAATGGAATTTAGACATCCACTAAAAGATAACATTTATGGATCTATTTGGAAGAGCAAGGTATCTAAGTATTTAAGGAAAACAGAACCAGAGAGTGTACATTTTTTTTGCTGAAATGTCAAAACAAGTGTTAAAAACATATACAGCATTTCTTTTTAACATAGGGCTCTATCTCTAAACGATGCGCCTCTGGAGGAATTTTAAATGCTTAACTGTGACTATTAATTTTGAGATTGCTCTTTCTTACTGAAAGTGAGACTGACCAGTTGGTTTTGTCAAAAAATCTAAGCAAGGCTTGACATTTTATTTTAGGTTCTGGTCTCTATATTGGAATTATAACAACAACAGAAAAAAAAGTTTGCCATCACCATTATTTGAAGTGTTCAGTATAACAGAATTTTAAATATATTTTTTCACGTATTTTAATGTTTACTGAAAACTGATTTAATCTTTGACTTACTTTGACCTTCTGCTGAGACCTGAGGAGAGCAATAAACTAAGGTAGATAGGATTTGTGCCTGCATGGAGTTTCTAACCAAGCAGGAGTGGCAAATGTTGAGCAAATAATTATAAATAATAATTTTATAGAGAAATAATAAATAATGAAAATAATTAGCTATAAATATAAGAAATGTAATGAAAAGAGCTTACTGAATTAGATTTTTGGTGGTAAATCGTAGAAACCCAGCTCCAATTATTTTTAACAACAATGAGAGATTAAGGGGCTATCTTCAGTTAATATGTCAGCAGTATGTAAACTGGAATGGGGGAGGGATAGATTTGAAGTTGGTGGGACCTGTAAGGAAGTAAGCGCTATAGAAATGGAAGTATGTGAAGTAGAATAAGGGTGTAAGATTGAAGAACGTAAGATGAATGAGAAGATGTTTCAGATGTAAATATCAATAGGACTTTCAACCAATTTGTTGGAAGAGAGTGAAGGAAAGGAGTTAAAATAAATTTGAGGTTTTGACTGTATTACTTGTACACTTGGGAAGTGAATGGTACTATCAATGAAAACAGGAAAAAGGGCCAAAAATTCAGCTAAAAATAAATCTTCCAAGGAAACTCAATATCGGGAATAATCAAAGAAGTATGAGAAACCAAGGGAACCTCTTAAGAGCCACAGAAAACACCAAGAAGGAAAACGAAGACATAAGTGCTGGTTTTGGAGACAGAATACTTTTAAGAACCTTTGAGAAATGCCTTTTTGTGTTGCGTTGAGCGTGGAAGCCACACATGAAAGGATATGAGGTATTTGCTCAACTGTTTGACATCAGTGTTCATTTGCTCTTGCCAGCCTTAATCCTTGACATTGTTCTTAGTGCCTCCTCCCTGCCTCACCTTTCTAGCACTCCTACATCTAATTCATATACACCTTCTACTGATTTTACTTACTAAATGTCTCTCAAGTTGCCCACCCTTCTTTTTTCCCATTCTCCCCACACTTTTTCCA
Organism: Neogale vison; assembly: GCF_020171115.1. Taxonomy (NCBI): domain Eukaryota; kingdom Metazoa; phylum Chordata; class Mammalia; order Carnivora; family Mustelidae; genus Neogale; species Neogale vison. The sequence continues at coordinate 166,394,606 of NC_058094.1, forward strand.
AGCAGATCTACCACTCTGTCACTACTTAATCACTGTAATAACATCACTCAATCTATTCTGTGCTTAGCAGCTAAAGTGATCCTTTAAAATACCCATATCTGATCTTGGCACTGTGCAGTTAAATATCCTTTAATATCATCCTTTTTCTCTCAAGATACAGACCAGACTCCTCAATATGGCTCTTTTAGCTATGAATGATTTGGATGTGATATATATATCTCTCGAGCCTCATTTATCATTATTCTTCTCCAAATATTACAATCCAGTTACACTGACTTCCTTTGAGTTTTTCAAATATATTAGTCTCCATTATGTACTGGATGGAAATATCTATTGGGCAGGAAGATCTATCATTTTTATTATTTCCTTTTTTGCCTTCCTTAATACATGGAGTATAGTAAGGTAGTACATTTTTAATAAATACTTGTGGAGAAAATATATGTGATAGGGTACTTTTCCTTTCATGACAGTAATGGAGCCCAGTATCGTAGTATAGTTTTAGAAGACATTCCAGGTCAGTAAGACCTACTTTCCAAGGATCTTTTATTAGTAGGAAGAAGTCTTTTGGATAATACAAATAGACAGGAAAACTGTTGATTTTAGTTATTTAAATCATCAGGCTGCCTGCTCAGAAGCATGATTCAAATCATTTTCTGAAGATATTTACTCTCTTGTAGAGTTTAACTAGTAAAACCACTTGGTATCTCATACTTCCTCTGACCTTCAATGTTTATATTTAAATTTTCCTGTTCTGTTTATAATCTCTAGGGCAAACATCAGTCTTCTTCAACCTACAAAGACTTTGGTAATATTGTGTACATAAATGTTCATTGTCATTGGAATGATTTTAAATACTTATTAGAATTTTTATTTCTTGATATAGATATAGCTTTCAAATTAACACTTTTTTAAAAATACTGATTGATTTGCTCATAATCAAATTTATATTAACCACTTAGTATTTTCTATAATTTCATAACAAAAAATTATCTTCCTCACGTAGGTTACTTGTTAGTTGGTTTGTTTTATTTTTTCTGCCTTCCATGCTCTCCTCAGCGATGGCTGTGGGTTCCTGCTTCACTTCTGTTTCCCTAGTCTTGCACCTCCATCTTCTTGGCTGGGTAAGCAGATTCCTCCCTTTCCTTAATCCCCACATGCAGTCCATCAGATCCAACAAACTAAAGAGCACAGTGATTGCTGGCATTGGGTGACATGACTTTCCTTTTTGCTTCTGCTGACCTTGGGGTAGTAAGTAGTTTATCCAAAGAGAGAAGGGGAAACCAGCAAAAACTGTATTCAGTATTATGACCTAGGTTCAGATTTTTTATTCAGTGTCAGTTTTACTGCACACTATTTGTTAGAAATGAATCAATAAATATGGTATTTGCATCATCCATCTTTATAAGCGTCTTTTAAAAGTTCCTTTGCCACTTTTTGAATAGTGTAAATATATGTAAAAACTTATCTTCATTCACTCCTTTCTTCTTTGTTTTTTTATTGTTCTCATGCATCTCCTTCCTACATATATTTGAGACATCATTACTGTTTTAAACAGTCAATACTTATTTAGGTTTATATGCACATTTATCCTTTTTGGTAGTCTTTGTTTATTTCTGTATTATAATACCTTTATCTGGAATTATATTTCTTCTACCTGAAGAACTCTTTTGAAGTTCCTTCTACCTTGTTGGTTTCCTATCAACACATTTTGTCATTTTTTTTAGTGGAAAAAGTGTTTATTTGTCCAACTTTTAAAATAATATTTTTACTGGATATGGGTTCTAGATTGACAGTTGTTTACTTCCAGTCCTTTAGAACTGTCATTCCATGGTCTTCAACTTTCATTTTTGTTAAAAATCTAGGTATCAGACTTGTTGTTAGCCTTTCAAAAATAATCCTTCCTTTCTTCATTTTTGATTCTCCTATACTTTTTCTCTTTGTTTTTTGTTTATAGCAGTTTTACCATGATGCACCCAAGTGTTTTGTTTTTCTTTTGAGTCAGTCCATGTTTGGAGTTCAAAGAGCTTCTAAAATTTGCAATAGGATATGCTCTATCAGGTTGAGAAAATTTTGACTAATATGTATTTTATATTGATTCTGCCTCATATCCTCTCATTTTTTTATACTCCAATCAAAGATATGTTTAAGCTTTTCATTACATGTCCCTGTCATTATTTTCTTCCTTTTCCATTCTTCCTCTTCATACATTTGCTTCAATCTAGAAGTTTTCTACTCATTACCTTTTCAGCTCCCTAGTTATTTTTTCTGCTGTGATAATCTGCTCTTAAATATTTATTTTTCAGTTCCAGAATTTCTATTTAATTGCTATCTATGGAGTCTAGCTCTTCAGTCACATTTAATATCTGCTTGTTTATTTTAATGACATATCAATAAGTTATTTTAAGTCCTCTTATCCAAATTGTCAAGTGAAGACTAAGTAAGGCAATAAGAGCCATAGGTATTGTTGGGGACAATGAGTATTATATGGACTTGAAAGTGTTTATTATCATTATCATGGCAAAGTTAATTTTCATAACAAAATTCAAACTATATTCTCTGGTAGCCCTAATATCTAGATTATCTAAGGGTCTTATTTTATTACGGGTTTATATTTTGGATGCTATTTTTTTTCCCCCTGACTTTCAGTCTCTGGAAATGTTCTTTCTTGTTGGCAGACATTAAATGCCAGTTTTTGTCTCATTTACACTATATTGTTTTTAAAATGAGATTTTAGCCTGTTAGCCGCCATCTTTTTAACACTTACCCACTGCGTGTGCAGCTTAGGAATCCCTAAATGCCTTGAGGAAGCTGTGTAAAATATGAGACTCTTATCTTTATCATGTCTGTATATCCAAGATGATCTTAGCTCCTACCTTCCTTCTTGCTTCTTTGGAGTCCTGAACTATAGTTCTCAGTTTCTTAACTCACTAAGACTCTGCATTCTCTAAGCCATAACTTTCTATTTGAACTCTATGCCCTGCAATGAAAATTAGAAAAAAAAAAAAAAGTGCCTCACAGGAGAAAGCAGTGGTGAGTATCTGGCTCTCTTCAATACATTTTATTTTCTTCTCTGGGAACTTTGTCTCTCAAATCTTTTGTGCCTGAGTTGTTCTTCTGTGATTCCAGATGAATATTTTCGTATTTTTTGAAGTTTATATTTGGTGGGAAGGTTAGTCAGTATAATCTCTTCCTTTTTTAGGCTGATAGAACAAAATCTGGTATGTTATCTATTACATGAATAGTGAATAGACATTCAGTTTACTTACCAAAAAGTTTAGTAATTATTATTTAAATATATATATATTTTAATGCCTACTATGTAACAAGCATGTGGAATATAGCATTGTATAAAGTACATATAGTGGCTTTTCTCAGGGAGCTTAGCATCTAACAAACAACACAGAAAGTTTTAAAAAAATAACATTGTATTATTATAAGGGTGATAAGAACAGAAATTCATTTTATCTGTATCTGTATGGGATGTATCTAAGGAGGCTTAACTGGGACTTGTGAATTCTGGGAAGAATTAATAGAAGAAAGGGTATTTAAATACAATCCTGAAGATTGTAGTTAGTCAGGTAAGAGGTAGAGGGATTGGGGAAAAAGGGGAAAGAGAGTATTTTTAAAAGTTTGTTAAAATCATAGCAGAAAGAACTGGCTTTTAAAGGAACTAAAGAGAAAATTGTGCCAAAAGAACAAAAATAGATGAGATTAAAGAAGAAACAGTTCACTGGGGTTTTCCAAAAGAGCTCTTATGATTTCATGGCCTTACCATAGTTAGTTTATCCAGTTGCTTTATGTTGGCTCTTCAGGTTTTCTCTTTAGAATAACTTCTCATTAACAATCCTAAGGAATATTCTTGGAGGAAAATCTTTTTTGAATATTCATGTTAAATTCTTAAGATTACATGTGTGGTAATCATAAGATATTAGTGTTTTTATTTGAAGATTTTGTTAATGTGTTGTGAATTTGATGTTTAGAAAATCTCTGCTTTTTTTGCGTGTGTTCCCACTGGAGGCATTTGAGAGTGCTGAACCTTTTCTAGTCTGGACATTATGCTTTTGGTAAAAATTCCGCAGCAGTGAAAAACATTTCCTTCTGGAGGCAATGAAGTTGCTTCAGAGGCCATTTGTACTGCCTGCTTTCCTTTCTAGTTGCTGCATCCTTTTTCAACTGGAACATTTTGGTAAAGACTTCCCTTTAGCAATGTTGCTACTGGTTTACTCCTTACAATACTACCTACCTCTGTGACAAAACATTTCACTCTTCGCTTTGCATGTTCCTGTTTCTCTGTTAATTTAATAGCATTTTAGTTTTCATTGGTTACCCAATTTCAACACCTTCTTGGCTAACCAAGGGGAATATCACTTTCCCATAATGACTTTGAATTACATTTTGACTAAAACCAGGCTGTCATTCTGATACAGTTTCTCTCAAGGGTGAACTTATTTTCTTGGGATAACATTTCAGAATTAATCTATAGATTTTATATTTATAAGCATACTCAATAATATTCAATGCTCAAATATATAGTAGAGAATTGTAATTACAAAAAGTAACAGGATTTCCCTAAATTGCTAGTAATATAATGAAGTATTTATGTGAATCATGTATAGTAGAAAGCTGGCAAATTATTATTATTAAATATTTTACACTTAAACATTGAAACATAATATTCTTACTATATGTTTGAAGGTTTGCAAATATTTAGCTTAAATATTCAACTTTTTATCTAAAGAACAACCTATTTTAAGGAGAATTTAATATTTGGCCCTTAAAGAACTATATTGGGTAATGATTTGTACTCCTTATTAAACAGATAATTTTTAGGGGATATGTTCATTATTGGGTTTTTTTGTGTGTTTAGCATTATAAATTTGGTAATTTATTATTTTCAAAGCCAGTATATTATCATGCCTTTTTACTAAAAAAAATGCATTGCTTTAATTAAAATAATTTATTAATTTGTAAAACACTAAGAGAATTTGTCAAGAAGTAATTAAATTATAGTAAGAACAAGCCACGGTTTCTCTTGCAAAGTCATTGGTTGTTGGGGCAATGAGTATCTCTTAACCTTACAACTCCTTTTTCCTTAGCATGGCCTCATTCTCTTCTAAAAGAAATGATAGGGAATACATGAGCATTTAGGTCAAAACCCCATTGAATCAGTATTGCATATTAAAAACTTACTGAAATTTTTAATAAATTATGACTGAAAATATGTCAGAATTAATTTCTGCAAGGATGCAAATGAGCTTATTAAAATACAGCTTAAATGTTTAAATTCTTTTATGATCAACATTGAAAATATTGAATATATTAATTAGGATATTAGAAATTGTATATTATAGGACTTACCATTTATGAGGAATTAGTCGTGAGAAACCTTGAATGTCTGTGAGAGATCTGTCCTGTTCACCACTGTGTCAGAGGTGCCTAGTACAATATTTTAGCCCTAACAGGTATTTAATTATAGATGGGTACAATGAAGTGGTGAAAAGACTGACTCAATTAGATAGGTATCCTAGACAACTACCCAGCAGCTCCATTTAACTAATGAGTTCTTTTAACCCTCATAATAATGCTTCAGTTGTTATTGTTATTTCCATTTTCCAGGAGAAAAGACATATAATAGAAGTATTTGCAAATTACAATTTATCAAATTCTCACTTAAGTAAAAATCACAATTCTACTAGTATAAATATTAGTTGAAGGAGTAGCTCATGTATACTACATGCTTACTATGTGCTTGGAACTGTTTCTGCTTTTTACGATTAATCTCATGTCAAATCCAAGATAGGTACTGTTATTCTCTTCAGTTTATATTGTTACCAGTTAATATTTTAAATATTTCATCTCTCTATATTTATCATATAGAAGATTTTCTCTTTTGTTAAAATTACATACAGCTACTATAAAAAAGTCAAAGTAGTCCAAAAAATGCAATGGAGAAAGGGGGGAAAAAAGGAAAAAACACCCAGAAAGCATCTGAGATACTGTCCTTTGTTAACAATTGAGTAATATTGGTCCAGACTTATTTCTATAAAAATATAAAGGGATATAGATAGGACTAATTTTAAAAACTGGCATTATATTATACATGATTTTATTATAAGCCATTAAATAAGATATACTTTACAAAAGGAAAATAAATTCAAACTGAAGCAGTTGTTAAATTTCTGATACATATTTCTTTATAATAAATGACATTAAAATTTTTACTTATAAAAGAAATATTATGAAGAGCCTTAAGGTTTTAAGTTCAATATGTATGTTTCTTATTATATTATATTTCAATTTTTGGCTGTATTGAATTTTTGACAAAAAAAGATGAGGAAATGATCTCACTTCTAGTTCATATCTACATTATATTGTTTAATTGGACTTTTATTTTTAAATTGTCAAGGTACATGCTGTTTATTTGTAGTTATAAAACCTTAATTCTGTCCTTTATTGAGTACTAGCTTTATAATTACATATACCCAAAATCTATTCACCATAATACCTCTGTTTTAGGATTTTTTCAGTTTGGTTAATCTGCTAGTCTAATGTAGTTTGCCATCTAATATAATTTTCGTTCCAATTTTAGTATATGTGCTGCCGAAGCGAGCACTAATATAATTTTCATATATGCTGTAGTCTCAGTATCCAAGCTTGCTAGAGAATGCCTATTTGTTACTGTCTTTTTGAAAGACAAATTACCTACATATAAATTACTTATGCTACCATCCTTTTAGAATTTTTTAGGTATTGTTATACTGTATTTTGAAGTTGAGTGTTGTTATGGGAGAGGCTAAAGAAAACATTTTTAAGACATATTTTATATCATTTGTTCTTTTTCTTTTAAGCCCTTCAGTTCAATTCTTTAGTTTCAGAAATTTTTTTTTTTTTAAAGATTTTATTTATTTATTTGAGAGAGAGAGACAGTGAGAGAGAGCATGAGCGAGGAGAAGGTCAGAGAGCGAAGCAGACTCCCCATGGAGCTGGGAGCCCGATGTGGGACTCCATCCCGGGACTCCAGGATCACGCCCTGAGCCGAAGGCAGTCGTCCAACCAACTGCGCCACCCAGGCGTCCCAGTTTCAGAAATTTTTTCAATTATATTATTTTGGCCCATTTTTTCCACCTTTCTGTTTTTCTATTGAGAGTCACCCTTTATGTATTTTTTCTTCCAAATAAAATATGTTCTTTGTAATATCTTTTATAAATGCATTCTTTTATATGTGAAGTTGGATAATATCACATATATATTAAATAAAATAAAAATGGGAGAATGTTGGGGTGCCTGGGTGGCTCAGTGGGTTAAAGCCTTTGCCTTCGGCTCAGGTCATGGTCCCAGGGTCCTGGGATCGAGCCCCGCCTCGGGCTCTCTGCTCAGCAGGGAGCCTGCTTCCTCCTCATCTCTCTCTCTCTCTCTCTCTCTCTGCCTGCCTCTCTGCCTACTTGTGATCTCTGTCTGTCAAATAAATAAATAATTTAAATAATGGGAGAATGTTTGTAGATGCACTAAATAATTGGCTAACTTCACTGTTCCTACATTAATAGATTAGTGTTGGTTGAGTCAACATCTTTGGCTTTATAAAGAATAAGGTACGGGTTCTTAATGGCATAAGCCAAGCCAAGAATAATGTTATTTCTTGTACTTTGTCTCATTTGTTGAATGGTTTCTTTTTTATAAAAACATAGTTCTTAAAAATGGTGGTAGAGCTCTGGGTTAGTCCCATTTTAGTCACTAAATTTTTCCAAGCTTTATTTCTGTTCAGTATGATTTGAAATTTAGAAGAAAATCTTAGAACATTGAGCCATCTTGGTGGCTCAATCTGTGCTTATTTTAGTGCAATTTTTCTAGGAAAACTATTTTTTCTTTATCTTCCATCTCATACTTCTGATGATCTAAACAATAGATTGTTTTATAGCATTTTAGGTAAGGGATATTTATTTCTCATCCTTCTGCCACAAATCTTTGCAATATCTTAATATTATCTGGTAATCTCCAACAAATTCCAATTTTTGTAGCAGAATTGAAGTAGAAGTTTGCAGTGCAGCTTGAAAATGTCAAGGGAACTCCCTTCTTGTCTTTGAGAGAATGGAAACCTGATTTGTATGAAGGGAAACCCTGAAGGACATGTGGTGTCTTGTCATACCCTAATATGCTATCAGAGAAAGTCATAGACAATGTCAGGCTATAACTAGTGTATCACACTGATGATGAGAAAAATACCATGAGTCCATGTGACACTACCTTTATGGCTCTGCTAAGCCAAGATAATGCAAATATTTCAAGGAGTTGTCCCTATATATAACATCCAAATTATTCTTCCTCTGGAGGCAGCAAATACTGGGAAAGTTCTTTAAAGCCTATACTTAGTAGCAAAAACAATTAGAGAAATTCACCTTTCAGGGCTCCAGAATTATGGAGACTTAAATGAATTTACTATTGTCTACATAGCTTTATAGTTCTAAATATGGCTTACAATTTACTTGAAGTTAAATCCGTACAGAAATACCAACTAAAGATTCTTTTCGAGAAACTTTCAAATGCTGTATTTACATAACAATAACAACTACATTTTTATAAAAACAGTTCTAATTCTACCCTCTGATTTGGGGGAGAGAGAGAGAGAGAGAATGAGTTACTACATTGTTTGAACCTAGCAGATGTTCCAATGAACATTTTAAAGGAGACTTGGACACCAAATGTATTGTTTAGTCTTATGCTCAGCTATTAACATTGTTAAAAGTAAAAGATTTTAACAGAAATTTGAAACCCAATTAGAAGGTCCAACAAAAATATAATCTCTTATATCCTGTCATTAGCCAACCTAAAGACCTACAAGAGTGATGGAATGATAGATATGCAACAAAACATCCCAAAATTTTATAAATGACTGTGCTCATAAAAGGGAAGTTTTATAGTAGTAAAGTTATAGCAGGAACCAGTTCCTGGCCACATGAAGGTATGTTCCTATTGTGGGCTGAATTATGCACTCCCCTAAATTCATATGTTGAAATTTCAACCCTCAGTACCACAGATTGTAATCATATTTGGAGATAGAAACTTTAGGACGTAATTAAGATTAAATGAGGTTATATGGGTTGCCCAGATCCATGTAATTATGTTTGGAGATAGAATCTTCCAAAGGGTGGTTGAGTTAAAATGATTGCAGTAAGGCAGGTCCTTATTCCAATATGACTGGTAACTTGCTAAGAAGAGAAAAGAACTAGGAGAATGCATATAGAGAGAAGACCATGTGAGGACACACCAAGAAGACTCCCCATCTGCAAGCGAGAAAGAGAGGTCTGCTGACACTTTGATCTTAGACTTCCAGACTCCAGAGTTGTGAGAAATACATTTCTGTTGTTTAAGCCACCCCCTATGTGATATTTTCTTATGGCAGCCCTAACAAACTAATATAATTCCCATTTTCCAAAAATTCTTTCTTTCATGATAGTGGGTGTTTTTGTTTGTTTTTGTTTTTAACCTCTTAGTATGAATTAGATCATTTTCTGTTCATGTGGAACCACAGTACAATCAAACCACTATTTATAGTATAGCTAATTTTTCAAGCTTCTAAGTGTCTAATGCAGCACAGGCATGCATTCTAAATTCACTTGACTATTGCTATGTTTTTTTAAGAACCCGATTTCTAATTCTACAGCATATGCTTTGGTTTTTGTGGTATACTGAAAATTCAAGTATATCTTCAAGCTCTCTCAGCAGCAGAGAAAAGTCTAGCAAGAGAAAAATTTTTACTGAATTAAATTTGGTGCTTACACAGCCTAAGAATATACTCCCAAAGATCTCAGTAATACATCCCACAGTTTTTGCAGGCTACATAATTTCCCGGACTGAGCCCTGGACTGAATCATTATTCTAAAACCTATTTTGCCCTACAATATCAATTGAATATTGTATCCTTCTAGATCAATTAAATGAAATATAGATGGATGAAATAGAAAAATGGCTGAATTCAGGCTTGGAGGATTTCCTTTTATTTGTATACCTTTACCAGGTTTTGATTTGAGACTATTTGTGACCACTGAGAAAGCAGCTGATCATTGCTTTCATATAAAAAATCCTTGGTCAAGATATAAGCTCTGATAATCATTTACTCTTTGCAATCAATACTCCTAAAATCAAATTTCTTATGGTATCCTTTACCTACCCTGAATTCCAGATGTATTTGCTTACATAGAGATACTATAATACAATCAAATAATCAAAAGTACTATCCTCCTGATTGCCAACTACCCAGCTACCACTGCAGGGCTGATCTGCTGTTGGATATGTAATTTGACTTCAACTGAATGTACTGCCAAATTATAGTTTTTACGGTTTTTAAGAAGATACACAGGAAATCACCAGACCAGTATGTGGAAAAGATAAAGGAAACCAGTAATACTGAGTGTCTAACTTCAGTCAGGCACCTGTGTTCCTTTGGCATAACATTAATCCCTTTCAGGAATCTTTTAAAATATGTATTTGTACCCCCAGTTTAGAGAAAAGACTGAAGCTTAGATTAGGCCAAAATATTTACCAAATGGATCTCTAATGCTGTCTCAAGATCAATTCTTCTAAAACCATTTTAGACCAACTGAGTCATCTGTCTCTGGTAAATACATGGTAACTCACTGAACTTGGCATTGTTCCTTGTGACATTTAAGGTCACCGTGAGCACTGAGATACAGCAGTTTTAACAGCAAGTATCCATACCAAAGAAGCATTTATATAATGAAGCATTTGGCCAGAAAAACACTGTCAGATGGACCATGAGTCAGCACAGTTTGTTTCTCCATATATACAACCTGAATACACTCATTTGTGTTCTTTTCTTAAAAATTGTGTCCTGACCAATGTGATTCCATATTTTCTAAGTAAAAACACTTAAATTTTAAGTTATGTGATGTTTTCTCTTCTGAAGGAGTTAAATAGACTTTTAAAAAATCTGACTTTAATACATGGGGTTAATGCTTATATTATGGTTTGGGGGTTATAAAAACAACAATAATATTTATTTAGAACCCATGCGTTACTCACTATGCTAATTTGTTTCACACATGTTAGGATGAAGAGGGAGACTAGCTTAAGTTGTTTATTTGAGAAACAAATCTTGTAGGAGAGTATCATCATTAATATGTATATTCACTGTATTATTGCTTTACTGGCACATTTCTTTCTTATTTGTCCCTTTCACAATTCAAAAGAGGATCATTCAAGACCCAGTTACTTGTCATTCCTTTTTGACTAGACAAAGAGCAAAGAGAAATGAAGGAAGACATTTGCTTGTGCTAAGAAAGCCTCCTTTAGGAAGCTGAAAGGGGCTGTAATTAGTTCTAAAATACTATCTTATATCCACTGTGCATATATTTTTCCACACACAGAAAATTGAACATTGGAGACCAAAGGGTCTAGAATGTAAAATGATGCAGTTAAACTCTGTTTAGATATAGTTGTAATGCAATTCCCAGTTGCTGGATTGATTTGATATTCTTATCTTGGGAAGAAATTGAACACTGCAATATCACCAATATTTTCTAATTCCTCTCTGATTATTGTTATAAACTGACAGTGATTGATTTTGAGTAATTATCCTAAAAAATGAATTAGATTAAAAAATAATCTTCCTGATTATAGAGGAGTTTAGTCCATTTATGTAATTAGTCCCCTTTTAGGAAGAATGATGAGATCACATTTGATTAACACAATGGATTTCTTACATGCTATTTGACTTTGCTTTGGAAAAAAAAAAACTGTATGCTAAATGCAAATCTTTAGTAAAATCCAATTGTGGGTAAAATTCTTTTGGAAGGAAGTAGCATATAATTAAAGTAGACAGAATAGCAGAAGCAGGGGGCCTGAATTGTGTATTCCTGGCTTAGCCATCAGTTACCTCTGTGAACCCAGATGAACTCCCTGGGTTTCATTTTCTGCATCTGTAAAATGAAGGAGTTCAACAAGATGCTCTCCAAGGTCCTTTCCCCTTCTAACATTCTGTTTTTATGTATTACATAATTCCATCTTATGTAAATTAATGGCTCATTTTCCATGTAGCACTCTAAAGGAACATTGGAGGGAGATTAAGGGAAAGTGTAAAGAAAGACTATCTAATAGGGGAAATCATAGTTTCTTTATGTTTCATTGCTTATAGGAAGGTACTCTCAAGAGTAATGATTCTTAAACTTTAATTTGCATTCCAATCACCCAGGAATCTTGTTAAAATGCAGACTCTGATTCAGTAGGTTTGAAGAGAGACCTGAGAATGTGCATCATCACTAGCACATTCCCAAGTGATGTCTTTGCTGTTGGTTCTGCAGCACATTTTGAGTAGCAAACTCAGACTGTGAAATTGAAGTATATACAAGAATCTGGGAAATACTTAAAAATTGAGATTTGGGGATTTACTCCAGAGAATCAGAGATTGGGATAAGGTCTAATCACAAACTCTGAATTCTTAACAAACACCCTATGTGATACTTGATGCCAGTGGTTCAAGAATCAGAACCTAACACAGTCATGGAGTCATGGAAGGGATTTTTGTCCTTGCTCTTCTCACTAGCCCCTCTTTCTTCTGTCCATGTTCTTTTCAGACTTCAGACTTCAGTGACTAATTTGTTTCTGCATTTGTTTTCAAAATAACCTTGCAAAGGCAATTCTGTGGTTTGCTTTTGTTAGTCTGTTCATTTCATGAATTACCTGTTGTCCAGTTAAAATGGGAGTAGTGGATGTAGGGTTTTTGTTTGTGTTTTGAACTCAAAGTGCACAGATGTTTCTACGTCTTTGACAATTATTTATGAGGTCACCATAAAGGAAGCATGCTATAGTGGAGAGAAGACCATATGTGAAGACAGCCCAAGCCCTGCTTCTTGCACTGCTAACCATTCATTCATTCACTGCTTTTTTTTAGTATCTGAAACTGGGAGATCTTGGGCATTACCAGTTAAATTAGTTGCTAAATTTCTGGCTTAATTAGTTGTTAGCACACTCAGCTTAGCATGTCGTTGGGAGTAGCCAACTACAAAAATAATGATTAGTGTTTAGAGGGATAAATTCATAGAACACTTCAAAGAAGTCACTTATAGTTCTTTGATCCTCAGCAAAATATTTGACCTGTTTCATTTGTGAGCATAATAGGATAAAATAGGGGATTTATATGTGAACTGATCATGGTATACATATGACTGTACATGTGGCTCTATTGGTCTGAAAGTTAAATACTGAAATATACTGAATATACTGAAATATACTGAAAATACTGAAATACTGAAAGTTAAATAAATAGTCACTTTTGGGGCACTGGGGTGGCTCAGTTGATTAAGCATCTGACTCTTAATTTCAGTTCACAGTATGGCTTAGCGTCCTGGGGTCTGGCCCCACACTCAGTGGGGAGTGTCCTTGGGGATTTTCCTGTCCCTCTGCCCCTTCTCTCTCTCTCTTTCTCTCTGTCTCTGTCTCTATCTCTCTGTCTCCTTCTCTCTGGGATAAGTAAATAAATCTTTGGAAAAAAATATAGTCACTTTCGTTTTGGAGACTGAGAAGCACAATTAATAGTAGATATTGATATGAAGATAGAGTGAGAGATAAGAGAATTATTACAGAAATTGGCTTATGCAGTTAAGGAGGCCAAAAGTCCCAGAATGTGCTGTCTTCAAGCTGGAGAACCAGAAAAGCCACTGATGGAATTTAGAGATTGAGTCTGAAAGCCTGAGAACCAGGAGCTCTGATGTATAAGGGCAAAAGAAGATTGATGTCCCAGATCAACCAAAGAGAGAGCAAATTCATCCTTCTTCCATTTTTTTGTCCTGTTCAGGCCTTCCACAGTTGTATGATACCTTCCCACACGTGGGGAGGGCCATCTGCCTTGCTCAGTTTTACTCATTCAAATGCTAATCTCTTCTGGGAACTCCCTCATGGAAACACCCAGAAATAATGCTTTACCAACTGTGTACCTCATAACCTTATAAAGTTGACACCACAAAATTAAACAACATAGAGAAAGAAGGGTATGTTGGGAGGATGGTGATAATTTCTTAGGGGGAAGCTGAGGAAGGTGAAGAATGAGCTCTCCAGTTATATGAGTTCTATCAAGTTCTCTGGATAAAGGGAGTAGAAGAAGAAAGTTGTATTGGGTCCCACAATAATGGATCCATTGTCAAAGGAGCAAGACTAATACAAAGTGAAGGTCAAGCAAAGCTTTATTTTGTGCCAAGCATCAAGAATCAAACTGACTGGCCAGGGATGTCTCTTGCAAAGAGGCGACGACCCTATGCCTTACAGACTAGCTTGTAAGGGCAAAGGCCATGTGGTTGGGGCTGGCCACGCACAGGTGGCCAATGAGATTGTAACACAAAGAAAGCTGCACAGTCCTGCTAGGTCACACATAAGTGACCAATTGAATTACAATTTACCCTATAGTAGATATTTGAACTGGCCTATCACCTTGGTCAGAATGGGAGCCCAAAAGGCACCCAAAGGGCAGGGCCCATACTCCTTGGTAGCTAGGAGACCGTATGAGCCCCACTGATTGAATGCCTCCACCTGGCCTGACCCACCTTTGTATTTAGGCTTTGTTACCTGGGACTAGTTTCCAGGACTTGTTTTTAAGTAAGTTCACTGAAGGGGGGGTAGGGCAGGGTCAGGATGGAGCTGCTCTGGCTAAATAGGCCCTTACAGATGCCCTCATATATGTGGCAATTTCAAAGACCAACAGAAAAATCAATGTAGCTGGATCACAGGGAGCAAAATTAAAGGAACATATTATTTAAAAACTCTTGTGTGCAATATTAAGAATTTTGGAGTTATTGTGCGAGAGACTGGAAGTGGGAACAGTTTTAGGTAGATATACCATCTGCTATGGGTTTCATTTCAAAAGGATTGCTGTGGCCCTTTTGTTGAAAACAGGTACTAGGAAAGAAAGAGGTCAGGGAGATGAAGAAGAATAGTTGTTAACAAAGGACAGCCCATAGATCAAATCTTGCCTGCTTTCTGTTTTAGTAAATAACCATTTTATTGAAACAAAGCCACATTCATTCAATTGCATATTGTTGATGGCTGCTTTCACAATGTGGCAGAATTACATAGTTGCAATGGAGACCTAATGGCCTGCAGTATCTAAAATACTTATTAGTCAGTGTTCTACAGAGAAAAGTTCAGGCATCTGAATTAGAAGTAATTGTGAGAATCCAAGTGAGTGGTAATGGTGGCTATATCAATGGTGGTAAAAGTAGCAGAGGTAATGAGAAATACTCAGACACTACGAATATTTTGAAGATAGAAGCAAAAGAAAGTGGTGATAGAAGAGGTATACTCATGAATAGAAGAGAAGAGGCGTACTCATGAATAACTTTTTATTTTTTGGCTTAGGCAATGGGAAAGACAGACTGTTGATTTATTTATTGCTATTCAAGAAATTGTGGGAAGGACCAGTTTGGATGTTTGGAGGCACAAGTCATGAGTTTAGTCTTCGAGATGGCTAACACATCACAATAGTTGTCCCTGTTTGGTAGCCAGTGACACATCTAGAGACCAGCAGAGAGGTCTGAGCAGGTAGTATAAATTTGCAAGTATTCAGCTTACAAAATTCATGGATGAGATCATAGGCAGTAGTGGTATAGAAGAAAGAAGTTTTAAGTTTAGAACTGAGGCCTGGGTCTTTCCGGTTTTGAGGGGAGGTCGTGGAGATATTATAAACTAAAAGCGGAATGAGAAGGAGCAGCTAGTAAAATGGGGAGAGAAAGAAAAACATGTAAATCCTGATGATCAGTGAAGTATATATCAAGGAGACCATCATCAGCCATATTACTACTGCTGGTTGTTCAGATAAGCTGAGCATGGAGAATTTATTATTGGCTTGAACAATGTGGAGATAGTGATAACCTTGAGGGAAGTTTTGGTAGTATATGCAGTGAAATACTGATTGAACTGCATTCAAGAGAGCCTGGGAAGAAAGGAACTAAGAACAGCTTATAAAGGAGATGTTTTGTATTCAAGTTTTCCTCTAAGGGAAAGCAGATAAGGTAGCAGAAATATGTGGATTGCTTTTTTTTCCCCCATTTTTTTTTTTTAAGATGGGAGAAACAGAATGTTTATATTTTCTTGGGATAATTTAGTCAAGAGGGAGAATAATAATATCCAAGAGAAAGAAAAATTTCTGGAGTGATGTGTTTGAACAGGTGTGCAGTAGAAGGGATATCCTTCAATGAAATCACAGGTTGTTCATTCATAGTCACAGAAGGGAAGGCAGAGTGTGTAAGCACAGATGCAAACAGGTGAAGAGAGAAGATTATAGCAGCTTGGGGCTTTTTCTTCTGATTGCTTTTTCTCTTTCTTTTTCTTTATCCATCTTTCCTTCTCTCCTCCCTTCCTTCCTTTCTTCCTTTGGCATGGGAAGCAAGATCAGCAAGCTGAAGGGCTGAGATTCACAACAAACATAAATTATAATGATAATGTAAAATGAAAATATTCTAAATAGCCAACTAGAGAATAATAGTGACATAAATAATAGTTTGAAATTTCAGTAAATGGACTATGGTGCAATTATTAAAATAACTTTCTAATATGTTTAATGACATGAAAAAAAATCCCATCAAACAATATTTGTGGAAAAAGAAGACTACAGCTCTTTGTGCTCTAGACTGTCATTGTCACAATTTGATAAGTTGTATAGATATTAAGACTCCAAAGTGGGGCTCCTGAGTGGCTCAGTGGGTTAAGCCGCTGCCTTCAGCTCAGGTCATGATCTCGGGGTCCTGGGATCGAGTCCCGCGTCGAGCTCTCTGCTCCGCAGGAAGCCTGCTTCCCTCTCTCTCTGCCTGCCTCTCTGCCTACTTGTGATCTCTCTCTGTCAAATAAATAAATAAAATCTTTAAAAAAAAAAAAAAAAGACTCCAAAGTCACAGTACTGGAAAGTGTTGGCCTGGATTACACCTCAGGTCTATCTGATTTTAAACTGATTACCACACAGCTTAAATTTGCATTTTAAGTACCTGCATCACCAAGTTAATTGAAACTTAGTCTTTTTTTTTTAAATAAAGGCCATTACAGAGATAAGTTTCTTCTATCTTCTATTTGAGTAATTCATTCAACTGCAATATGTAACTTTTCGTATGAACTAAACTTTTCATATAAACTGTAACAAATGTTACAGGTCATCACTCTGAACTGCTGAGTTTTTATGAAAGTTCTTTCTGTTGTTCAATACCTGACCTATACCTTTGCCAACACATTCATTAGCCAATTCTTTGTCATTTGTAAATGGAAGTGTTCCAATGTAGTCTTCACATAAATCACCAGAATCTGCAACATTGCTAATTCATTCTTTGAAGATAGTACATAAAAGTTATAGAATTACAGGAGCTTCTTTGAATGATACAAGAGATCTTGTATAACTAAATAGAATGAATAGAGTTCCTACTCTAGTATGGATCATTTCTATCTGCTGATTTCTTTACAAAAATGGTTTCAAGTTTCAGGTTTAGCCTCAAAAGACTTTTTAAGAGTTTCTCCACACATGTTACTTAGCTTTGGTCTCTAACAGCTGGTACTTAAATAAACTTAACTAGATACATGACCATAGATGGTCATTTACCTAGATGCTCATGGCTCCCAAATTCATATCTTTAGTCTAGATCTCTTCTCAGAGCTTTAGTCACATATATTCAACTGTTTTTCAGACATCTCCCCTCCCCTAGAGTAATTCAAACATAATGCATTAAAAACAGATCATTTGAGCTTTTTGCCACACCTATGGTGAGATGAAGAACATTCTTACGAGTCAGATTGTTGACATTCCAGAAAATGTCAACATCTGTCTGAAAGGGTACAGGATTATTTTCAATGACCAAGGAGGAACTCTGTAGAGGGACTTCCATCATATCAATGTAGAAGTCAGTCTCTGGAATGAAAAGGGGCTACATTTTGACAAATGGCAAGGAAATAGAAAGGACCTGGCTACTGTTCACACTATCTCTAGTCATGTACAGAACATGATTAAGGGTATCACAGTGGGCTTCTGTTATGGGATGAGATTTGTGCCACTTCCTATCAACCTAGTTACTTAGAATGGACCTTGAGTTGAAAATTATAAATTTCTTGATTGAAAAATACACTCACAGGGTTCAGACGAAGTGAGGCATTGCTTATTCAGTATTTCAAGTCCAGAAAGATGAATTAATTCTTGAAGAAAATGACATTGGACTCATATGAAATTCAGCTGTTTTGATTAAGCAAGACACAACAATTAAAAACAAGGCTATTAGAAGAAATTTGGATGGTATCTATACCTCCAAAAAGGAAAAGTTCAACATACTGATGAATAAGGTTTAGAGTTGTCCAATATAGAAACAACAAAATGCTGGATGATTCTTAGGACTTGCTTGTAATATTTTAAAGATACAGTGAAAGGCCTCTATTAAAAAACAACAATAGAAAAACAAAACAAAACAAAAGAAAAAAACACAAATAAACAAAACAACCAGATAAACTGATTTCCCTCTTCACCTGTAAGATATTCTCCATTTTTATACTGGTACCATCACTTGCTCAAGACAAAAATCACTCTTAATTACTTTCTTTCTAAATTATACTTGTTCAGTAAACAAGTTTTCTAGTTTTTCTTCCAAAATGAATGTCTATTCAATGCATTCTTCTGTGTCTTCCCTGCCACTCCCCCACCCAACCCCCATCCATCTCTATTCCCAGAACAGCCTTCTAATTAATCTGGGTGTTTTTCTATTTGGTTCTTTTATTTACCCACAAAACAGATATTTTTTGAATGATCATTCATAATCACACTATACTTTTCCATTTAAAACTTCTCAATAGTTTTCTCTTGTGCTAGGATAAATCTGAAAAACTCCATATCCTGATCTATACCGTGCTGTATGATTTGACTCTCGTCTGGATTTCTGCCCATCGTGCTACCCCTCACTGTTCCTTCAGTTGAATTATTCTTTGTCTGCTTTGAAGAAATGGAGGTTTTCGAGCTTTAGCTTTAGAGTCTTTGTATCCACTCTTCGCTCTGCCTGGACCACTTTCACATGATTCTTCTTATTCTTTAGATATCAGGTAAAGTGTCACAAACTGAGAGAGGTGTTTCTTTACCATCCTATTTAGAAGATCTCCCACTTTGAAATTCTGTTTTCCTTCTCTAGACATCTGCTTATTTCTCCTACAGTACCTCCCATAGCCTTTGGGTATCTTGTTTGCCCATGTGTTTCATTGCTTATTTTGTGTTTCACCAATTTCTCATAGTTTGTCACTGAAACCCAACTGCCTGTCACATTAGATTATTAATAAATAATTTTTGAATGAATGGATGAACATACTATTTCCCTTCCTTGAGGAAGTTATAATTCACTTTCAGAATTTATAAATGCATTAGTTTTCATGTAGAGTCAATTGATATATAGATTACTGGTGATAATTGCCTTCTTAACACTTTCATATTCCTTACTTTTAGCATGAAAGAATTCTGTTTTAAGCAATTTCTATAGCCCTTCAGTATATCAAACTTCTAAATTTTTTGTCTTCTTTCTCCCTGAATAATTCCAATCGATATTTATAGAGAAAACACTTAGCTTGTTACCCCCAGCTGTTTTCTCATTTTCACTCAGGTTCTTACCTCTAGGTAGATGCTTTTCCTGTTTTAACCACCACTGAACACTTTTAACACCGCACAAATCAAAATGCAAATTTTCAAAGCCAAAGAGGCTTCTTTATCCTCCTTCCACCATTTGAACAGCCTGTCTACACAAATTTGTAGAAGGTAGTAAAGATAAGACAAAAAATGAGTTTGAGTCAGGGGGAAAGGTGTTTAATCCAGAAAGCTCTTCTCAGGTGACTAAAATCACAGCATGAGTCAGTGCATTTATTAAGATGCTGCATAGCCAGTTGAAATAGATCATGTTTTTATATCACCAGCCATGCCTTTGGCAAATAAACATGACCATAGACACTCAATTTTAACTTTAGAGATGCCATTTCCAAACTTTCAGTGATCTTTAACACAAATTCCAGAATAGCACAGAAATACATGATCAGAAGTTGTATCATGTTATATCACAGACTTCCACAATAAAATTCATTAAAACTAAATTGCCTTTGGAGATTCAACGAATTGATGTATAACTTATCTACTTGGCTATTCTTTTGTATCATAGAGAATATAAGCAATGTTTCCTTTTGTATTCTGTACCAATCTGGTGGGCCAGGTGGGCAGTCAGATCCCACTGTTGGTCAATAGATTGACCATATTACTCCATGTTATACTTCCCTATAGTTAGAAAACATGTTTACATTCACGATTTCATCTAACCTTTGGTCCATCAACAGGCACTCAAGGACATAAAGACCTTGTATTAGTCAGGGTTCTCCAGAGAATAAGAACCAGTTATGTGTATATGTGTGTGTATGTATGTGTGTTTAACTGAGTGTAATATATAATGGTATATGTAACTGAATATAGTATTGAATATTATTATTGAATATATATCAAATAATATAATGTTGAATATGTTATATATATATGTTGAGATCTTGGCCCCAGAAAAAGGAAGAGCAAATTGTAAACCAAGGAGAATGAAAATGAAAATAGCCATTCCCATTGCCAGAGGGGAGCTGGTTAGGGAAAGACAGAAAGCAAAGGATAAAACCATTCCCTTTGTGCTTCCCTTCTTTCCTGCTCCATCTACAACATCATAATTTTAGCAGTAGAAACACGAGATAAATTTTCAGGAGTTCTAAGACAAGAATGTTTGTTTCTCACTTCCCTACGTATATATTAGACAAATTTCAAGGTTCCCTTAGAGGCAGTGCTGTTTACAACATGTGGCCACTCAGGTAGCATAACCACTTGAAAAAGGGCAAAAACAGACTCCCCATTTTCCATAGGACTTTATAGTTTTCCTTTAAGCCTTAGAGAAGAAAGGCGACATATAGCTTGGATATGCTTTGACTTGCCACCTCACACCAAAGAATATCCAGTTGGGTAAAAGAGCCCTAGAGAAAGAAGAAAGGGGAGCAGTGATGCTTCTGCAGTATCCACAAGGCCATGAGGCTACAGAGAGGGTCCCTGTTGGGGTCTGAAGGCACTGAATATACCACACGGCACAGTAGTAGCCTGCCTAGCCCATGAGGGAAGAGCATCATTAGTCTGTCAAATCAGGAAACAGGTTATAAGTTTCACTTACTGTAAACATCAGCAGCTATTGTCAGCTGGGCATTAGAGTAAGAGATACTGCACTGGAGCCCAAGATATTTCACAAGAAACTATACACAGGGAAATGAAAGCCAGAGTAATGGACAATATCATCTCTGCAGAGTGTGTACTATGGGAAAAGGGAGGCATAGAAGAGAGCTCTGGATTTTGAATCAGGTGTACCCCCCCCAAAAAAAAGTATTCTGAATAAGGAGTGTCTAACTGTATTGAGTGCTACTGACTAATGATGAAAAATCTCCATTGGACTTGGAATTTGGAAGCTATTAGTGACCATAATAAATACAGATTTGATGAAGGAATTAATCAAAGACAGAGTGAAGTAGCTATTGAGTAACTGAAAAAGTGAAGGATGGATAAGGAAGTAGAGGCAGCAGCTATTGGCCTTTCAATAAACTTGAGTGAATGGGAGAGAAATCAGGTCATTCTTGGAGAAGAAAGTAGAGTAAGACAAGTTTTTTTTTTTCTTTTTTCTTTTTAAGGATTTTATTTATTTATTAGACAGACAAAGATCACAAGTAGGCAGAGAGGCAGGCAGAGAGAGACGGGGAAGCAGGCTCCCTGCTGAGCAAAGAGCCCAACGACTAGGATGTGGGGCCTAATTCCAGGACCCTGGGATCATGACCTGATCTGAAGGCAGAGGCTCTAACCCACAGAGTCACCCAGGTGCCTCAGACAAGGTTGTTTTTTGTTAGTTTGTTTTAAGGCAGAATCCTGAGCATATTATATTGTTTGAGGGGAAGAAACCAGAACATTGACAGAGTAGGTAGTATTCCCCATAGACTCCGAGATAAGCTGGAAAGGTATCATGGCCTTTATTTTGCAAATTAAAAACCTGAGGCTTTACACTAACTGGCTTGTTGAAGGTCACAGAGCTGGATGATCCTTCTGGGCAAGGAGTGAGACATTTTTATTCAGTCTTTTTCTCTTCTTTCATTATATTGAATATATTCTTATGCACACTGGTGGATGCTGTGACTGCTTAAATGACTCTACTATTCCATTCCACTTAATTGGATTCATGCTCCTGAGGATTCCAAAGTAACACCTGAAGTTTTCCTGATCTTTGAGTATGAGGGAGTCATAGCTGTAACTCTTGTTGCTGTTTGTGAATTTCTTTTTCTGCTGTTACTTGTTACTATGTAAAAGAGTTACATAGCTGTAACTCTTGTTGCTGTTTGTGAATTTCTTTTTCTACACAATGGAGGGCCACAGTTTTGTCCTTCCTAATCTTGGGCGGAAGCAAAACATGATGCTCAAATCTTGTAGTCTTGGACAATGAGTAAAAGAGGATGAGTGACTTTTCCAGTTCTTGGTGCTGGGTCAACTAAACAGAATTCTTTACTCCTTTCATGAGTTTGAAGAAAACTACAGTGGTCTTTTCTAAATGTAAAGAAATTAGAAGGAGAATGGGGTTGACATTATCAATACTAATTTTTAATATAAACTAACAAGATGTAACACTTACTAAGTCCTGGCCATGTGCCAGGCATATTAGGGTGATAGCCCTTAAATATTTCATTGGATCCTTTCAATTTTCTTAGGTACAATATGTTTCCTTCAAAGGAGTAGAGATTTAAGTACTGATTTAAGATCCTCACCCTACCACTTACAAGTTATGTGACTTTTGGTCAGTTATTTAACCTCTGGTGCTTCCTGGTCCTTATCCATGGAATTTGAATGGTGATGATAAACCTTTTTTCATGGGTTGTTATTAGGAGAAAATAAGTTAACATTTAGAGTTTAGAATATAAAAATGAACAATATCTAAGTGTTTATAAAACAAAATATCTTTTTTATTTAAAATAAAGCACATATTCTTTCCATTCTACCAGTCCAAAACTACGTATCAGTTTCCTGACTCTCTTGTTGGAATTGGTAATGTATTTTCCCAGAGCAAAATAAGCAATTTTAATTCTTACAGTAGTATAATTCAAATAAATCATAGATTAAATACAGTTTTGTGGACTATCTAAAAAGCTACTGACCATGCATCATAGTAAGACCTGGAATATATTTTCTTATAGAAGCAAAAACAACTAGCAAAGAAATCTTTCTTGTGGAATGGGTTGGAGATTGCTTGTTGATTACATATAGTGAATGGGAAGAAAGGATAATACCTTCCAGGGAGTTCTCAGTGAGATAGGTTCTTTGTTCCTGTTCACCTAGTTCAGTTCAATTTTTAATAGCTGGAAATACACCTAGGAACCACAGCAGAAGATTAGCTGAATGTTCAAGTGAAAGTGCAGGGATAGAAGGACTGACTTCTGCTCCGTAAAATTTTCCCCTCTCGTCTTCACTGAATTGTATGTTCTGTTGGTTTCCGAGTAACTACAGTCATTTGGACTTACATTAGACTATCATTTTGATGGGATTTTTTTTTTTTTGCTTATTTGTTTTTTTTTTTTTTTGACTGTGGACAACATCTATTTTCCATGAAATCCAGAGATTCTACTGCCTCAGCCACGTTTGTAAGTGTCTTTTACTATTCCTGTTTTCCTTACCAGTTGAGTTCTTATATGAGAAAATGCTTGAAAAATAAAAAGCACTACAAAACATAATGTTTACTTTTATCATACTATTGTTCTTTTCTATGTTTAAGAACTCTCCTGGGATAAGAGGTACTGAGTTTACTCTAAATTACTCTGAAAGTAGGAATCAGCTTGAGAAATTACTGAGCTTTGAGAAATGGAATGGTTTTTCTGCTTCTGAACTATGTTTCCACTGAGGGTACTATGAAGGTCAGGAGAAGAAAGAAGAAACTAGTTAGGAAAATAAGCAGAAATTTAAATGAATGAAGTATGCTTTTGTCTTCTGGAAAATCTCTGAAATGCCCAAATCTCTGAAATGCCCAACACATGTTCAGTTAATCTAATAATAATTCCTAAATGTCTGATTTGGTAGCATATAGAAGAGTTAAACATACATCATTTCTTTCACTGACATACTGAATATAATAATTTCATTAAAAATAAATTCCATAATATATAAATTTTATACATCATTGCCCAAGAATAAGAGCACATTAACAACTTTAATGATTTAGTCATATTCATGAATTATTTTCAGGAATCTATGTATTCTAAGTTTCTGTACATATGCATTCTCTCCAAACAAAATATAGTGAGCTCTTAACAGTTTACTGTGTACATGTGTATACTTAGGGTGAGGTAGAGCATAATAAACATAAACATAAACATAATGTTTATGTTTCTAGTTTACATTCCAGCCTGAGAGAGGAGAGTGATGTAGGGGTATTTATTTCCCAAAGTGTCTTTCTGTTAGTGGGTTATCGGTTGACTGTGCCCCTATAGGAAAGGCTGACTTCTGTCAGGAGGCCTTCTCCTTACAGCTATGCCCTTTAGCTTCCAGTAATATCTTCCTCCCATTGCCTCTTTTAGACCTGTATGATAGTACTTTTTTTCTATTATTACTTGCCTCAGTGTATTACACTATTTGTTGGCAATGTCTTTACACCTTCACACATTCTTGGAATAATCCCTTTAGTAAAACCCAAGATTACTCCATTTAAATGATCTGTCCTTTTCCTAATGGATCTGTTTTTTGTATAAGGAATGGATTCCCCCAGAGTACTGAGTTTTGGGGTAAAATCTTCAATGCCCTATCTTCTTTTGTTCACTTTATTGCAGTAGCCTCCTCTTGGTTTTCCTGCTTCTACCCTTGTTCCACTGAAGTCTGTCTTCAACAGAGGAACCAGAGTGATCTTGTTAAAATGTAAGAAAGATTTGATCATATCTCTGCTCAAAGCTCGTGCAGGGCTTCAAATCTGAAAGTTCAAGACATCTTCTTGGTCTCAGAATCCTAACAATCTTCCTCAGTCCATGGCTCTCTCACCCCTGCTCTAATCTCCCTTCCTAGCAAGTCTGTCATATATTGCCCTGCTCTAGATCTTTCACTGTTTCTTAAGGACACCAGGCATTCTCCCTGTGATGGATTTCAGCACTTGCTCTTTCTAACTGCCAGTAATGCTCTTCTTTCTCATGGCTCCTTCACTCATCAATCAAATTTTAGCATCCAAATTCGGACTTTCCTGAACACCCTATTTAAATAAAATGCTATCCTGCCTCAAGCTTCCTCACACAGTTATTACTTTTTTCTCCAAAGAACATATCACCAATTAACATAATTATTTTATGTCATCTCTCCCTTAAAAATGTATAAAAATTGGTTTATTTTTGTTTATCTCCATACTCTGAATGCCTAGAACAGTGCCTTACAAATAGTAGGAACTTACTACATAGTGATTGAATGAATGAATGGGTACAGATTACTCACTGGAGTTCAGTCACATTTTGTTCAGGTCACAGTGATTTTAATTGTAGCCTAATATTGATTAAACTAATCAAATCGATCATCTAAGAAATTCTTGAAACAGTTCTATGCTGAAAATTTTAGTGATCTTGATACTTATATCTTTTTAATATACACAAATAGGCAAATTACAAGTCTTAATTTACTCTTAAATCAGCAGTTGAAGATGATGTAAGCCAAGTGAATCAGTAGACCTAGATTTCTGAACTAGCTCTACTAATAACTTGTATTGCATAACCTAAAGCAAAGTTTCTTTAATTTCTCTATGTTCCAGTTTCCTTAGCTGTAAAACTAGAGGATTAGATGATTCCTAAGTTCTATTCTTCCTTTGAATTTCTGAGAGGTGGTTACATAAAATACCTTTTGAATATATGTTTATATATTTTAAAATGTCACCTAAAATTATAGTGTAGTCAATGCTAAGTATTACTGTTAAGTGACATCTACAGGAAGCACATAGAACTTGTCTTTTATCTTCTTTGTTAACCATATATCAGTAAAACTTTTCCTGGCAGATAAAAATAGATACAATATTCAGAAGACCAGTGATCTCAGATAACTATAGATTGGAACCAAAGTATAATTCTGAGTTAACTATTTTCACTAGTATAATGAGAATATATTGAAATGTGTATGGATTATGCCATGACAGATGAAATGTGTCAGAATTTTAGATTATAGTACAATGAATATTTTTGTCTTTTGTATTTCTAGAAAATTGTTGAGTACCATCTCACAGATTTTCAATCTAAGCAAAGACTTTAAATGATCTTAAATGAATAGTTTAATTTGAAGATGAACCTTTTATATTTGACATATTTTCACCTTTAGGATTCAAACTTGACTCCTGAGAAATTCATGCAAAATTTATAGAAGTCTCCAGATGGTTCTCTTTATCTATTTATGGATCTGAAAATATGACGCCACAAATTTCTAAATTTTTCTCAGTGCCTGTATTGTGCCAACACAGCAAAAATCAGATGCTATTTATCACTTTAGAATTTTCAGCACCAGAAATGTTATTAATTTTAATGAAAAAACCCTGTTACACCTTGCATGGCGTTGACCTTTTGAGCTCTCAGACAAAATGTACCACATAACCATAAGGTGGTATTATTGTTATATGGAAATGAAATAGAATTTCTTATTCTTTTGTAATAGCATGAGAGACAAAAGTATTTGCATCTCCTGTAATTTTTTTTTCTGTGAAAAATGTTAAGAGCAATATTCATTTTGGGAATGAATATTTCCTATATATTTATAGGCACATTTTCTTTGAAGTTATTGGTAGTAAAAACAAGTAAAAACACACAATTATTTGCATGCTTCCAGCAGGAAATCATGCTTTTCTTGCATTCATTGTCTCATCTTCTTCAATTGTTTTCAATAAAATTTGAACTAAAATCATTAGTTATTAATATACCCAACCCTATAAATGTCTTTTATCCTCTTACAAAATAATTTTCTTATCCTGCAGCAATTCATCTTGATTAGGAAACTGAAACAAATTCTCAACTGAGTAAAAGATACAGTGTCTGCTCGTCAGGCGTTTGGACAGTGGAAAATTCTTTTGTTTGGAAAACAAAGAACTCACAATTTGAAGCCTCTTATAGCTTGATGATATTTGTTTCCATCATGCCATTTTACTTATTGCACAATACATTAGAGAATGCTTTCTACTGGCTTCAGACGTGGTCTCATAACAGGCACCGTTCAGAGAAAAGACTCTACATGCATCACAATTTCTTCCTTGCTGCTGCTGTTTCGTATGCACTTAGGTGATACATCCATCCTCGTTAGGAACCACTCTTCCTTATGGACAGAGTATTCCCAACAATCAATCAAGCCAGTTCTTATCTTGGATTTAAAATATCCTCACAACATTCATTCTCACAGTTTCTCTTTCTGTGGTTCCCAATTAACCCATCTTTGCTTTTCTGTTTGTTTTGTTTAGAATAGTGCCTCCTACCTTTATTTATGCCAATAGAATGCAACAGACTATGGGTAGGAGGAAGAAGCTCATAGAAAAGGCCACATTAGGAAAGGGAATTGCCAAATACTGGATTTAAAAATAAATAGAATCTTCAAAGAGCAGCTCTTTTTAAGAAAATATGTATTATTATTGCTAGTACCATAGACAGTGACTGTTTTATACTTCTAGTCATCTACCATTCAGTATTTATAAAGCATACTTCTGCTTTTCAGGAAGATTAGATATTTTAGAACTATTATTTTTATAATTTCACAAGAGCCTCCTCAAAGAACTACATTACAAGTTAGAAAATAACCTGATGTGGAAAAGGGAACAATGACACATGCATTTAAGAGATTGTGTGATACAGTGGAGTAAAAGTAATTAAGGGATAGCAGACATGGGTTGCATTTTGATGTCTGTCACTTGTTACATTTGGCATTGAGGAGATTCTGTGGTCCCTGTGTTCTTTAGTTTTCATACCTAGCAATGAAAGAAATGTCTGCTTTGCTCCACCTTTTATGTTATTTGAGAATTTATTGATAATATTTGTGAAAGCACTTCAAAAGACAAAATGTTTTAAAGTATTATCTTTAAACATCATTTAAAACTCTGCATTCCTGTTTATATACCACCATGAAATCACTTCCTTTTCTCTCTGCACATATATAAAAATTGCTTTTCTTTTTTAAGACTATAATAAACAGTTGGAAACTCCTCTTGGGCCTCCTTAATTCCAGGCTCTCTCTCCTTTTATCTATTGATTTTTGTTGTTATTGTCAGATTTTGTGTCAGTTGTCTCATGCCACTTTTAAAAATCCCTAAATCATAGTGTCACCAGTAATTTATAACAAACTACACATGGTTGGCTTTCAGTTTCAAGATAGTCACACCAGTTCTACTACATTACAATACACACGTGTCTCAAGAGCCCCTTTCTAAAGCCTGTGATCTACTGGGTTGTGGCCTAATGCTCATTTCCTATACAAATATATCTTTTTTTTTTTTTTTTTGCTTCTTTAATTTTTCACTCAAGTTATCTATGGATAGGCCAATTCTTTGTAACAGTTTAATTTTCCTGATCACTACTATTTAGCCAAAGATGATGGGGTTGTAATTTAGATTAGCCTCCTGTATCTATTCCTCTTTACCACTCTCAAGCCTGAGAGGAGTCCTTTCATCAGTTATGTTGATTGGATGAGACAGGAAACTTTTCCCACCTTGGAATCCTGAGCAAAGTATGGCTCTTTCATTCTGCACTCTGAGAACATGTATGATTTCCTCTACCTAAATCTAGTGGTCAAATGTCTTTGAAATACTGTTCCTCCCATTCAAGGTTTATTAACTCTCAGTAAGTTTCCTCCCTCATGAATTGAGTAAAGAAGATAATTCCTTGAGAATGCAAGAATTCCTTCATCTCAGTTTAGGTGTGTTTTAACAATATTGGTCAATTTCTATTATGTTATTATATTGTGACATAAAACTGGCATTAGTTACCACAAATGATCACAAATGAAAATTATGATGACACAGTTGCTTCTTTTGGATCATGATATTTTTAGTATTTTAGAAGAGTGTGTTTCCCTAAATTATTCATAAATTATTTTATCTCTATACTCAGTAGAATCACATTTTCTAAGATCGTTCCAAAACATACTTTACAATGCAGTTCAGGTGGAATATTCTTGCATTCTTGGCTGCCCATTTCCTGAAACTTAATAGTTACTCACCTTAATCCTGTGAGTTCAATGTTCTGTAAAGTATATTTACTTCAGATGAAGATTGCTTTTCTATAAACATCCATGTGTATCATTTTCGTTCTCTGGTGAGTTTGACTTTATTGCTCTAAGCAAATACTCCTTGATTTCATTTGTAAAATATTTCTGAAGAAACAAAGATGGCTTTGAACATATTTTCGTTTTCTCCCTTTTACTGAGATTATAATGCTTTTGAACAGTTCTCAAATGAATTTCACCTTTCCTTTTTGTCTATTTCAAAGAAAGGAAGGCTTTGAAGAACAGTTTTTTTTTTTCTTTTTTAATACATCTAAAGCTTCTGTTACACATAACTGAAATTTCTATTTAATACTTTGGATTTTCACTGAGAATAGCCTATGCTCAATAGAGTCAGAGGGAAACAAACCTATTAATAATTATTCCTATTCTCCATGGGGGCTCATGCACCACTCAGCTGTCACCCTCGCTTCTCTGAACACAACAGAGGTACAACAGAGTCCCAATTCAAGCACAGTTTTTGCGTGGGGTACGGGGATGACCAGTATGCATAAAGTTGGTACCATTTTTATTTTCATGAGTTATAGGTTCATGAAAGAAATACTATGGGGGCAGAAAATGGGGGACATGAGAAGCCAAATTCTCTTTTACTTCTTCTATGCCTTTCTAAACATACCTGACTAGGGAAAAAAGGAGAATGATAGTACTCTTTTACTGTGGTGATTATCAAAAGCATGAGTCTACTTCCTCATTCTTCATTTTTGTAAGAGAAACTGAAAATGTAAGAACTATTTTTATAGAGTGCAAGACTCATGCTATAGCTACCCTATACTTTCTGGGAATAGCTTTCTGTTTTTCCTCTTTAATTAAAAAATGTATTATTCAAGTTATATTAAGACTGTGAGTTCCTGTTCAGTGGCAGTTCTACATAGGCATCTTATGTGCCAGCAGAATATATTAACCAAGTCTTGATTTTTAAAATTAAAATATGATGGGCTATGAATTTATATTAAAAAAAAGAAATTATAAGTTGCTTTGGAATAAACCTTGTATATAGGACACTTGGGGATAAGTTTTAGACCTACTAATTAATTTTAAATTTGAGTTGAATAATGGCAGTAGTTCATACAAATACATGGCAATGTAAAAGTATAAGTTTCAGTTGTCCTCGTTTTCAATATTTATATAAGTCAAAACTTGCATTCATAAAACTAAAGTACAGAAAATGGATGTTGCAGTTCTGTGACACTGGCTACAGAGAGGAGACGAAAAGACTGTAACATTTTAAAGTCATGCCAGGGCCAATGACATCTTCCACTCACATTCATTCTTCTTGCTTCCTGTTACCAAAAAAATAAATAAAAATAATCATGTATCTTCTTTCCAATAAATTCTTCTGCATTTCCCTATAATGAATAAATAAATTCCAAAATGGGACCATGTATCCTGGACTTACCTTTTTAGTAATTTTGACTTACTCTTCTCCAAAAACAGAAACAAAAGCAAAAACAAAAACAAAACAAAGCAAAAAAAAAAATTAAAAAATTACACACACACACACACACACACACACACACACCAAAAACCAACCAAACAAAAAGCCTTCTGTTATCAAATAGTTATATTTATTATTGCCCAACATTTTCCCTCTGCATTAGCTTTGCTTAAACCAGAAATTCAAAGCTTTCATACACACTTATGTCCTACATAAACACTCCTCATTACATATCCTCAATGAAAGACCACTCTCTTCAAGCATATGTTCAAATTCAACATCATACGTGAAGCCACCCTGATCATCTCTCCCAGTTCATACTTCTGAGCATTCGTTTTGTACCATTTCTGGTACTTATCCTATATGACCTAGTATATTTCAGTTTACATATTTAGTCAACTATATTTTTAGTTCTAGGGAAAAGGGCACCAAGATCTTAACATCTCTAAATTCCCCCAGCACTTAAAATAAAGACCTCTAGAAAAAGTGTGGGTCAAACAATTAATTGCTCTTGAATGCCTCTGAATAGCTTGATTCCACTAATTATAAATGAAAGATAGCCTTATTATTTTATAATTTATAATTTGTAATGCTTGCATACTATTAAATCCATTTAGGAATTTAGCCCTTTCAAAAAAATTATAGATTAATTTTACTGTCCCCCCCCTTTAGTCTACATTTCCACATATAGTCCACAACAACTTTAACTCTTTTTAAGTGACTCTACCACTCACTTCATTTCTTCATTGACAGACTTTCAAAGGATTCCTGTGTTTACAAGATTTCCAATGATCTCAACTAACCCTCTCTCTCTTCTAACTACTCTTTGCACCTCTCCTTCTTCTCCATTCTTACTCTTCTGGGCTATTTGGGCTCTTCATCTTCACAATATAATTATTTTTACAACAAAGAATAAGGCAAGAATGTTCTTTAAATCATTGTTATTTAGCATTGTTCTGATTTGCCCGCTAATGTAATTAGTAAAGAAGTTACCAGCTAGTGAAATTAATAAAGAAGAAGAAAAAAGAGACAAAAATTAGAAAGTCAAATGTAAAATGATTACTGCCTACAAATAACATGATTGTTCATTTGTAAGTCCTGAGATAATCAACTGAATTTTTATGAAAAACAAAAGAGAATTCAGTGAGTGTAGGCCCAGAGTAATATAATTGCCTTCATATAAATTGTCTTTGTTTTGTTTATTTTTTATCAAGAGAATAATTGACAATTCAGATATACAACATTATGATCTGTTATGTGTATATAGTGCAAAATGATCACAATGAATTTAAATTCCATCCATCTTCATCCATAGTCACAGAATTTTTTCAAGTGATGACAAATTTTAAGTTCTACTCTTAGCAACTTTCAATTATGCAATACCTTTTATTTTTTATTTTGTTTTTTAGAGAGAGACTGCATGAGTGGTGGGTAGGGGCAGAGGGAGAGGGAAAATCTTAAGCAGATCCACACCCAGCATGGAGCTCAACATGGGGCTCAATCTCAGGACACTAAGTGAGCTGAAATCAAGAGTTGGATGCACAATGACTGAGCTACCCAGGCAGCCCTTTAATATAATATTATTAGAATCATTATGCTGAAAAAAAAAGAATCATTATGCTGTATGTTATGTTTCCATGACTTATTTATTTTGTAATTGGAAGTGTGTACCCTTTGACCCCTTTATGTATTTCTCCTATTCTCAAACCCCTGACTCTTGACACTGCCAATCTATTTGCTGTGAGTTCTTTTTTTTGTTTTGTTTTGAAACAAGAATTTATAAAATATAACAAAACATTTTTAAAGCTTAATTTTTAAAATTTATATATTTTTTGAGTATAGTTGACATGCAATATTACATTAGTTTTAGGTTACAGTACAGTGATTCATAACTCTATGTTAAGTTGTCCTCAATACACATGAAGCCACCATCTCTCACTATGCAGTGCTTTTACAGTATCATTCACTATATTCCTTATGCTGTAACTTTCGTCTCTGTGACTTATTAATTCCCTGTCTCCCACTCCCATTCACCCACTTTACCTACTCCCCACCTCCATCCCTCTGACAACTATCACTTTGAAGAAATAACATTTTTAATAATAGCAACAGAATGACTAAAAGAAAAGACTAATCAAGACCTAAATGAAGAAAGTTTAAAAACATTACAGAGAAAGTCTGACATTACAGAGATGCATGAAAGGATATTTTGACATATGGAAATCATATCATGTTCTTGCCAAGAAAGACAAGAAACCATAAAGATGTCAGTTCACCATGAATTAATCTATACATTGAATGTGATCCCAATACAAATATCTGTAGGATAAATTTATGGAACTGAAAAGGCCAGTTTAAAAACAATGTCAAGAAATGAGATATTTTCCCCAGGGTCACTGTGGTGCCCTTGCCTGTGTTACAGTTTTACCCCATCCAAGTGAAATTTATCTTCCTGTAGAGCTAGGAAGACTCTACCTCCTTTAGGAAACTTTCTTCCCTTCTTTCTACCCTCAACTTATAGTACAAGTCTGATTCTTTCACTCTTTATTCAATACTTTCTGCTACTCTTAGGCATGCCTTCTTGTGACTTTATTTCTGTTCTCCACGTAAATGTTAAGTGTAAGTACATTGTCTTACATATTTCTATATGTCTCTAGGTTGCCTCTCCTGGTATCTGAGTAGGTTTTAGAAATTTGCAGTGGAAACTTTTATCCTACTTAATTATGAGTTGTTTCTTTGATTTTGTTCTTTAAAATGTCTCACAGAAATTAGCAGAGTCGATCTTAACCAAATTGAGCCTGAGTTTTAAAATTTGCCACTCTCTTCCAGATGTTCTGAAGGGCTATGTTGGGTAAAAGTGGGCCTAGGAAACGGCATATGGTGTAGAAGTCTGGGGTTCAAACAAGCCTGGCCACTGCATGGAAGAATGGGTGCTTATTTTAGTCCTATTTCGGGAGCAGATAAAAAATAGAATCTTCTTTAATAAAGCCAGCCTCAAGTGGCTCCATGTTCCCTGGTTATCATCTGGAAGTTAGACAATGAGGAGAAAAGGTAGAAACTGAGTGGAAGAAGTGTGAAACTTAGTGGCAAGGAAGAACAAAGAGCTGAAAACACAACCAAGGGGAGCCTGGGCAGCCTTGCTCTAGTTCTGGAATTTAGTGCTGCTCAGTCTCCCCTTCAGATTATGAGTCAAGAGAATGCAGAAGCAAAGATCAATTCGTTCATCATATCCTGCTAGTTTTTAGTCTTGAGGCATTCTGCAAATATTCTTTCCTTTTGATTTTTAGTTTTCCCTTAATCTTCAGGGTTTAAAGTGCTGTAGTCTTGGAATCTAATATCTAAGAAAACAGAGATATTAACAACTGGCAATTTTAGAGCCTGGGCTTTGTGAAATTAGCAGACTTGAATTTGAAATCTGACTTTTCCCACTAGCTGACTCTATGATTGTGGAGTTTACTTAATCTCTTCCATTGTCTCTACTAATAAAGGGAAGAATTAACCTCACTCTGAGAATTAGATGAGATTAGAATCCATTTGTGAAAATGCTGAACATTTTGCCTGACCCATGTATATCAATAAATATTAGCTTAAAGATGCAGCCTTTATTTTTCTAAAGTTCAACACTATTCTGGTTCTCTTAAAAAAATTATTCTCAATGAAAAATTGTAAGAGCAGGTGCCTTGCTTCTACTTGTTCCTAAAATTCATCAAAAATCTTTTTCATTTTTCAGAGCATTATATATAGTAGTAAATTTATTTAAGAGTCAGGAGAAATATTAATATCCCACTTTTTAACTAGCATTTTCATTAGAGTTTAAATTTGTAGGTTACTACAACTTCTTAATTATACTCTGCTGAATTTTAATGTAATTGTTTTCTCATGGCAATAAAATAAGGGCAAACACTTATTCAGGGTGGTACCTAAAACAAAACAAATAGAATCCTGAAAACTTTCTCCTTTTCAAAATCTAGCATGAATATTAGTAGGTGCAGCCCATTCTCCAAGCTTCTTATTTATAGTCTAGATAGTCTTATGGATATGGTGTCTGGGAAAAGTCACAGGTGTTTTCTGTAGCCCATGATTTTCATCTATCTAAAGGAAGTAATTAATACCCAATTGCTGAAGCATGATGGAGATCAATTAGATATTGATAAAAGTCTTTAAAGATACAAAATGCTATAAGAGCTAAGTGTTTCTTTGCTTGTTAAATTACTCACAAAATGTAGAGATTTTCTAGGAAAAGTACTTAAACTATTGGAATGTTATTGCTTAATTTCAGTAGATAATTAAAATATGCAGTATCTGTATTATAGATTTTTTATAAGAATGATAGCTCTTTTAATTAGAGGATTGAAGAGAGGTTAAAATCAAGTTTCCATTGATCCTTAATGATCACATAGCAGATGTGTTTCTTTATAAAGGTTATTGCAAATGAGAAATGAAGAATCCATCAGTCTATGAAGACTGGCCATCCTTTTCCTCACTTCTAACCCTATGTCCAACACTACTCTTCTTTGGACACCTTACTAGTTTTCACTTAATACAAATTTCTTAGCAAGTTTAATTATTTGTTTTCCTGGTCCCTAACAGCCAGCACAGGGAAAACAGGAGAAACATCGTTTGATGTTATAACAGAGAATGAAGACACAAATATTAACAGATTTCAGTACACTAGGTGATGGTTGTGCTGCCATGTTCAATGGCCTAAGGAAGCAGAGACATTA
The DNA here is from genome assembly GCF_020171115.1 of Neogale vison. NCBI lineage: Eukaryota > Metazoa > Chordata > Mammalia > Carnivora > Mustelidae > Neogale > Neogale vison. The sequence continues at coordinate 166,430,073 of NC_058094.1, forward strand.
GTGAAATGCTTTAGTGGCATATCCATCAATAGTAATTGAAAATAAAACGTGTAGAAGCCGTAGTGTTGGAAAGGTTTAGTTTCAGAGTCTGAGACATTTTGCCTATGGAATACCCTTTTGTTTTATGATGTCCCATACCATGACACTCTGTTGCCATTAACTATGCTTAAAACAAACAAAAAAAGAGCTCTGTATTTCATGTTATGAGTACAGAAATAGTAAAGTGTTTTTTTTTTAGAGTGTTCCTTTTGTAGCCCAAATGTAAGCATTGATAGTGCCCATGCATAGCTCCTCGCTGACTTCATCCCTAATTAGCCAAGCAGAAATCTGAGGAAGAGGAAGAGAAAGTGCATGTGTGTGTTGCACACATTCATGTGGTGAGAAACATGTTTTGAGGTAGCATTGGAGGGTGTTTTGGGTAAGGTTGATTTGGCTTTAAGTCCTCAGATCCACCAGTCAAGTAGTTGAGAGACCTTGGTCAAATAACTGAAGTAGTTTCTTGGGTAAGATGGAGGTAACAAAAGAATATATTTTATGTGTTAGCTGTTAGGAGACCTTGTGTTTCTGTTAAAATGATTAACCAAGTATCTAGTAAGCACAGAGTAAAAACTTTATTATTATTATTATATCTTGTTAGCACAGTAGTTCTAGTAATAGCCTTGAAAACAATCCTCAGTTTATATTTAGCAGCGTAGAAAAAAATCCACCCTCCATCTGCCCCCATTGTCTGCACACCAGTCTCGAACTGATTAAACCAGTGATTCTTAATTTTATTCCAAGATCAGCAGCTAAGGGAATAGAGAACACTTTTCAGTAATGGGACTCACCAGGTAGTACTACGGAGAAGAGCTTCTCAAAGGTAGCTAGGCAGAGGCAGAGTGAGTTATAGAAACCTGGGAAGTGTGTAGAGTTTCCAATGTTTGTTCATTTTTCTTTGAAAATCTTTAAGCACAATATTCTTGGAGTAGGTCATCGAGAGGATGTGACCACCAGTTGATGCGTGGGTGAGATCTGGGCAGTCGGAGGCTCCTCACCTTCTCCCCTGCCGTTGGAATGTACATTCTGCCTACTGTTCGCATAACTGGAACTGTTTCAAGGATGTAGCTTTGAGAGAATAAGATGTTGTTAAGACCATGTGGACTGAATACATGACTGAACCTCATTCAGACCTCTGTATGAGCCTTTAATATTCTAGTAGGAGCTCTACACATCTTGGGGCTACCCAAGACAATCCTGGTAAGTAATTTTCTTTGTTTCCTAAAACTGCCAACTACCAGTCTGGAGTAGCCTGCCTTTTTATTCAGTTTCTTCTTGCCTTCTGTGTACAGAGAGCAGTTTGAAAACCAACAAATACAAAATCAGGACTTTGAGAAAGTAAAGAAATTATCTCAGGACTAAACCCAAGGCCCACTTTTCAAAGTATTTTGGAAATTCTTTTCAAAATTGCTGGACATTTTTTCATACAGTTCTAGATTCAAGATCCACTTCCAGGAACAATTCCAGAGGCCTTATAATTGTAGAATCATATAGATAGAGTGCTTGTTAAGAATCCTGTAGAGCACAGGTTAAGAGGGCTAGCCTTGGAGCTAGATACTCTCTTCCCAGCCAGGTTTTGTCTCCTACTTGATTTGGCCCTTGAGCAAATTACTTAATCTCCCTGTGCCTCAGATTACTCACTTTAAAACCAAGATATGAATAATTAGATGTTACCTCACAGGATTTTCTAAAGAGTAAATGAGATAAAAGATACTTTAAAAAGCTTATAATAGTAGAATGGTTTCACGCTTATAATAACTGTTCAGCAATCTAACTTATTATTATTGTTATGATGTTGCTCCGTGGTGAGGATATGCTCAAGTACAGCCAGTTAATTGAATAAAGACACTGTATACATTTAAGAGTGATTCTTAATATCCTTATATTAGTATGTTTATGGACAGAGGAATAACCAGAATGAAACCATTGGTTGTACAGTTATGCTTAGGGGGATATCAGTAACTTCAGCTAATGGTAATACCTAACATTTCTCTAGGGCTTTATAGATTACAAATTTTTATGCATTATGCTTGGTAACTTGCAGAGAGCTTCACAGTTGCTGTGTCATTTAGACTTGGCAACAGTCAAGCAACTCTGGTTATTATTTTCATTAAAAAAAAAAAAAAGTGAGGCCAAAAGCAGTTAAGTCATCCAATATTAGTCAAACCCTGGTACCAGTAGGTATACGTCTAATCAAACAAACAAGAAGAGTTACAAGCTACATAGTGTGCTGCTTTTTTTCCCCTTGTTTCTCCATCCCTTCCCTCCCCCTCCTTGTCCCTTCCCTTATCCCCACTCCTCCTCCTCTTTCCCTTCCCTCCCTCTTCCTCCTCCTGTCCTTCCTTTCCTTCCTTCCTCTGTTTATCTTTCTTCTCACCCCACTTCCAAAATATGGATTAAATCTGACCATGTGCCTTGCCCTGAGCAAGATGCTGGTATGAGGTCATGAAATACAGTCATGATCCCTCCCTCTTTGGAAATAACATTCTGGTGTTAGAGCCATAAACAAGTAAGCAAGGAAACAAATCTAAACCCAATGACTACAAGCCTTGATAACAAAAAGAAGCAAATGAGACAAGTGATACGAAAGAAATGAGTTGGGAGCAGGGCTCCTTTAGGCAGAATGATCAATTTGTACTTCTCTGAGGAAGTAGCAACTCTGAAAGCTGAAGGAAAAGGAGAGTCTGTCAAGTAAGGGCCTGGTGAGATGTGCAAGGGTGTTAGAGGCAGACAGGTGTTAAGTTCTTTCAGGACCTGATATCTTTCCTAATGAAGTACCTGAATTGAATCTGGAGTGCAAACCCTCTAGGAAACTGAGAAATTTCCCCTCTCCTCCACCCCCGGGGTTGCTCCCATCAGTGTTACCCTGAATGTCTCTGATTATATTATTGTATGGTTCTAGAAGGGCTACCACAGAATGTCTATTGTGAAGGTACTATCAGTCTATCACAAGTGGGACTTACTCATGTATTAATTTGCTCTCAAAAGGCTTTCCAAAGTCCTTTTCATGTAACTGGTATATTCAAGGAGCATTTAAAGGAGCATTTTTTTTTTTGAAAAAAAAAATTTTATTTTTTTGCTGCTTTGATCTCTAGAGCTTTTTGTTGTATCACCAATGAAATTCCAACTCACTGTTGTCCATACTGAAGTCTAGAGTTTCCTTTCTAGTCTGGTATAGCAAATACAAATCTTTTGAAAAATAATACTGATCCAGACAGGATTAAAAAGAAATCTTATCCCCCAAAGAATGTAGTGAAAATAGAGGAGCACATGGCTAGCTGTCAAAAAAAAAAAAAAAAAAAAAACTTTTTGGCTTTTTTCTCTTCCCAAGAGTACAATGAGCAGGTCTTTCCAGTATATATCTACCAGGTTACTAGTAAGATGCTAGATGAAAACACCTTTAAAATATCTGTATCTGTCAATAAATCCTCAGGCTTATAAATCTGGTGGATATGACATGCTGTTATTATGTGACTTACACTAAGTATTTATTTTGCACCAAGTAAGCCAAGCTCAGAATGCCAAAAGATGTCAATATATTACATTTAAGGTTTCCTGCAGCATCTTTGGCATGTCCCATGAGACATCATCATGTACGTAGCTCTGAATGCAGAGTGATGTAATAAAGTGGGATAAAATACGGCTGCAGAATACAATGATGGCATTACGGCAGGCCTCTTTAGCTTTTTTCATTTTGAAAATTCAGCAGGACTATTAAAGTGTAATGGCACAGAACATCGTGTTTAAAAAAAAAAAAAAGCCACAACCTTGTATGGTAGTCTTGTTTATGGATGATATTTATTGCCTTTGTATTCTTATTGTGTGCTTTTGAAGTCAATTGAAATGCAAGCGCTAATGAAACCTCCACCATAACACATTTATTTTTCCGTACCCCAAATGAGTCTACAGGATGTAAATGACTTGCATATATCAACTGCTCAGGTTTTATTGTTTTGGGTTAATTTATTCACTGTAATATTCTTAATGAAAGTAATGACTCTTACACTAGTTTGTATATTCATTCACATACTACAGTTTTATTAAATCATGCTGGGAAAGTTCACAATGAAGACACCCTAAAATAAAGTTCTATGTTAAGTCAAATATATAAATGTAATCCACTTACCAAATATCAACACTATATATTTTTCTATTTGTTGTTTTTCCTAATTTCAGTACATCACAATTTTAAGTTTAGAGCTGTCTATGATCTAACATATTAGTAATATATTCCTATTACAGAATTTTTAAGAAGAATTTTCAAGTTATCTTTAGCACCCAGAGTTTATTGTGCATTTTATTGATTGTGATGAATTAAACAATCACTTCAAATTTTTGTCCTCAGTGCTTACATTTCTAGGAATATTTGAACTTTAGGCAAAAGCAAACATTTTGGTAGAATTATTGAAATTCCAGACTGGGTAAAAACGGAAGCTTTTCAATATGCAACTAATTTCAAACCATATGTTAGAAAAATAATAAGTCAGTAAATGGGATTGTTGTGTGATACAATTTGATAAAGTAACCCAAAGTATTTTTTTTTTATAAAGCTGTTCCTTTTCATATACCTGATGTCTGGTACTGATAGAACACCTATGAGGCTCTCCCAAAATTTTGCTGAACAACCTACTAATAGTTAACTTCTTGTTACCATCAACCTGAATCCATTCAAAAGCTGGTCCTGTTATTCCCACTTTCTTCTCCAATTATTTATTTTTTTAAAAGATTTTATTGACTTCTTTGACAGAGAGAGAGGGAGAGAGAGAACACAAGCAGGCAGAGCAGCAGGCAGAGGGAGAGGGAGAAGCAGACTTGGCTGATCAAGGAGCCCAATGCAGGACTAGATCCCAGGATTCTAGGATCATGGCCGGAGCCAAAGGCAGACACTTAAACAACTGAGCCACCTGGGTGTCCCCTTCCCTAATTATTTATAATACAGTACTTCTCTTGCAGAAACTTAGTCTTAAAATTTTAGAATTCTAAAAAACAACCTCTGTATAGAAACAAGTTCTGTCGATTATATACTCAAAAGCTATTTCCACTGAGGGTTGCTGGGGGGAGGGGTTTGGGAGAAGGAGGGTGGGGTTATGGACATTGGGGAGGGTATGTGCTATGGTGAGTGCTGTGAAGTGTGTAAACCTGGCGATTTACAGACCTGTACCCCTGGGGATAAAAATATATGTTTATAAAAAATTAAAAATTAAAAAAAAAAGCTATTTCCAAATATGTTTCCTCCACTCCATCTCTACTACATACTTCGGTTCTATGCTTCCATGTTCCCCATTGCAAATAATTACCAAATTGGCCTTGCCAGTATCTTCTACCACTAATCAATCCCTCTGTTTATCTTCCTAGACCATAACTCTGAACATGTAACTTCACTGTTCTAAAATTATAAAGGCTCTTCTCCTTGTAATCCAAATTCCCTAGCCTGGCATGTGCATCTAAGATCTAATTCCAGCCTAAATTTTTAGGCTTCTTTTCACTTCTTTTCATTTATCTTATGCTACCACCAGTCTTGAAATCTCAGCATCCTCAGATTCTGTTCATTGTGATCATTCTCCCAATTTAGACTGCCTTATTGACCTTTGAGGTATACAACTATAGCTGAGGCTCTACTCAGCTTTCTCTGATAAAACTATTGGTAAGTACCCATTTATTTCTCAAAACACCTGCCTCTCCCCCAGCAGTGATCTGTCCAAATTTTCCTTAGATCTATTTAAGCATTAACAAAAAAACTAAAAATCATTTCTGTACTTTAAAGTTAAAGTTCTACGTTAAAGCCCCTTGAAGGTCAATTTCTTGTTTGTTTCTTCTTCAGATCCTTTTATGATGCCCAGCACAAAGCCATGCATGTATTCAACACACATTTGTTGAATTAAATGGAATCAACTGTAAAATACTTTACATTTTTAAAAACTTTAATTCTCCATCTAATGTCTGCCAAATAACCCTGTCTCCTTTAATCTCTTTTCAAAGCCTTATTTTCTGACTTACAAGTTATTTTAATTGCTCTTTCTTGAAGCAGAAGTATAAAGGAAGTAGGGAGATGAAGGAGAGTCATGCAAGATGTAGGTGCTATGAAGGCACCTGGTAAAGTTAAATCTTACATGTGATCTGAAGAGAAAACAAAACAAAAAAAAGACAAAAAACCCCAAAATAAAAAACCCGAGACCTGCCAGGTCTCAGAAGGCTGGTGCATGCTTCCTGCAGTAGAGAGTGGTTTTATCCATTATATGAAAAGCACTGATCACATGGTCAGCCTTTCCATTTTAAAGAAAATATGTTTTCTGAGTTTACAAAGACACTTTCTTCCTGATACTGATTTTCCATCCATGTGGCAGCAATTTTAAGTTCATCTCTGAGTGACAGCTACTGTTGCATCAGTTTGAACTAGTGAATGATAGCTTCCAAAGAAACAGCCAAGAAACCCTTCAAGGTATCAAAAAGCTTTGGTGAATAATCTGTTTTTGATTTAGAACCCTGTAAGAAAAGGGCTTTTTAAAAAGATGTCATGAGTTTCACTGTCCTTTTCCTTCTCTATCCCCCGATGCTGCCTGGGGTATTTATAGCACAGTAATGGTTACATTCTTTGTGCTCAGGGGAGAAAATTTTCATTTCTTTATAAAATTAATCATTCATGTGATAGGATTTTTCTTTTAAAGTCAGTCTTTGCATTTTGATCTTCAACTTAGTTTGACACCAATGCTTTTTTTGTTTTTGTTTTTTTCTAAATGACAGCACTAAGAATTGATGGGAACTTTTTTTTTTTCCCCAACTCTGTGCACCCAAGAGAATCTGGGATGGCTGCCAGTTACAGAAATGGAGGTAGGAGGGGAGTGTGAAGTTATACCACTCATTTTAATGTCCTGATGTGTTTCATTAACAATGTGATCAGAAAAATTCTTTCTTATATTAATGGGATTGTCTTTAGGGTAAGACGCAAAACTTTTTATCTGAGACTCTGTCAAGTTAAAGTCAGACTTTTCCTAATAATAGTGACCATTTAACGTTTGTAGATGTAGGCCCTTTGGTAAGTAGCTTACACACCTTCCTGATACATATGTATTGGGATTTTGATTTTATAGATGAAAACATTTAGGTTAAGTAAATTGCCCAAAGTTACATGAACAGGATCTGGGTTTGTATCCAGGTTCTTTTGGCTCCAAAACCCTTGCTTTTTAAGTACTCCATTCTGCTTGCTCCTACAATGAATTTTTAAGTATTCAAGTATTAAAGATTCACAATGATATAAACAACTTTCTCTTCTCATTCTTTTAGTTTTTCCCATGGGAACATTGGCTGTTGTTTATGGGATATGGCAAAAACTTCTTCAAGTAGTAGTATTAGTCACTAACTATCTGTAGAATTCCTACTTGATGATGCTGACAGTTAATTGATCTACAGCATATCACCATACAGGGTTTTCCACCAATAAGGTATTAGTCTTTTTTTTTTCTTTTCTTTTTTTTTTCTCCCAAGACTTCTTTCCCATTTTAAAGGCAAGCTTCTAGGGTTCTTTTTCATTTCCAAGGCTTTTATTTTTTAACTTATATTTTCCATTTGGGGAGCAGACCAGAATTGTTCATTTTTAATGATGTGCTCTGTGATGTGAAAACTAAAAGCTAGATGGGGGTTTTGCATGATAGCAAGTCTTTTGTTTCAAAGGCTTATATTTGGCATTATTGCATTTTCTTTAAAAAAAAAAATTATCATTTAGAGAGAGAGAAAGCGCACGTGTGAGGGGCAGACGGAGAGGGAGAGAGAGAATCCCAAGCATACTCCCCACTGAACACAGAGTCCATCCCAGGACTCAGTGCTACATCCCTGAGATCATGACCTAAGCTGAAATCAAGAGTCTAAGGCGTAACTGACCGAGCCACCAGGGTGCCCAGCATTAACATATTTTCTTTTTCTTGGTTACCTAGTCTAATTACCTTATTCCTACTGGTATCTACTTACTTGGGGGAGGGTTTTTCTTTTTCAGCTTCCCGTTCTATTATTTTTCCTTATTTTTAAGGGAATCTCTCTCTAATTTTGGAGACGTGATATTGAATAATGTTAAGGAATATATAAAGCCACTGATCTTTTTAAAAATCAGAATTTATTTTTATGTTATGTATTGTAGGCCATCAGTGACTACTAAGACATGGTCTTAGCCAGATTCTAGAATAATAGAAATTTACATGATTATTAAATGAATTGAATGAAAGGAGGATCATAAAGTGAGTTTTGGGCTTTCAGAGAAAGAAGAAAGTAATTCTACCCAAAAGATTGCTAGAGAATTCTTTAGAATAGGTGGCATGCTCCTTGTTTTATATTTTAATTTTTCCATGAAAAATTAAATTTTATCATTAACCTATAGACTAGAGATGGTAGGCTTTTGACAAGTAGGTAGGAGGCACAAGATAGAAAGTATATATTCCATCCATTTTAAATACAAAGTGTAAATTTTACCTTGAGAGGTAAAACACCCACACTTTGCTACTGACATTGTTAATATCATGATAATCAAAGAGAGAAGAAAGCAGAGAAGTTAGGAGGGAGGCCAGGGAGAGTGAGAAGGGCCTGGCAGGGAGGGATGAAACTAAAGCAAACATTTTGGACAACCTTCTTAACCACAACTAAAAGCTACGGTAGGTAGCTGAAGGGAGTGTAGGAATATCTATAGTTTCACCCAGTTTTACAGTGTCTCTTCCTCTACTTTTAACTGGTGACTGCATATACAATTTAAATTTTGTATTTGCAGGCTTTTCCTAGTTGATAATTCTTTCAAGTATGTATACCTGATCCTCCCTTCAATAAGGCAGAGAGAATTAGGGAATTCTCTTTCCAAGTAGTTCTTGGTCATTTAACTCTTAATGTACTCCATTCCAGAGAACAACCCAATCCCTATTCCAGCCAATATTAGCTTGCTCTCAGGTGTCTAACCATTTTCTAAAAACCAATTTTACCATGTCATAGTACTGTGTTGTGCAAATGATAGTTAGCTTATAAATTACAAGTAATAACATTATAGTGTTTTCAGGCTATTCAGATTGGGAACAGCCAGAAACATCATAGAGCTAGTCTGCTATTGAAATAGTAAAATAAATATTTTTATTGAAATGCATTATGTGATTGGGGAGTCATATATTGAAATAAAACAGAATAGGAGCACTTACTCAGTGATAAATTTGACAAGGGAATTTCAGAGCTCCTTCCTGCATAATCACAATACAGGGAGAGATCCTATGATAGAATTTACAGCAATGGTTTAACATTGAATGACTATAATAAAGAAGTATGGAGGCTGAACATTTTATCAGTTATCAAAGGAAACTTGATGCTGCTTGGGCTGTCTGGATACAGGTTATCCTCTTCAATTACAAATGTGGTCCAAAGAAGTTCCTGAGACCCAAAACAGTAAGGGACAGCTCCTTTTTCCTATGCTGAGCCAATGAATAAATGTGCAAAAATAATGTGCACATTTATTTCATGTTTGGGAGGGGGTTAGGAAGTGATTGTAGTTGCCACTACTTTCAGTTACAGATATAGTTAGGAAACAGAAATAAAGAAGAAAACAGCTAAAATATAAAATGAATCATAGAGATACTTGTGGATTTCCTTTTAGTGGAGAATGGTGTGTCTCTGAAAAAAGAAGGTGGGTTCAAATCTGTAACATCTTTTTGAACAGGAAACACTGAATAATGTGTGCTTACCATTCAAACAATGTAGAACTATAAGTAGCATAACAATAATGTTACTGCTGGCTTCTGGATTATTGCTGTTGCAAATCAGGAAATCCTAATAAATGGAGTTTCTTTTTTTTTAAGATTTTATTTATTTATTTGACAGAGAGAGACAGAGAGAGAAAGGGAATTTAAAAAATTAAAAAATAGAAATGTCATATGATCTAATAATTCTATTATTGGGTATTTACTCCCCAAAATGAAAACAATAATTCAAAAAGCTATGCAACCCTATGTTTATGAAAGCACATGATGTTCCTGCTGAGCAGGAAGCCCAATGTGGGGCTTGATCCCAGGACCCTGGGATCATGACCTGAGCTGAAGACAGATACTTAAGGACTGAGCCACTCAGGCGCCCCTAAATGGAGTTTCAAACATATTTTTTGAGGAGACTGCCAAGGGTCCCACCACCTTTAGACCTCCCCATAACAATATTTTATTTTGATTTTATTTAGTCAGCATGTTGTGGACTAAAAAAATTAATCCTATATTCCTAATGAGCTCAAAATCTTATTAAAAACATATTGTTTTGATTTGATTCAGTCAGAACATTGTGGACTAAACTGAGGTTTGCTGGGGGGAGGGGGGTTGTAAAGGGGGGTGGGGTTATGGACATTGGGGAGGGTATGTGCTTTGGTGAGTGCTGTGAAGTATGTAAACCTGGCGATTCACAAACCTGTACCCCTGGGGATAAAAATATATGTTCATAAAAAATAAAAAAGTTTAAAAAAAAAGAATATCGTGGACTGAAATATTAATCATATATTCCTCATGAACTTAAAACCTCATAAAACTTTAAGTGATTATTACAAAACAGTCTTAATAAATCAAGTTTAGCACACATTTCCATTCGAGATATATCATGGAATATTTGATTTTCATCACATCTTTAGGGCTAATGATTTTGAGTTCCCAGACAAAGAAAGGAAAGACACTTTGAGCATGGTAACTCATCCTTTCAAAATTTATACTTTTGTTTCTTTCTGTGCTTGTGCTAAACTGTTTTCAGCTTTACTGGAAACATTCATGCAATTTATGCACAACCACACTGACAGTTAATCAATCATTCAAAACATAGGCTCCTTCCAGCTTCATGCTCTTCCTTTACTCTTTGCATGCTTCCTTCTCTGTTTATGAGACTCTCAACCTTGGTATTAGAAGTGGACTCTTAACGCGTCCAAGTTGCCACAGCACTTGGTTCAGAGATGAGCACGTGCTATAAAATGATCTATTCAGAAAGAATCCTGGTTCTTCTGGTCAGAAAGTTGAAAAACAGATAAGCTTTTCCCTCTATTGGATATAAGTAAGGAATAATAAACTTGAGGTGTTGCAGATAGCTCATTTGTGATAATGGAGACATTTCTCAGCCAAGTTTAAATTTGTATAGAGGGATGCATTATCTTCTTCTCTATAATTTATTTATTTTATGACTGGAAATTTGTACCTCTTCATCCCCTTTACCTATTTCACCCTTCCCCTTCATCAATCCCCCACTGCAACCACCATTTTGTTCTCCATATTCATGAGTTTGTTTCTGTTTTTTTTTTTTTAATATCCTGTGTATAAGTGAAATCATATGGCATATGCCTTTCTCTGTCTGATTTGTTTCACTTAAGATAATATACTCTAGGTCCATCCATGTTGTCCCAAATGGCTGCATAACATTGCACTGTGGGTACACATCTTCTTCATCCATTCATCTATTACCAGACACTTAGGTTGCTTTCATAAACATAGGGTTGCATATCTTTTTGAATTATTGTTTTCATTTTGGGGAGTAAATACCCAATAATGGAATTATTAGATCATATGACATTTCTATTTTTTAATTTTTTAAGAAAACTCCATACTGTTTTCCACAGTGGTTGCATCAGTTTATATTTCCAAAAACTCAGTGTATGAGGATTCCTTTTTTTTCACGTCCTTGCCAATACTTGTTATTTCTTGACCATTGTCATCTGCTCTTTAAAGCTTTGTGTGACTATTTTTTACAAATACCCATTCCTTTAAGAACATACTCTTATTATTTCAATAAATATTTACAGAGTTCAGGAAAGAGGTCTTGGCTGGAGATATAAAACTGGGATTGACATATATGGGATAAGTGAGGGCTTTAGACAGGGTGACATCACCAAGGAAGCGAGTGCAGATAGAAAAGAAGACCAAAGATGGTACTTGTGCTGCACCATCACAGATGAAATAGATGAGGAGGATCCTGCCAGGCACACTGAGAAGGAGGAGTGGTGTGTGGAATAAAAGTTAAGAGAGTATGGTGCCTTGTAAGAAAGCAAAGCAAAATGACAGAAATGAATAACTGCATCCAAAGCAGCAGATAGATGAAACAGAATGAGAACTAAGAAATCAGCATTAAATTTAGTAATATGAAGGTCACTGGTGATATTTACAGAAACAAGTTTGATGGAATTTTGGAGGCAAAAGAGTATGTTTTAAAATAGGGGATGGATGTGGTAGTAGAGACCCCAAATACATGCCTAATGATGTTTAATTATTTTATCACTTACCTGCCACTTGTATAAACAAAACAGCATCTAATGTTAGGGTCGAGGTAGAAAACTAAGAAATTTCTCTAATTTTCCAGGTTTAAATCTTTTGTAAACCCCAGGAGACATATATATTTCCTTTCCTTTAGCATCACTGTTTAGAAAAAATACTACATTGAATTGACTGGCTTAATATAAAACATCTAATATTCTTTAGTTTTTTCATTTTTAACCTTAATATCAGATTTCATGGAAATTCAGAGTCTTTATACTTACATTCTCTCCATAGGAATATGGTAGAGACTATTCAAATAAATGTACTCACTACATGTCCAATTGACATCTCTATAGCTACTTCCCATTTTCTAAATTTTTCATACATTTTCTTTGAATAATTAGTGCATTAGCCAAAAGCAATTTTAAAAAATATTTTTACCTTTTAGCATGGTCTGAGTCCACACATTCCATCTCCTGGGTCTACTCTTCTGATCCAGAGGCCAATTCATGATTATTTGCCATCATGGAAATGTACTAGTCAAGTCAAAATATATGTTATTGACTCCTTGATATTTATCCAAATGAATTGAAAACATGTCCACACAAAAACCTGCACACAAAATTTGAAAGCAGTATGATTTATAATTGCCAAAATGGAAGCAATCTAAAAGTCCTTCAGTAGGTGAATAGCTACATCACTGTGGTACATCCAAACAATGGAATATTATTCAGTGCTAAATAAGAAAGGATCCATCAAGCCATGAAAAGTTGTGGAAGAAACTTAAATGTATATTTTTGTGTGAAAGAAGCCAATATTAAAAGGCTACACACTTATGGTACCAATGATAAGGCATTCTGGAGAAAGCAAAACTGTGGAACAGTAGAAGGAACAGTAGTTGCCATGGGTTCAAGGGAGAGATGTATAAATAGGTGGAACACAGAGGATTTTTAGGACAATCAAATTATTCTGTATGGTACCACAGTGGTGCATAGATGTCATTAGACATTTATCAAAAACTGAAAGAATGTATAATACCAAGACTGAGCCCTAATGTGAATTATGGACTGTGGATGATAATAATGTGTCAGTGTAGGTTCATTTATTCTAATAAACATACCACTGTGGGATGAAGTGTTCATAGTCGGAGGGGTTGTGTATTTGTGTGTGGGGGTAACAAAGGGGTATATGGAAATTCTGTACTTTCTGGTAAATTTTACTGTGAACCTAAAACTGCTCTGAGAAATGAAGTTTATTAATTAAAAAAATAAGCAACAACATATATATTTATATAATATATATATACATAAAATTTCCAGTGCTTGATTGACCATGACTATTCCATCTCTAATGGGTTGTGTTGAATTTCATTTGGAAGATTAAGAAAATCAATTAGTGTTCTCCAAACAGTTTCAAATGGTTAATTTTTAAAATGTGTAATTACATAAAGCAGAATGTTACTTTATTAGTGTTCATTTTGCAGGGGACTATATTTCTCATTTATTTGAAACAGAATTCTCAGTGTATGTTTGTGTGCCACCAACTCTTACCCACAACCAGCTGCTTAAGAAAGGCCTTCCATTTTAAGTGACTCACCGAGTGAGAGTCATAGTAAGTGACTGACTGAGAGGTGTGTAAAAGTTCAGTTGTGAGCCATATTCATAAACATTATATGATGATCTAGATGTAGATGGTTTGATTCAGTGTGAGAAATGTCATGTAACATTTTGTCCTGAGTGATACAAAAGAACAGAGGTTACACTTTCTTTGGCATTTGGGGAAATGAAAGGACAGAGATGTGAGATAACAGAAACAAGTTTAGGTATCATTGTATCTAATATGCCCCCCAAACCTCTGAGCTATTAATAAACTTTACTGTATATGATCATCCTCACTTTCGTTGAATTTGGACTTAGTAGTTGCTCAGAACAAGCCTACAGGAAGGAAGTTGTAGACTTTCTACTGTATTATGTAGTTGCTTCCTTTTCTTTCAGAAAACATGAAATAATTATAATAAAAACAAATCAACACAGCCAGGAATCCTAGGAATCATCCTTTCACTCCCCCTCCCAAGCTTCTCATATCACCGAAATACTATTTGAAGACTTTGTTATTCATTGAAAATGAATAATCGTGAATTCTCAGCACAACCAGCAAAAAACAGTAGTTATATGGCCTCCCTGGGATTCACAAGATAAGGATTCAAGAAAAAAATCTGACTCCAAAGGCCTTGGTGTTTTCCTGATTAAATGGAGTGGGGGAGGGGGTGTTAAAATGAAGCCAAATGAAGGCACTGAAAATTGAAAATAAACAATTACTAACATTGTATTTTTGCTTTCTCCTATCATTTTATTTTCAGTTAATAAAGAGCATAATCTGTTTGTACCTGCTTTTGCCTTAGGAGTTAGAGGACAATAATGAAAATATTTTACTATCTATTTTCAAATTATAAGCTGCTGTTTCCAAAGAAAGTCAAAACTCATGTTTATTATCACATTATTGTTCTCAGGGGACTGCAGTCACCATAGTGATTGTAATTACATGGCTTCATTAACTTTATACATTCTACCTGTTATGGGGGGGTTCACATTAAGAAAATTTGCATATGCAGGAAATGAATGTCGTTTGCAAGGAGCTAATGTCATTAAACATCTAGGCAGTCCCTATCAGGCAAAGGGATTTCCACTGGGATATGCTCTTCAGCATGCCCTTTATAGTTATTGTGGGCACAGGAATCAATTTCTAAACCCTAAAAGTAAAACCTCTTTTTGAGGGAGATATTTAAAAAGAATAGCTATTTTCACAAATCTCATATGTGACTGGAATTTCAAACTACTGACATCAAGATTATTAGAATCTTGGATTCTAATATGGATACTACAGTTCTGAAAAATGCCAAAACTTTGAATATTTGGGGGCTCTTATATGGTATGAGAGTGTGTGTGTGTGTGTTTGTGCACGCATGTGCACACATGCATGTACAACTTCAAAGACTGAATGGCCTGTATTTTGAAACACCTGTTATTATATGTTGGTACTTTTCTATTTTTATTGACTAATTTAATCTATTAACCATTAAAAGTTTTTAAAAATTCTAAGATAACTTCCGGTGAGGAAATAATGATAAACAAATGGTAGACAAAAAGAGGAAAGAACAGAAAGGAAGTGAACTTCTTTTTTTTTTTTTTTTTTTTTTTAAAAGATTTTATTTATTTATTTGTCAGAGAGAGAGGGAGAGAGAGCAAGCACAAGCAGACAGAATGGCAGGCAGAGGCAGAGGGAGAAGCAGGCTCCCTGCTGAGCAAGGAGCCTGATGTGGGACTCGATCCCAGGATGCTGGGATCATGACCTGAGCCGAAGGCAGCGGCTTAACCCACTGAGCCACCCAGGCACCCAGGAAGTGAACTTCTTAAATAATAAATTGAGACATATGACTCCTACAACAGACATATTTCACATATTTTGAAGGGCAAGATAATTAAAAAAGTGCTTCATATATGTTTTTTTCTGGAGTAGATGTCTTAACCTTTTGGTAACACCATAATTCTAGTCGTCTGGAAAGGAAATCTCTAAGGTGGGAGCAGGTAAGGAATGGACACTAATACCTTCATACTGTTGCCCCAGTACTCTTCAAAGGACGCTCAGAAGTTCTTGTCTCTAATTTCTGTTCACTGTACTAGCATCAATATCAACAATTAAGAACAATACTTTTAACAAACAGTAAAGCACTCACTGTGTACATCAGGAAATGGGATAGTATTTGGCATACAGCAGGGCAGTAGTAAGTCCTAGGGAGCTTTCTTCCAAATAAGATGCAAAACAACTTATGATTTCTTTGGCTATTAAAATTCATAGTAATTCACAATAATAAGGAAATTACCTATTTTCTGGTCTAAAATAGCATCCTAGGGAATTACATTACACATGTAAATTATGGTAGATTCTTTTCAGTCTGCCTTTTTGAGTTAATTAATTCTTCAAGAGAGGTGATGTATGTCACTACTGAATGAAAAAAAATCACTTTATACAGGAAATTCACATAGATCTCTTCAGTTAGGGTTGAAAGTAAGAGTTAACAATGACAAAGTTCAGAGGTAGCTGAGAAAAATAAATTTATTTTCATCAAATTATTCCCGTGTCTTCTGAGATTTCATCTACCTGACTATGAAGTTTACAAAATTCATGTTAAATACTTTAGGATGAATACATTGAGTAAATGAATTAAAATACACTTTTCCTTTTATTTCATCCAAACAATTTTGATCTTCTTTTATAGGATAAGCTTTCCTAGGCTAAGAGTAATCACATTTTAGAACAAAATTACAACCTTATTTGTTGGCACAATATCATGTAAGTTAATTTATGCCTACTTCTAAATGAAAATGACCCCAAATCAATTGGTCTCCCATTAGGTGGGTTTTGTACCTGTTACTAATTTTGGATACTGTAATCACTGCTTGTTTATGTTTGTTGGGAAAAAAAGCCACAAGGCCTTTTTCTTTTTTTTTATTTTTTTCAAAATAGTACTGAGGTCTGTGGTCTTTTGCCAAGTACATCAACATGTACTTATTTTGTGCTTTGGAAATAAGGCAGCTCTTTAAATAATACTAATGTGATTAATTATTTTACTGTGATTACTAAAAAATAATGATTGGCTTATTCAGTAAATATTTTTGAGCATCTGCTCGTCTAACTCTTCTATACCAGGACTTGGCAACTCTGGCTATATCCTGAATCATCTAGGAAACTTGATGTGATTATTGTGGTGATTGTTTCATTATATATATACCATGTGTGTTTGTGTGTGTGTGTGTGTGTGTGTGTGTGTGTGTGTATAGTGTGATTATAAATATATCACACATATGAACATACCCATCACCTCACATCACTGCCATTTCCTTTATTTTGTGTATGTGTATGTGTAGTGAGATTATTCAAGATCTACCCTCTTAAGAAATTTAAGTATATAATACAGTATCGTTAGCTCTAGTCACATTGCTACACATTAGATCTCCAAAACTTATTCACCTTGCATAATTTAAACTTTATATTTATTGACCAACATCATCCCATTTCTTCCACGCCCTAGTAGCTGGTAACCACCATTCTGTTCTCTGTTTCTATAAGTTTGACTATTTTAGATATTTCATATAAGTAGAATCATGTATTATTTGTCTTTCTGTGTCTGGCTTATTTCACATAACATAATGTCCTACAGATTTATCCATGTTGTCACAAGTGGCAAGATGTCCTTCTTTTTAAAAGCTATATAATATTCTATGATTTTCTTAATCCATTCATCCATTGATGAACATTTAGGATAAACCCTTAAAAATAGGGATGCATGACTTTAGACTTACTACATCAGAGTTTTGGGGGGTGAGATAAGGCTCGATTTCTTTAAAATTTCATAGGATTTCTGATGTTCAATAACAATTGAGATTTACTCTTATAAGTATTATAGAGCATATAGAAAAGATGAATTTGGACGACAAGTATTTCCTGATATCTTGGACCTTCAAAAAATGTAGTGAAATGCAGAAACTTAACTACCCTGAAAACCATTTTGTAAAGAAGATCATATAAGCAATAAAGACAAAGTGCAGATCTAGGTGGGATATTTTAATTTAGCAAAGTCTCCAACAGTTTCTGCATCAGTGCCTTGCTGATCTCTTTGAAAGCTTACATTGTATCAGGACAGAAGGAGTGGAGATTCTCTTTACCCTGGGAGATGGCACTGATGACCCTAGAAGATGGGAACAGTCTTCACTTGCTATATGCCTAATTAGTTGGGGATGGGAGACCAGAGCTCAGAGGAGAGGCCTTGCTTACATATATAAATTTGGAACTCTATAAGTATAATTACAAATTTGGAATATAAACTGGAAATATATTGATGCTACTTTAAAAACCCACAGAACTGATATATCTATGGAGAATGTGTACATGGAGAAAATGGCGGGGGGGAGGAAGAGCTCTCAATATGGATTACTAAATACATAAAACATTTTGAGTTAAGTGGCGGGAAATTAGCCAACAAGGAGACTGAGAAAGGACAGTCAGGGAGATAGAAGGAAAAACCAGGATATTATGGCCTCCCAGATTAAAGTGAGGAATTTTTTTTTTTTTTTTTTTAATTAGAGAATCGCCAGCTATCCCCAGTGGCAATATTCTAAGTTAGGTCCACATAGAAAAATGTTCATTAAAGCTTGTAACATAAAGACCAATGATGGACCTTGTAATTTTGGTCAAGTGATGGGCATAGAACCCAGAATGGAGTGCATTATGAATGAATAGGAAATGAGGACATGGAGACAGCAAATGCAAATCATCTTTTTGAGAATTTTGGCTGCTAAGAATACTAAAGAACTAAGGAATTTATCCCTCTTGGGATAAATGAGGAAAAAAGTTGTTGGTAGATAAATCAGAAAAAAATGCCCTGTCTGGTCAGATGCAGTTACAGCGAGGCTGTATATAGTGGAGAGCAGAATACACACTAGATTTCATCTCCTGGGTCTTTATTCAGTTGAGTATCATTGAGTAGTACAGTCTTCCATTGTATAGGACAATAAAAATTTGCTTAAGAAGGGTGAGTATTATGTTGTACTTAGCTTTTTTCTTTTTTAATCAGTTTCATAATCTCTAAATATCATGCCTACTAGCTGATTAAAATGAATCTTAATCTTCAAAGCTCTAGCACAGGGAATTCATCATGGAAATACTCAAGAAAGGAGTCTGGAATTTCCTTCTTGAAAGGTAAATCATGTGTTGATTATTTATCAATGAAGGTGTCAGGTTCCCACAGGCGGGAGAGCAAAAGTGTTGCTGAGATCAAGAGAGAAGTGAGTTAATTCCAGATCTGATAGAGCTGTAGTCATTAAATGAGAACTCTTGCAGAATCAGGGACAGTATTTTTATTTTTGTATTTCCAGTACTTAGCATAGTGCCTGCACATGGTAGGTGTTTAATCTGTGTTTGTTGAAATGCATTGGATTCTAAAGGGATAGTTTAATAGCCAAAAATAAGTAAGTACAGGTGAGTGGTTAGATAATGGGATAGATATCAAGAATGGTAGTTAATAGACAGCGACTGGTGTTGAAGTGGGTGTAAGCCACAGGGAAATTTACTTTCCTGGAGAACAGATAGAATAATGTCAAGCAAAATGCTCTCATTGAAACTTCTTTTATCCCAGGGGGTTCTTTCTCATGTCCTATCTGAGGGTAAAAACACTGAAGGATAATATATTAGAAGGCATATACTATAGATTGTCCTTTTAAGATAAATTGACAGTGTGATGGACCAAAATAAACATATATTATGCAGAATAGTTCATACTCATTACAGATATTAGTGGTAGTAAGTCAAGTAGGTTTGACACTCACTAGGAAATATATCAGGAAGCAATGAACAGACATCCAAATGGGTAGGGGGATAGAGGAAAATAAGGCAAGAAAGTAGGCAGGAATCCTGACAAGTGAGAAGAATGCTGAAGCAGGAAGGCAGGTGTTTGCCATCATCATGGCTGTACAAAACATGAAAGGTGTCTGCCTTAAGAACAGGATTAAGGACAAGACCAAGGAGAGTCTGGTAGAAAAGCAATTTTAGAAATCAAGTAAATGGCAGTTCAGTGAGGCAGGGACTCAGAAACTAAGGGAAATGCCAGGGAACCATTAAGATTGTTACTATAGTAAAAGCAGACTTGATTCTTCTTACTTGTTCAAGTTTTGAATTGGCCGAGGACTTGCATGAGCTAGAAGGACTATAGAAACTAAGTGGAATGCAGCCTGGCATCCTACTGTATCTGCATTTCCCCTGCCATAATGCTGATACTTTATTGACCACAGAGCTTAATTTAGCACATACATATAGCATGCATTTTTATTTAAGTTTTCAAAAAATATTTTTTTCTTTTAAGAAAAAATAGTTCTCGTAACTTGGACTTTATGTCATTTTTTTTTGTATATTTGTATTTTTGTGTATTTCCCCTTCTTAGTACAGTGCTACCAATTGAACAGGTCCTCAGTAGGTATTTGTTGAATTGACATGTCAACTCGTTCATATCAGTTAAGTGAAGTCAAATATTCTAAATTATGAGGTTGAAGTAAAAATGTAGCCATGTGATCTTTAAAAGAGTGAGCTCTTTCAAATATGCTGAAAACCATAAATGATTTACATTTGAATGTAGAACATGAGTTTAATAGAGATACCAAAACTACTTTTGCATCTTTCCTGCAACACCTGACTGCTACCATATTGATTGGTTCAAGATGTTTTGTGAAATCTACACCTTTCCATTTTATGAAAGAAGAATAAAACTTCTTCTCTCAATAGACTTGATGCATTGAAGAGAATTGCATGGGCAATCTCCCTTTATTACATTCAATGGTCCAAGGCACAGAGTAGCTTAAAAATGTGCTTTTAGAAATGATACTTTTCAGAAAGGTGCACTAATATGGCATTACTAGATGTCTTTTTACTGTCTTTTCACTGAAAAATGCAACTTTTAAGGAAAACGAAGTACTTCTATTATATGAACTTCGTCAACAATCCAATGACCATATATGATTTGTTCTCCATGTCCTTCCTTACAATAAATGGTTCTCACAGTACCTCAAAATGAAAATGGCGACACCCTAGGAATCTACACCTAGAGCCTGCATCCATTATGATGAATTTATTTCCTATACAATGCCTTCTCCTTATTAACATTAATTATGTGGAAGGAAGGAAATTGGATGATTCATAAAAGCAGAAAGCATTTGGCTTGACCACATTATACAGCAGTGCAAATAAGAATTCTTAATGCTGTTTAACAAATGACTTTTTCACTCTTCATTAAAGCCCCTTGTTGCCATCCAATCTTGATTTTAGAAATTAAAGCTAACAACCAGATTGAGAGAATCAGGAAAGTGACAGCATGGGGCAAAGTCTCAAAGCCACAACTAACAGCGTGAAGCAAAGTGAACCTCAAGCTATTGCTGCTCTCAGAGAAGGCTGGGGAGGGGAGGAACGCATTTGCAGGGAAACTCAATTACAGCAACCCTCAGCTATAGGAAAGTACTTGTGAATGTTGACACGAAAGCTTTTTCCCTTAATGTTTTAATTAAATACCTAGAAGCCAACGCTTCTTCTCAGTTAGTGTCAGAACACTGCTTCTTGGTAGATAAATGTTTACAGCAAAAGCTCAGCTGAGGGTCTCTACAAACATGACTCTAAGAACTGAGAAGGCTTTTGCTGAAGCACTTGAGATCAAGAAAGCAGTAGTGATTATAAACTAGCATTACAATAGCAGGATGGTTTAATCCACCCAAATGTCAGTCATTGGTTTGCAAGTTGGCAATCCCACCTTCATCTTCAGACAAAAGGGCACTGGTTAGTCATCTGTTTAATTCTCCAGCTTCAGTGTGTCATTTGGATGTTGAAGGAAAATCCCTTGATTCAGTCTGCCATTTCTGACAGCCTCCCTCTAGACCCCATTAATAAGCTTTCTAGAGAACAGAATGCAAAGTAGGCAGCAGGCAGCCTACAATCAAAATGGAGATAGAATAGACAGTAGAAATGTCTTCCCTTTGTGAAGTTGGTGTTTAGGTGACCTTTTTTGAAGAGAATTGTTTTTTTAATCTCAAAACTGTGTCTTCCAAGATATTAAAGTAGCATTTATGGTGTGGTAGATTTGGGAGGTCATTTGGAATTTGGGAGTTTATGATAGGATACAGAAAAACTCAAGTGATATTTACAAAATGTGCAAACAATGGCACAGACAGGAAGCCAGCCTGGCTTTGGGCATGCCTGGGGAATATCCTTCAGAAAACAAATATGCCACTCTTTAATGTTGGTTTGAATCTCATTATAAAATCGCAAGTGAAATGAGACACACTTTGCCTCTGAAACAGTGATTCCAGAAGCAAAGCAACTATTCTCTAATAAACCAGTCCTGTTAAGATTTGTAGGATTTTAATGTGCTTTGAAAGCACATCATTTGTTAGATAATGGACTCTTCCTGTTGAACCTATTTTCCATTTTTCATGCATTAATAATTTCTAGTTGTGTGTGTGTGTGTGTGTGTGTGTACATTTCGAACAGCATTGCTTAATGTGTCACATGCAGATTGATGTATCAAGTCTCTAGAGAAGTCCCATTCCAAATAATCTCTCCCCAGGCATTGCCTGGTCCAAGGAAGCATTCCAAAATGCCCAATTTCCCGAGATACAAATTCAACCAGGAGTGGAGAACTTTAAAGGGAACAGAATGACTACAAGATCTCTGTAAGTTCTTCACTAAAAAGGCAAGTTCTTTTAGAAACAGATTGGGCCAGAATCTGTGTTATGCTGATTGCAGTGCAATGCCAAGTGTTTTGTTATAATCAAAGACTGAAAAGCAAGGCTACAAAAGGAGCAGAGAGATCATTTATTACCGGAGAGATCACTTTTATTTATAGAGTAGCACCAGGGAAGTCACTTATTTTTTATGCATCTAGTCCCTTAATAAAACACTAATAAAGCTTTTATGTACTTTTATATCTCAGTAAACCATTCAGGCATGCCTTTTAAAATATACAAAGGCAAAAATAGCTATTTTCTGCTAGGAATTTCTTTATAAACTGTCCTTTTATTAGAATATACATTAACCTGAATTCACTTGAGTAAAACAGGAAGAGCATGTTTTCTAAGAGTACATAAAAATATACACACGTAATGGGTACTTAAATATGATACGGCATGTATATAATGCTTAGTAAGTACTGAAGATAGATTGTATAAAAGATTAATTACACGTGTGTGTGTGTGTGTGTGTTTTCCAAGAAGTCAATTTATTTTTAAAAGAAAGAAATTAGAACATTAATAGCCTTAAGCTCACGCAGGTTTCTATGAGATGCTGGGTATTAATAAATTTTTGACTGTCCTGGAACCTGTAGTGGTATCTGGTGTGTTTGTCTGGATACTCTCTGCAAACTGCCTGTTAGAGGAGCATCAATCCATTGTAAAATGGTGCTTCAGCTCCTGAGACACTGGGGTCCTCTAGTCATGTTCTATCACATTTTCTGGTAGATTGTATCAAAACATTTTCTTACTTTGTACATTGTAACTCCAACGATTTTTTTTTTCTTATATTTTTCATTCTTATTCAGGTCCTTAGGGTTTTATAAACATTTTTTTTTTTTGAGGGGGGAGGAACAGAGGGAGAGGGAGAGAGAGAATTTTTTTTTAAGCTTTTATTTATTTGAGAGAGAGAGAGAGAGAGAGAGAGCATACGAAGTATGGGGATCAATAGAGGGAGAGGGAGGAGTAGGTTCCCTGTTAAGCAGGGAGCTGGACACAGGGCTCGATCCCAGGACTCTGGGATCATGATCTGAGCTGAAGGCAGATGCTTAACCAACTGAGCCACCAAGGTGCCCCAGGAGATGGAGAATCTTAATCAGGCTCCACACCCAGCACACAGCCCAAGGTGGGGCTAAATCTCACAACCCTGTGATCATGAGCTGAGCCAAAGTTAAGAGTTGAATGCTTAACTGACTGAGCCACCCAGGTGCACCTAGGTCTTTAGGGTTTTAAAATCTGTTTATTTCATTAGAAGGAGTCCTTAGTAAATGTTCACTTAGTTTCTGTATCAACATTAATAGAACTGAAGAAAAACACATTGCATCTTATTGTGTGCTATATTATTCAGGTAAGAACTAATTTATTTTATTAATTTTTAAACCACATATGATAACTTGTATTTTACATATAACAAAAGCATATTACTATGCTTTCAGTGATGACTTTTGCAGAAGAATAAATTTCAAAAAGTCCTAATTTAACTTTGCACTTAAATGTTTAAATCCATGTAAGAGGTGGGAAATCACGTTTTTCTTTTGATCTCCCATGGTTTTCTCAGACTGGTCTTGTGCATCTTTGGAGCTTTTAAGTAGGGAGAAAAAAGTTAAACATTTGGTAAGCTGTTGATATGAATCACAGGCACTGCCAGTGAAGTAAAGTCTTCCATGTCCCAGTGTAAGGACTAATCCTTGCAGAAGGCTGATAGAGAAATTCAAGCCATGAGAAAGTCCTACAACTAACGTATTTATACAGATCAGAAACCAGATAAGGAAGAATAACAACAGGTGTGCGGTGTCATAGAATTTCCTAAATTTGTAAGCTTGGAGTTACATATTTCACTACCAAACACTTTTTGTATTGAACAGTTATTGTTGTAAATGGAGCATTTAGGGTCTTATACTGGTGGTCTTCAGATTAGGGTATTTGTAACCATGGAGGTAATCAACTACTTTTGGGTACCTCAGCAGAGCCGGAAGATGCTATCTTCCACATCATGAAATTCTATACATACCCCTTTCAAAACTAGTATGACCTAGCAGATCTTTGTAGCTTTTTCTCACTGGTCTCTCATAGGAACCCTCCTGCTACAGCTTCTCAGAGGAAAAGGTAACTCTGACAAACCCATACCACATCCTATTCTGGCACAATCCCAGAGTATAAAAATCTCTGGGGGCAAATGTCTTTCCTGCCTGTCTGTGTGTCTGCCTGATTCTCTACCTAGCAATTGTCTGTCCATTTGCCCATTTCTCATTTCTATATCTATTTACTCATCTTTCTACTTATGCCTTAGAATTAAAAATCAAAATGTAGATGAGTTTTTTTTTAAAGTTTTATTTAAATAACATCTACACACCACGGGGGGGCTCAGACTCACAACCCTGATATCAGGTAGCACGCTCTTCCAACTGAGCCAGCCAAGCATGCCAGAACTGAAATAGGTTTAATGGTACTGATTCTTATCGTGATATTTACAACAAAAAAGAAAGTCTTCTTTTCTGATATGAAGTGAGTCTGAATTTGGGAAAGATAAGATTAGCTTTGTCATTTGGATTTTTAGACATACATTTTCCATAAATTGAATAAACTAAACCTACAGCTCCAAATTTTTAATAAAAACATACTTAAAACACAGGTACAATATAATTTTGGCTGAACTTACATCCTTTGTTAAGCTTAAGATGAAAACTTTTTTTTTTCTTTTTTTTTTTTTCAGGATTTTTTTTTCCAATTTATTTATTTTCAGAAAAACAGTATTCATTATTTTTTCACCACACCCAGTGCTCCATGCAAGCTGTGCCCTCTATAATACCCACCACCTGGTACCCCAACCTCCCACCCCCCACCACTTCAAACCCCTCAGATTGTTTTTCAGAGTCCATAGTCTCTCATGGTTCATCTCCCCTTCCAATTTACCCAAAAGCACATACCCTCCCCAATGTCCATAACCCTACCCCCCCTTCTCCCAACCCCCCTCCCCCCAGCAACCCACAGTTTGTTTCGTGAGATTAAGAGTCACTTATGGTTTGTCTCCCTCCCTATCCCATCTTGTTTCATGGATTCTTCTCCTACCCACTTAAGCCCCCATGTTTCATCACCACTCCCTCATATCAGGGAGATCATATGATAGTTGTCTTTCTCCGCTTGACTTATTTCGCTAAGCATGATACGCTCTAGTTCCATCCATGTTGTCGCAAATGGCAAGATTTCATTTCTTTTGATGGCTGCATAGTATTCCATTGTGTATATATACCACTTCTTCTTGATCCATTCATCTGTTGATGGACATCTAGGTTCTTTCCATAGTTTTGCTATTGTGGACATTGCTGCTATAAACATTTGGGTGCACGTGCCCCTTTGGATCACTACGTTTGTATCTTTAAGGTAAATTCCCAGTAGTGCAATTGCTGGGTCATAGGGCAGCTCTATTTTCAACATTTTGAGGAACCTCCATGCTGTTTTCCAGAGTGGTTGCACCAGCTTGCATTCCCACCAACAGTGTAGGAGGGTTCCCCTTTCTCCGCATCCTCGCCAGCATCTGTCATTTCCTGACTTGTTGATTTTAGCCATCCTGACTGGTGTGAGGTGATATCTCATTGTGGTTTTGATTTGTATTTCCCTGATGCCGAGTGATATGGAGCACTTTTTCATGTGTCTGTTGGCCATCTGGATGTCTTCTTTGCAGAAACGTCTGTTCATGTCCTCTGCCCATTTCTTGATTGGATTATTTGTTCTTTGGGTGTTGAGTTTGTTAAGTTCTTTATAGATTTTGGACACTAGTCCTTTATCTGATATGTCGTTTGCAAATATCTTCTCCCATTCTGTCAGTTGTCTTTTGATTTTGTTAACTGTTTCCTTTGCTGTGCAAAAGCTTTTGATTTTGATGAAATCCCAAAAGTTCATTTTTGCCCTTGCTTCCCTTGCCTTTGGCGATGTTCCTAGGAAGATGTTGCTGCGGCTGAGGTCGAAGAGGTTGCTGCCTGTGTTCTCCTCAAGGATTTTGATGGATTCCTTTCTCACATTGAGGTCCTTAATCCATTTTGAATCTATTTTTGTGTGTGGTGTAAGGAAATGGTCCAATTTCATTTTTCTGCGCTTAAGATGAAAACTTTAAGAGTCATCCTAAACATGTACAAATGGATGCAGTTTTTCAAAATTCTTTTAGGGGTACACAAAGATTTGAATTCATAGCCTGGACTAGTCTTACCCTTGTCATGGATCAGGCAGAGTCTAAATCTAGGTGATTATTCTGTTGTCATAGCAAAATCATTGTCATCTTCTCTTCTCCTTCTTCCTCTTCTGCTTTCTCTTCCTCCTTCATCTTTACTTTTCCTCCTTCTTCTTTCTCCTTTGGGCCTGGAACTAAAACGATTTTATATTTTTAAATAGTTACATTTTAAATGGCTTTATAAGAACCTATATAACACTCTCAATTTTGCAACTTGGTGGGAGAAAATGAAAATATTTCCTACCTACTCATTTTTTAAGTCGGCTATCTGCTGATACAGGTGATTATATTAATGACCATTGGTTTTTTTTTTTTTCCTGTGAATATGCAAGGCGTATCATGCTTCTGTGATCCATTTGTGCACATGTAATTCCTATTACATCTTACAGACAAAAGTTGTCTGGAGAATAAATATTTCTGCCATTCTTCTCATACCTCTGCTTTTCTCTCTTGGTGTTTGCCACACTGTCCTAAATCATGTGCTTTGAGGATCACACACAAAAGTGAGAATAGCTATACAAGAGGAGAAAACAAGTGTAAAGAAAAACTTGGCACAGAATCAGAAGAGCCTGGGAGACCTGTCAAACCACCAGATAGGTCTAATTCAGAGGAGGTAAGATGGTATTAAAAGGATTAGGACTGTGGAGAAATTCTTACAAACATTTTGGCAAATATGATGGAGGGTCCACAAGCCACACGAGTTCTCCTTGGGGTCACTGTCTCCAAGAATGCATCACCCTAGTATTTTGCTGTGCTTAGTCATTGGATGAAGAAGCCTGAGGGAAATGCAGCCTCATCATGGACTGGGTGACAGATGTTGGTCAATTATGCTTCCTGCCATCTGTGATTTAAGAGATGTTTTCATGACAGCCGTATTTTGTAGCAAGGGAACATTAAGCCTTTTTTTCTGAAATAATACTTGAATATGAATATTAATATCCTTATCTCTCAGTTTACTCCACTTTTTGTATCTTGTTTTAGAAATCCCTTTCCACACTGAAGAAATAAGATCCTTCATTATATTTGTTTCTAATAGTTCTAATAGTATTTAAGGTTGGTTTCTACAGTTAAGCATAGAGAGACAGCAAAGAGGGGAGAGAGAAAGATACTATTTTTATTTCCTTATGAAAATGCAACTGCCCAATGTGATTTGTCAAATAGACTATCTTATCTCCTCTGATTTTAAGGTTTACACAATTGCATACCAAAATTTGATATATGCTCCAATCTGTTTTTTGGCTATTTTATTCCTTTGAGCTATTTGTCTATCGCATTAAAAAAATCGCATTAAAAATATAATGGTGTCTTCAATTACTTTATGTTTTAGTCAGAAAAATTTTCCCTTTACTTTTCTTTTTTCACAATTTTCTTCATGGTTATTTGATATGACTTGTATCATATTGAGTATTAATTTTAGGGTCAGTTTGTTGAACTTATAAAAATCCTATCATGATTTTGAATGAAATTGCATCACATATTAATTTAAAGAAAATGGACATCTTTTCTAAAAGAGACTCCTCCAATCCAAATATGATAAACTTTTTATCATATAAAATAAAAAACTTTTAAAAAGGTTTATTTTTCTTGGGGTTCCTGGGTGGCTCAGTGGGTTAAGCCTCTGCCTTTGGCTCAGGTCATGATCCCAGGGTCCTGAGATCGAGCCCCGCATCGGGCTCTCTGCTCGGCAGGGAGCCTGCTTCCCTTCTTCTCTCTCTGTCTTCCTCTCTCTCTGCCTGCCTCTTGGCCTACTTATGATCTCTCTCTGTGAAATAAATAAATAAAATTTAAAAAAAAGGTTTATTTTCTTTCGTGCTTTAATAATGTTTCATCATTTTTTTCATAAATTTCTTGCACTTATTTTGTTAGATTTATTCATAGAGACATTATTGCTCTTATTTGTTATTGTGTAGAAATTTTTGCATGCCAATCTCCTAAGTTGAAATTTTGCCAAACTCTCTTATTATTTCTAAAATGTTTTCTATAGATGCTCTTGAAGTTTTATTAGATAAGATATTCAAATAATCATGGCAAATTTACCAATTTTTTCCAAAGTTTGTACATCTCATTACTTTTATGTATATGGTTATACTGATTAAGATATTTTTTGATGTTAGTTATTATTTTTTTTTTCCTGATATTACTAGAGATGCTTTCAATATTTTATCAGTAGATCTGATGTTTATTTGTAGATACTCATTTTCAGTTTAAGGAAGTAACTTCCTACACTGCTGTTGATCATTGCACTAATGTTTTAGCCCTCTTGGACCCCTAGGTTATGGTAGACGGTGGAGGGTGGCTCTAGAAAATTGTCAGACTCCCTACCTGGAGAAAGCTCTAGGCTTTGCCTCTAGTTTTCCACTGAAAAGTGATCCTTTGCTTTAGCAGTATCTGAACTTCAGGGTCAACTATACATTCCTCTGAGGTCCTCTTTTTTCTTTATCACTTAGATTTCTTGCCTGCTTGTCTATGGTTACATGCTTAAAAAATATTTTTTGATTTTTTTTGTTTCCCACAGTAATATAAGTCTAGTAAATAATCCACCATGTTGGTAAAAACAAAAAATATATATATAATTTTTACTAATTTAAATAATTTAATAATTTAAATAACAATAACTTATTATCGGTTAGTACTAATAAAAATTCAAATAATTTTTACTAATCCTAAATAGCTGTCATCAGAGTTGTTGCTTGCTCTGCCTTTTGATATATTCTAGATTTGTGAGTGGAACTTGCACAAGATAGGTTGCTATCCCCATACAATACCTGTGTATCTCTTATTCAAATGTTGTAAATATTATATAATATAATTGTTTGAATAATCTAATGATATTTACCAAGGGAAAATTTATGGATGTGTTAAGCATTATGTAAAAGAAGCGATTTTCTTTTCCAGTTCATATTATTAACCTTTTGATTCATTGTTTTATAACCATAAAAAACAAGGTTTTAAAGTAAAATTATTTATCGTAGGTTTTACATAGGAGGGCTTGCCTTTGGCAAATATATCTTGTTAAAACATCAGTGAAGGTAACATAAGAAAGAAAAATAATTACTAAAAAAGCATACACCAAAATCTGTGAGCTAAAATCAGCTACTAATGTTAACCTGTGCAAAAACCTCTACTTGTTTTAGAAGTCTGCAGTACATTTTATTATGTCCTTATGTTTCCTTTTTCTCTGACACTTTAAGAGATGACATCTGGCTAATAAAACACTGCAGGAAAACAGAATCATTGAGGTGATTGTGAAACATGAAATGTCATTTAGTGTGTAAGAATTGACAGTTCTTTCCTAATGAAATGTTCCACATGACGGGCCTGTACTGGGTAATCCATTGCATTCATTCAAAATAAATAGGGATTTTTAAGTAAGATATGTTATCTTTAGTACAACACAGAAAGAAGGTCAACACTAGAAAAACAAAATGAACTATTTTTGATAATCTGAATTATTCAAGCCTTGTCTATTGTTTTGATAATAAGGCAGGAGCCCTGCCTCTTGGATACATTGCTATGACACCAGCACCTAAAAGGAGCACAGTGAAGAATAGATCCCCGGTAAATCATTATTAAATTATTTATTAAGTATCAGCACGCACCTTGGAACTGCTAAAGTAAATTAATTACTCCTATAAAATTAATATTCCAGTTTTGTTTTTAGTAATGTCTTGCCCTTTACTAATACTAGACAGCTCTCCAGGTAATAGATATATGGTTATGAAAGCACCAATTAATTTACTAAGTTAAATCAAATTTGCTGAAATAAAATCTATAAAATTAATAGATTCAAATAGTAAAAATGAAAAAAAATACAAAAACTGTAAGGAAAAGCAACAGTAATGAGTCTTAGGCTTCTCCAGCACTTACCTCATTTTATTTTTAAAAAACTGTTTTTGTTTGAGTACACGGACTTGACAGTTACTTTCTATCTCTAAAACTATCTCTATATAGTACTATCTCTAAATACTAAGTTTACATCAGACTTTCTTGAGCTATCATTGTAAATAATACTGATCCCGTTGCAATGCAGGGGAATATTTTAGGTCCTCACACTGCTAGTCCTAACTATTTTTCAAAGTTAGGTATATTTCATTTCCACCTATTTATTCCTTTTGATGCATATTTTTAAAATTCCATCCTTTTCACTTACAACATGACCATTTCTAATCAGTTTAATGTTTATCATCATATCTCCATAAATTCTTATAGCATGCACACTTGTTTCCATGTGTTCTTATTTTATGTAAGTAGGATTGTACTGCATTGCAGTCTGTTTCCCATATTTTATCAGTCAGCAATATATTTTTAAGAGCCATTTGTGTTATACTTACCAGTTATAAATATATTAACTGTTGCCAGCAGATGTTCATTTATCATACCAGGAACCAAGATCATCAAGTCCTTGACAAAGGACAGTTGATGCCAACAGTAATAAAACTGAAATGTTGGTATTGCCTGACAAAGATATTAAAAGTCATAATAAAGGTTTCAACAATTATAAGTATGTTTGAAACAAGTGAAAAAATTAAATATCTTAGCAAGTAAATAGGAAGTCTCAGTTAATAAATAGAAGATAATAAGGAAAACCAAATGGAAATTTAGATGTAAATTATATAGTCACAACAGCAACAAAAAACCAATAGGTAGTCTTAACTGCAGAGTGGGGGCAGGAGAGGGATAGAAGAAAGAATCAGAAATCTTTCTTTTTTTTTTTTTTAAAATTCCAGTATAGTTAACATAGTGTTATATTAGTTTCAGGTGTACAATTTAGTGATTCAACAATTCTATATGTTAGTCAGTGGTCATCATAATGAGTACTCTTCATCCCCTCATTTATTTCACCCATCCTCCACCCCCACCTCTCTTCTGGAAACCCTCATTTTGTTCTCTATAGTTAAGAGTCTGTCTTTTGGGGCACCTGGGTGGCTCAGTGGGTTGGGCCACTGCCTTCGGCTCAGGTCATGATCTCAGGGTCCTGGGATCGAGTCCTGCATCGGGCTCTCTGCTCAGCAGGGAGCCTGCTTCCTCCTCTCTCTCTCGCTCTGCCTGCCTCTCTGCCTACTTGTGTTCTCTCTCTGTCAAATAAATAAATAAAAAATCTTTAAAAAAAATAAATAAAATAAAATAAAATAAAAAATAAATAAATAATAAATAATAAATAAATAAAAAATCTTTAAAAAAATAAATAAAATAAAATAAAAAATAAATAAATAATAAATAAATAAAAAATCTTTAAAAAAAAATAAAATAAAATAAAATAAAGATTTTATTTATTTATTTGACAGAGAGAGAACACAAGTAGGCAGAGAGGCAGGCAGAGCGAGAGAGAGAGGAGGAAGCAGGCTCCCTGCTGAGCAGAGAGCCCGATGCAGGACTCGATCCCAGGACCCTGAGATCATGACCTGAGCCGAAGGCAGCGGCCCAACCCACTGAGCCACCCAGGTGCCCCGATAAATAAAATCTTTAAAAAAAAAAAAAAAAGAGTCTGTCTTTTGGGTTCTTTCCTTCCTTCCTTCCTTCCTTCTTTCTTTCGTTTCTAAATTCAACATATAAGTGAAATTACGTATATTTGTCTTTCCTAACTTCTTTCACTTAACATTATACTCTCCAGACCCATCCATGTGGTTGCAAATGGTAAGAATTCATTCTCTTTTATGATTGAGTAATATTCCATTATAGGTGTATATACAACTTCTTTATCCATTTATCTAACGATGGACACTTGTGATGGTTCCATAATTTGGCTGTTGTAGATAATACTGCTATAGGGGCACCTGGGTGGTTCAGTCAGTTAAGTGTCTACCTTTGGCTCAGGTCATGATCCCAGAGTTCTGGGATCAAGCTCTGCATCTGACTCCCGGCTCAGCGAGGAGCCTGCTTCTCCCTCTCCTCCCTGCTTGCTTACGTTCCCTCTCTCTCTGTCAAATAATTGAAATCTTTAAAACAAATAAAACAAAGGGGTGCATATATCTTTTCAAATTAGCATTTTTGCATTTTTGGGGTACATGTCTAGTAGTAGAATTACTGCATCATATGGTAATTCTGTCTTTACTTTTTGGAGGAAACTATACTGGTTTTCCCAGTGGCTGCACCAGTTTGTTTTTGTTTGTTTTTGTTCTCTGACCCTTTCTTCTCTTGCTCTCTTCTCTTATGGTTTTCTATCTTTTTTTGCTTGGTATGCTTGGTTTCCTCTTTATTTTTTACACATCTATTACTGGTTTTTGATTTGTGGTTACCATTAGCTCTGTACATAACATCTTAGGCTTTAAACAGTCTATATTCAGTTGACTGTTTAAGTTTGAACTCATTCTTTCCTCTTTCCCTCCCATGTTTTAGGGATATGGTGTTATACTTTATGCATTATTTTTTTTTATTTTGTGCACTCCTGGATGGATTTTTATAAATATACTTAATTTTACTGCTTCTGTTCTTCCTACTTTTCTTACTCTTACTTATGGTTTTGGCTTTCTACTTGAATTATTTTTAACATTTCTCGTAGGGCTGCTTTAGTGGTCATGAATTCCCTTAACTTTTGTTTGTCTGGGAAAGTTTATCTCTCTTTCTATTCTGAATCATAGCTTTGCTGAATGGAGTTTTCTTGAATGCAAATTTTTGTTAGTGTTTTCTTTCAGTGTTTTGTGTATATCATGCCACTCCCTCTGGCCAGCAAAGATTCTGGTAAAAAAAAAAAACTAGCTGATTGCCTAATAGGGTTTCCCGTGATTGCCTAATAGGGTTTCCCGTGTATGTAACTGGTTTTCTTTTCTCTTGCTGCTTGCTTATTTATTTATTTATTTATTTATTTATTTTTCTTCTATTTAGGCTCCACACCAAGTGTGGAGTCCAACATGGGCTTGAACTCACAACCCAGACTGTTGGACACTTAACCATCCGAATTGCCCAGGTGCCCCTATTTTGCTGCTTTCTAAAATTCTCTCTTTATCACCACTTTTTGTGATTTTATTTTCTGGTGTAGACTCCCTTGGGTTCATGTTGTTGAGGACTGTCTGTGATTCCTGGATCTGGGTTTCTGTTTTATTTTCTGTCTCTTTGTTGAGGATCTCACTGAGGTCCTCTATTCTTTTCTCAAGCCCAATGAATATATTTATGACCATTAATTTAAATTCTCTATCAAGTATATTACTTATATCCATTTCATTTAGCTTTCCCGCTGTGATTTTGTCTTTCATTTGGTATATATTCTTCTGTCTCCTTAGTCTCTCTAACTCTCTGCATGTGTTTCTCTGTGTTAGAGAAGTCAGCTACATTCCCTGCTCTTGAAAGTAGTGGCTTATGAAGAAGAGGTTTGTAGTTCCCTGCAATACAGTGTACTCTGTTTACCAGGACCTGGCATTTCAGTGATGTCTCCTATGTGTGTTTCCCGTGTTTTACTCTTGTGGATAAGCCACTTTTGCCTTCAGTCCAGTCATCTGCAATGGCTCTCCTTGCCTGTTGTGGGAAGGGTTTTGTTTCTGTGGTGTTCATAGACCAGTATGGTGCTACCTTGGACTTGACTTGTGTTAGACAAGGCGTTTGTCAGAGATGCATTAGCACTGAACTACAGGGTACTTTTTCTGGGTTCTCTCCTGATATTCTTTCTGCCAAATATTATGGGGATTTATCTTTCCTGTGTATGTTCCCTGTGTCTACGTTGCCTGGGGTGAGTTTTGTTTGTTTCTTCTCTGCATCCATGGAGCTCTTCTTTCCCATGAATAGTCATGCTGGTCCTTTTAACTCTCACTGTGTCTCCACCTTTCCTACTCTCTTCAGTCCTACAGATGAATGTGTAGAGTGTCTATTTTTTCAGTCTTTGGGTCACTTGCTGGGTTATTTACAATGATATAGGTGTTATATAGTTGTATCCAGGAGACGATATAAGCTTAATATTTTCTTACTCCACCATCTTTCCCAGTTGTCAAGAAATATTAAAGACAGAGCAATGGAAATGACTCAGTATGAAAAACAGAAAATAGAAATAGGGCCTCAGGAAACTTTTTGGAACTATAAGAAAAAGTCTTGAAATCCATGCCACTAGAATTCCAGAAGGAGAGGAAAGAGAGTGGGGTTGAAAAGATATTTGAAAAAAATGATAGCCAAAAACTTGCCAAATGTGATGAAAGACATAAAAGTGCAAGGTCAGGAAGCTCAGCGAATGTCATATAGGACAAATACAAGGAAATCCACTCCAAGAACACATCATAGTCAAATTTCTGCAAACTAAAGGCAAAATAAAAAAATATATATATAGCATCAGTAGAAAAAGGTTATCACCTTGCCTGGGATGGGGAGAGGAAGATTATCTCCAAATGACAATAGATTTTTCATCAAAAAGATGAGACAAGAAGATGAACAAAACTTTTCAAGTGCTGAAAGAAAAGAACTGTTAGGTCAGAAGCCTTTACCTGGGAAAAACATCCTTCAGGAACAAAAGGGAAATCAATACATTCTTAGATGAAGGGAAGCTAATAGAATTTGTCACCAGCACAACTATCCCATAGAACAACTAAAAGAATTTCTATAAACAGAGAATATAAAAATAAAACCTTGAAATGTGAGGAAGGAAGAAGAAACAGAGCATGAAATATAGGTAAATTCAATAGGCTTTTTTCTTCCTTTGAATTTTCTAAATTAAGTTTGACAGCTAAAGCATAAATATGCATGATTTAATATAAATGTATGTAGAGGACCTAATTATGATTATTATACTATAAACGACAATGGGTAAAGTGACATAAAGAGAGACAAAATTTCTGTATCTTATTCAAGTTGGCAAAATGACACCATCAGTAGACTATGTCATTATGTATATAT
This sequence comes from Neogale vison, assembly GCF_020171115.1. Classification (NCBI taxonomy): domain Eukaryota; kingdom Metazoa; phylum Chordata; class Mammalia; order Carnivora; family Mustelidae; genus Neogale; species Neogale vison. The sequence continues at coordinate 166,465,691 of NC_058094.1, forward strand.
TATGTAATATCTAGAAAGCACTAGCATGCTATACAATAGATACACAAATGTACACTCAAACACAAACACTATAGAGAAATCAAAATGGAATTCAAAAAAATGTTCAAGTAATACACAGAAAAGAAGGGAAATAGGAAAAAAAGGAGATTACAAACAAAAAAACAAAAAAATAAAATGGTAGACTTAAGCTCTAACTTAACAGTAATTAAATTAAAAGTCAGTAATCTAATACATTAGTCAAAAGGCAACAATTGCCAGAGTGAATTTAAAAGGATGACCCAATTAAATGGAGTTTCCTAAAAATACAATTGAAATATAACAGTATAAGAAGGTTGAAAGTAAATAATTGAGAAAAAAAAGTACAACATGAAAACTTCCAAGAAAGTATGAGTAGCTGTATTAATATCCACTAAAGTAGACTTCAAGGCAAAAAAAAATTACTGAAGTATGGGGTAAAATGATGTAATAATAGAGGGTTAATCTACAAAGAAGACAACAATCTTAATGAATATATATGAATGAGTCATCAGAACTGCAAAATTTGTGAAGACTACTAAAACTAAAATAAGAAATGCACAAGCCTTCCATTATAATTGTAGATTTCAACATTTCATTCTCAACAGTTGATAGAACCTCTAGACAGCAAATCAGCAAGCTATATGAGAATTCAACATCATTGATAACCAATAGAATCTAATCAACACTTATAGACTATTTTATGCAATAGCAGTAGGATACAGATTTTTTAATCAAACCAGAAATCAGCAATAGAAAGCAGTAGGATATTAATTTTTTATCAGATATATAGATGGAAGATACTTTCTACCCTTCTGTGGGATGCCTTTTCACTTCATTGATTTTTTTCCTGCTTTCTACACAGAACCTGTTTAGTTTGATATAATGGTATTGGGCTTTTTTGTTTGTTTGTTTTGCTTTTGTTGCGTGTGCTTTTGATATCATAGTCAAGAAATCACTGTCATGGCAAATGTCAAGAAGAATTTTCCTTATGTTTTCTTCTATGTGTTTTACAATATTAGGTCTTACATTTAAGTCTTTAATCCATTTTGAGTGTATTTTTGTGTATGGTTTAAGATAAGAGTTCAATTCCATTCTTTTGCATGTGAATATTAAGTTTTTTAACACCATTTATTAAATAGACTATCCCTTCTCCATTGTATGTCCTTGATACCTTTGTGGAAAATCAGTTGATTATATATGCATGGATCTATTTCTGGCCTCTATTTTCTCTTCTATTGGCCTATACATATGTTTTGTGCAAGTTCCGTACTTTTTTGATTGCTAAAGACTTGTGATTTATAGTTGACACTTCAACAATGAAAGAATTAGGAATGCTGACCCCCACGCAGTTGAAAATCCACATATAACTTTTGACTCTCCAAAAACTTAACTACTAATAGCCTACTATTGATTGGAAGCCTTACTGATAACATACAGTAAATTAACACATATTTTGTATGTTATATTCTTAAAATAGAACAAGCTAGAGGAAAGAAAATGTTATTAAAAAATCATAAGGAAGAGAGAATACATCTAAGTACTGAACTGTATTTATAGAAAAAAAATCTGCTTGCAAATGGACCTACATAATTCAAACCAGTGTTGTTCAAGGGTCAACTATAATTTGAAATTAAGAAGTATGATACCTGTATATTAGGAACGTCTACAACTCAAGCAAAGAATAAATAAGTAAATAAATAAATAAACAACTTGATTAAAAAATAGGCATAGACACTGAATAGACATTTTCCAAAGAATATATACAAATAGCCATTGGACATATAAAAATATGCTCAACATACCTAATCACCAGGGGAATGCAAATGGAAATACCAATGAGGTACCACCTAACACCTTTTAGGATGACTATCAAAACAAAAGCTGATAAGCACTGGCAAGAATGTGGAGAAATGGGAACCCTTATATAGTAATCCTGGGGATATAAATTGGTAGAACCACTATGGAAAACAGTATGGAGTTTCTTCAGAAATATTAAAGATAGAGCTACTGTACGATTCAACAATCCCACTTCTAAGTATACATCCAAAAGAATTGAAATCAGGATCTTGAAGAGGTATATGCATTCCAAATTCATGATAGCACCATTCAAATAGCCAAAATATGGAGGCAATCTAAATGTCCATTGATGGATGATGGGTAAAGAAAAGGTAGTACTTAAATACAATGGAATATTATTCAGCCTTTTAAAAAAAGGAAATCTTGCTATTTGTGATAAAAATGGATGAACCTAGAGGGCATTAAGCTAAGTGAAATAATCCAGACATGAGAAAAAATAGTATGATCCTACATATACGAAGGATCTGAAAGACTCCTAGAAGAAGGCAGAAGAATGGGGCTACCAGGGACTGGTGGGAGAGGAAGACATTCCTCATTATATTGCAGGATGGTCACTCTATTCTGGGATAGAAAACTATTTCACAGTTTCTTCAAAGAATACACATGAAACTGCCATATGACTCAGCAGTTAAAATTTATGTCCACACAAATACCTGTACCTGAATGTTATAATAGGTTTATTTATTATAGCTCAAAGTGCAAACAACCTGTATTTCCTTCAACAATGATATGGCTAAATGTACTGGTATAATCTTATTACAGAATATTGCTCAGTAATAAAAAATGAACAAAGTATTGATACATATATCAACTGGAGTGAATCTCCAGAGAATTTTGCTGAATGAAAAAATTCAATTCCCAAAGGTTTCATACTGTATGATTCCATCAATATAATATTTTTGAAATTACAAAGTCCTGGAAATGAAGATGAGTGATTGTCACCAGTTAAAGAGGAAGTCGAGGCAGGAGGGAAATGGTTGTAGTTATGAAAGAGCAATGTGAGTGATACTTGTGGTAATAGAAATGTTCTGTATCTTGATTATATTATTGCCAGTATCCTGGCTGTATTATATTATAATTTTGGAAGACCTTACCTTGGCGGCAACTGAGTAAAGGGTAGATAAGTTCTTTCTGTAATTATTTCTTAAACTGTATGTGAGACCACAATTATCTCAAAATTTTAAAAGCATTTAATTTAAATATTGATAGAAATGCTTTATGAGTAAAAACTCAGTTTCTATTGAAGCTTGATTTTTTAAAAAAAATCTACTTCTATTCCATTTAGTTGCACATGGTTATAGGTCGGGGGGATGAGCTATTCATAAGTTTTTACAATAAAATTATCTAAATTTTCTAAGCATAAAATAGTCCTTGTTTTGCTTGATTCTAAGGAACCAAAATTTCTATATATTTGTTGAAATCTGCAAATCTTCAACTCCCTTGAACATGATTGTTATGATTTTAACTTCTTTGAAACCAGTGATTCATGGAATAAATTAATTACTGTTATTAATAAGATAGCTTTAGCATATAATTTTTTTATTCAAATGTGTATGTATTTTTATTTTATATCCTTCTAACCTCAAACTTATTTATGGAACAGTTGTCCCATTTAAATGCATGTCCCATTTAAATGTTGATTAGTTTGACGTACCTACATACAGAGCTCAGACTAGGTGTTCCCCTAAGACTGTCCCTTTACTATTTTCTCTGAATAGTAGGGAATGTATGATTTTATTCCAGTTGAGCTTAGGTCTTGGCTTATTCATAACCATAGCTTCTATTCAAAGCCAAGATGAATTATAGGTTCTTTGGCAAGTATAATAGAGTATATACTTGCTTTAAGAAATGGTTACCATAATACTAACATTGTATTATAGGGATTTGTATTTAGATTTCTAAGGAAAACATTTACAACATTATTTACAACACCCTCTTTCTTGCTGTTGATATTATGAAGCTTTCTTTTTCACAGACCTTTACACTTTTCCTGAATGCCTTTGGGACACTGCCAAACTGTATTCACAGTCATTGTCATGGGGATGCTTTTGCATCCAAAACATAAATCTCTATGATTAAAAAATGAACTATATTTTGGAAAATATATGAATGAGGAAGCAAAAGGTGATTAACAAGTTGTACTTTTTACAGTGTTTAAAAAAAATGTCAGGGAGTACTTTTCCAAATTCTCTGAGGAGAGAATAAAACAGAATGAACCTAAATTGCTTTAGAAAACATTTTTTAACACTATTGACAGGGTCAGCTAGTTATTGGTCAGACAATTCAGAGGTTATCATGTACATTGCAGGATATTTAGCACCATTTCTGGCCTCTATCCATTAGATACTACTATGACTTTCCCAGTTGTGACAATGAAGATGTCCCTAGCCAAATGTAACCTATGGGAGGTGGGGGGAAGTTACCCCAGTTGAGAACTATTGTTGTAGATCATTGCTTGGCCTATCATATGTTAGAATGGGAAAGTCAATATCTAAGCTTTTAGGAGTCCTCTTTTTCATCTTCAGCAATCAGACTATTTCTGATTATTTTAACTCTACTGCTACATCCAGCCTTGTTTCCCTATCTCATCCCTTGCTTTTAGTTGATGTTTTTACCTTATATATCAGTTAAGTTTTCCTAGTGAGTTTCCTTTCCTATTTCAATATGGTTTTTTCCTACCTTCTCTTCTTTCCTCAGATCTTTCATTTCGGGGTGTCTGGGTGGCTCAGTTGGTTAAGCATCTGCCTTTGGCTCAAGTCATGTTCCCAGGGTCCTGGAACCTGAGATCCCCACATCTGGATCCTCAGCAGGGAACCTGCTTCTTCCTCTCCCTCTGCCCCTCTCCCTCCTTTTGTCTCTGCTCTCTGTTAAATAAATAAATAAAATACTTAAAAAAATAAACAAACAACAAACCTATCATTTCTTTTTCCTCCTCCCCCACTCTCAGTGAATTTATTTACTTTTTTTCCCATTCTTGACTTTTAAATTTGCAACAAACAGGCAAGGGCATTTCATTGCATTTTTACCCCATGTTCTGTTTTCTAACAAATGTGGTGACTCAGAGGATAGTTCTTCCAGCTAGATTCTGTATTACATCTGCCTTTACATTCTTCATGCTCCCTCTTGTCCTTTCTCTTCGGCATCTTTTATACTTCCTTTTCTAGTACATTATTCCCAGAAGCATTAAAACCTGTTCTTTTATCTGCCATTAAACAAAAATCCAAACTAAATAAAAGAAAACCAAAATAAATGTGATTTTACATTTTCCTGCAGGTTTTACTCCAAATTTATGTTTTACTTTATTATAGAACTTCTCAACATATCTGACCATACTTTTCCTCCTCTTCCTCGTCTTCTTCCTCTTTTCTCTTCTTCCTCCCCCTCCCCTTTTTCTTCTTCTTTTCTCCTCTTCCCCTTCTTCTCCTTCTTCATCTTTGTCTTCATCTTTTCTTTTTCTCATTCTTTCTTCTCCTCCTCCTTCTTCTTTAAGACACATCTATCTATTTTCCATGTATTTACTCTTCAGTCTTTGTAAATTGCCTCAATAGCAATGATTTTACTGAAACTGGCTTCATTGATGGATTTCAGGTTGTAAAACCATGTGGGTGCTTCTTTACCTTTAGCTTTCTTGATTTTCTAACATTGTCAATACCATTGCCCATTTCTCTTATCTTACCACCTTTTCTCTTCTCTTTTTCAAATTTTCCTCTTCTCATTTTTCTCCTACCTTTTTTATTCTTTATTTCTTTTTCTTCTCTCTTTATTCTTCATTGTTAGTTCCTTAGTTTCTACCTATGTTTAAGGTTTGGAGCTGTCATTCTGATTTATATTTCACCTTATTTATTCTTCTTTTCATCTTTTAGAATTCTTCTATTCATCTTTTGTAAGGATATAAACCTGCCTTACTCACAAGATGTAAATTCCTTGATGGCTGAAATCATGGCTATTTTTTTCCAGAATCCAACACATACTGTAGGACAATTAATGTTTTCTAAATGAGTGAATTAACTAATGAATAAATGTGATCTGAAGCAAAGCTCAATGGCCACCATAATTTAATGTAAATTCTCTCCTGGTTTACTCCTGATTCTGGAATTTCTGCTATTTCTGTTATTTTCTTTATAATAATAATTTCTCTGCTCATGGGAAGAGAGGAATAAAGTCAGAAAACAATGCATAATAGGTACAAAGGAAATTTACACACTTCTCAGTGTATTCCAGGCTTTATCTGTTCACATACGTTTAAGAGAATAGATGTAAATAATAGAAGAGGAAGTAGAGGAAATTGTATCCTGGGCACTATGTCCTATATGTTGCTATTATCAGAAAGTTACTGGTTAATGGTTATCATATTGGATCATATCTGTATGTTCTCTTTCATATATTATCTTTGTTAGCAATCCCATATTCTCATAGAAAGATAAAATATCTCTGATATTAATCTCAAACTTCCAGTATCTGTCAAACACACACATACACTGAAACATACCCACCCACTCACACATCTACAGACCCATCTGCTCTTTCGAAGAGTTTAATAAATGGAACAAAGTTTATAGGAGGATTCTATAAGATGATGAGGAATTTGAAAAGGATGCCTGATTGCTTACAGCCCTGTCCTTTTTCCTTCCCATGAAACCCAATCAAACATAATTCTGTCATTGTGATTGAATTGTGAAGTCACTCAACAAACAACAATTTTCTTTTCTTTTTTAAAATTTTATTTATTTAATTGACAGAGACCACAAGTAGGTGGAGAGGGAGGCAGGGAGAGAGAGAGGAGGAAGCAGGCTCCCTGCTGAGCTGAGAGCCTTATGTGGAGCTCCATCCCAGGACCCTGGGATCATGACCTGAGCCAAAGGCAGAGGCTTTAACCCACTGAGCCATCCAGGTGCCCTAATAAACATTTTCTTTCCTACAGCATGTTCAGCTGAAGCTGTTGTTTGGTCTACCTTGTCAGGTCAACTGTTTGACTTGACTTTGTCACATGTTAGTAATAACAACTGACTGTGCAGGTAGTCTCAGGATATGTAGAGCTTGGCAGGGCAACTCTAGAGTAGGAAGAGACCTAGACTTAAAAGGGATTCGAGACCTTTTTTGCTCTGCCTTCAAATTAACTAATATACTCTTGTTTTGTTTTCAGCTGTTCAGAATTCAAATGTAATTTAGAGAGATGCTTGTTGTTATTTATAATTATTGTTTTATAATTTACTGGAAAGGTGTATTTCTTTTCTAATCAACACTTTCTGAATAAAATTGAATTACTGATGAGATGAGATCTGAGAATTCTCCATATCCAGATCCTTGTCATTGGCTCCATTGTGCCTCAAAATCTCCTGTGGAGCTTTTAAAAAAATAGCAAGGCCCTATTCCCTGATTTATTTATTTCTGTATGGGATCTATAACACACTATTATTGAAAAGTATCCCCAAATAATTAAATGTGTAACAAAAAGTGAGAATGTTTTGCAAAAAATAGTTCAGGGAATACCTCCGTCATATTTATCCAAGGCCACTCTCTCTCCAAATTTTCCAATTTAAAAGGAATCAACCCCCAGATTATTTCCATCCTCACTAAAGCTTGTGAGTCACTGCTTTAGGTGTACTTGGTTAAATTTACCTTTAGTTGGCTGATAATTGTAATAAGGCTTTGCTTCTGTTACCTTACATAGTAGTCTATTTTCTGCCTTGTTTATATTATCTCTATACTATAGAGATCAACCTCTATAATGCCCACTTCTTATAACTATATTCTATATTGTTTGAAATCACTGGAGTCAGAGACCATGGGCAATTCTGGTAGCAAAACACAGTTTAAGCATAAAGGCATACCCAAGAGAGCAATAATCAAACAAAGTGTAAAGGCAGTAGGAATAGACTATATTGTTTATTTAGTGTTGGACTCTCATTATTTACCTCACAGTCCAGAAATAATTAATACTTCTGAATTGTGTCACTGGGCTGAAGAGGCAACTGAAATTTATAGGAATTTATATGCTGCATGGAGCTGAGCCAATAGGCAGTTGCATATACATCAGATACAAGCAAATTCTAATCTGTGTTCCAGAATGGGAATAGAGAGTATACACATATTTCTCTGAATCAGTCTTTAAGGCAGAGCTCATTCACTTGTTAGCACCCTCCCTGCTACTTTTCTTCCTTCCTCTCTTCCTTTCTTCCTCTCTCTCTTTTTTACTTTTATCATACTTCCCTTTAAACGACTGGCATTTAATCCAGGCTGCAAATTAAAATCACTTGGAGAATTTAAAAAGAAGTATAAAAAGAAATATAGATGCCTGAGATTAATCTCTGCTGATTCTAATTTAATTGTTTCAGTGGGGACCTGAGTCATTCTGTCTTTTAAAAAGTTTCAGAGCTGATTTTCACATGTAGCCAATATTGAGAACCATTGAGTAAAAAACTTTTGTTATTGTTGGGAAAATGCTTTTGTTTGGCAATAAAGGAAACATTGACCATATCTCATTTCAATTTTGAAAATAAATTGATCCAAATATATATACTTACATGGATGAGATATATTTTACCTTTGAGAGTAGATTGTTAGACATAGATATAGACCTTCCCCTGACACTTGGTCTTTCTTTTCTTGGTAACATGTAAAAGATAAGTAAAATCTGGTTTGAGGGCCCCAATTACTTTTTTCTTTTTCATCAGTTTTCTTCTTTCTCAATTAATTTGATTCTCTAAATGTGAAAAATGCACTCTTAAGTTATGATGTCAAGTCAATAGCTAGAAACTGTAAGAAAGATATATAAAATACTGGGTGGTTCCTGCCCTCAAGGAGTAACCATCTGCTTAAGAATTCCATATATAGATACAAGATAGTGTAACAGTAAATAATATTTACTAGATATAAATTTATGCATACCATAATATATACGATTAAAAATTACTTAAGAAGTCCACAGTATTAGCCTCCAAAAGAAGAGAAGAAATAAGGAATGTTGCAGGAATACATAGAATGGAATCATTATAGATTACAATAGTTTGTGAGTATTTAATAGGATTTGTAAAAGAAGGAAGATTATTCCCTATGGTAAGGTTTTGAATGTTCTCCTTTGGCAGAAGAAGGCAGAGGGCAGCTGAAAGAGAAGCAGTGTGAAAAACAAGTGCAAAAACTAGACAATGCCAGGTACACTCAAGGAAAAATGAATAGCTCATTTAAAAAAAAAAGGATTTAAAAATGTTACTTGAGATTTGCGTAAAACATAGATGGGGTCAATTTGTAAAAAGCTTTAAACATCAGGAAAAGAGGCTGAAGATTACCTCTAATTAAGGAGGGGATTAGAAGGCTTTTTAAAATTTTAAATATGTAAAGGAAATAAGAAAAAACTCTCATTGATCCCCTTGTTTGCAGTCACTCAGACTTCTCTGCACTGATATGAGCTATACCATGGATCCTGTTAACATAAGCCCTCTGAAAATTACATCAAAGCTGAATGTCTAGTTTATTGTCAGTCTAAAGGAAATGTTATTATATTGTATATTTAAAGGTCATAAAATGCTGTCAATGAAGTTTGAGATTTTTTTTTTCCTCAGATGAATGTTGTCATGAAAGCAATATGCAGGCAGATGTTTAATATAAAATATCCTTCACTTTCAGAATAAACAACATATGGGACAAGTAGCCATTTTACTTGATGTGCTAAAGTTGAAAATAGTTCAGAACAGTTCTGTTTTGATTTAGTTTATCTCTATTGTAGTTCAATGCCAGACAAGATGTTTCAGCAGATTACAGTTAATGTGGGGGCATATTGTTAATTTTGTTAACTTCAAAGCTACTTTTTAAGTATTCTCCTTTGTTCAATGATATGGCAATGAGAGATATATTCATAGCTAGTAGAATTAAAAAAAATCTTTTCTAATTAGTAAAGTGATATGTGGGACTTTTATATTCTGAGTAAGAAGAGAAAGACATTCTAACCTGGAAAATGTTAGAATCAGAAAATATTATAAATAGGATTGATCTCTTTAATTACTCAGATCTTGTCCAGAGAAGTAAATTGAGCTCAACTAATCCATTCTGTTCCTTTTTAGCATATTTATGGAAAATCAGGCAATTAAACGATGAAAGAGGGAAAAAATAACTGATGAATGCATTTTATAGTCACATATTTTATTTTTAGATAGAACTTCCAGTGTCATTTTATTGCAGTAAAAGTATTTCGTATCAACCAAAGGAAATTTAACATTTAAGTTGCATGTTAAAAATAAAATATATTGTTTCCCCCCAATTCAAACTTACTATATTTAGACAACAAGAATGCTAACTATATAAAATGAATATTTTGGCAGGGAATTGATAGGCATTATGTATTACAATGCATTTACATTCAAATGTTGTTTTTCTTACCCACCACCACCTCTTTGCCCTAAATAAAAAAAAATTCATGAAAACATATTTTAAAATTAGAATTACTTAATCTCAGAGATGGAAGGACCTAGAAGTCCAGCCAATACAAGACTCTTTTCTCAAGTGCCTCTGATAGGACACCCCACCTCTGCTTTCATGAACATATATTACATTGTTAATAGGGACAGACAACTGACCACTTCTCTAGGCCACTTGTCCTATTATTCAGCAAATCCTAATTTAGCTCTTTGATGAATGTGACAAAGGAAATAAAATATGTTCGTTTATTTGTTTTTCCTGCCAAATGGAAAAGCAAATTGCTAAGTTAGCACAGTTCCATTGCTTTCATTTCTTGTTGATTCTCTCTTCACCTCCCTCATATATAAGCACAGCAGATGTTCTTGGCCACATCTTAACCATCTGTAGATGCATCCCTAAATTACCCAGGCAGAAAGGATCTCTCCAGAGGTAGCCCCAGTTAAACAGGTTGCCTACACATAGTAAATTTCTGGGAATTTGTGGTAGGAAAAAACCTTCTAGACAAAATTGGGCTTGTCAATATCAAAAGATACAATATATACATATATTTAAGCACTTTCTTTTACATCTAAAATGAACATAATGTTATATGTCAATTATATTGCATACAGATTATAAATGATACTTTCCTTGATGCTGAAATTCTATCTCCAGAATCCTATTAAACATCTATGCACATTCATAAATATATATATGTAAGCTATGTAGTGTTTTGAGCAATATCATGTGTAATAATAGAAAACTACAAATAAAATGTCCATTTGAATGGGAAAAAAACAGATAACTTTTTACAGTTGTAAGAGATTTTGCATTCTCTGCCAAATCTCCAGGTGAAAAGGATTTTCCCACCTGGGAAGAAGCCTTCTAAAAGAAAAAGTAAGGGTTTTCTTAGGAGACAGATGGAAAGTCAAATCTGCCTCCCACATTTATTGATTTTTGGTCATGGACAAATTAGGTAACCTTTTCAACCTCAGCTTTCTTGGGAAGAATAACAAACATGTTCTGATGAGTAATTGTCCAGTCTGTGGTGGATATTATTATATTTCTATACCTGTGTAGAATAAGGCACTACTCCACCTCAATTTCAATTTAGGGTTCTGAACTGGGGGACAAAGGACTCTGATTCTCACAAGGGAAAAAGATTTTGAAAGGGGGCCATATATTTTGGCTTACCTACAACTTTTTCACTTATATACATCAATTTTGCTTTATATTACTTACTTATGAAAGCACTTCATGTCCACTTTAGGAAATACAGATACATACAGATACATACCATAAGGCAGATAAAACATATGTCTGTGACATACATATGTTTAATGGAATAATTTACACATTACTACTTATGTGATAGTTCTTGGGGTCTATGTAAAAAAATAGTTTTTAGTTTTTATTAATTTACTCTTAATTTAGACTATCTACACAGAAATAAACAGATTTAAAATAAAAACATAAAAACAATCTCAAGTATTTAGTGACTTTTATAGATTAGATAGAGTTAAGGACTGAGATGTGACTGTTAACTTCTAACTGACTAAAAGTGAACTGCAGGATTCAAATAATATTTTCAGAAACCGACAATCAATTTACAACTAAATGATTTATTATACTACTCTAGAAAAAGACTTAAATATAGTTCAAAATTGGTTGGCTTTGGGGAATCAGAAAAGAAATATAGATGGCCATGAAGATGTAAAAATTAGTGGACATCTAGTGTTCCTGTAAATTTCTTATTCTCTTATGTTCTGAATTTTTCTCTTTCTTCTGTTCTTTATTTTTGTTTTTGATTTTTGTTTGTTTGTCATAAACTTTAAAGCAATTTCTTCTGGATTCTCATTCCAGAATTATTTTCCTGTTTTCTCAATATCATTTTAACTAAAAAAATCAAGGGACAGAAAAGATACATATTTCAGACATAGTAAGAAATATTCTCATTAGTGTCTCATCAAATGCATAGCATAAATTTCTCTAATTCAGAGAACCACTTTCATTGGTGTTTGATATTTTAATTTTATGTTTACAGATTTCAGAAAAAGACTGTCAGAATAGATGAAATTCATTTCTAAGAAAAATGCAACATTTAAGCGTTATGAAAGGTTATATAGCATGTAGTTTCTGGTATATGAAGTCATTTGAGTAACAACACATGGGATTAAAAAACAAAAAGATACTCCAAATTATCAAAATAACTTTTACAGATAAAATACCAGAATAAAAGACAATATATTCAGAATTATTTTTGGTCAGCTTTTATTTCTTACTGGCCAAAAATGGCATTTCAATTATAGAGAGATTTAAAAAGGCAAGGTTCATGGGTGCCTGGGTGGCTCAGTGGGTTAAAGCCTCTGCCTTTAACTCAGGTCATGATCCCAGGGTACTGGGATTGAGCCCCGCGAGCCCTGCTTTTGGCTCTCTGCTCAGTAGGGAGCCTGCTTCCCTTCCTTCTCTCTCTGCCTACCTCTCTGCCTACTTGTGATCTGTCAAATGATTAAATAAAATCTTTAGGAAAAAAAAAGGCAAGGTTCATATATATAATTATAAAATACTAGGACTGGAAATATCCTCAGAAATTGCCTAATTTTTTTTTTTTTTGACAAAGTTCCTGGGTGATTGGAAGCAGGCCCTTATATCATAAAAGCTTCATTAGATGTATTGTGGTATCTCATACTTGTGTGGTCTCCCTGAGTAGCTGCTTAATGTATTTTGGCTTTATTTTCAGCAATAAGTGATTGCTTTGCCTAAAGTCATATGGAAAACCACAGCAGTAGAATATCCTTAGCCATTCTGGGCCTGTGGTCTCCAGGTCAGATCTGCCCATGATAACTGGTTGTATTTGGTGGATACTCCCAAAAGTTAGTCAAAGTTTGGCACACTGTTGAGGTAAGAACACACACTGGGGACAGGCTTACCAATTCTCCCACTTTTGATATTAGCAAGGTATTATTGCTACAGGTGTCATTAATTCAATTACACAAAGTTATGTGTTTAAGTATTTCCACTGCTCTCTGTGTCTAAAAAAATTAACAATAATAATGGAGACCTTGAGACTTAAAGTCTCTTTTGTTGCCCTGCCCTAACTATGTGATCTCAAGCAATCTTCCAGGCCTCTGCTTCTACATGGGTTAGAGTGATATAATGGGATACCTAAAGTCTCTAACATAGAAAACAGACGTTTTTATTTCTAACTTCTATTTATTAGTTATAAGATCTGTGGCAATTACTCCTCTGAAATTTGTTTTCTTCACTGACAGTATCGAAATTACATTAATAACAATTACAATAATTTGTACTTATCCTTCACAAATCAATTCTGTGTTGTCATCTCTCAAAGCACTGTAACACACCTACCACCCAGGCAAAGGTAAGCATCCATTCATGCTTTTATAACAGCACTTACATATTGGTTTATAACTGTTTCTTTGCTTTTTTCTCCCCAGCTAAATATTGAACTTCTAGAAGGGAAAGATTGTTTGTTCATCATTGTTTCCTCAAAATAGTACAGCATATGGTCTATAGCATGAGCTCCATAAATGTTGACCAATGAACAAATTAGTAAATCCCCTTACATTCATTCAAAATTTAATAAATATTTATTGCACACCTATGGTATGCTAGATTTTAATTTTATATTATTGATTACCTGAATAAGCGAGCTAATTTTCACCAGGATTTAAGCTGTACATGACTTCAAATTAGCTTATCAGATGTTAAAAGCAAGACAACAGGCTCCAAATGGAGTCACAAATGCTAAGCCCAGGTCCATAAAACTAAGACTTAACTTCATTACAGTTTAGCTTCTCCCAGAAATTGAATCTTAACCCAGTCAGTCATGAATCACCTGATCACTACTAGTTAAGTAACTTGCCTGATAGACTCCCTCCATTCTCTAAAGAAAAGTAACTTTGTAACAACCAACTCACTTTTTGCCTAGTATAACTGTCTTGTTCCTATTGCCTTCTGCCTATCTTCATTTTGTATAGTTCCTCAGAGCTTCTTTCCTTTGGCTAGACTGGATGCTGCCTGAGTCAAATAAGTTTTCGCTCAAATAAACTCTTAAAAATTTTTAATATGTCTCACTTTATCTTTTAACATAGAACATCTTCCATATGGCTTACTTTATTAGAACAAAGAATAAGAGACATATTAAGTATTATCTTCTAGAAATAAGTTTTCACTTGCCATATGTCTGTGTTCTACAACAAATGCACTCATTATGATTGAATGGCAAATTGTCCCTCTATTGGCAGTCTCATTTTCAAAGGTCATTATAATCATTTATAACTCATAACAATATATTCATGTTTTTTCTATTTATGTTTTGAATATCTTATTTAAATCAAGACATTTGGGACAAGAAAAGAAAGGATCTATATAATATATAGTAAGTTCTAAAATATAAAACTATGTTTCTTGCACAGAAATGAAGCACTTAGTTAAATTAGCAATTTGAGTGTAGAACCAAATAGCAGCAAAAATGATTTGAATAACATATATGAAAAAATTTACTGATATATATCCTTGGGAAATTGTTTATACATTTATGGAGCTTACCTTTCCTATATTCATTGTAATTTAGTTCTTAATTGCAGGAATAAAAAACAAGCTCAACACTTACACATTGAAATATTAAGAATAGTTGTCTCTGGTATGATATTGGAAGATTTTTACCTCCTTTCTCAAGTGCTTTCTTTACTCCATTTATCTTTTCAGTAAATATGTGTACAGAAACTTATCTAAACTAACAAAACAACAGTTATTTCTCTTTTAGAAATTTCTCTTTTAGGGTGGCTGGGTGACTCAGTCAGTTAAGTGTCTGCCTTTGGCTCAGATCATGATCCTTGAGTCTTGGGATGAAGTCCTGCGTCGGCTCCCTGCTCAGCAAGGAGTCTGCTTTTTCCCTCTGCCCCTATCCCCTGATCATGCTCTGTCTCTCTCAAAAATAAGTAAGTAAGATCTTAAAAAAAAAGAAAAGAAATTCTAGTTTAGAAATTAAAACCTTATGAGAATGGTGCAATAATAAAACTTGAAGTTATTGAAAACTGAAGAAAAATGATTATAAAATGTTTATAATTTTTAAAGAACTATTATTAAATGGTGATTTATCAAAATTAAGCTTGAAACAATATTAAGTCATTTATTAAAATCTTCCTTAAAATTATGTTGTTATGGTCATTACTAAGGCCTTGATTCTCTAATCCAATGGAATTTATCACCTGTCAGGACAGATCAAAAGGTCAGACAGGATTTTCCTGGCTTTTTTTTTTTTTTTTTTAAAGATTCTATTTATTTGTTTGACAGAGAGAGACACAGTGAGAGAGGGAACAAGCAGGGGGAGTGGGAGAGGGAGAAGCAGGCTTCCCGCGGAGCCAGGAGCCAGATGCGAGGCTCAACCCCAGGATCCTGAGATCATGCCCTGAGTTGAAGGCAGACACTTAACTATGCCACCCACTGCCCCTTTTCCTGGCTTTTGACTGGGTAACTTTATTATTTTGAAAGAGTTTGGACTATGTAATTCTGCTCACAATCAATACTCCATCTACCATCTGCAAGCTTTCATCCAGCTAATCCTAAATGCACTAAATGACTTCCTGCCTCTTAATTGCTGCCCAGTGTTCTTTCTTTTTATTATAGATCAGGCCTACTTTTTTGATTTAATACCACTAATTTTATGATCCTACCATTTATTTATTGATTCATCACATTCAGCATACTCTTGAATTTCTATAAATGTATGCCCAAGTCCATCATTCCTCAGGATACAGTGTCTTTCTTGTGAAGACTTACTGGGATACCCTTGACTTTCAGTGATCTTCTCTTGCCCTGAACTGCTAAAGCCCTCACTGCCAGCTTGCTTTCAGGATATCAGTTTTTACTGCATGCACAGTGTCAGTCTCTCTTTCCTCCCGTCCCTCCTCTCCTTTCCAAGATAGGCTCCTAAACATGAGGAATTCTGCACACTTTATACAACAATATCTTACCCACTGCATCAGCCTCAGTAGTTTTTCAGGATAGATGGTCAATAGATGTTAGAAATTTCCAGTTCATGTAATGTATGAGGTGGAAGAAATTTTAGAGACATCCAACCTCATGTTATAACTGAGGAAACTGAGTTTATTTGACCCATTCCAAGTCGAGTAACTGAGTAGCATAATTGCTATTAAAATTCCAATCTCACTTTTAAATTTATATCTATTAACTACATACTTCATATACAATATGGATGTATAACAGATATCATTGATTAAATAATTTGTCAATCTGTAGATTAAGAGGCCTTAATTTTAATATTTTAGAGCAAAGGGAATAGATCTCTCAAATTATTAAACACACATATACTTCATCACCTTTTCTAAAACTATATTTATGATATAATTTATTGTATTTTGATTCTTCTAGTTCTTCCTGTTTACTAGGTACACTCTTACCTCAAGAACTTTGCATTTTCTGACACTCTCCTTATAATGCTTATCCCCTAAAAATCTCCTGTAGTTGACACTCACATATCATCCTCTCATACAGTCTTATACGCCCCTTCTCTTTAAAAGTCCATCTCTTCCCCCAGCACTTAATATCTCTGTCCCTAGCTTTATTTTTGCCCATAAAATTAATATTGCACAATATGCTATAAATTGTTCAAATTTATTTGTTTGTTGCTTGTTTCTCCTACCTGGGATATAAGTTCTAGGAGGACAAAGTTTCTTTTATTGAGTTTATTTACTATTCTGTCCCCAATGCCCAGAGTATAGTAGGAGTTTAGCACATGTCTATTAAATGTCACTGTGCCAAGAGAATTCTATTCCATAGTTCTATTTCATATGCAGTAGATATTTTATGCTTATAAATATCTATTTCTTTAAATAGAAAAATAAATGCTATTTCTAAATTTAGAAACATTACCTTCTGACTTTTAAGGTACTCTTCATTTTCATATTTGCTGTCCACATTACCTTCTGACTTTTAAGGTACTCTTCATTTTCATATTTGCTGTCCCACATAGTAAGAGACTACCAAATATGACAATGAGAAAAAGGGTATAGAGATTGTGAACCCATTTAATTAAAAATTGAGCCTTCTGATTTTGTCTGTCAAACTAGGAAGTTTGAGTTGAACTTGATTCATTAAAAAGGCATTTTCCTGAGAAACCTCCAGAACGTCTTTTAACTGAAAACTTGAACTCAAGTTGGTAGCAGTTTGTCTTATGACTTACTGCAAAGTTAGTTTTTAAGGAGAAAAAAATGTTCTTACAGTGCATTTAAATTCCAAGTCCCTGTAAGCAAATTAAATCCTAAAAATAATTACTCTTTTAATCTTGAAACAAACTTTGGGAGGGAGATAATTATTCATGTTATCAATTCCTTAACTATTTGGATAGTTCCCCCTAGCTTTGTCTATCATGTTGTATGCTCAAATGTGTTTCACATATTTTGTAATTCTTCTAGTATTGACAAACATTTTATTTTTGGGAGACTTCTAAAAAAATTTCTCTCAAATCGAAGGGTGTACTCTCCAAATTCTTATGGTGAAACAACCTGAAAATGTCATATATATGGGCAAATTTGGCATTTGCATGTTTATGGAAGAAAATGCCTCCTTGGTTACAGAAATAGTTTGGCATGGAAATTGAAGTTTTCACATTTTTAAAAAGAAGTTTATTTTATTTTATTTTATTTTATTTATTGAGAGAGAGAGAGAAAGCATGAGCATGGAGGGGCTGAGGAAGAAGGAGAGAGAAAATTCTAAGCAGGCTCCATGCTGAGCGCGTAGCCCAATGAAGGGCTTGGTCTCATGACCCTGAGATCATGACCTCAGCCAGAATCAAGAGTTTGATGCTTAACTGACTGAGCCACCCAGATGCTCTGCACTTTTCACATGTTTTAAAAATATGATTCTTTCTCAGCCTAAATTTCAATATACATGTGAAAAATATATATTTGTAAACACATATGTATGGACACAAACTCCAGTTACTGTTAATCACAGGTAAGTAAAAATAAAATGCAACAAGCAGATGGGTGATTTCTAAAAATTTTTTGTGTAAGAAGACTGTATTTCTGCAGATGTTATTTTCCCATTTTTGTTGATGATTTGTGGGCATAAAGAACATACTAGAAGACTGTTTTCTTTCCACATTTATTCTCAGAAGCAACCCAGCTTATATATTTCTCAGTTTGGACAAGACATAGGACAGTTCTATGTATGTCTATATATATGTATGCACATATATTTGTTGGTTTGTTCATCCTTAATTCATTCAACAAATATGTATTAATATCTAATAAGAGCTAGACATTGGGGCAGGTTCCAGAAAAATTAAATAAAAAGTTACTGTTCTTTTCTCAGTTTAATCAGAAGGATAAATAAGCCCAATGACGTGATAAGTATTCTAAAGGTACATTCAAGTGCTGTTGGCACAGAGAGGGGAAATGTTTAATTTTTCCTGATTCACAAGGTCAAAGGAGGATTCTTTTGGCAGGTAGCATTTGAATTGGCCCTAAATCATGAGTAAGAAGGGAAACTAATGTATACAGGAAGGAATAATATTCCAGAAAGAATATTCAAAGCCGAGATGGGACTATGACAGGCTGTAACATTAGGGGTACTTTAAAATGTTGCGACCTCAGTGTATGTTGGGTGGAGATGGGGATTGAGCTTTAAGAGGTGTGATTATGAAGGTTGGCAGATCATCAAAGGCCTTTATTTCATGCTAATTTGTGGAAATCTTATTTGTTAAATGATAGTTTTATTACCAAATAGAAAACAGAAAAAAGCAAGGTGATCAGTTTTTAATGATAAGCAAAAATTATTTATCATATCTATACTATTTTTGGAACAAAAAATGTTAACTATAAACACAATGACTACCTATATTCTGATTTTTCATGAATATAGTTGAGAAATAAATGAGAAACTCAATAGTGAACAGTGCAGAGATTTAAATTACAAGAGTACTAATTGAAAGTAGGTAAAAATAATCTTTTAAGTAATTCTAGTTCCGTCCTGCTTTATGGATCCTATGATTCAGTTATTTAAATTTTTTAACATTCTAAATATTTATAAGAATTATTTCATGCATGAATTTTATTTTATAACATAATCATGTATTTTATTTTTAAAAGTATTTATTTCTAAATTCTGTTTTAGTTGCAGAAATAAATAATTCAACTTGGAAAGGGTAGAAGGATATTCTGTGCCTTCATCCTGTTTTTCTATTTAAGGTTCTAAAGCTTTGAAAATGCTTGTATTGTTCAGGATTTTTTATTATTTATTATTTATTTATTTTTAAAGATTTTATTTATTAATTTGACAGAGATCACAAGTAGGCAGAGAGCAGACAGGGAGAGAGGGGGAAGCAGGCTCTCAGGAGAGAGAGTAACGTCGGGCTCGATCCCAGGATCCTGGGATCATGACCCAAGCTGAAGGCAGAGGCTTTAACCCACTGAGTCACCCAGGCACCCCTGTTCATGATTTTTTAATTTAATTTCTGTAATTCTGTTCCCCAGGGTTTTGATGATCATGAAATAAGTCCATTTAATGAAATTGATAAAAACAAACAAACAAACAAAAAAAACTTTGGACCCATCCCATGGTAGAGATCTTCCATTCTCCAAAAAGCAGACTAACTTCATAAAATACCTTAATAAAAACTGTTCTGAAAATATATATCCTTATGATAGATTTGAACTATCCAAATACAGAGATCTATTTCCAACCAACATCATTTTATCGTTGTTTGATACTTTGGCTATTATAATTTCTCCACATGTTCTCAGGAATACCTTAGATAGGCCTGAATTTATTACTCAGGAAGTTTAATTCCCTAATTGAGGACTTTATTTTTGACATATATTTGGAACTATTTGGTGTACTATGAATTTAATTCTTAGATCTTGAATGATTACTTCTTTTGTCCTTTGATCTCAGAAGGTGAGTAAAAATTATTGTTTCATGATAGCATCCTTGAGATATAATGGAAGATATAATTGATTATTTATATATTTTGTTATTTATATTTCTTTATATGTATGCATTTATGTATAAATATATTTATATATATTATTTATGTATCTTCAGCTATAATTGATTATTTGACATAATTTACATAGGATACAATTCACCTTTTTTAAGTGTACAGTTCTGTGGTTTTTAGTATATTCACAGAGATACGCAGGCATTACCACTCTCTAGTTTTTAAACATTAGTATCACTTTCAATTTTCTTCCCTTCCCCAGCCCATGGTAGCCACTCCTTTACTTTTTGTCCCTAAAGGTTTCCCTATTTTTTTTTTTTTTTTAAGTAAGTGGCACCATACAATATATGATATTTAGTGCCTGGTTTCTTTCAATTACTGTGTTTTTAAGGTTCATCATGTTGTAGTATCCATTCATGTATCAGTGACTCATTGCTTTTATTGTTCAATTATATCCCATGGTATGAATAAAAAAACATTTTGTTTACCTATTTATCAGTTGATAGGCAATTGGGTTATTTCAAGTTTTGAGCTATAATCAATACTCAGGAATACTCGGGAATCTGAGCCAAGATAGAAAATTTTTTGTAAGTTACACTTTTCAACTCAAGAACTTCTGTTTGGTTTTTATAATTACTACATTTCATAATTTAGTAATATTATCTATTTGGAAAGAACTTCCCCAGTTTTAAAATTCTTTAGACATAGTTTCCTTCATTTCTTTGAACATACTTATAAGACCTGATTTAAATTCTTTGTCTAGCAATTCTGATCTCTGGACTTTCTCAGTGATAATTCCAACTGACTATTTTTTCCCCCTGGGTATGAGACATGCTTTTCTGTTTCCTTGTGCATTTCAGAATCATTTTTGTTTAAAACTGGACTCTTAAAAGAATATAATGTAACAAATCTATAGATTCCATTCTCCACTTCCAGAAATTTTTGTTTGTGTTACTGCTGTGTGACTTTCTTGGAATAATTCTGTGAATGTTGTATTTATATGTGGCCAACTGATGTCTCTGCTGATTTAGCTTCGTGTTTATTTAATGATTAGATACTGATTTCTTTTAATTCTTTGAACCGATAAATCTACCAACCCTTGCAGCAAAGGTCTGTGTGTTTTGGGGTACATTTTCAATACTTTGACAGAGTACAGTCCTGCCCTAGTCTTCATTTTTTCCTTGTGAAGTTTAATAGAAGTTGAGAGGTTAGGATATTTTGAAGTCTTTTTTGGACATTTGCATCATTCTATTCTTTTGTGCAGACTCCTAGATCTTGAGAATATGTCAGAGACTTTCAAAGTCCTCTATGGACATTTCATTCTCCAAACCTTTAAAATCTTTTGTTAACTTCTTGTATTCTAGCTGTTTTTACCAACTCCACCAACTTGGGCACTTGGGCGTCTGCCTTGTTAAACAATTCTCTCTAATTTTATTTCAACAATTACTCTGAATATAATACATTTTTTTATTTTTGTTTTTGTTTTTTGTTTTCTTACTGAGTAAGCTCTGAGTCAAGTTGAGTCAATGGTAAGTATAAGGCTTTTCTAGGGAGCTGCCATATATGTCAAATAATAAACATTTTTCTGGGTTGGCACTTTTTGGAGACTTCAAACACGTTGTGTTTCCTCTAAGCTGAGGGGAATACTAGTGCTATGCTGGTAGTATTCACAGATGAAAGGCTATTAATCTTCAAGGCTACAATGGAGCTGGGAGAGAGTAAGTGGGCATAGAGAGAGAGAGTGGGCATAGCACAAGTTAAAGTACCTCTGAGCTCTGTTATTTCTGAGGTAAAGCTATTTGCCTTGCATAAACAGTTCTTGAAACATTATAAGACTGGTTAATTTCCAGAGTTTGAAAAGTTGGTGCAGACAGTGCTTGACAGTGTTCTTGATACCCTTATGGAAAGGCAGATTATTTTAGAGGTACTTAGTTCATCATTCTGAAAGTGTTTTTCAAATATTTTTTATACTTTAACAAAATCCTGCATTTAACATATCCTTCAGCTCAGTGTTAGATACCAGTGCTGCATTTTCTGTATGATTCCTGAAATATATGTGTTGTTTCACTTTTAGGGGAATTTATTCCATACCATCACATACCATAATGACATCTGTTGTAGTAAAGTCAGACAGCCAAGACATAAATCATTGATATTTCCTGGATTCCATGCTGAAACTCAGAGATATCAACAATGCTTCATTAACTGAAATATTTCAGTTCTCCAATAAGGAAAGCTGCTAATGTTGAAAAACTATCTACATTTTCACTTATAATGACATGATTTTTTTAAGTGCCCCAAAGTGGAAAACACTGCCTTTTAAAGATAGCATTGTGAAAATAAAATAAGAACTATATTTCTATGCCAAAGTTAGTAGCATGAAAGGAAAATGCATGCATGCATTTGTAGAAGGATGAAACAGATGAACAACACATTGAGATTTGAGGACATCCTGTAGCCCATCAGGATTTAGGCCTGTACCAGAAAAGCCAATTTCATCACTTGTAGCAAGTATGTACCAAATATACCACCTGGATTATTAGCATTCATCTCAGAAAAACTCTCAATATCTAACCAGAGAGACAATAACCATTTTACCAGTTCTGCCTCCTAATTACTTTCATCCTTAATAAATGGTACAGAAAAATGCCCTAAAGCTATGAATCTATAAGCACTAGATGCTGTAGTAATTCTGTATAATCTAATGTACTGGTCAGTGACTGCATTAAGACATTGGAAACAGATTAGTGCACAAATTGAGTGCTATATATCCATGTCTATCTGCATAATTATCAAATATTCTACTCATGAACTTCAAGGGACTTCTAGGAGTGAGGAAACAAGCAATACCTCATACCTTTAGAAATTTCCTGGTTTGGGAGAAGTATAATAAAGCAGAGGATGAAGAGAGAGCCTATAAAAAAGGGACTTTTCTTCCTATATCACTATTAGCAAATCAGCATTATCTTTTATCTTATGCTGATATCTAGAAGAATATCTGGTTTGAGTATAGAGTAAATTTTTGTTTAATGTATCTGATTTTAATGTAGTAAAAATTAAACCAACATGATGCTAAAAAGATAGGAGAAAAAGTAATTGGCCAACAAATATTTAGCAAATACTTGTCATGTATAGGATGAAGGAATTTAGCATGATTCTGATCTTTGGGAAATTTAGAGACTAATATTACATATCAATCAGTGCCACTCGCAGGCAGTTCTTGATTTGAGGACACTTCCTTGGTTTAATCGTCATTTGCACAATACACTGGTCATTACTGTATCCTTCCTTCCTGAATACTCCACAGGGTGTATGCTACCTTTCCATCTGTTCATTGTTTAAGGATCAGAAACCACTTTAAAATAAACAAATAAATATGAGTATTTTAAAATTTCAACAAAAGTACATAATAAAAAAATAAATTATTGAACTGATTGTTTTGGGTCATCAGTGATAAATTTGATAATTTCAGGAAATTCATGAAAGTAGATGTTAGATTATATTGAAAGATAAACTGAAGCATATTAAAATTTTAGGAGTTTATTTGAGCAAAATCTATTTGAATCAGGCAGCACCCAATCTAGCAGATAGAAAGGAGCTCCAAAGACCTAAGGAAAATACACGACTTATGTAGGCAGAAGGGAGAGAAAACAAGGAAGTTATGTTGGGAAAAAAAAAAAAAAAAGGGCTGGTTGTTGCAAGGGAATTTTCTTAGAGGATGATAAGGGCCTATCAGACAGATTACCTGACTACCTGACTAGTGTTGATCAGGCCATTCCTGAATGACTAGTTTAAGATTCCATTTTAGACCTGAAGTCTTGGTTTGGTGATACAACTCCGGTTTGGGTCTCTTGTCTTGTTCTTAACAACTGCAACTGGTTAAGAAAGAAGTGAATTTAAAAAGAATAATGAAAGCATGAAACATGATTATTTCAGAAAGTTTGACAAAATGGAAGGATAAATAATATAACAATTTGGATAAATGGGTTAATGAAACACAACCTAAGTAGTCTTAATTATATAGAACATAGCAATGAACAGACACAACATAAGCCTTCAAGAAATGGTTAAAATGTTTGTTATTCTTGGCTATAATGATTTAAAAGACAAGAAATGCTTTATGTTGCTTCATAATAGAGAATTAGGTCAATAGGTAGTAGTCATCTAAAAGCATACTTGACGCTATTCTAGTATAAACTTGAACAATTCAAACTATTCAGAAATACTATGTGGTATTGCAGAAGTAATGTTGATTTAAGAAGGGAATGAGATGGGCACCGGATGAGGTCATGATGACACAGCATCTTAGTAAATGCACTATAATGTTAGGAGGATAATACAACTTTTCTGGGCCTTTTTCTTGTGACTTGTCATTTGTGAAATTAAAATTGTTTCGAAAATCAGTTAATTTAATCCACGTAAAATCTCTCAGCAAATTTACTGGCACATAATGGACAATTGATAAACGTAGGCAGTTGTTACTTTGTAGAGATCCTCACTGAAAATGCTCAAGCTGAGATGAGTTGTTACAGATGTTGGAGAAGAGGTGAAGATGGATGAGTTAAATGCGTGCTTCAAACTTTAATATCTTAATACCCTTTGATCAAGTGTCTAGCATCCCTAAGGTTCTCACGCTGGCAAAAAATAGTAGGAGTTAAGATTAGAATTGAGAACAATAGAATGCATGCTCTTTTCAAGTCATATATATATATATAGTATGAAAAGATATTCACAGCATATGCAGCTTCTTTCAGCGAAAATACAGTAGCTTAATTGATGTGGGCTGTCTAGGTCTAAGGACCTAGAGGGGTGTCCTGCAGGATGAGCCTTCATGCAACATAGAAATTGAATGTGAGCTGAAGAAAGTGAAAGCAGTGTTTATTGAATAGCATGAATGACAGAGTATAGCAGAGAGAGTGTCTGGAAGACTCAGGAAAGAAAGGAGAATGAGTCTCAGAATCGCTCAAGCTTTGGGGTTTATATTGGAAAGAGATGTAAGATACTTGTTCCTACAAGAATTCAGGGTCGGGTCCAGTCAGAGGTGAATGTCAGGTGAATAAAAGATGTTATTCCATAAATCACTGCAGGTAAAGAGTATCAGTGCATCATCAGCTAAGGTTTGTTTGAACCAAATGTCCTAGAACATGTTTGGGACCTGACTCTTCTTACATGTTATCAGGTGTTTGGAGTCCTGGACAAAACTTAAAGAATGATTCACTTTCTGGATTTCCTCTTTAAGTGAAAACAGAGGTTCTTTGGCTTATGGAGAAATGGAGCCTAAAGGAAAATCAGCAGAGACAGAACCTTTTTAAAATGGAGTCCCTTCAGCTTCCTTATTTCATAATTATAAGCAAAAGTAAAGTTAGTTTACTAGAAAGGACATTTTTGTTGAACTCATACTGCCACTTTCCTTTTATCTGAACACAGGCATGTTTCTGGAATTCAATGTGGAAAAATGTCCCCAATTGTATATTTTTTTAAAAAATACATGTTTCCTTTCTTGAAAAATGGGAATCATTTGATGTTATATAATTATTTCCAAAGCTTATTGGTTTATCTTAGTATCTGAGCCATTCATTAGTTTGAAAAAAAAAAAAATAGATGTGTTAAATCAAGAATTTGGGATAGGAAAATAATTTTAAATAAGAAAGCTTGAAAAGTGCTTGTTTTGTTCCTATTTTCCTCCAGCTGTGTATATACACACACACACACACACACACACACACAGCAGTTAAATTTATTGTTAAGGTTTTACGCAGTTTTTCAAAGTTTGCAAGTCAGAAAGCCGTGTAGTTATGATAATCCTTAGGTATTTGATGATCTCTACGTACTTTTGTTATTGAGTGTAATAAGATATCTTTATCCCCAGGACAAGGTCTAATGTTAAATGGCTTTGAAGCATTATCAACTGTTTGGGGATTTTTTGAATATTATCCAAAAAGTAGATGTAGAGCTTTCACCAAGTAAACTGAAATATGAAATCACATTTAGTGTTCCAGAGAAGATTTAAAAAAAATGCAAATATCTCACAGTAGTGGGCCATTCTAAAAATGCACTGCTCTTCTGTGCTCAAATCCTTCTACAGTAGTAGCTTTTAGCTTTTGGGCTTTGATTCTTACCCTTCAACCATAGAAGCTAGAGCCTACAGACACTTGCTATTTGTGGCATCTAGTTTCCAGTCACTTGTTACGGAAGGATGTGATTATGTAAGGAGATAATATAGATTGAGAAAAGAGGAGGGCTCAGGACAAAGTATCACTGACATTTAGATGTTTGGTGAAGGAAAAGATAGAAATGAAATGGCTAAAGAGGATAGAGGCAACAGGAAGAGGTTTCCAGTGAGCTTAAAGAAAGCAGGTCTGTTAATGTTCATGGAAAGTTATATTAGATTAGGATTGAAATATACATATTCAACTATTTTATTTAAATATATAATATAAAATATTTTAAAAATATATATAATTTTAAAATATAAGAAATTCAGAGTGATTTTTGTGTTGCTGGGCATTGGACACTCATTTGGAATTAGGAGTAAAGCTTGAAAGATGGTTCAGGAAGTAAGGGGACTCTGTTAAGTAAAAATTTTTTCTTAGACATTTGACTGGAAAATCCAATAGAAATATGACTGGAAAGATAACACAGAGCTTAAAGAGAATTTTTGTGTTCTTTTGCTTTGGAAGTGATTATGGAGAAGAAAACATCGTAAGTGTATAATCAAAGGGAAAAGATCCCTGAGGAAATAGTGAAGAAATATTGAACACACACCAAGGAAGTAGTTCCAAGAAGCGGAGGGGAACCTCTTCCCTCTTAATAATATAGGTGCGGGAGTAGATTGATACAGTGGAGGCAGACTTGGAGATTGGTAGCAGGGAATTGAGGAAGAAGCGAATCCAAGGGCTTTGTTTTCTCTGTGAGTTATGAAGTGAGGATGATATATTGAGACTGAGGGAAGAGAGGGGAGTGTGGAGGTCTGAGGAAGGTATCAAAGTTATTAAATAGTTGATAAGGACTATGAAAGATCCAGATATCTAGAAAAACCCAAGAAGGTGGTCTGGCAGCTCTGAGGATTCCTTTGTGGGCTAGCGATCATGAATTTATAGTGAAAACAATCTGTCCATTGTAATTTCTCAGCCAACACTCATTTTGGGATTGTGAGATAGGGCTGTGGGGATGAAACATAAGTTTCAGAGAGTTAAGGGTGTTTACAAGAAAGAAAGTGACAGTGGTGATGGTCATAAATGTATGAGGAATATGGAAGCACATACAGCTGAGAACAGGCTACATGATTCAGTGTAATAGGTGCCAAAATAAATTCAAGACCTCAATGAATTTCAGTAGTTTTTCATATAAATGATTGGATGCTATCATCAATGAGGCAGATATGAGAGTTGTCGATTTCAAAAGTGGAGTCAGAATGTGACAATTTTTTAAAGAAGTAGGGTAGATTAGAATGTCATTGAAGATGAATAGGCAAGGGGCACCTGGGTGGCTCTATTGGTTAAGCATCTTAGATTCCTTATTTCAGCTTAGGTCATGGTCCCAGGGTCCTGGGATAGAGCTCTGCATCAGGCTCCCTGCTCAGTGGGGAGTCTTCTTCTCCTTCTCCCTCTGCCACTCCCCCTGCTTGTGCTCTCTTGCTCTCTCTCTCAAATAAAGAAAATCTTAAAAAAAAAAAAAGATGAATAGGCAAAATTGTTGGTAGTGAAGGCTTTAGAAAATTCCATATCCCTATGATAATGGAAGGGAGTGATAAGGAAGATATTAAGCCGCATGCTCTAGAAAAGAAAATTCATAACCATAAGAACAATATGGAACTGTATTAAAAACAGGGGAAGGTGGTGTAATGATAGCATATGCCTTGAAGGAGTAGTGGAGAATTTTTTAAGCTTATTTTATTTTTAATATAGAATATAATTTTCTGGAAGCCATATCTAGAAGTGAACAAGGCACTGACTTCACTTCCTGATCATGAGGTACATGAGATAAATGGGTACATTTGAAACTTGAAAGGCAGATTCATTCAGTGCTAGCTCTAAAGGGGGTTGGTTGATATTAGGTGGTAATAGATGTGGGGTAGTTAAATGTAGAGCCACTCACATAAAATGTCTCTCTCACTATACCCCTCTCTGTAGGTATTATGACCATTATATTTATGATGTGTTGAGTGCTTGTCGTACACCAGACATATTGCAGATGTTATTTTTTGTTCCCATAGAAGTATTTACAGAGAAGGAAAACTAAAGTTCAGAGTTCATATAGTTTCCCCAAAGTCACCTAGCAAGTAAATTTTACTGTTGCAATTCAAAATTAGGTGTATTGAACAGAATTCCATCTTAAATCAACTTAACCCCTGTAATCCTCAGTTTCCTTTTCTTTAAAATTAGAATGATATTAACACCTACCTCAGAAGGTAAGCTAATCATGGAAATTTCTTAGAAGTCTGGGAAGCACACTAAATACTGAATACATGCTAGCAAAAATATAAACTACTTCTATACATCTTCCTATTTGTATTTGGTTGTGTAGACACAGGCTGAAACTCTCGTTTTGCAAGTATAAAATATAACACATGCTTTAGAGAAAATTCTTTAAAAAAATTGCATATATTTAAAGTGTACAATCTGTTGTTTTGATATACATATACACTGTGAAATGATGACAGTTAAGATAATTAACATAGCCATCACCTCCCATAGATACTTTTTTCCTTTGTGTGTGTGTGTGTGTGTGTGTGTGGTTAAGACATTTAAGATCTATTCGGTTATTTATAGCATTGATGAACCTCGAAGATACTATGCTAAGTGAAATAAGTGAGATACAGAAAGACATATACCGCATGTTTTAATTTATATGTGAAATCAAAAGTGGTCTAACTTAAACTCCTAAAAACAGAGAGTGCATTGGTGGTTGCCTCATGGGGTGGGTGGGGGGTGGGAAAAAGTAAGAGGTGTTTGTCAAAGAATATTTTCTGGAGTTCTAATGTACAGCAGTGTGACTGTAGTTAGTAATACTGTATTGTATACTTAGATTCTTTATTTCTGCTAAGTGGGAAGATGGTCTTAAAACAATAGCTAAGTCTAGAGAAAAGGAACATTAACACTTTGCACTCAAATCTATTTTAGAAGTTCTTTGGAAAGAACTACAGGTTACATTGATGAATAAATAAGAGGTAATTTGATGATCTTTTTATGATAAAGAATTCTTATGCCAGTAAAAAAATCTGAAATTTGAGGCTTCCTCATGAATAAACATAACTCAGCCATCTGTGCAAAGTAAGAAAAAAATTGACCGTCATTAATGGCATGCTTGCATCTGCTACATTTGTGGGTGTGAAGGTAGCAGGACAAGAGCAAAAATGGGTGGACCTGGCTGACAATGATTAAGTAAAGTGCTGGCATAATGGAGTATGATGGAGTATGACCACTGTGAGTCACTATGCCTGAATAGGCTTTCATATTACTGCTGAGAACAATGTATGCTTTGACATGGATGAGAGCTGACTGCTTTTGAGGAGAAAGGGAACACACCTCACATGACTCTGTCAAAGTGACTGTGGGCTAGTATAGGAGGGCATGGTAACCAGGTTTCATTTGATAAAAATAAATAATGTCGGATGGAGCTATTATTTTCTGCTGATACAGATCCTGTTGCTTGAAATGTACTTAAGGTTGCTTTGGAGGCTCTACTCTACAGTTGTGTTTGAACCAGGGAATCTTCTCCATATTTCTGATGCAGCTTTTATGAGCCCCCCAGGCAACAGTGAGCTGGGGTCATGTTAAGAGAGGTATGCATGTCCTGTTTAATCTTACATGACACCTGTTATTTAATTACTGTTTCATCTACTTTGGTGTAGGCCTGTGATAGAGCAGCTTTTTCTTCATGTGTTAAATAGGTCCTGCCTTTGTTATACTGGACAGGCTGGATGTCATAAAGTCAAAGCTCTCCGCGTTCTAGGAAGTGGAAAAATATCAAAAAATTTCTGTGATCCTCAGAAAATTGTTTAACACTTACTCAGTGGTCAAGCATTGGAAACTTACTGGGGAAGGTGGTACCCCAGAGCAAAGCAGGCTCTCCCCTGCTTCCACCCACCCTCTTCTGCGCACCAATGAAGAGAAAGTGTATTAGAAGGGACAGAGGGGTCAGATGGGCCTCAGAACCAGTGCTGGCCATGGCTGCTCCAGGTGAACCTTCTTAATGTGCTGAGACACCTACGATCTTAAAAGGTTTTTAGAACCAAGACAACATTCTCTGTGCCTCCAGGCTTTTTGACTTTGTAATATGCATTTTTCTCTTCCTATCTCATAGCAGAACAAAACTACCCAATCCCTGAGTTCTTTTCCTATCTTTTTCTTCCTGTCAGGTTTTAGGGAAGCCAGGATGAGAAAAAGTTGCTTGCTTCATTTTCTATGATAGACTCAACCTAAAAGAGAGAAGCAAAGAGGGCAAAAGAAAAATAAATGAATGAATGAATGAATGAATGAATAAATAAACATCCTAATTGTGAAAATCTGATCAAAAAAGGTTGATTTTATATTTATTTAGTGATCTAAGCACCAGAAGTTACATATCAAGGTGTTGAAACCGAAAATGCCATGCTACCTAAGCCACAGTTATACTAATTGATACAACATTTAAAACTAAAGCTTAGGGTATGGAGCCTGACAACTGTGTACTTACCAGAAAAGGCTAAGAAAATTAGAAAATAGAACTGTTCTGGGAAATAACAGTCATTTTGTTTATTCTACATACGAAGATCAAAATTCGAAAAATAATAATAATTTTTCTTTTCTTTTTTCTTTGGCCTTTGAAAGCAGTCAATGAGCATCTCTCTGACCTTGATTTTTTGACACCTTTTCAAAGATTTTATGCTAGAGACTATGGCATATGCTATAAATGTGAGGCTCCATTTCCTAGATGATACGATATAGATACATTTGAAAATTATTGGAAATGCAAGAATAGAGAACACATTTTACCCCTTTGTAGAAAAAAAATAACCCCTCTTTTACAAATTATTCATGTTCATGTCTCCAAGAGTCACAGATAGGTCCCGTGTTTTAAAGAGGCAGGCAGTAGGGGGAAAAAGTAAACAAAAATCCAGCTAAAGAGAACCACACCTGCTTTGCTTCAGTTGTTAGATATACTCTGATACAGAATACTTTGTAGGAATCATTTATTACAAGTGACCTCACATGTGGTGTCTCATGTAAAAAAAAATTCACAAATTCTCATGAAGTGAGGCAACAGAATATATGGATTGGTTATGGAAAATATAAAAATATCATAGTTTGTTATTGAGTAATTGAAATTGCTCAAGAAAATGAAATCATTGTTATTGAGAAGATTGGTTTGGAGATCAAATCAATCATCAAATCAATTCTCTGACTGACTTATTTTGCTTAGCATAATACTCTCTAGCTCCATCCATGATATTCAAAATGGAAAGACTTCATTCTTTTTGATGGCTGAGTAGTATTCCATTATAAATAAATAACTATGTGTACATATAATATACATATTATATATGTTTATATATTATGTAATTATATTATTATATATTATAATATATATGTACACACACACCACATCTTTCTTATCTGTTCATAAGTCAATGTACATTTGGGCTGTTTTCATAACTTGGCTATTGTAGATAATTCTGCTATAAACATCAAGGTGCATGTATCCCTTCAAATTAGTATTTTTTGGATTTTGTGGGTAAATACCTACTACTGTAATTTCTAGATTGTAGTTCTATTTTAACTTTTCAAGGAAACTCCATACCGGTTTCTGGAGTGGGTACACCAGTTTGCATTCGTATGAAGTATTGGTGATTTTAAATGCCTACTCATTTACTGTTTTATGCAAACAGCAGTAGTAATAAAATTACTAAATTTAAAATTACCTCCATACTCTATGGTAAATATGTTTTTGAAAATTTTACATGCATTTCCTCATTTTATTCTGTCAACATCCCCATAATTTAGATATTATTATTGTACCTAGTTTATAGATATAGAATGTAATGCTTAGAAATGCAGAGTTATTTGTCTGAGGCTTCATAGCAACTCAGGTGTGAGACTTCAGAGCTTATGTTTTTAATCACTATAATAATTTTTCTCCTGAATATAATGAGCACTTAAGAATTCTTCTGTTGGGGTGCCTGGGTGGCTCAATGGGTTAAAGCCTCTGCCTTCAGCTCAGGTCACGATCCCAGGGTCCTGGGATCGAGCCCCGCATCAGTCTCTCTGTTCGGCAGGGAGACTGCTTCCTCTTCTCTCTCTGCCTGCCTCTCTGCCTACCTGTGCTCTCTGTCTGTCAAGTATATAAAAAAAAAAAAAAAAAAAAAAAGAATTCTTCTGTTGTGGGGGTACTTGGGTGGCTCAGTCGGTTAAGGTTCTGACTCTTGATTTTGATCTCAGGACTTTGAGATTGAGCTCCAGGTTGGGCTCCATGCTCAGAGCAGCCCACAGTCTGCTTGAGTTTCTCTTTCCCTCTCTCTCTGCTCCTCACGACCTCCACCCCATATGTGCTCTCTCTCTAATTTATAAATAAATAAATTATTATTATTTTTTTCTGTTGTGGGGCATCTGGCTGGCTCAGTCAATTAAGAGTCTGATTCTTGGTTTCAAGCTCAAGTCATGATATCAGGGTCATGAGATCAAGACCTGTGTCTGGCTTCATACTGGGTATGGAGCTTGCTAAAGACTCTTTCTCCCTTCTCTCCCTCTGCCCCTCCTCTCTCTCTCTCTCATCCTCTCAACAACAACAACAAAAAAAAAAAAAAAAAAAAAAAAGAATTCTTCTGTTGTTTGAACTTTCCCTTCACCACTATGGTTGGATTATGGCTGGGAACCAAGTCAGTCTCTTGATTTTGTAGGAAGGATTCACATTTCAGGTGGCTTTTCCTCTTGCTTTTTCCAACAGTAGCTGTTGAGGGCCCCAAGACAGACAGTCTTTACTCTAAAAGCTTCTGTTTTTACAATAAAGAAGATGAAATAGGGAGCTTTATCCTCTCACTGTCCCCAAGTGTGGATCATGGGAAGAAATCCTTTTTCTTCTCTGTGGAAATATGGTAAAATTTCCTCCATAGGACTAGTTAATTAGCCTATTACTTTTACTCCTGCCCTGTGCCTTCACTTTTTCAGTGACTCTCAGAGTCATTGCAGGTAGATCCCATGGATTTTGTTTTTGTCTGGGAGCAAATGTTCTGGAACATTTTGATGTGTCCTTGCACTGTGTCTCTTTCCTGGGTATGGCACACAAACCATTATGACAAACAGAAAAAGTCCTTCTTTCCATCACTACATTTTTCTTGGCAGCCAGAGCAACAACCATCTCACATATCCTGACAGTGTGTCAGCTTCTTAAATTTAGTCAGTGATCATCAGGGATTCTCTGTCATATTTTCATTCAACACTAACTCCTAGGGAGGCTGATTTGGACAGTGGAGGCTTCCAGTGGTTTATGATTTATGTAAACATGTGATGTTTCTTATGAGAG
Organism: Neogale vison; assembly: GCF_020171115.1. Lineage (NCBI taxonomy): Eukaryota > Metazoa > Chordata > Mammalia > Carnivora > Mustelidae > Neogale > Neogale vison. Next base: position 166,499,445 of record NC_058094.1, read on the forward strand.
ATGAGTTTGGCACAACTAAGTCTACTAAAACACCATAGTATTATCTCGCCACCATCCTTATTATTGACCCTCATAATTCAATACAAATAAAAGGCTTGATAATAGTTACCCTACCTAGAGGAAACAGTGAATTTTGTATTTTATCATATTGGATTTAAATTTATGCTCAGCAAGTCAATAATACAGATATATTAAAGTATATCTATGCACCTAACTGAAATTTTCAATTATGTTCCAGATTTTGGAGCTTCCATAAAGCACTGCTATTTTTCTTTTTCTTTTTTTTAAAAAGACTTTATTTATTTGTCAGAAAGAGAGAGAGAGAGCACAAGCAGGCAGAGTGGCAAGCAGAGGCAGAGAAGCAGACTCCCCACTGAGCAAGGAGCCCGATGTGGAACTCCGGACCCTGGGATCATGACCTGAGCTTAAGGCAGTGGCTTAACCAACTGAGCCACCCAGGTGTCCCATCACTGCTATTTTTCTTTAAATATGATTTTCTTTTAATGTTTCAGTTTTACTTAGACTAGAAAATTTTAAATGCTTAAGCCGTAAACTCTACAAAACCAGGAAAAGTCTATCTTTGTATACACATATAGAACTATATATGCATATAGTATATAGTTTTATAAACACAGACCCATGCATATATGTCCTTTGTGTGTTTATATGTATATACACATATGTATATAAGATATGCAAACACATATACATTTGGTACCATATAGAATTGTGTTCTTCTCTTTGTCTTTTTCTCTCTTCATTTAGGAATGAAAGCTCAGTAATGCAGTCTTTAGGCAAATGATCAACTCAGTTTTCACTTTTGTTACTCAGTTTTGAGGCTTTTAGCAGATACTGTTAGCCAATGCAAAATATACATGAACTGGAATAAGTTTATAATTAAATAAATTGCAATGCATGTAATCTATACAATAAGTCATGTTTTTCAGTCTGTGGTGCCCTTTCAATTCTCTGCATGAGATTTCTGTCTAAAAGGCACTAATAGAGACATTCTGATCTTGAAAAGAAAAGTGAGGAAAATCAACATCTAAAACTCAGAAAAGTCCTGGGTAGTAAAAGGTCTTTGTTCTGCGGAGTGTTCTCCCACAGAGGAACAGAATTTTCTTTTAGCTTTTACATTTGACTCCCAGGCTCTGAAATATAATAATCAAAGCTCACTGCTACCTTATGTTGAATCTCCTGTACATGAAATCTTTTTATTTAACAAGAAATGGAATTCTTGCCCCCAAATAATTTGATGAAAGCGTCTACATTTGCCAGTTAAAAATACCTTTTTTATTATGATGTTACAAGAAACTCCTGGTAGGCCACTGGGATAATTAGAGAAGACTGGAGGATATTTAATGAGTTTTCCAGGGTGCATTTGAGAATGCATCATATGTTAGCACGTGTGCCTGATAATTTTATCTTTCTCTCTCTAGATGTCAAGGTACCCTGGTGTTGGAATGCTTAAATTAGAGATCCAAGACAATATTGAAAGCTAGAAAAGTCTAACCTTTTTCAGACATTTCTGTAATGGGGGTAAACCTTCATCCTCTATCAGCTGCTCTGGGCTTTATATTCTTCCTCATGGGCTGATTGATACAAATCAATCAATAGCTCAACTCAAGGAAACATTCACTCTTTTGCCTTTTCAGAGATTGAAAATGCCATTGTTTGTGGCTTAATCAAAAAGAAGAAACATAAGTAAGCCCTTGGAAATTTTTTTGAATTCCTCACTCACCTTGATTGTCTGCCCTAGCTTCTGTGAGCATGGGAGCAAGAATTTCGAGCTAGATTACTGAAGCTAGATTTCTTTTCAAATGGTCTCTTGCACAATTTAAAAGAAACTAAAAAAGTGATCCTATATAGCAAAAGCTTTGACACAAAATCTGCTGAATGAACTCTGGGTGGAGATGCTGAGCTAGCTGCAAGAGCAATAGGAAAGTTTAATGGACAAGATTGGTGGTGGTCTCTGATCTGCCACTAATAGGGAGAAGGAAAGGAGGAGGGGGCTTTATTTTTTAATTCTTAGAGGTAAAAAAAAAAAAAAAACCAAGAAACAAAAACAAAAACAAAAGGAGTATAATCCAAGAAGTGGTCTGTCATAGAGCCTGAACTCTAAAGGAGTTTAGATATTTGCTTAGGATTTCGGCCTGGGGATAACCAAACAGAACGTGAAAGGCTAAACGGAACTGAATTGAAAAATAGATACACACTCCTGTGATTGCTTCCCTACAGCTCTTGTGAGGACCACCTGCCCCAGAGCAGCAAACCAGGTAAAGTGGCAGCATCAACATCCACAAGTTGTGTTGGCATGGGAATAAAACAAGCATTGCTCTCAGGTAGATGGCATCTCCAGGGCTGAGTGCTCCGATCAAGGTTCAGCAAACTATGGTCCACAGGACAAATCTGGCAAACTGTTTGGGTAAATAATGTTTTATTGGGACACAGCTCCACTCATTCTTTTTGTATTAACTATGGTGATATGCAGAGTACTGCCAGTTTTCTCATTCAGCTATAAGGACAGAATAGAGTAATAGCAGCAGAGAACTTAGGGCCTGTGAAACCCAAAATATTCAGTACCAGGTACTTAACAGAAAAAATGTGCAGATGCCTGCCTTGGCAGCCCTCTTAGACCTCTACACGCTGATGTTCCAGGCAAGTCAGAAGTAACTGCCATGTTTTTGATAGAGAGTGTACCATTTTACATTTGCACCAACAGTGTCTAAATAGTTCCATTTCTCCACATCCTGGCCAACACTTGTTATCTTTTGGTTTTTGATAATAGTTATCCTAAGGATGTGCAGTGATAGCTCATTGTATTTTTTGTTCACATTTTCTTGATGATTAATGCTTAGCTTTTTTTTCCCCCCATGTACCTATCAGCCATTTGTGTGTCTTCTTTGGAAAAATGTCTATTCATGTCCTTTGCTTATTTTTAAATCAAATTATTATATATTTTTAGTACTGATTTGCAGGAGTCTCAGTTTGCCTCTTCATGCTTAGTTGTTTCCTTTATTGTGCAAAAGCTTCTACTTTCCCTTTGTTGTCATATTCAAGAAATTTTTGCTAGGACCAATGTTAAGGAGGTTTTCTTCTATTTTTTTTTTCCTAGAAATTGTATAATTTCAGGTCTTATATTTAAGTTTTTAATCCATTTTGAGATGATTTTGTGTATGGTGTAAGACAAGAGTTGAGTTTTATTTTTTTGAATGTAGATATCCAGTTGTCCCAACACTTCGTTGAAGAGAATATCTTGTCTCCATTGTGCATTGTTTGCATCCTTGTTGAAGATCATTTGACTGTGGGTTTATTTCTGGCTTCTATCCTCTATTCCATTGGTTTCTGTGTGTGTTTTTATGTCAATACTATATTAATTTGATTACTAAAAACAGGGAAAATCAGGAAATGTGATGTCTCCAGCTTTGTCTTTCTTCCTGAAGATTGCTTTGGAAATTTGGGATCTTTTCTCATTCCACACAAATTTTAGGACTCTTTTTCTATTTCTATAAAACATATCATTGAATTTTGATAGACTGCATTAAATCTGTAGGTCATTTGGGGTACTATGGATGTTTTAACAATAATGAGTCTTCTAATCCATGAGCATGGGATACCTTTCCATTTCTTTGTGTCTTTAATTTGTTTCATCAATGTTTCCTAGTTCAGTGTACAAGTCTCAAAGAGATATTTTTCACTCTCATGTTCATTACAGCATTATTCGCAATAGCCAGGACATGGAAACAATTTAAATATTCATTAACAGAAAATGGTTAAAGAAAATGTCACGTACACAGACACATACACACACAAACATACACACATAGGCACACATACATGGAGCATTATTCTGCCATTGAAAAAGAAGAAAATCCTTCCATATGCGATAACATTATGACAATATAAGGACAACAAGGACATGATGCTTAGGGAAATAAGCCAGCCCCAGGACAAATACTGCATGATTGCACTTATATGAATTGTCTAAAATAGACTCACAGAAGGAGAGAGTAGAATGTTGGTTGAAATGTATATTATTTTGAAGAAGAAACCAGTCTGAAAGGCTACATTTATATGACTCCAACTACAGGACACTCTGGAAAAGGCTAAATCGTTCAGTTAGTAAAAAGATAAGTGTTTGCCAGAGTTAAGAGAGGAGGTCAGATGAATAGATAGGCACAGCATAGAGAATTTTTAGGCCAGTGAGACTATGACCACTATGTATGATACTGTAATGGAGGATGCCATTATAAATGAAATATATAGCATAAATGACATAAATGTTACTACACATTTCTCTAAACCCATAGAATGTACATCATCAAAGGTGGACCCTAATGTAAATTATGAACTTTGAGTGATAACAATGTGTCAATGTAGGTTCATCAGTTATGTCAAATATTTCTTTATAATCAGGATGCTGAAAGTGGGAGACTGAATATGTGGAGACAAGTGCTCTAAAAATTAAAGTCTGTGAAAACTTTTTTAAAATTCAAGTATAATTAATACACAGTATTATATTAGTTTCAGGTATATAATATAATGATTTGACAATTCTATACATTACTCAGTGCTCATCACAGTAAGTGTACTATTAATCCCCTTTACTTGTTTCACTCATTCCCCCACCCATCTCCCCTCTGGAAACCACCAGTTTATTTTCTATATTTAAGAATCTGTTTTTTGTTTGTCTCATTTTGTTTGTTTATTTGCTTTGTTTCTTAAGTGAAATCATATGGCATTTGTCTTTCTCTAATTGACTTATTTCTATTAGCATTATAACCTCTAGATCCATTCGTGTTAATGCAAATGCCAAAATTTCATTCCTTTTTATGGCTGAGTAATATTCCATTGTATATATTTCTTTATCTCTTTATCCCTTCATCTACTGATGGAAACTTGGGTTGCTTCCATGTCTTGGCCATTGAAAATAATAGTGCAATAAACATAGGGATATATATGTATAGATAGATAGATAGATTTACAAATTAGTGTTTTAGGTTTTCTTTGGGTAAATACTCAGTAGTGGAATTACTGGATCATATGATAAAGTCTATTAAAATCCTTTTTAAAAGAAACAATCTACAAAAATAAAGGATCTTGACACATGAAAATAAATTACTTAAAATTTGGATTATAAAAACAAGTACAACACTTTTTATTGTGGAGATCACAGAGCCACAAACTTGTGGAAAATGCAGAAGCAAATACAAAGTAACAGAAGCAAAATTAAACTTCAGTGAGACCCCTTCTTTAGACCAGGGTTTCTCGACCTTTGCAATTAACATTTGGATCTAGATAATTATTTATTATGACAACCAAAAATGTGTCTAATCATTGATCAATGTCCCCTGGAGTGCAAAAATGCCCATGCTTGAAAACTACTGTTGTAGACCTTGCATTTTTTAATAGCTTCATTGAGATATAATTTATATACTATAAAATTGACCTGTTTTAAGTGTATAATTTAGTGTATTTTCTTAAAATTTACAGAGTGGTGCATCTGCACCATGATCTAGTTTTAGATCATTTTCATCACCACAAAATAACCCTTGCACCTCCACTGGCAATCACTTCCCCATTCTCCTCAGCCTTAGGGAACCACCATTCTACTTTCTAGATTCACTTTCCACAGATTTGCCTAGTCTGAACCACTTTTGAGGGTGAAGTCCAATTCTAAAAGAGACAATCATGGCCATTAGTGTTGAGGCTTCTTGCATATTTGGGAAGGATGTTCTTGCAGAAAGAGATTGTATTAAAAAGTCAAATCAGAAACAAAGCCCCAGTTTGAAATAAGACAAGAAAAGCTTGAAATCCCAAGAAAAGCTAATCCCACGCCTCCACTTCTGTACTGCCCTCACTTGACAGATTCATTTCCGTCTTTCTGGGTTGAAACTTTGAGAGTGGAAAAGTGGCTACATATTTTCCTTTATTTATTTATTTATTTATTTATTTGACAAAGAGAAATCACAAGTAGATGGAGAGGCAGGCAGAGAGAGAGAGAGGGAAGCAGGCTCCCCGCTGAGCAGAGAGCCCGATATGGGACTCGATCCCAGGACCCTGAGATCATGACCCGAGCCGAAGGCAGTGGCTTAACCCACTGAGCCACCCAGGCGCCCTACATATTTTCCTTTTTTATTCTTTCTTTTATCCTCTCTTCTCAACAAACTACCATTTATTTTTCTTCTACTTCTACTTCCTGTTTGAAGCTAATGGTAGGGCTTCTGTGGTACACAAAGGTGTTTTTGTTTTTGTTTTTTTGTTTCTATTTTCGAAAGAGAAAATTAGGTTGTGAGGTTCCACAGCCTAGTTTTTGATATCTTCAAAGGCATATATTTAGAAACCTCTCATTAGGAGGAGTCAAGATGGCGGAGAAGTAGCAGGCTGAGACTACCTCAGCTAGCAGGAGATCAGCTAGAGAGCTTATCTAAAGATTGCAAACACCTGCAAATCCATCGGCAGATCGAAGAGAAGAAGAACAGCAATTCTAGAAACAGAAAAACAACCACTTTCTGAAAGGTAGGACTGGCGGAGAAGTGAATCCAAAGCGACGGGAAGATAGACCCCGGGGGGAGGGGCCGGCTCCCGGCAAGCGGCGGAGCAACGGAGCACAAAATCAGGACTTTTAAAAGTCTGTTCCGCTGAGGGACATCGCTCCGGAGGCTAAACCGGGGCGAAGCCCACACGGGGTCGGCGTGACCTCAGGTCCCGCGGGGTCACAGAAGGATCGGGGGTGTCTGAGTGTCGCAGAGCTTGCGGATATTGGAACGGGAAAGCCGGCTGCAGAGACAGAGCCGACAGTAAGCTCACAGCTCGGAGTTGCCTTGAGCCAGTCGCGGGCTGGGTGAGCTCGGAGCGCGGCCGGAGGTTAGGCAGACGAGAGTTACTAGGAGCTGTTCGCTGAGGGCGCACTGGGGAGCGGGGCCCTGGGCTCTCGGCTCCTCCGGACCGGAGACCAGGAGGCCGCCATTTGTATTCCCGTCCTCCGGAACTCTACGGAAAGCGCTCAGGGAACAAAAGCTCCTGAAAGCAAAGCCGAGCAGATCACTCAGCCCGGCCCCTGGTAAGGGCGGTGTAATTCCGCCTAGGGCAAAGACACTTGAGAATCACTACAACAGGCCCCTCCCCCAGAAGATAAACAAGAAATCCAGGCAAGACCAAGTTCACCTACCAAGGAGTGCAGTTTCAATACCAAGGAGAGAGCAGCAGAATTCCAGAGGAGGAGAAAACAAACCACGGAACTCATGGCTTTCTGCCTGTGATTTTTTAGTCTTGCAGTTAATTTAATTTTTTTTTTCATTTTTTTTTCTCTTCTTCTGCTAAAATTTGTTTAAACTTTTACCCTTTTCTTTTTTAACGTTTTTTAACTAGATTATCTAATATATATATATATTTTTTTTTCTTTTTTATACTTTTCTTTATTCATTTTCTTTTTTTTTAATTCTTTTTTTTCTTTCTTTATTTTTGAACCTCTTTTTATCCCCAAATCAGAAGAGATCCCAATCTCTTCAATCTTTTTTTTCTTAATTCTTTTTTAAATTCTTGATTGAATTTTTAATTCAATCTCTTTTTTTAAATTCTTTTTCTTCTTTTTTTCTTTCTTTCTTTTTGAACCTCTTTTTATCCCCAAATCAGAAGAGATCCCAATCAGAAGAGATTGGGAGATCCCAATCAGAGGAAATCCCAATCAGAGGAGATCCCTCACCCAATCGTGAGGGGGGAGAAATCCCCCCTCACGATTTGGGATCTCTTCTGATTTGGTGAAAGCATATTTTCCTGGGATTGTTGCCACCCTTTTAGTATTTTACTTGCTCCTTCATATACTCTTAGCTGGACAAAATGACAAGGCGGAAAAATTCACAACAAAAAAAAGAACAAGAGGCAGTACCGAAGGCTAGGGACCTAATCAATACAGACATTGGCAATATGTCAGATCTAGAGTTCAAAATGACAATTCTCAAGGTTATAGCCGGGCTTGAAAAAGGCGTGGAAGATATTAGAGAAACCCTAACCGGAGATATAAAAGCCCTTTCTGGAGAAATAAAAGAACTAAAATCTAACCAAGTTGAAATCAAAAAAGCTATTAATGAGGTTCAATCAAAAATGGAGGCTCTCACTGCTAGGATAAATGAGGCAGAAGAAAGAATTAGCGATATAGAAGACCAAATGACAGAGAATAAAGAAGCTGAGCAAAAGAGGGACAAACAGCTACTGGACCATGAGGGGAGAATTCGAGAGATAAGTGACACCATAAGACAAAACAACATTAGAATAATTGGGATTCCATAAGAAGAAGAAAGAGAGAGGGGAGCAGAAGGTATACTGGAGAGAATTATTGGGGAGAATTTCCCCAATATGGCAAAGGGAACGAGCATCAAAATTCAGGAGGTTCAGAGAACGCCCCTCAAAATCAATAAAAATAGGCCCACACCCCATCACCTAATAGTACAATTTACAAGTCTTAGTGACAAAGAGAAAATCCTGAAAGCAGCCCGGGAAAAGAAGTCTGTAACATACAATGGTAAAAGTATTAGATTGGCAGCTGACTTATCCACAGAGACGTGGCAGGCCAGAAAGAGCTGGCATGATATTTTCAGAGCACTAAACGAGAAAAACATGCAGCCAAGAATACTATATCCAGCTAGGCTATCATTGAAAATAGAAGGAGAGATTAAAAGCTTCCAGGACAAACAAAAACTGAAAGAATTTGCAAACACCAAACCAGCTCTACAGGAAATACTGGAAGGGGTCCTCTAAGCAAAGAGAGAGCCTACAAGTGGTAGATCGTAAAGGAACAGAGACAATATACAGTAACAGTCACCTTACAGGCAATACAATGGCACTAAAATCATATTTCTCAATAGTTACCCTGAATGTTAATGGGCTAAATGCCCCAATCAAAAGACACAGGGTTTCAGAATGGATAAAAAAACAAAACCCATCTATATGTTACCTCCAAGAAACTCATTTTAAGCCCGAAGACACCTCCAGACTTAAAGTGAGGGGGTGGAAAAGAAATTATCATGCTAATGGACATCAGAAAAAAGCAGGAGTGGCAATCCTTATATCAGATCAATTAGATTTTAAGCCAAAGACTATAATAAGAGATGAGGAAGGACACTATATCATACTCAAAGGGTCTGTCCAACAAGAAGATCTAACAATTTTAAATATCTATGCCCCCAACGTGGGAGCAGCAAACTATATAAACGAATTAATAACAAAATCAAAGAAACACATCGACAATAATACAATAATAGTAGGGGACTTTAACACTCCCCTCACTGAAATGGACAGATCATCCAAGCAAAAGATCAACAGGGAAATAAAGGACTTAAATGATACACTGGATGAGATGGACATCACAGATATATTCAGAACATTTCATCCCAAAGCAACAGAATACACATTCTTCTCTAGTGTACATGGAATATTCTCCAGAATAGATCACATCCTCGGTCCTAAATCAGGACTCAACCGGTATCAAAAGATTGGGATCATTCCCTGCATATTTTCAGACCACAATGCTCTGAAGCTAGAACTCAATCACAAGAGGAAGTTTGGAAAGAACACAAATACATGGAGACTAAACAGCATCCTTCTAAAGAATGAATGGGTCAACCGGGAAATTAAAGAAGAATTGAAAAAAATCATGGAAACAAATGATAATGAAAATACAACAGTTCAAAATCTATGGGACACAACAAAGGCAGTCCTGAGAGGAAAATATATAGTGGTACAAGCTTTTCTCAAGAAACAAGAAAGGTCTCAGGTACACAACCTAACCCTACACCTAAAGGAGCTGGAGAAAGAACAAGAAAGAAACCCTAAGCCCAGCAGCAGAAGAGAAATCATAAAGATCAGAGCAGAAATCAATGAAATAGAAACCAAAAAAACAATAGAACAAATCAACGAAACTAGGAGCTGGTCTTTGAAAGAATTAATAAAATTGATAAACCCCTGGCCAGACTTCTCAAAAAGAAAAAAGAAAGGACCCAAATAAATAAAATCATGAATGAAAGAGGAGAGATCACAACTAACACCAAAGAAATACAAACTATTATAAGAACATACTATGAGCAACTCTACGCCAACAAATTTGACAATTTGGAAGAAATGGATGCATTCCTAGAAACATATAAACTACCAAAATTGAACCAGGAAGAAATAGAAAGCCTGAACAGACCCATAACCAGTAAGGAGATTGAAACAGTCATTAAAAATCTCCAAACAAACAAAAGCCCAGGGACAGACGGTTTCCCGGGGGAATTCTACCAAACATTTAAAGAAGAACTAATTCCTATTCTCCTGAAACTGTTCCAAAAAATAGAAATGGAAGGAAAACTCCCAAACTCATTTTATGAGGCCAGCATCACCTTGATCCCAAAACCAGACAAGGATCCCATCAAAAAAGAGAGCTATAGACCAATATCCTTGATGAACACAGATGCAAAAATTCTCACCAAAATACTAGCCAATAGGATTCAACAGTACATTAAAAGGATTATTCACCACGACCAAGTGGGATTTATTCCAGGGCTGCAAGGTTGGTTCAACATCCGCAAATCAGTCAATGTGATACAACACATCAATAAAAGAAAGAACAAGAACCATATGATACTCTCAATAGATGCTGAAAAAGCATTTGACAAAGTACAGCATCCCGTCCTGATTGAAACCCTTCAAAGTGTAGGGATAGAGGGCACATACCTCAATATCATCAAAGCCATCTATGAAAAACCCACTGCAAATATCATTCTCAATGGAGAAAAACTGAAAGCTTTTCCACTAAGGTCAGGAACATGGCAGGGATGTCCATCATCACCACTGCTATTCAACATAGTACTAGAAGTCCTAGCCTCAGCAATCAGACAACAAAAGGAAATTAAAGGCATCCAAATCGGCAAAGAAGAAGTCAAATTATCACTCTTCGCAGATGATATGATACTCTATGTGGAAAACCCAAAAGACTCCACTCCAAAACTGCTAGAACTTATACAGGAATTCAGTAAAGTGTCAGGATATAAGATCAATGCACAGAAATCAGTTACATTTCTCTACACCAACAACAAGACAGAAGAAAGATAAATTAATGAGTCAATCCCATTTACAATTGCACCCCAAACCATAAGATACCTAGGAATAAACCTAACCAAAGAGGCTAAGAATCTATACTCAGAAACTATAAAGTACTCATGAAAGAAATTGAGGAAGACACAAAGAAATGGAAAAATGTTCCATGCTCCTGGATTGGAAGAATAAATATTGTGAAAATGTCTATGCTACCTAAAACAATCTACACATTTAATGCAATTCCTATCAAAGTACCATCCATCTTTTTCAAAGAAATGGAACAAATAATTTTAAAATTTATATGGAACCAGAAAAGACCTCGAATAGCCAAAGGGATATTGAAAAACAAAGCCAAAGTTGGTGGCATCACAATTCCGGACTTCAAGCTTTATTACAAAGCTGTCATCATCAAGACAGTATGGTACTGGCACAAAAACAGACACATAGACCAATGGAACAGAATAGAGAGCCCAGAAATAGACCCTCAACTCTATGGTCAACTAATCTTCGACAAAGCAGGAAAGAATGTCCAATGGAAAAAAGACAGCCTCTTCAATAAATGGTTTTGGGAAAATTGGACAGCCATGTGCCAAAAAATGAAATTGGACCATTTCCTTACACCACACTCAAAAATAGATTCAAAATGGATTAAGGACCTCAATGTGAGAAAGGAATCCATCAAAATCCTTGAGGAGAACACAGGCAGCAACCTCTTCGACCTTAGCTGCAGCAACATCTTCCTAGGAACATCACCAAAGGCAAGGGAAGCAAAGGCAAAAATGAACTTTTGGGATTTCATCAAAATCAAAAGCTTTTGCACAGCAAAGGAAACAGTTAACAAAACCAAAAGACAACTGACAGAATGGGAGAAGATATTTGCAAACGACATATCAGATAAAGGACTAGTGTCCAAAATCTATAAAGAACTTAGCAAACTCAACACCCAAACAACAAATAATCCAATCAAGAAATGGGCAGAGGACATGAACAGACGTTTCTGCAAAGAAGACATCCAGATGGCCAACAGACACATGAAAAAGTGCTCCATATCACTCGGGATCAGGGAAATACAAATCAAAACCACAATGAGATATCACCTCACACCAGTCAGAATGGCTAAAATCAACAAGTCAGGAAATGACAGATGCTGGCGAGGATGCGGAGAAAGGGGAACCCTCCTACACTGTTGGTGGGAATGCAAGCTGGTGCAACCACTCTGGAAAACAGCATGGAGGTTCCTCAAAATGTTGAAAATAGAACTGCCCTATGACCCAGCAATTGCACTACTGGGAATTTACCCTAAAGATACAAACGTATGATCCAAAGGGGCACGTGCACCCGAATGTTTATAGCAGCAATGTCCACAATAGCCAAACTATGGAAAGAACCTAGATGTCCATCAACAGATGAATGGATCAAGAAGATGTGGTATATATACACAATGGAATACTATGCAGCCATCAAAAGAAACAAAATCTTGCCATTTGCGACAACATGGATGGAACTAGAGCATATCATGCTTAGCGAAATAAGTCAAGCAGAGAAAGACAACTATCATATGATCTCCCTGATATGAGGGAGTGGTGATGCAACATGGGGGCTTAAGTGGGTAGGAGAAGAATCCATGAAACAAGATGGGATAGGGAGGGAGACAAACCATAAGTGACTCTTAATCTCACGAAACAAACTGTGGGCTGCTGGGGGTAGGGGTTTGGGAGAAGGGGGTAGGGTTATGGACATTGGGGAGGGTATGTGCTTTTGGGTAAATTGGAAGGGGAAGTGAACCATGAGAGACTATGGACTCTGAAAAACAATCTGAGGGGTTTGAAGTGGCGGGGGGGGGGTGGGAGGTTGGGGTACCAGGTGGTGGGTATTATAGAGGGCACAGCTTGCATGGAGCACTGGGTGTGGTGAAAAAATAATACTGTTTTTCTGAAAATAAATAAATTGGGAAAAAAAAAAGAAACCTCTCATTAGTTAATAGCTTGGTTTGCAAGGCTATTGTGTTGAGGGTTAGAAGCTAATTATTAATTGTCTTTTGCTCTTTACAACAAATCTTAATCCCCTTCTGTATCCTTTCTCCTGCCATCCACCCCTGCACTGCTCTAGCAGATGATACTTTGCATTAATTAACCTGACCTTCTGAACTCAGTGACAGTAAAGAGAAAAGTGCATTTGTTTCCCACTCTTACCTTACCTTTTAGGAAAGTAATTACACCGTAAAGTCTTACGTCTCACCTGTGTCCTGCCTGAATCACTGCATCCAGAAATTTCCTATCACAGCTGAAACAATTTGGTCCCTACCTGTAAGATATTTTCTGTCTGTCTTGTGACAAGAGAGGGCCTTCAGGCAGAAAGACCTGGGCGCTTGGCCTAGGAAGCCATGAGCTTAGATATCATTGCTCACCACAACTACAAGATGCTTCTAGTGTGGGTTGAGAAGATATAGATAGGGTACCACAGCACTGGCTACACCATATGATATTTCACTTAAAACAATTTGTCTCGTGGGGGCGACTGGGTGGCTCAGTGGGTTAAGCCTCTGCCTTCGGCTCAGGTCATGATCTCAGGGTCCTGGGATCGAGCCCCGCATTGGGCTCTCTGCTCAGTGGAGAGCCTGCTTCCCTTCCTCTCTCTCTGCCTTCCTTTCTGTCTACTTGTGATCTATGTCTGTCAAATAAATAAATAAAATCTTAAAAAAAAATTTTTTGTCATGTGTTCCAAAATAGACAAACAAATGAAGCACTAGACTGTCTGAAAGAAAAAAAAAATTAAAAAAAGAAACAGCAAATACTTGGAAACACATAATACATTTTGTAGCACAATCAAGTTGAGATTTATGGCAGTTTTATACTTGCTTCTAGTAGATGCCTTGATCCTGAGAACAAAAAAGTCCCATTCTATTGGGGTGCCCATCTCATCACCTTCTACTTGAATGTCTAGACTCACTGACTTGCCCAGTCTCCTTTCCTTGAGGACTATAGTTGGATTTTGTCCTATTTCTCTAGTCTTCTAGGAATTACAGTGAACCTAAGCCTAGAACTTAGTGTCCTACTTGTCATGTGCTTACTTACAAGTTTACACTTTGCTGGCTCCTATGCAATAACTAACCTTAAAAAAAGTTGGAGAGAAACTTTTAGCTTTTCAATAGCCTTCACTTTTATTTTATTTTACTTTTTATTAACATATAATACATTATTTGCCCCAGGGGTACAGGTCTATGAATCATCAGGCTTACACATGTCACAGCAATCCCTGTAGCACATAACCTCCCCAATGTCCATAACCCAACCATCCTCTTCATACCCCCCTCACCCTGGCAGCCCTCAGTTTTTTTCCTGAGATTAAGGTTTGTCGCCTTTCTGATCCCATCTTATTTCATTTTTTCCCTCCCTATCCCTTATGACCTCCTCTCCCTGCCTCTCAAATTCCTTATATCAGAAAGATCATATGATAATTGTCTTTCTCTCGTTGACTTATTTTGCTTAGCACAATATTTTCTAGTTCCATCCACGTCATTGCAAATGGCAAGATTTTGTTTCTTTTGATGGCTGCATAGTATTCCATTGTTTGTATATGTGTGTGTGTGTGTGTGTGTGTGTGTGTACCACATCTTCTTTATCCATTCATCATTGATGGACATCTAGGCATCTAGGTTCTTTCCATAGTTTGCCTGTTGTGGACATTGTTGCTATGAACATTCAGGTGCACGTGCCCCTTTGGAACACTACATTTGTATCTTTAGGTTAAATACCCAGTAGTATGATTGCTGGGTAATAGGGTGGCTCTATTTTCAACTTTTTGAGGAAACTCTGTGCTGTTTTCCAGAGTGGCTGCACTAGCTCATTCCCCCAAACAATGTAAGAGGGTTCACCTTTCTCTGCATCCTCACCAACATCTGTTATTTCCTGACTTGTTAATTTTAGCCATTATGTCTGGTGTGAGGTGGTATCTCACTCTGGTTTTGATTTGTATATCCCTGATGCCAAGTGACACTGAGCACTTTATCATGTGTCTGTTGGCCATTTGGATGTCTTCTTTACTGAAATGGCTGTTCATGTCTAACACTCATTGCTTGGATTGGATTATTTGTCCTTTGGGTGTTGACTTTGGTAAGTTCTTTATAAATTTTGGATACTAGCCCTTTATCTGATCTCATTTGCAAATATTTTCTCCCATTCTGTCAGTTGTATTTTGGTTTTGTTGACTGTTTCCTTTGCTATGCAAAAGCTTTTGATCTTGATGAAGTCCCAATAGTTCATTTTGCCCTTACTTCCCTTGCCTTTGGGGATGTTCCTAGGAAGAAGATGCTGTGGCTGAGGTTGAAGAGGTTGCTGTCTATGTTCTCCTTAAGGATTTTGATGGATTTCTTCTCATGTTGAGGTCTTTAATTCATTTTGAGTCTATTTTTGTGTGTGGTGTAAGGAAGTGGTTCAGTTTCATTCTTCTGCATGTGGCTGTCCATTTTTCCCAGCACCATTTGTTGAAGAGACTGTCTTTTCCATTGGACATTCTTTCCTGCTTTGTCAAAGATTAGTTGACCATAGAGTTGAGGTTCTATTTCTGGGCTCTCTATGTGTCTGTTTTTGTGCCAGTACTGTACTGTCTTGATGATTACAGTTTTGTAGTAGTGCTTGAAGTCTGGAATTGTGATGCCACCAACTTTGGTTTTTCTTTTTCAACATTCCTTTTAGCCTTGACTTTTAAATGTGGCAATCAGGAGATAGTCTCTTTCTTTCTTTCTTTCATCTGTCTCCACCTATATCTGGATACATCTCTATACATGGTTGTAGTTAAGGTGATCACTATTGTTTCAATGAGATGGGTTTCTCTTTTTCCATAATGTGGGAAAACAGAGCAAGTTACTTTCCATTTTATTCTTACACTTTAAAGCAAAAATTATGAATTTTAAATCCAAAGAGATTTATTGTGGGTGGAAGGCAGGATTGGGAGGGTAAGATAAATATTTTCCAAGTAATAAAATTCCCTAGTGACACAATCATCCTCCCCAAGCCCCTTGTGGTATACCTCTCTTTGTGTCTAGAAATATCACACCATGCCTGTGTGTGAAATGGAGGGGTAGAGACCACACTAATAGGGAGAGAGTAATTGTGAAGACATCTGCACTAACTCTTGGTGTACTACTTGGACATGGTAAAACAGGGAATGGGAAAGATTGATGGTGAAGAGACCTAGGTTTTATTTTGTCACTAACTAAGCTAGATAAACATGGCTGACTTCTCACCACTGCAGGCATTAGTTTCCTCTTTTATTAAATGAGAGGCCTTGATAATATTTTTTTTTGCCTTGATAATATTTTTAAGACCTCTTCTAGTTCTCTAAAGCTCTGTTTAAATCAGAAATTCTCGGGCGCCTGGGTGGCTCAGTGGCTTAAGCTGCTGCCTTCGGCTCAGGTCATGATCTCCGGGTCCTGGGATAGAGTCCCACGTTGGCTCTTTGCTCAGCAGGGAGCCTGCTTCCCCCTCTCTCTCTGCCTGCCTCTCTGCCTACTTGTGATCTCTGTCTGTCAAATTAATAAATAAAATCTTTTAAAAAAGACTATGTAGTGTTGTTACTGTTTGATTGTAACAACTCAGCATTAACAATGTACCATAGCAAATTTTTAGATAATCCAACAAAGAATTTGTATTCAGTGATGTGAACCAAAGCATTCATTCATTATTCATTTATTTAATATGTATTAATTAAACATCTAGTAATGTGTAACAGTGTCAGCACTGTTCTAGGCACCTGGGATTACAGTGGAAAATAATAAATGACCCCAGTTTTCTTTGTGTTCACATTCTGGTGAATTCGTAGTGATTATAAAAGTCTTACTTATGGGGTGTCTGTCTGGCCAAGTTGACAGAGCATGTGACTCTTGATCTCAGGGTGAGTTCAAGCCCCATGTATAAGTTCATACTTTAAGTAGAGCCTATTAAAGTAAAAGGTAAAAAAAAAAATTATATATATATGTATAGGTATATATATATATATATATATATATAAAGGCAAAAAATATATATATATGTGTGTTACTTCTGAATCTTGGAAGATGCATACAAAATTAAGAACCAGATTAAATATTGTAATGCATTTATAATATGTGTTAATAAACATCATTTTGAACACTTATCAAGATGGAATAAGTCAGACTGTAAAATATCATAAGCTTGATACAAAACCTTAAGTATGGGCGCCTGGGTGGCTCAGTGGGTTAAGCCGCTGCCTTCGGCTCAGGTCATGATCTCAGGGTCCTGGGATCGAGTCCCGGTCAGGCTCTCTGCTCGGCGGGAGCCTGCTTCCCTCTCTCGCTCTCTCTGCCTGCCTCTCCATCTACCTGTGATCTCTCTCTGTCAAATAAATAATAAAAAAAAAAAAAACCAAAAAAAAAAACCTTAAGTATATATTATAAAGTCATACATGTGTATAAACACACTAATATATATGATATATGCATTTATCTATAAATATTACTATGACATCTATAAAATATATTCTAAATAACTTATGTGATATTTGGAATAAAAATTAGGATGTCTAAAGGGTTTTTTTAATTTTATAATAATTTGAAAATTTTGTACATGTTTGTTATAGAGATATATTTATATTTCACATATTCATATAATATGTAAATTTTATGTTTATTCAGGAAAACATAACACTCAAAAATGATGACATAAACTTTGGTACATTTTGCATGATAGAAAGACTACATGGATAATCAGTGTTTGTCTCTAGATAGAATAGCATTATAGGTAATATTTTTTTCTTGCTCTTGCTCTGTATATATGTATACATACATTCTATAAAATTCCCTTTAAAAAAGATATAACTTGAAAAAAATCATTTAAAATGCAGTAATTTATTTAGTTTTTCTGTTTTGATTTTTTGATGCTATTTTTTCATTTTAAATTGAAACTTAGATACAATTTTCCATAGCTATTATGTCTCTTCACATTTTGTCCTATGTCTCCTTCTCAGGTATGTGGTAGGTTTGCTGTTTACTTGTCTATTGAATTCAGACATGACTGCATGACTTGTTGTGGTCCATAAAGTGTAAGTAGAATAGTGATATGTTACATGACACCAAAGAATACCAATTATTACATTAGCTGAGTAATAATAGGTAAAATAAACACAGTAAGACACCTGTTTAGTAATTTAGAGCAATACTACCCTCACAGTATTGAGAAAAGTGCTTGTATAATAAGTGTTCTGATGTTTGTTAGCAATGAATCATTTATCCCCCCCATAAAAATTGTATAAATCTTCTCTCTTCAGGGCTAAAGATTTATAATCCTGTATTACAAGGATTTTGTGTCTCCAAGAAGCTGAATATATGGCACATCGCACTAATTTAGTTTGTCATTTTGCTTCCCCTTGGCCTTTCTTTCTCATCTCTGCAAAGTTCCAACGTTGATCCCTGTGTTTCACGTGTCAGTCAATATGAAAAGCAATCCTGGGAGGATCTAGCTTTGAACTTACATAAAGGCTCTGTCTCATCAGGCTTAAGTTGTCCCTGCATCAATGACCTTACAGGCTGTGGCTCACTGTGTTATAAACCTCTCCTTCAGCATGTCATTCCCAGTTAGCAGAGGCATCTTGTCAACTCTATGATAGAATAATGCTTCCTGTAACTCTCCTTGGGGATAATTCATATTCTAGACTATCCCTCAGCTTTTAAAATTATTTACCTCAAAAGCAATTTAAATATAGTTCTGAAGATCTTGACATGAGGCCATTGCAAATGAAAGAGAGAAGACTGTATCATTCCTGTGTTGAGTACACAAAATATCTGTATAAAGGGAGGTTTCATAATTTGGGGAGTCACACACCCCCCCAAGAGGCACATAAGCAATTAGACACATATGGCTTTTAATTTAAAAAATTAATTAAGAACTAGTGCTCCCTACCCTCAAGCACATGGGTTTTCCCCCGGATAAAAGCCCCTATCCTCACATTTACTTTGCAGAAATTAACTATATATAGAAATGCAGCAATCAGCCATTGTTATGACTGCAAAGTTCAAAATTTTTTTGTCCTTCCTCTTTCTCTCTATCGTATTATTTGGAGTCAGTTTCCAAAGATTATGCCTGTCTCTTTTGAGAATACCAGAATGAAAAACAGATAGCCTCCCCTACTCCTATCATCAGAGACTCATGGAGTGATCTTGATGTCCACAATCCAATATGATTCCTAATATACTTCTGATGGTCACATTAAAGTTCCAGGCAGCTAGACAGAAAGAGGACAGAGAAGGGCAGGCACACCCTTTCCTTTCTAAGGCCACACCTTAAAAGATTATGTATTTCCACCTCTATTTCACTAACCAGATATGACCATACCCAGCTGCATATGGGTATGAGACTGATAAGATCTCAGGGTAAGCAACAATGTATTTGAGCTAAGGTCCTCTGATGCAACTGAATACAGATGGAGAGAATATTCTTTGTTATGGTTCTTACTCAAGTGTGGACAACTTAACCTTCTAGTGATATATAAATTTTAAAAAGGTAGCACGGAGAAATAAGTTCTATTTTTCCTGAATAATTAATTACCATTAGAAAAGATGCAGTGCTATGTCCAGGTGTGAATTAAACTTGTTAATTATAGGTGTATAACCAGATAGAAACAAAACATCTGAATTTAGAATATAAAATTTTATAATTACAGGGTTTAACTTTGAATTTAAAGTATGCTAGATATGGTACTTGGAATCCAAATCCCACTTTTTTCTATGTGCTTCCCTGTGCTGCAGAGATTAGAATGCTTAAAAATAGGACTAGATTTATCAAACTCCTTTGTAGCTAAAGTTCTGAGTACCAGTTTAATTCCTCAAAGGTAGGTGTAGTTACAGTGCATTGGAGGGTGGAAGTAAGGGAGAGATATCTTCCTGTAGTTTGTCGGATAGTGAAAATGTCTCCTTCTTCCATAGTGCTTGTCAAATTCTCACGCTATTTTGTACCTCCAACATGTATGGGTTCACACACAGACACATAAATAGACAGATACACATATACATGCACACACATGCACACAGAAATACACATGCACAAACACATACACACTCATTCACATACACACATATATACACATATACACACTTTTAGGAGGCTCTTTATATGTTCTCTTTAGTACTTGACAAAAGAATGAGTTGAGTTGCCTATGAAGAAAAGCATTTAAGCGAAAAAGATAACCAGCCAGTCCTTAATCGCACAGTTTATTCCCTATCTTGTTCCAGGTGTTTCAGAACCCATGAATGGTTTCAAAGGGTGCGCCAATCTCTAGGTTGTTTTATGATAAGATTTTTTAAAATTAGGTCCTGTTTTTGCCTTCCTCCCACTCCAACATTTTATTACTTGACTATCTGAAATAAAAATTATCTTTCTATAAGCATAATTGCATACCAAAGTAATTTTGAAAAGGCACATTTAAGTTTTAGAATAGAAACCAGAACAAAATATTTCCACCTCCCTTTATGGTACAAAGATTAAAAAGTGTCTAAATATTACTGTCTCAGAAACAGCTCATTAAGTGATCTCCACATTTTCAGTTCAATTCACCTATTCCTTTTTTCATTTAGGAGGGGATTAGAAGCACCACCCCTCCCCTCCTTTCCCCACCCTCAGCCCACACATTCCTCACCCCTCATTAGCTGAGTGCTTATTATGAGCCACACATTGTGCTGGGTGCTATAGACATAAAAAACATAAGATTCCTGCCATGAGGGAGCTCAAGCTTAAAAGGAGATACAGATGTATAACATTACACCATGTGAGTTATAATGGAGGTACAGCTAAATTGTTTGAATGCCGTAAAAGATAAAGGGTCTGACTCTCCTGGGGGAATCATAGGAGGCCAAAATGTGTGCTTTTCACTTTATTAAAATAGGAGTATAGTAGGAATATTTAGTACCGACTAAGTGTCATCCGTTGACCAGGTTTTTGACACCTTATTACTGTCCATTCTCACATTATACTTTCTTGGCAAGTGCTAGGAAGTATTAGTAGACAGGATCAAGTTAGAAAAACAGAGACCACTCCAGGTGTGAGACAGGGACAGGGAGGGAGAGATGGAGAGGGAGTGGGAGAGGAGCAAGTGGAGAGGGGAAGGGAGAGGGAGAGGAAGTCAACGTTAAAAGGTGTTGGAAAGTCTTTAGGAACAGAAGGGAGATTAATAACCAGCATCTAAGGCAGTATTCCTGCCTCCAAGTATTTATGCTCTTGAGTGATCTCTTCTGGTCTGTGTGACCAAGGAGTCATTCCAAAATGATCATGTATCACTTTCTGGACTAGAATAGAAAAGGTACTGTGACTCTGCCTCCCTCTCTTTCTCTCTACTATCACTCACTCCAGGGAGAAGCCAGCTGCCATGTTGTGTTGACACTCAAGCAGGTTTATGGAAAGCCTCATATGGTGAGAAACTGAAGTGTTCTCTCAACAGTCTGAAAGGAACTGAGACCCCTGACCATAGTCATGTGAGGGAGGGAGTCACCATGGAATTATATTCTCCAACCAAAGTATGGCCTTCAGGTGATACAGCCTGATCTTCAGCTTGACTACAATCTAATAAGATACACTGAGGCATAACTATTAAATGGCTAAACCAATTCTAGATTCCTGATCATCAGAAACTATGAGATAACAATTTTTTTTTGCTTGTTTTTAGCTGTGAAAAATGGTTTTGAAGTACTTTGTTACATAGCAATAGATACTTGTATACTAGTACAAAGAATTTCAGAAGTGCCTACCTGCTAATTTGCTGTTGGAAATACTGTTTCACTTGGCCCTGGATTCTCTAAAAGACATCTCTTCTTGGAAAAGGATGTAACCTTAGAAAAGCTACTGCCTTTGTCAGGGTAGCTAGGTTCTGGAGTCTCCCCAATCTTGCTGCCATCATCACAAAAGTCAGAAGCAGGAAATTTTTATTTCTGTCTTCTTATCACTTGCCAAAACTGATAAACCTTAATGGAATCTAGTTGGTTCCCTGGTTGAGGAGTCTGGGAAACCACAGGCCTTATAGGAATGTGTACTGACTCCTACCCACATAAATAGAGCAGAGCATATTTATTTATTTATTTATTTTCTCTCTCTCTCTCTTTTTTTTTTTAGTAGGCAGAGAGAGAGAGAGAGAGAGAGAGAGAGAGAGGAGGAAGCAGGCCCTCACCTAGCAAGAGCCCGATGCGGGACTTGATCCCAGGACCTGAGCCGAAGGCAGAGGCTTAACCCACTGAGCCACCCAGGTGCCCCGAGCAGAGCATATTTAAAGACAAGTGTATCACTGAGAGAAGATAACTAAAGGAACTATACAGAAGGTATTATTAGCTGTGTTTTATAGATGAGGATTCCTGTGTTTCATAGTACCAGTAACTTGTCCAAGGTCACACAGCTACAGAATAGAAGAATCTTTGGAAAGAATAGAAGAATCTTTCTAAAGCCTCTTTCTGTGAATGAGTGTAAGTAGTGAAAAGGAATAGAATGAAGGATTAAGTTTCTTTATTTACCATACAATTATGTCTCAGACCACTCTTGACCTCCAGAACAATATGGAGAGAAAGTGGAACCAGAAGACACCTTCTGTAACATGTCATCTGTGGACTGTTTTCTATTACTTTGAACTCATTTATAGGACTTTTTACTGACATAACATGTCCCTGGAAGAGGATATATTGCTGCTCAGACAAGAGCCTCCATCCAAGGAGTGGGCAATTTATTCTACCTCCACCAGAAATGAACTGTGAAACTAGTGAAGCATGAAGAAGGAATGAGAGAAAAAAATTATGAGGGTTTTTTTTTTCTCTTTTCTACGATAATAAAGAAGGCAAAATCAGGGAAAATATATATTGAACATTATTTTTATAAAGTTAAAAACAGCCTGTTTTTAATTTACTTGATCCTGTTGATAAAACTCAGGCTGGCTACTCATCTCTGTTCAGAGAAAGGCAAATGGGTGAAGTTACCGTATTTGTGCCCTACTGCCTTTTAGGGAGAATGAACAAGACAGTGTAAAAGTCACAAGTGGAAGTGTACTGGTATTTCCTCTATAATTAACTCAACACTTAAGTAGCCTTTAAAGTGAAAGGAGCCCGCCAAATGATGGAGGCACACAGGAGGTAATTATGTGCTTTCAATAAATGCCTGAAAGCACACAAGTTCCTCTGGGAGATACAATATTTGGAAAAACTTGCATGGTCACTTCCATCCTATTTACTATTTTAACAAGTTGTATATTCTACAGAGGAATTTTATTTCCAAAAGATATGAATTTACATTAAACCAATTCAAAGCCTATGGGGGGAAGAATTTTAAATCCTAATGTAATTTCATTATCTATTAAGATGAAGTATTGAAATAAGTTTCAAAAAATGTTGCCACATTATGATCGTATGTGGTCATATAATTCTCCAGTTTCTATTGTGTATCCTTTAGACAGAGGTCAACTAACTATAGCCCATAGGCCAAATCTGGTCTGCCTCTTGTTTTATAAATAAAATTTTATTGGAACATAGCAACACCTATTAAAAAGTGGGCCAGGGGCGCCTGGGTGGCTCAGTGGGTTAAAGCCTCTGCCTTCGGCTCAGGTCATGATCCCAGAGTCCTGGGATCGAGCCCCACATCGGGCTCTCTGCTGAGCAGGGAGCCTGCTTCCTCCTCTCTCTCTCTGCCTGCCTCTCTGCCTACTTGTGATCTCTGTCAAATAAATAAAATAAAAATCTTAAAAAAAAAAAAAGTGGGCCAAAGACCTTAACAGACACCTCACCAAAGAAGATACATAGATGTCAGTGAAAAGATGCTCTATATCATATGTTATCAGAGAAATGCTAATTAGAACAACAATGGCATATCACTATACACCTATTAAAATGGCTAAAATCCAGAACACTAATACAACCAAATGCTGGCAAGAGGGTGGAGCAGCAGGAACTCTCATTCTTTGCTGATGTGATGAAAAATGGTACAGATGTCTGGGAAGTCATTTTGGCAATAAAAAAAAACCAAAAAAACAAAAAAAACTAAACATACTCCTACCATATCATTCAGCAGTGGCACTCTTTGGTCTTTATCCAAAGAAGCTGAAAACTTATGTCTGCATAAAAACTTGCACATGACTATTTATTACAGTTTTATTCATAATTGCTGAAGCTTGGAAGTAACCAAAATGTTGTTTTAGTAGGTGATAAACTGTGGTATTCCTGGACAATGCAATATCACTTACCACTAAAAAGAAATGAGCTGTCAAGCCATGAAAAGACATGAAAGAGGGGTACCTGGGTGAATCATTCACTTGAGTGTCTGACTCTTAATTTTGGCTCAGGTCATGATCTCAGGATCAGGAGATCAAGCTCCTTATTGGGCTACCTGCTAAGCATGTAGCCTGCTTGAGATTTTCTATCTCCCTCTGCCTCTCCACCCCTCTGGGGGAAAAATATATATATATGAAAGAACCTTAAATACTTATTACCAAGTGAAAGAAGAACATCTAAAAAGGCCATATACATTTGGGGGGGTTGATACATCTTTTATTTAAGGATGAGAAAGCCATAACACATGAAGAATATGGACCCACACAGTGACAACAATCACAGTGTGGAAACCTGGAACAATTTTTCTTAAAAAAAATTTATTTATTTATTTTTTCAGCGTAGCAGTATTCATTGTTTATGCACCACACCCAGTGCTCCATGTAATATGTGCCCTCCAAAATACCCACCACCTGGCTCCCCCAACCTCCCACCTCCCACCCCTTCAAAACCCTCAGATTGTTTTTCAGAGTCCATAGTCTCTCATGGTTCATCTCCCCTTCTAATTTCCCTCAACTCCCTTCTCCTCTCCATCTCCCCATGTCCTCCATGTTATTTGTTATGGTCCACAAATAAGTGAAACCATATGACTCTCTCTGCTTGACTTATTTCACTCAGCATAATCTCTTCCAGTCCCGTCCATGTTGCTACAAAAGTTGGGTATTCATCCTTTCTGATGGAGGCATAATACTTCATAGTGTATATGGATCACATTTTTCTTATCCATTTGTCCGTTGAAGGGCATCTTGGTTCTTTCCACAGTTTGGTGTCCTTAGCCATTGCTGCTATAAACATTGGGGTACTGATGGCCTTTCTTTTTACTACGTCTGTATCTTAGGGTAAATACCCAGTAGTGCAATTGCAGGGTCATAGGGAAGTTCTATTTTTAATTTCTTGAGGAATCTCCACACTGTCCAACTTGCATTCCCACCAACAGTGTAAGAGGGTTCCCCTTTATCCACATCCTCTCCAACACATGTTGTTTCTTGTCTTGCTAATTTTGGCCATTCTAACTGGTGTAAGGTGGTATCTCAATGTGGTTTTAATTTGAATCTCCCTGATGGCTAGTGATGATGAAAATTTTTTTATGTGTCTGATAGCCATTTGTATGTCTTCATTGGAGAAGTGTCTGTTCATGTCTTCCTCCCATTTTTTGACATGATTATCTGTTTTGTGTGTATTGAGTTTGAGAAGTTCTTTATAGATCCTGGATATCAACCTTTTGTCTGTACTGTCATTTGCAAATATCTTCTCCCATTCTGTGGGTTGAAAAGGCCATATACTTTATGATCCAACTATATGCCACTCTGTAAAAGGCAAAACTATGGGAACATTAAAAGATTGGTGGCTATCATGGATTGGCGGGGGGTGTGGGGAGGGAGGAAGTATAAACAGGCAGACCCCAGAGGATTTTAGTGAAGAGAACTATCGAATACAATACTATAAATTTGGAAGCATGTCATTACAGATTATCCAAAGCCACAGAATGTATAAAATCAAGAGTGAACCCAAAGATAAACTATGGACTTTGGATGATTTTGATGTATCAGTGTAAATTCATCAATTATAATAAATATACCATTCTCATGAGGAATGTTGAGAATGGGAGAATCTGTGCTTCTTTAGAAGCATAAGATATATGGGAAATCTCTGTACCTTCCTCTCATTCTGTGAACATAAAACTTCTCTAAAAATTTATATAAATAATTTTTAGTTACAACCACTTTTTCATACTTTTTTTAAAAGATTTTTTTAAAAAAATTATTTATTTGACAGACAGAGATCACAAATATGCAGAGAGACAGGCAGAGAGAAAGGGTGGTGGGAAGCAGGCTCCCTCCTGAGCAGAGAGCCAGATGTGGAGCTCGATCTCAGGACCCCAAGATCATGACCTGAGCCGAAGGCAGAGGCTTTAACCCACTGAGCCACCCAGGCACCCCTTTCATACTGTTTTGAGACAGCCTTCTCTGTCTCTCTCTTTCTACCCCTGCCCTTCTATTTTAGAATAACATTTCTATCATTATGTTCTTAAATATGGCCTAAACTGAAATATGCATTTCCCGGAGGCTTTGCAGTTTAACAATGTTGAGTAATTTCTTTTCCTTTTTTCCTGCCAAGAGTGGAGCATTGTAAACAATGAAAAAACCTTGCTATCAGCTCTGGATCTGCAAATAAAAGCAAGAACCTGGGCAATTTACTTAACTTCTCTAAGCTTTAGTCTTAGTGTTTCTGTGTTAGTATAACAAAAACACAAAATCTTTGCTTTGTTTCAATAGGAGCTTAAGGTTTTTTTTGATCACTCTTTAGCCAAGCACCTAGAAAAATGACTAACTTAAAACGGAAGCTCAAGAAATACAGGTTGAAGGTTGATTTTTGAATGTGTGTTAAAAACTTAGCACAGAGGAGTAGGGAATTTGGGTAAATTGGAAGGGGAGGTGAACCATGAGAGACTATGGACTCTGAAAAACAGTCTGAGGGGTTTGAAGTGGCGGGGGGGTGGGAGGTTGGGGTACCAGGTGGTGGGTATTATAGAGGGCACGGCTTGCATGGAGCACTGGGTGTGGTGAAAAAATAATGAATACTGTTTTTCTGAAAATAAATAAATTGGAAAAAAAAAAAAAAAAAACTTAGCACAGTGTCCAGATGCATGGGTGGCTCATTCAGTTTGGTTCAGGTCAGGTCCCAGTCCCATGTCATAGTAGGGTTTCCTGTTAAATGGGAAGTCTACTTCTCCATCTCCCTCTGCTCCTCCCCCTGCTTGTGCCTGCTCACTCTCTTTCTCTGTCTTTATCAAAAAAACAAACAAAACCAAAAACCAAAAACCAACCAACCAACCAAACAAAAAACCCTAAATACCTTAGCACAGTATCCAAACACGTAGAATATGGTATTAGATATTAATTATTTGCCTTATTTATATTTCCTATTAATTCCTCTTTTTTCTTTAGACATTATTTTTTTAAAGATTTTGTTTATTTATTTCACAGATAGAGATCACAAGTCAGACAGAGATCACACATAACCCAGAGATCACACAGCTCACCATGCCCTGCTTCAGCATCCCCCAGGCCTCACCATATTCCTACACCACTGTATTGTTAACTCTCTGCTTAGGAGGACATAGCATGCAATAAAGTTAGCTTTAGCTTTGGACTCACAAATCTGTGTTTAAAACCTAGCTCTGCTATATGGTAGCTCGTGAAAGTAAGCAAGTTATTTCACTTTCCTGAGGTTCAGTTTCTTTCTTTGGGGTGGGGGTTATGGTGAAAATAAACTCTACCCATAGGAAGTGGCTATAACTTTCTAGTACATAATAGGCACTCAATAAAGAAATGATAGCTGTTGCTATCAATAAAGATATTGACAGTTATTTTGCATGTGTTTAGTAGCAGCACTGTTACCACCAAAGACTAAAGTAGTGAGGAAATGTACTCACGTGGAAGTAATTTCCAGAATGAAGATGAGCAGAACATTGGTATTAGAATACTTGCAAGACGTGGCAGCTATGGACTTCAGAATCTACACAGCTGAGCTATTAAAAAAACTCCAGAAAGATAAAAACATTTTTAATGGCAAAAGAATAAAATAATTCTACAAATGGAAATTGTTACAACCAAATAAAGAACCTGAGCCCAGAAAGTAGAATTCTTTTTTGAATTTGGTGTTTGGAAAGCAATTTAAACAGATATTCAGTTCACTTCTTGTGAATATATCTGTAGGATATAATCATAAATATAAAATGCTTTTTAATATCAGAGAAACAAACTAAATGATTACTAATAATAACTGACTGTTAAATGATGCTATGCCACTTTAGAAAAACGTATGTAGAAAAACATAAGAAGTTTATCTGGAGAATGCATATATTTTTAACTTTTAATAGTAGGATACAGTATTATTTATAAGTATATATAAATAGATACTGAGAGAATCATATCTTTCTCCCCCCAAATATGTTAAACAGCTTAACAATAACCCACAACCTTCGGACCAACTTCTCCCCCCAAATATGAATGGAAGGAAATAAATGAAAATATTGTCACTGATTCTCTTTCATGGTGGCAACATGGTTAATTTTTTCCTTTTGCTTTTGTGTATGTGTATATGTGTGTGTGAAGTCCCAAATTTTCACAGAGAGCAAGCACTTTATAGCAAAAAATAATCTTTATGCAGAAAGAATCATCCCTACAGTGGTGTGCACTTTCCTCCTATGCTCCCAGTTTCCCTCATAAGATCAGCTGTTTACCACTGTTTACCACTGTGGATGAAAAGGAGGCAAATATTTACTTCCTAAACAGTAGGAAGGCCTTTCAAGACATTAACAGTTGTAGGCACTCTTACAGATAGCTGATTAAGATTTGTGCACCCATTAAAAAGTATGGAGATTAAAGGAGAGGTCTGAAAATGTATTCATAATTAGAGAAGGGACCGGGGTTGTGCTTGGGACATGATTTACTGGTAATCAGCAAAGAACAAACTGATTATTAGCTGTTCAATCCTTGTTGGTCTTAGGGGATTCCACTCAGTGGCCTAATTAAAGTGAGCTTGAAGTCTTCACATCCCCATTCAGGGGCAATTTCATTATAATATTCAGTTCTTTGCATGAGATTTGCCTTCCCTCTCTTTAATCATATGTTTTGCATTTGTGTAACACCTTCCTTGATTACTTTCTCTTCAGGATTAGCTCTTGATAACTGCATGGTTTATGAAAGCAAATGTCATATATAAGACAATCTGGATATTAAGGTTTATTGTCAGTCTTGTAATTTTTCAAAAAAGGAAAACAAACAAAAGACCTGCACTTGTTTTAATTACAATGACTTTGTTTGCTTTCTGAACTGTTTATTTGTTTGGCTCTGAATATTTTGTAGATACAAGATTTCAGAAAGAAAATGTCTTAAGGATTCCACAGAAATAGAAAAATATTTTATATTTTCAAGTCAAACTAAGGAAATTTTCATTAGTTGTGTTATTCCCAGCATGTAGGTGACCCTCTAGGGTAGCAATGAGTCTTTCTGGCTCTAGGGTACCACTTAGATTAGAAATGCTCTCAGTGCTTTGAAATATTCAGCAGAGGGGCTCTAAATGTGTGTCTTTGTAGCTCAAAATAAAGTAGTGATTTAGCAATTACCCAATTAATTTGATCAGTGTTGATGGCTAAACTGGGACTGATTTGAATAATGCAGCCTTTCACATGAATTTTTGGTAACAAAGCATTTGGGTTGGCTGTGTAATTCATGATAACCCAAGTTACCAAATCTCAGTTTCATAGTGTCCAATTTCATAGTGTCCAATACAAACAAAGTTGGGCTGACTCTAACATGGGGAAAGCGCATAATTTCGAGATAGTAAGGCTTATAATAAGAGATATGAAAATGCCTGTTATAAATAAAATAATCCCATATTTTTCTGTGCCAGATCCTTTGATTAAAGTGATAAATTTATACTGACATCAGAATTTTACTTTCAAAAAAATAATATATCGGGACGCCTGGGTGGCTCAGTTGGTTGAGCAGCTGCCTTCGGCTCAGGTCATGATCCCGGCGTTCTGGGATTGAGTACCACGTCCGGCTCCTTGCTCGGTGGGGAGCCTGCTTCTCCATCTGCCTCTGCCTGCCTCTCTGTCTGCCTGTACTCACTCTCTCTCCCTCTCTCTCTGACAAATAAATAAATAAAATCTTTAAAAAAAATAATATATCTTAATAGTAACTCTCTATGAGCTGATAAGTAGGCCATTACAGACAAAAATTGAAAGCACTTTCAAAACTACTTTCATTTTTTAAAAAATTCAGTATACTGGGGCGCCTGGGTGGCTCAGTGGGTTAAGCCTCTGCCTTCGGCTCAGGTCGTGATCTCAGGGTCCTGGGATCGAGTCCCTCATCGGGCTCTCTGCTTGGCAGGGAGCCTGCTTCCCTCTCTCTCTCTGCCTGCCTCTCCATCTACTCGTGATTTCTCTCTGTCAAATAAATAAATAAAATCTTTAAAAAAAAAAAAAGAAAAGAAAAAAAAATTCAGTATATATGTAGAATTGCACCATAACAATACTGATATTTATTCAATACCTACTATATGAAAAGCACATTTTAATACAGTTTCATTTGACTAAATTAGAAGTTTATTTATGGATTTTTTTTAATTAATGAATTCTCGCTTATCTGGAATAAACTGTTGTGAAAAATTGAAGGCATATAGCTAACACTTATAAAAGACTATATTTCAATATAAGCCATTTGCACAAAAGTGATGATGATGTAAGTAAGTGCATGTTTGATGATTCAGAAGTGACTTCACTCTGCAGAATATGTGCTATCACTATAGGAAAATATGAAAACAGTTTGTTAGAAGATTTTTTTTCAGATTCTAGATCCATTAGAGTTTACAGTAATTAGTCTATTCATAGACTAGTTACTAGTTAATAGTTTTCTAGGGAAAAACTATTTAATAAATTCTAAGTTAAAATGAATCTTAGGTAATACAATATATACATAAACAAAACCATCATTTTCATGAAGACAGGGACTTTCCTAGTCTTGATCATATCTGTATTTCTGGTACCTGGTGACATGATTGCACATAGGAGGCATTTGTGCAGTGATTGTTGAATTAAGGAATCAATGAATTGATAACCATGGAGGATAGAAGCAGAAATTATTTTTTCATTAATTATTTTTATTAGCATATAATGTATTATTTGCCCCAGGGATACAGGTCTGTGAATCATCAGGCTTATACACTTCACAGCACTCACCATATCACATATCCTCTCCAATGTCCATAACCCAACCACCCTCTCCACACCCCCTTCCTCCCAGGAACCCTCAGTTTGTTTTGTGAGATTAAGAGTCTTTTATGGTTTGTCTCCTCTCTGATCCTATCCTGTTTCATTTATTCTTTTCCTATCCCCAAGCCCCCCATGCTGCCTCTCAACTTCCTCATATCAGGGAAATCATATGATAATTGTCTTTCTCTGATAGACTTATTTCACTACGCATAATACCCTCTAGTTCCATCTACATCGTCA
Organism: Neogale vison; assembly: GCF_020171115.1. Classification (NCBI taxonomy): domain Eukaryota; kingdom Metazoa; phylum Chordata; class Mammalia; order Carnivora; family Mustelidae; genus Neogale; species Neogale vison. The sequence continues at coordinate 166,530,842 of NC_058094.1, forward strand.
CAAATGGCAAGATTTCATTTCTTTTGATGGCTTCATAGTATTCCATTGTCTATATACACCACATCTTCTTTATCCATTCATCTATTGATGGACATCTAGGTTCTTTTCATAGTTTGGCTATTGTAGACATTGCTGCTAAAAACATTCGGGTACACGTGCCCCTTCGGATCACTACATTTGTATCTTTAGGGTAAATACCCAGTAGTGCAATTGCTGGGTCATAGGGTAGCTCTATTTTCAACTTTTTGAGGAACCTCCATGCTGTTTTTCAAAGTGGCTGTATCAGCTTGCATTCCCACCAACATTGTAGGAGTGTTCCCCTTTCTCCGCATCCTCGCCAGCCCCTGTCATTTCCTGACTTGTTAATTTTAGCCATTCTGACTGGTGTGAGGTGGTACCTCATTGTGGTTTTGATTTGTATTTCCCTGATGCTGAGGGATGTGGAGCACTTTTTCATGTGTCTGTTGGCCATCTGGATGTCTTCTCTGCAGAAATGTCTGTTCATGTCCTCTGCCCATTTCTTGATTAAAATATTCGTTCTTTGGGTGTTTGATAAGATCTTTATAGATTTTGGATACTAGCCCTTTATCTGATGTCATTTGCAAATATCTTCTCCCATTCTATCAGTTGTCTTTCGGTTTTGTTAACTGTTTCCTTTAATGTGCAAAAGCTTTTGATCTTGATGAAGTCCCAATAGTTCATTTTTGCCCTTGATTTCCTTGACTTTGGTGATATTTCTAGGAAGAATTTGCTGCAGATGAGGTCGAGGAGATTGCTGCCTGTGTTCTTCTCGAGGATTTTGATGGATTCCTGTCTCCCATTGAGGTTTTTCATCCGTTTTGAGTCTATTTTTGTGTGTGGTGTAAGGAAATTGTCCAGTTTCATTTTTCTGCATGTGGCTGTCCAATTTTCCCAACGCCGTTTGTTGAAGAGACTTTCTTTTTTCCATTGGACATTCTTTTCTGCTTTGTCAAGAATTAGTTGGCCATAGAATTGAAGGTCTATTTCTGGGCTTTCCATTCTGTTTCATTGATCTATGTGTCTGTTTTTGTGCCAGTACCATACTGTCTTAATGATGACTGCTTTGTAATAAAGCTTGAAGTCTGGAATTGTGATGCCACCAACTTTGGCTATCTTTTTCAACATTCCTTTGGCTATTTGGGGTCTTTTCTGGTTCTATATAAACTTTAGGATTATTTGTTCCATTTCTTTTTTTTTTTCTTTTTTCCAATTTATTTATTTTCAGAAAAACAGTATTCTATTTGTTCCATTTCTTTGAAAAAAATGGGTGGGATTTTGATAGGGATTGCATTAAATGTGTAGATTGATTTAGGTAGCATAGACATTTTCACAATATTTGTTCTTTCAACCCAGGAGCATGGAACATTTTTCCATTTCTTTGTGTCTTCCTTAATTTCTTTCATGAGTACTTTATAGTTTTCTGAGTATAGATTCTTAGCCTCTTGGTTAGGTTTATTCCTAGGTATCTTGTACTTTTGGGTGCAATTGTAAATGGAATTGACTCCTTAATTTCTCTTTTTTCTGTCTTGCTGTTGGTGTATAGAAATGCAACTGATTTCTGTGCATTGATTTTATATCCTGACACTTTATTGAATTCCTGTATGAGTTCTAGCAGTTTTGGAGTGGAGTCTTTTTGGGTTTTCCACATAAAGTATAATATGTTCTGTAAAGAGTGAGAGTTTAACTTCTTCTTTGCCAATTTGGATGCTTTTATTTCATTTTGTTGTCTGATTGCTGAGGCTAGGTAGTCTAGTACTGTGTCGAATAACAGTGGTGATAGTGGACATCCCTCTGTGTTCCTGACTAGGGGAAAGATCTCAGTTTTTCCCCATTGAGAATGATATTTGCTGTGGGTTTTTCATAGAAGCCTTTAATGATATTGAGGTATGTACCCTGTATCCCTACACTTTGAAGAGTTTTAATCAAGAAAAGATGCCGTACTTTGTCAAATACTTTTTCAGCATCTATTGAGAGTATCATATGGTTCTTATTCTTTCTCTTATTAATGTATTGTATCACATTGATTGATTTATGGATGTTGAACTAACCTTGCAGCCCAGGAATAAATCTCACTTGGTTGTGGTGAATAATCTTTGTAATGTACTGGTGGAGCCTATTGGCTAGTATTTTGGTGAGGATTTTTGCATCTGTGTTCATCAAGGATATTTCATCTGTGTTCAAGAAGGATAGGTCTATAATTCTCCTTTTTTGGTGGGGTCTTTGTCTGGTTTTGGGACCAAGGTAATGCTGTCCTCATAAAAGGAGTTTGGAAATTTTCTTTTTCTTTCTTCCTTCCTTCCTTCCTTCCTTCCTTCCTTCCTTCCTTCCTTCCTTCTGTTTTTGTTTTGTTTTGTTTTGTTTTGGAACAGTTTCAGGAGAACAGGTACTCATACTTCTTTAATTTTGTTTGGTAGAATTGCCCTGGGAAGCCATCTGGCCCTGGGCCCTTGTTTGTTGGGAGATTTTTGATGAATGCTTCAATCTACTTACTGGTTATGGGTCTGTTCAGATTTTCTCTTTCTTCCTGGTTCAGTTTTGGTAGGTTATACATCTCTAGGAATGCATCAGTTTCTTCCAGATTGTCACATTTGCTGGCGTATAGTTGCTCATAAGATGTTCTTATAATTATTTGTATTTCTTTGGTGTTGGTTGTGATCTCTCCTCTTTCATTTGTGATTTTATTTGGGTCCTTTTTTTTTCTTTTGGATAAGTCTGGTCAGGGGTTTATCAATCTTATTAATTCTTTCAAAGAATGAGCTCCTAGTTTCATTGATTTGTTCTACTGTTCTTTTCGTTTCTATTTCATTGATTTTTGCTCTGATCTTTATGATTTCTCTTCTGCTGGTTTTAGGCTTTTTTTGCTGTTCTTTCTCCAGCTCCTTTAGGTATAGGGTTAGTTTGTGTACTTGAGACTTCTTGTTTCTTGAGAAAGTCTTGTATAGCTATATACTTTCCTCTCAGGACTGCTTTTGCTGTGTCACACAGATTTTGAAAAGTTGTGTTTTCATTTTCATTTGTTTCCATGAATTCTATCAGCTCTTCTTTAATTTCCTGGATGACTTATTCATTCTTTAGTATGCTGTTCTTTAGCCTCCATGTATTTGAGTTCTTCCTCTTGTGATTGAGTTCTAGCTTCAGAGCATTGTGGTCTGAAAATATGCAGGGAATGATCCTAGTCTTTTGGTACCAGTTGAGACCTGATTTATGACCCAGGATGTGATCTATTCTGGAGAATGTTCCATGTGCACTTGAGAAAATGTGTATTCTGTTGCTTTGGGATGGAATGTTCTAAATATACCGTGATGTCCATCTGGTCCAGTGTGTCATTTAAGGCCTTTATTTCCTTGTTGATCTTTTGCTTGGATGATCTGTCCATTTCAGTGAGGGAAGTGTTAAGGTCCCCTACTTTTATTATATTATGGTTGATGTGTTTCTTTGACTTTGTTATTAATTGGGTTATATAGTTAGCTGCTCCCATGTTTGGGGCATAGAGATTTAAAATTGTTAGATCTTGTTGGTCAGACCCTTTGAGTATCATATAGTGTCCTTCCTCATCTGTCATTATAGTCTTTGGCTTAAAATCTAATTGATCTGATACAAGGATCACCACCCCAGCTTTCTTTTGATGTCCATTAGCATGGAAAATTGTTTTCTACTCCCTCGCTTTAAATCTGGAGGTGTCTTTGGGTCTAAAATGAATTTCTTATGGACAGCATATTGATGTGCACTAGTTCATTCTGATACCCTCTGTCTTTTGATTGTGACATTTAGCCCATTTACATTTAGGGTAACTATTGAAAGATGAATTTAGTGCTGTTGTATTACCTGTAAGGTGACTGTTACTGTATATTGTCTCTATTCCTTTTCGGTCTACTACTTTTAGGCTCTCTCTTTGCTTAGAGGACCCGCTTCAATATTTCCTGTAGGGCTGCTTTGGTGTTTGCAAATTCTTTTAATTTTTGGTTGTCCTGGAAGCTTTTTATCTCTCCATCTATTTTCAATGATAGCTTATCTGGTTATAGTATTCTTGGCTGCACATTTTTCTTATTTAGTGCTCTGAATATATCATGCCAGTTCTTTCTGTCCTGCTAGGTCTTTGTGGATAAGTATGCTGCCAATCTAATATTTCTACCATTATATGTTACAGACTTCTTGTCTGGAGCTGCTTTCAGGATATTCTCTTTTTCACTAAGACTTGTAAGTTTTACTATTAAATGATGGGGTGTGGACCTGTTTTTATTGATTTTGAGGGGAGCTCTCTGTGCATCTTAGATTTTGATGCTTTTTCCTTTTGCCATATTATGGAAATTCTCTTCTATAATTCGCTCCCATATACCTCTACCCTTCTCTCTCTTTCTTCTTTTTCTGGAATCCCAATTATTCTAATATTGTTTCATCTTATGGTATCACTTATCTCTCAAATTCTCCCCTCTTGGTCCAGTAGTTGTTTGTCTTTCTTTTGCTCAGTTTCTTTATTCTTCATCATTTGGTCTTCTATATCACTAATTCTGTCTTCTGCCTCATTTATCCTAGCATTAAGAGCCTTCATTTTTTATTGTACCTCATTAATAGCTTTTTAAATTTCAGCTTGGTTAGATTTTCTTTTGTTTCTCCAGAAAGTGATTTTATTTATCCAGAGTGTTTCTTTAAAAGCTTCCATGCCTTTTTCAAGCCCTGCTAGTAACTTGAGAATTCTTCTGAACTCTAGTTCTAACATGTTACCAATGTCCATATTGATTAGGTCCCTAGCCATTGGTACTGCCTTATTCTTTTTTTTTTTTTTTTTTTTTGGTAGTGAGTTTTTCTACCTTGTCATTTTATCCAGATAAGCATATGTGAATGAAAGAATAAAATACTAAAAGGGTGACAAAGACCCCAGAAAAGTGTACACTAACCAAATAAGAAGAAATCCAAAACTGGGGGGAGAAGAAAGGGGAAAAAAAGAAATTAAAAAAAAAACAACAACATAGATATATCTATAGATAGATCGATATAGCGATCTCTCTCTCTCTCTATCTATATATTAGACTGGTGAATAGAACATAAAGGAATTGTATCCCAAATATTTTTAAAAAAAAAAATCTATATGTATACAAAAATAAGTTTAAATATAATGAAGGGATAAAATATGACTATAACAATGAATGTTTAAAACTTTTCTTAGATAGGTGTTGTTAAGGTAAACTAGTTAAAAAAACATTAAAAGACAAAAGAGGAAAAGTTAAAAAATAGAATAAAAGAAATTTAACTTTGCAAGATTAAAGGACTGTGGGGAAAAAGCCATGAATTCTCTGTGTTGATTTCCCTTAGCTCTGTAGTTCCGCTATTCTCCTTGACAGTGAGTTTGGTCTTGGCTGGTTGTTCTTGCTGATCTTTTGTGGGAGGGGCCCATTGCAGTTATTCTCAAATGTCTTTGCCCAAGACAGAATTGCACTGCTTTTGCCAGGGACCAGGCTAAGTAATCTGCTTGGGTTCGCTCTCGGGAGCTTTTGTTTCCTGAATGCTTTCTTTACTGCTTTGGAGGATGGGAATGAAAATGGCAGCCTCCCAATCTCCATCTCCAGCCTGGAGGAGCTAAGAGCTTGGGGCCCCACACCTCAGTGTGCCCTCAGAGAAAAGCAGTCAATCACTCCTATCTCTCTGGTCTCTGGCCGCACTCTGAGCTCACCCAGCCGGTGACTGAGGGTTTCTATATCTGGTGCATGGCCTTGTTTGGTTTCTCCAAACCCAGCAGATTCCTGCCACACTGCTCCCCCTGGAAAAGGAAAGTGAGTCTCCCTGGATCTGCCACTTGTGGGGTCCCTGTTCCTAGAGTGATCTGACTGTGCCTTAGATCATGGTTTAAGGAACCCCTGTCTAAAAGCTCACTCCTCAACTCTGTCTCTGTAGTTACCTTCCCTGCTCTGAAAACTGAGAGCTCTGCCATACTCAGAGACCCTCGATCTTTCTGTGACCCCATGGGACCTGAGACCACACTGTCCCTGCGAGGACTCCACCTCTGCTTAGTCTCTGGAGCAATGTCCCTCAGTGGAACAGACTTCTTAAAGTTCATATTTTCTGCTCCACTGCTCTGCTGCTTGCTGGGAGCTGGCTCCTCCCCCCGTGGTCTATCTTCCCATTGCTTCAGATTTACTTCTCTGTATGTCCTACCTTTCAGAAAGTGGTCAATTTTCTGTTTCTAGAATTGCTGCTCTTCTTTTCTTCTATCTCCTGTTAAGTTTTAGGTGTTCAGAATGGTTTGATACCTAACGAGCTGAACTCCTGGGATCTGATGTCATTTCTGTCCGCTACTCCTCTGCCATCTTGCCTCTATCCAGAAGCAGAAATTCTGAAGTATATACAAATGCCTTTGAAATTTTTTCTCTCTACATTCTATTATTTTTTGAAGATTTTATTTATTTATTTGAGAGAGAGAGAGAACAAGATTGTGAGCAGGAGGAGGAACAAAGAGAGACAGGCAGACTCTACATTGATTTGGGGCTTGATCCCTCATCGCTGATATCATGACCTGAGCTGAAATCATGAGTCAGGTGCTTACCAGCTGAGCCACCCAGAGGCCCTTCTCTGTACATTAAATCAGACATTGGAGGAATAACCTTATAGAGTCCTTCTTGTGTCCAGTCTCTCAGGAATATTTTTATTTCCAAGTGGCCCTTTATAAGCATCAGCTTTTGTCTTTGAAGCCAGTGGAAATCTTCCCACCAAAGAATTAAGGATTCAAAAAAGCATAACTAACGTTAAAAAAAATTGATCTACATTTTATTTTTTTCTAACAACTATTTTATTTTATATTTAAATTTTTTTGTAATTTTATTTTTTTTATTTTATTTTTTCAGTGTTCCAAGATCGTTAATGGACCATACCCAGAGCTTCATGCAGTATGTGGCCTCCTTAATACCCACCACCAGGCTCACCCAGTGTCTGATCCCCCTCCCCTCCAAAATGCTCAGTTTGTTTCTCAGAGCCCACAGTCTCTCTAGGCTCATCTCCCCCTCCGATTTCCCCCAACTTACTTCTCTCCAACTCCCAATATCTTCTGTTTTATTCCTAATGCTCCACAAGTAAGTGAAACCATAAGATAATTGACACTCTGCTTGACTGTTTCACTCAGCATAATCTCCTCCAGTCCTGTCCATGTTGATACAAAAGTTGGGTATTCATCCTTTCTGTTGGAGGCATAATGCTCCATTGTATATACAAACCATATATTCTTTATCCATTCATCTGTTGAAGGGCATCTTGGCTCTTTCTACAGTTTGGCAACTGTGACCATTGCAGTACAGATGGTCCTTCTTGTCACTATGTCTCTATCTTTGAGGTAAATATACAGTAGTGCAATTCCAGGGTCATAGGGTTTTTTAATTTCCTAAGGAATCTCCACACTGTTTTTCAAAGTGGCTACACCAACTTGCATTCCCATCAATAGTGTAAGAGGGTTCCCCTTTCTTCACATCCTCTCCAACACATGTTGTTTTCTGTCCTGTTAATTTTGGCCATTCTAACTGGTGTAAGGTGATATCTCAATGTGGCTTTGATTTGAATCTCTGTGATGGCTAATGATGATGAACATTCTTTCATATGTCTGTTGGCCATTGTATGTCTTCATTGGAGAAGTGTCCATGTCTTCTGCCCATTTTTTGACATGATTATCTGTTTTGTGTGTGTTGAATTTGAGGAGTTCTTTATAGATCTTGGATGTCAGTCCTTTATCTGTAGTGTTTTTTGTAAATATCTTCTCCCATTCCGTGGGTTGCCTCTTTGTCTTGTTGAATCTTTCCTTTGCTGTGCAGAAGCTTTTGATCTTGATGAAGTCCCAAAAGTTCATTTTCACTGTTGTTTCCTTTGCCTTTGAAGAAATGTCTTGAAAGAAGTTGCCATGGCTGATGTTGAAGAGGTTACTGCCTATGTTCTCCTTTAGGATTTTGATTGATTCCTGCCTCATGGTGAGGTCTATTATCCATTTCGAGTTTATCATTGTGTATGGTGTAAGAGAATGTTCGAGTTTCATTCTTCTACACATAGACATCCAGTTTTCCCAGAACCATATATTGGAGAGACTGCCTTTTTTTCCGCTGGATAGTTTTTCCTGCTTTGTTGAAGATTATTTGACCATAGAGCTGCAGGTCCATATCTGGGCTTTCTGCTCTGTTCCTCTGGTCTATGTCTCTGTTTTTGTGCCAGTACCATGTTGTCTTGGTGATCACAGCTTTCTAGTAGAGCTTGAAATCAGGCAACGTGATGCTTCCAGTTTTTGTGTTTTTTTCCATATTTTAAAGATGCTGTCACTTACCAGCCATTTTTATGTAGACAATTTACTTAACTAATTTCTCTGAGTTATAGAAAAACCATTGAGGTAATATTGGGTAACTTCTGGGTGCTAAAAATAAATAAATTTTACATTATTTGCTATCGCCATCATCATCTTCATGATCTCAGTCATCATTGTCATTATAATTATTTTTATTGTTTTTATTATTGTTATTTTATTTATTATTGTGTTATTGTTACTATTGTTGTTATTGTTTTTCCTAGTTCTGAAATGCCTCATTCCCATTTCCTATTGTTTTAATAAATTTTAGTTTTTTTTTTTTTAAGGTTTTATTTATTTGTCAGAGAGAGAGAGAGCACAGGCAGACAGAATGGCAGGCAGAGGCAGAGGGAGAAGCAGGCTCCCTGCCGAGCAAGGAGCCCGATGTGGGACTCCATCCCAGTATGCTGGGACCATGACCTGAGCCGAAGGCAGCTGCTTAACCAACTGAGCCACCCAGGTGTCCCAAATTTTAGTTTTTTCAAAGACAAATTCACCAGGTACCCTCCTGAGACACACTCAACTCTTCTCAGCAATTTTTTTTTCTTAGTAATTTTTATTTCTAATTGTGTAACATGATTGCAGTTCCAATAATTTTAGTTGTAGTCACACATTTCCTTGAACAATATTTTAATTTTGTCTCCAATGTAATGGAAGTAGGGGATGTTTTATCTATATTGATAAACTGTAAATTTTTGTAAGTACCCACTAAATGTTTAATTCTTCTTAGTTTCTTCCAACTATGTAACTTTTCAATGAACAATATTTGAAACTTGTCAAACACTAAATTTTTAAATAATTGAAACTTTTAAAATGCTATTATTCTTTTGTAATGTGTGTCCTAATAAATATGTGCATAGGGAATGCCCAGGGCAACTTCTGGATGTGTTCAGTATTGCGATGACACATTTTGAGAGCTTTTACCAATTACAACGTGGAATAAAAATACAGCTTTGTAAGAACCTGAAATGCATATTTGATACAATTTTTAGGTTAATTCTGAATCTTGGCATCTCAGACTCAGTATAGAGGTTATTCCAGGTTTACTGCATGTTTGATTTATTTATTTCAATCTACTTTGAAATATTACACCACTTCACATATAATGTTAGTACTTTACAGTATTCTACTTCTATTTAGCTCCACCCCCTCATTCTTTGTGCCAACATTTAACTTGTTCTTATATGATATATTGTGATGATTCATTGTTTATTCATTGCTATTATCTATGGTTTAAATAATAATTTCCTTTTCTCTATTTAATTTTGATTGACCTGTCTATGAGTTTGTGTATCATTTTTTACTTAGTGTTCAATTTTCTTTTAATTGTATCTTAATAACTTTTATAGGAAATTTGGATATTTTTTAGTTCTATAATTCCTATGTGATTCTTTTAGTGTCCATTTCATACCTTGTACATCTCATCTCTTTACTTCTATATCTTTCTACATAAACCATTTAACATACTTATATTTCTTTTCAAATTCTTATGTACTAAGTCCAAAAACTGAATCATCTGGTGGTGCCTTTCTATTGACTTGTTTTCTTATTGTTTATGTGTCACAGACAACCAGCTAATTTCATAGTTTATATATGTTTTCATGTTGTTTCTGACATTGTGTAATAAAATACTAGTGGAGATCTAAGTGAAATTTCATTTTATTTTATTTTCCAGGGAGTAATTAGGGTCAGGAGTTTATCATCCAGATTGGTTCTTTTGTGAAGTTGAGCTGAAACTGGACAAAAGCTTACATTAGATTGAAATTACCTGTGATTTATCTAACCTAGAATTCCTACGTCTTGCCATTTGACTTTGTCTTTTTGATCTGGGAATACGTTGGTCACACTGTTTCAGATTATTTTGATTCACCTATGAATTCAATTCTGGCAGGCTCCCAAACTCAAGTACTGCAATGATATTCAAGGATATATAATTTCTGTCTGCTTTCTAGTTCTTTCCCCATTGCCATTTTATCTCCTAGCATAATTAGGATAATGGTAGAGGAAGACTTGTTGGTCTGAGAAATTTACTATAGTAGTATTTGGGGTTCTTTCTCTTTCTAGTATATTTCATCAGCTCATACTGTTAACAGAAGATCAACTGATTTCTTCTTCTCCCTGAGAATTCTTTCTCTTTCTCTTTGACAGGATTGTCCCTTCATCCATTTGTACCCAGACTGTGTAATGGAGCCAGGTTTGAAAACTTGTCATAGCTCTCAACTCACTTTTGAAGCACTAGTTTCTCAATGGAATTAACTATGCATCCTCATTTTTCTTTGTTTTTGATTGTCTCATTGAATATATGGCTTTCATTGTATCTAGTATTTTTAGGAGTGAAGGTACTTCATGTCCTTCTATATCGTGGTCAAAGCAGGATCTAATGGAACTTAATATAAAGATAATTTAAAATAAGAAGATAACCCTTGAATTTTACAGAGGAGGAAGGGCCATACTTTGACTATAAAAGCCAAAGGCCAAGTTCTTATGTTCCTTGAACTCTGACAGCAAGGCTTAGGACAAATGACAGAGGGTTAGCCAATTTATTCTCCTTGACAGTTTGAATCTGGGGACAATCTGAGATAGAGAAGCAGAAATAATTTTGGTATTTGTAGCAACATCCAGTGTCTAGTTCCAGTGATCTCAAATAGACTCTCTAATTTGACACTCATAAGAAATCTAGTTTAGTTTCTCTAAATCCAACCCATTTCCCCAGCCTAGTTTTCCCACGTATGTTATATATTACCAATGTTTTTCTATTTTATTTAGCTGAGATTTTTCTCTTTTGTACATATGCCTATTTGTTTTGATTTGAGTACTTAAAATGCCTTTTCTGTTTAAGTAAGAACTAGTTATTGTTTAAATAAAGTAAAGTTGTAAATTTAAATTTCATAGCAAGAGCTGGCATAGAATCAGTACTCTGCAAACCTTAGTTCTCTTGCTTTCTTCCCAGATCTCAATGTATTGACTTCTTCTGTATCTAGTTATGAACTGACCACAGTGATGAATACCATAACCCTCTCATATATGCTTATTAAGTGAAAAGATAAATGGATTACTGTGGATAATATACTTAGCTCATCTCGCCTTCAGCTAATAGATTTTGTTGTGCCCCTTTATTTCAAATGACATCATATAGGTAAAATCTAGAACTGTTAAGAGTACAAAATGTTAAAAACATGATAATATCTTCCTTGATATTATCTGATCAGTCTTCAAATAATGTAATCATATGAAAATGACATTAGTTGGTTTATTTCATTTGTTTTTACTCATTTGAAATAACTTGACATGGAATTGTGACTGAGGGAACATTTCTTGGTCACTCATTTAAGTAAGGAAAACAAAGTTCCATGAGTAAGAATTCTGTACCTATGTTTAAATTTATTGCTTTTATAAAATCAGTTAAATTATTCATAACTTAAATTTTCTTTCTTCTATTTAAAGATTTTATTTATTTTTTAAGAGAGAATGAGTAGAGGGAGGGGCAGATGGAGAAGGAGAATAGACTCCCCGCTGAACAGGAAGCCCAATGTGAGTCCTAAGTCCTAGGACCTAGGACCCTGGGATCATGACCTGAACCAAAGGCAGATGCTTAACCAACTGAGTCATCCAGGTGCCCCACAACTTAAATTTTCACCAGAAGGCAGTATTTAAAAACATGTGACTTAGAGCTCTAGCCTTCATTGTGAAGAGAAAATTCACTCTCATATCATCCAGACTTTCAAATACTTTGTAGACTAGTAACTAAAATGATTACTTCAAAATCAACACAGTCTAATCTGTTGTAACATACCTCATCAGATGGAATACTGTCTCACTTAGTTTTCAAAGAACATTGGTGTCTACAGGTTCTCCTGCATTAAAAAACAAGACAGAACAAAATAAACTCCTACATTTGAAAGGTGCTGGCTTCAGAGTTTTAATGATTTATTATGTATAAGTAAAATAGAAATTAAAGCTATTTTTCAGCTGGATATGACAATAAAAAATATACCCAGCTTTGCTTTATAGTTTCTCTAGGTCCTAAATTTGTTTCTCTCTGAATAGCTTTAGTTACTGTTCCTGGACCAAAAAATAAAAATGCAGAATATGTACAGCTATAGGTCTTGATAGAAGAGTAGTAGTCCATCATCACAACGGTCCCTGGGAAACCATTTAAACAGGTTTATTGATTTTTCCCTGGTTGGTGCATTTAGTTCAGACAGCTCCCAAGGAGCACCTGTGTACTTGAACTAGGATTTTTTTTTTAATTGAAGTGCAGTTGACACACAATGTAACATTAATTTTAGGTGTGCAACATACAAATTCAATTAAGTCTATGCCTTATGCTTTGCCCACCAGAAGTGTAGCTACCACCTGTCACCATACAAAGATGTTGCAGTGTCATTGACGCTTTCCCTATGCCATATCTTTCATCCCCATTACTTATTCATCCCATAGCTGGAAGTCTGAGATTCCACTACCTTGCACCCATTTTTTCCCATTCCCTACATTCACCTTTCCTCCAGCAATCATTGGCTTATTCTTTGTATTTATAGGTCTGTTTCTTCTTTTTATTTATTTTTGTTTTGTTTTGTTTAGCTTCCACATATAAGGTAAATTGTTTGGCATTTGTCTTTCTCTGACTTATTTCACTTAGCATAATCCCCTTTAGGGCCATCCACGTTGTTGCAAATGGCAAGATTTCATTCTTTTTTTTTTTTCTTTTAAGTTTTTATTTTAATCCCTTGGTGCTTATGACAACTGCACTACTTAATACACATCACCTATTTCACCTAGATTTCATTCTTTTTTATGGCTGTGTAATATTCTATAATATTTATACCACATCTTCTTCATTCATTCATCTCAATGGACACTTTGGTTGCTTCACTATTGTAAATAATGGTGCAATAAACATAGGAGTACATGTACCTTTCAGAGTTATTTTTTTCTTTTCTTTGGGTAAATACCCAGTAGTGGAATGAGCTGGTATTCTTGAACACTAGTGAAGAAACCACCAACACATAAGTTGCTTTCTTTTTTTCCCTTTCTGATTATTTAGGTCCAAACTCATATTGATGTTGCAGTATAGAGTTAAAGTATAAGAAATTTGAAGAAAAAATTTAATGGATGGGTTTTTTGTTTTTTTTTTTTTTTTTTTTTTTTTTTTTAGAACAGTTTAGGTGCACAGCAAAATTGAGTGGAGGACATTTCTTACAATAGATGAACCTACACTGACACACCATTATCACCCAAAGACCATACTTATTGTTATATATTTTGTGGGTTGATTATGGCATGTATCCACCAATATAATATAATGCAGAATAATTAATTTCACTGTCGTAAAAGACCCCTGTGCTCTAATCCCTAGGAAGTACTTAGATCTTTTCACTGTTTCTCTACTTTTGTCTTTTCCAGATTGTCATATAGCTGGAATCATACAGTGACTTCTTTCACTTAGTAACATGCATTTAAAGTTTCTCCATTTTTTTTTTTTTGTCATGGTTTGATAGCTCATTTTTTTTTCAAGTCTGGTTAATATTCCATTGTATGGATGTACCATGGTTTCTTTAACCATTCACCTACTAAAGAACATTTGGTTGCTTCCAAGTTTTAGCAAGTATAAATAAAACTACTATAAACATCCATGTGCAGGTTTTTGGTGAGCATAAATTTTCAAGTCCTTTGGGTATATACCAAGGAGTGTGATTGCTGGATCATTGGTAAGGGTTTGTTTAGTTTTTTAAGAAGCTGTCAAACTCTTTTTTTAAACTCATTTGCTGCTGTGTCAATCAGCAGCAAATGAGTTTCTGTTGCTCCAGATCTTTGCCAGCATTTGGTGGTGGTGTGATGGTCTAAATTTTGGCCATTTTAATAGGTGTGTGGTGGTATCTCTTTGTTGTTATAATCTGTATTTCCCTCGTGACATAATGTGGAAGACCTTTTTTCCGTGTTTATTTGCCATCTGTATATCCTCTTTGTTGAAGATAGATCAAAAGGTGATCAGCTAATTCCTAGAGACTAAATATGGACCAATTTGAGAGAAAAAAACCTCCTGGAGACCTAGCTTTAGGAGACCCCTACACTTGTGTAAGATTTTACCTTCTGGAGGCCAACCAGGCTATTTCAGTAAGGATTAGAAGAAAATCTCTTCGTATGTCTATAGAGGAAGGGGGGGGGGATAATTTTGGCATCCAAAGTGTTATATTCTCATTAACAAAATACTTCTCTCAAGTGAATTTATGTTACCACATCTGAGCCAATGTAGGATTTTTCAAAAACCTACACAATGTAGAGGAATAAAAATACCTCCATTAAGCCTCTCTAGCCTTCCTGTCTCATCTAAGGGAAGAAAAAAAATCTGGGAAGAGTTGTGGATGCCACAGTCTAGGCCCACAGGTCCACAAAAAGACTGAGACTTATTTAAAGAAATATAGAATGTATCCCTTCCCCCACATATCTCAGCTTGATATCAATGAGTTTTCTATACAATAATAGGGAAATACATCTGAAAAGAACTTCAAGCTCTATTTAAGAAAGAGTCTCTAGAGAAATACAGAGATAATAAAGACAAAAATAAGGACACTAGAGAAAATTTTATACACTGATACCTACAGTTTAAGCAAAGAGTAAACATAGCTCCATTTCTAGCCAGATAAACATAAAACCTCACACTAAATATTCAAATATCTCAGTTTCTTTTACTCAGTACTTCATGTCCAACATTCAGTTACAAAAAAAGGAATACTAAAAGGAAAATTGTAGGAAGAGAAACAGTAGGCTTTAGGGTCAAACAAATATGGCAGAGATGTTAGGATTATCAGACTAGAAATTTATAAGAACTATGACTAATACACTAAGCTCTAATTACATAAAAGGGGGGGCAGAATAGAAGAACAGATTGGTAATGTAAGCAGAGGTAGAAACTCCAAGAAAAAAAATCAAGTAGAATTTTTAGAAATAAAATTAAATGTAACAGAAAAAAAAAAAAAGAATGACTTTGACAGACACATAAGTAGACTGGACATGGCTGAGGAAAGGATTAATGTCATGTCAGGAAAGTCATGTCAGGAAATACTGCCCAAACTAAAAGTAACACAATTCAGTCTATATCACCAACTACCAAAATAAAAAGGTGAAGTTACAAATTAATATATCAGAAATGAAATAAGGGCTATCACAACTGTTCCCATGAATAATAAGAGGATTATAGAAGAATGTAGGAATAACTCTATGACTTCTAATTCGATAACATAAATGAAATGGACCAATTTCTTGAAAGACACAAAATTACCAAAACTTACATGAGGAGAAATAGATAATTTGAATAGGCTTATATCTGTTAAAGAAATTTATTTATTTTTTTTAAAGATTTTATTTATTTATTTGATAGAGATTACAAGTAGTCAGAGAGGCAGGTAGAGAGAGAGGAGGAAGCAGGTTCCCCGCTGAGCAGAGAACCCGATGTGGAGCTCGATCCCAGGAACCTGAGACCATGACCTAAGCTGAAGGCAGAGGCTTTAACCCACTGAGCCACCCAGACGCCCCTGTTAAAGAAATTTAATCACTTACTAATATCCTTCTAAAACAGGAAGAACCAGGCCCAGACAGTTTCACTGGTGAATTTACAAAACATTGAGGGAGATTGAAACCACCTCTCTGCAATAACTTCTTGGAAAAATTAAAGCAGAGGGAACATTTCCTAACATATTCTTTGAGACTAGAGTTACCCTAATACCAAAATAAACCAATGAATTACAAGAAATCAATATTACAGGTTGACCCTGTGATGAACATAGATGTAAAAGTCCTAAACAAAAGATTATCACATCAAAATCAACAAATACATCAAAAAATCATACCCTACAACCAAGTGTTATCTGTTCCGGGTTTTACAAGGATGATTCAACATTCAAAGAATAAGGAGATAAGTAAAACTGATTGGACAGGAAGGACGAAAATGCAAGATAAAGATACTTCCTTGGAAAATTGCTAAACATGCTAAATGGTAGATTTTGTTGAATTGACCAGTATTGGAAATAGGGAGGGGTCTCAGGAAGAGATTTTTGGAGCATATATCTTTAATCACATTTAAGAATATAAAGTGAATGCACAATAACCTAAATAATATCCTGAAAGGGCTTTGAAGATCAAAGTAAGCAAAACAAATTCAAATGCAATTTAAAAAGGCTCAAGGATATTGATCCGGGTGTGTTACAAAATAAAGAATGCCAAATAGCTGGGAAATCTAAATAGGAAGGGCAGTTGGGCCAGGAAATTTGGATATCATCAGTATCTATTCCAGAAATAGAGTGCTAATATTTTTACTATTTATTCCTAGTACATATTTTATAGGAGAAATAAGCTCATTTAAAAAGACTGGCTATAAAAAATTGTGTAGATCTTTCAGTTATATCCTTTTTCTTTTCTTCTCTTTTATATATACCTATTAATAATAGCAAATGTCTGAATTATTAGAGACATTTTACAGCAAGAAAATTTAACTTTTCACTGGGAAGATTTTCATATATGGTTAAGAAATCCTAATCCAGTGTTTGGATCATTTGCAATGACACAACACATCTCAACTAGTTACACTACATTAAGGTTATAATAGCAACATTGACTCTTCAGGATAAAAAAGAAAATCTAGATCATCAGTAATGGTCAATAAAATATTAAATCTGTATGAGAAAATGTCTTCTTTTATATCAAGACAATTTTATCATGCTGAAATATTAATTATGAGATAATAAAATTTTCCCTAATCCTATTTACATACTTGTATCTTAAAATATAATAATATAAATATTTTTTTTTTTTTAAAGATTTATTTATTTATTTATTTGAGAGAGACAGTGAGAGAGAGCATGAGCGAGGAGAAGGTCAGAGAGCGAAGCAGACTCCCCGTGGAGCTGGGAGCCTGATGTGGGACTCGATCCCGGGACTCCAGGATCACGCCCTGAGCCGAAGGCAGTCGTCCAACCAACTGCGCCACCCAGGCGTCCCAATAATATAAATATTTTTAAACAGCATGGAATATATTAAAAGTTGAACAACAAGTTTTCTATGTAGGAATTCCATTAGCAACTGTGGTTCCATCCACTAATTTTAAATGATAAATAACTAACTGTGATGCAGAGAGATCAAACAATGTGCACACGAGGACTGAATTGGTAATTGGCAGGGTTGGTGTCATCATCACAGCCTTCAGCTCTTTAAGACATTATGCTATGTGTTGGTCTCTGTTACAGTGACCTATGAAATGTCAAGCTTAAGTACCCATGTCATTCCACTACTATACAAGTCATAGGAAACTAGAAAGAAATTAATTTTTTAACTATTTACCTTTCATCCAGGATATGATAGAATGAGGAGCTTGGAGGAGTTCAAATATCAGTGTCACTGAGGTTTCTGAACCTACTACTACAATTCACACTTAAGTAAATAGGCCCAAAAGGTGTAGGTTATATTTTTACTTAAGTTTACTTAAGTTTAATTGCTGTTTAAATTATTCATAAACATTCTATTTATTAGTATTTTATTCTGTTGATTCCTATGAAAGATGCCATATTATTTGGCTTTCTAGAGAAATTAAAAATTGAAGTAAAAATGTTAGAGGACTTTAAAATCATCTATGATTTCTTCAGTCAGAGATAATGAGCTTAGTTAGCATACTATTTTTTAAAAGATTTTATTTATATATTTATTTGAGGGAGGAAGAGAGAGCACAGAGGAGCAGTGGGAGAGTGAGAAGGACAAGAAGACTGTGCTGAGCGCAGAACACGCCCCCCCACTCAGGGGTAGGTATCAGGACCCTAAGATCATAACCGGAGCCAAAACCGAGTCAGATGCTTAACTGACTGAGCCACCCACGCATCCCTACTCTATTTATTTAGTTTCCCATTCTGTCTCTCAATCTTTCCATAACTTTTATGATTTTTAAAATACAGATCAGTTATTTTGCCATGGGTTCTTTAATTGCATATATCTGATATGCCTTCATGATCAGATAAATGTACATATTTGGGACATATACTACAGAAGTGACCTCTTATCTTCTTAAATGCTACCTATCAGGTAGCTCATTAAATATTGAGCTATCCCAATATTGATGGTCCCATTATTGATGCTCTTCACTTTGGTCATTTTATTAAGGTGGTACCTCTGAGACTTCTCCAGGGTAAAGTTACTCTTATTCCTCTTGTAATTAATAATTACTCTGTTGGTAAGTAGACTGAAAATATGAGTATCTTATTTCTTACCTAATTTTTCATTTTTATCTATTTATGTCTGGATGTGGATTCATGGTCTCCTATTTTGTCAAGAAATTAAGATCTATTACTGTCATTATTAATTTTGATCCTTAAAATTTTGCCAGGGTGCCTGGGTAGCTCAGTTGGTTAAAGAGTCTGACTCTTGGTTTTAGCTATGGTTATAATCTCAGGGTCATGGGATCAAGCCCTGCATCAGACTTCATGCTCAGCACAGGGTCTTCTTGTCCTTCTCCCTCTACTCCTCCCCCTGCTCGCTTGCTCTCATTCTCTCTCTCTCTCTCTCTCTCTCTCTGTGTGTGTCTTAAATAAATAAATAATCTTTAAAATAAAATGCTTTCGTCATAGGGAAGCCCCTTAACTGGCCATAGTGTCTTTTCAATGTATCTGTGTTATAGGAGGACTCCTTTGTTTCCTGGCACAAGATGGTCAGGCTCTTCTAGTAGTTTTCTTGCACCAGCCCTTAAACTGGCATTTTGGTGAGGATATCTGGTTTCTTTTAGTGGAGAATGATATTTAGAAGCCACACTATGCAGTAAGTGTGCTCATTATTCTTAAGGTTTTGTTACGGTCAGGCCTTCTCAGCGGACAAAGCACATACATAACTGGTTGTCAGGTTGCCTGCCACACTGATGCTCTCCTCACCTTGCTCAATCTCTGACACCTCTTACTCTATGGTGTCTCTAATGAATACCCTCTCTGTCTTCCATTCAGGCTCTGACATCTGGAGCTGGAATGCCTTTCTCCATGCATTTCTTCTTTACTGTCTTCTCTTACCTGGGCTCTTAATACCATACTGGAGTACCCCTTCATGTATACACTTTCTGCAACTCACCTGGCCTCTGACATATCTGTTGGGTCACCCTGTCTTCACCGTAATCTGACTTTTAGATCCTATGCCAGAGTTGCATCTCCATAGGGGCCCTGACATCACATGCTAGAAAATAAAGGGTTCCTACAGGCACTGAAGGCAACATCCCCTTAAAGCCTTCTCTAATACCTGGTGGGGAGGGGATGATAAATTTCTGCTCTGTGCCTTTTCCTTTAGCTTTGAGGATATTTGGGGATTCTCCTTATAAAATGTAACTACAGATTGTTAAAAACTTATTATACCATATACAAGGTAGATAAGAATCTAGCTAGTGATACCTACTGAGCCAAATTTACTGTCAGCATGTTTACTGAATAAGGAACATCCAATATTGATGATATGTAACTGCATTTGGGGATGAGAGCTAGTCATATACCTCTGAAGAGGCTATGGAACTAGTAGTAAAGGCTAATGGGACTCTACAGCTTACTGGTTTCCTTGAGCTGAGGTTGTCTTCATATATACTGCTTCATTTCTTTTGACCAAAGCAAATTCTGAATAGGACATCAGAAGCTGAGCCTAGGTATCACATACCTCTACTATGCTGTTGCTGTGCATACTATGATGTAGTCTGTTCTTTATCCTTTCTTAAAACTAACTAAATTTTGTGCTTGTTAAAGCCTATTACATTTTATAAATTTAGTTATCAAAACACATCTACATCCAGAAGAGTGGAGTGAAAATTGCAGTTCTTTGGGCCCCTTAAAATATATGATCAGGCCAGTCTGTGTTTCAAATGCAAGCTATAAGGTCTCTGGGCTCATATATTCTGAAAGAAGAAAAGAAAGAAAAGAGTTGATCCAATCTCCCAAGGCCTTTGAAAAGGATTGATTGGGGAACAAAAGAGTCGGTCTTGGGAAGCTGCCCAACTTCTGTACAACGGTGAGGAGATGGACCTATGGGTCAGCAACAAAGAGGAGACAAGTATTTTATGTCAGGACAGTATTTGGACCAGTTATATATATACTCTCCTCAATTGGTTATGGAAATAGGACTCCTCCTTTGGATTAACTATCTCTAAATTTTGAATAAAACTGATGGAAGGATAGGGCTTATAAAATAGATGCCTTGATAAGAATGAACAAGATAAGAATGAGTATTTAAATAAATGTAAGTATTTTCCATTTAATGTCCATAATATATATCTACAAAAATAGATAGCTATACAAAAACACTAACTAGACTATTCTTTAATTATAATCTTTTAATTCTGAGATAGTTGCTGATTCCCATACAGTTGCAAAAAGCAATCAAGACAGATCCTATAAATCCTTTCCTCAAGTTTCTCCAGTGGTAACTTGAAAAAGAGTATTGTATCATTACCAGAATATTATCACTGATCTTGGCAAGATATAGAACATCTCTACTACCATCTACAGCCTTCCTGTTGCCATTTTATAACCATAGCCACTTTGCTCCTAACCCTACCCTCTCTTTAACCACAGAAACCACTAATCTGATCTCCATTTCTATAATTTTATCTTTTCAAGAATATATAAATGATTTCATACAGGTTTTTTTAATTAATAGACTTTATTTTTAGAAATATTCTAAAATTACTGAAAATTAATTAATTAAATTAAAAATTAATTAATTAAAAATTACTGAAAAATTAAGCAGGTAATACAGAGAGTTCTGATATATACTATCTCTTAACAGTTTCCCTTATTATTAACACCTTATATTAATAAAGTACACTTGCTATAATTAGTGAATTAGTAGTGAGGCATTGTTATTAAAGTCTGTATGTTGTTCAGATTTTCTTAGTTTTAATCTAATGTTCTTTTTTGTATGTGTGCCGCCAAAGCGATCACTGTAATGTTCTTTTTCTGTCTGGTATTCCACTCAGGATACCACGTTGCATTTACTTGTTACACCTTGTTAGGCTCCTCTTAGTTGTGACATTTTCTCAGATCTTCCTTTTTTTTTTGATGACCTTAGCAATTTTGAGGAGTACTTGTCAGGTATCTTGTAGAATGCCTCTATATTGAATTTTTTCAGATGTTTTTCTCATTATTAGACTGAGGAAGAAAGCAGAGGTAAAGTGCTATCTTCATCACATTCTATCAAGGGTACATTTTATCAATATGATTTATGACTTGATGTTGACTATGATTATTTGGCTGAAGTAGTTTGTCAGGATTCTTCCTGTAAAGTTACTCTTTCTTATTATTCCCCTTCTCTAATTTCTGCTCTTGAGAATGAAGTTACTAGGCACAATCCACACTTAAGGAGTGGGGAGGGGAGTTATGCTCCTCTTTTTTTAGGTTGGAAGATCTACATAATTTAATTCGAATTCTTCTGCATGGGAAATATGTATCTCTTTTCTTTTTATTAATTTACTCAATCATTCATTTATATAAGTATAGACTTTTGGATATTTGTTTTAACTTTAGGTTACAAAACAGTACTAAGTTACTTATTTGGTTGCTCATATTTTTGCAGCTTTGCCATTGGGAGCTTATTTAGTCAACTGAAATCAACCTTTTCTCTAAGGAACCCTGGCTCCTTTTATTAAGGAATGACACTAGAGACCAAAGATTTGGGACCAGTTGTGCTTATTGCTATTAGAGTGTCATTGCTTTTAGACTCTCTCAGTTGACAAAGCATGGAAATGTGTATGTATACTAGTACATATATGTATGTGCATATATCTATTAATATTTCTCTATGCAACTTTCTGTATCTTAGTTAAATGTGTAGTCTTTTTTTTTTTTTAAAGATTTTATTTATTTATCAGAGAGAGAGAGGGGGAGAGAGCGAGCAAAGGCAGACAGAATGGCAGGCAGAGGCAGAGGGAGAAGCAGGCTCCCTGCCAAGCAAGGAGCCCAATGTGGGACTCGATCCCAGGACTCTGGGATCATGACCTGAGCCGAAGGCAGCTGCTTAACCAACTGAGCCACCCAGGTGTCCCCGTTAAATGTGTAGTCTTACTGATTTCTCCAACTCTAACCCATTACCACATGGATCATTCTAACATTTTCTCTTTGCTAATATATAAATGCCCAGTCCAAGAGTAAGAAAACTGCCTCCTACTTTTCACCATCCATTTACATAATTGTTCGATTGAAATATACATGTGTGGGAGCATGAGTGGGGGTGGGCAGAGGGCAGTACAAGCACTGCAGGTTCTCTCAGTTTGACGAATGCCTAATACAATGTATACCCTATTACTGTATCAAACAGAATAGTTTCACCATTCTAGAAGTTCCCCATGTTTCACCTGTTCATCACTTTCTTAATCCCTAAATGCCTGGCAACCACTGATCTTTTTAATACGTTGGTAGTTTTCCCTAACCCAGAAAGTCATGTAATTTTAATTATGTAGTATATAGTCTTTTCAGTCTGGCTTCCTTTACTTAGTGATATACATTTAAAGTTCCTCTATATCTTTTTAAGTTTAATATCTCATTTCTTTTTATCATTGGATAATGTGCCATTATAGGGATATACATACCTGTGTATCCATTTACTTATTGAAGGACATCTTGATTGTTTCCATTTTTTTATGATTATGAATAAAATGACCATAAGAATTCAGGTACAAGGGATACATGGGTGGCTCAGCCAGTTAAGTATCTGACTCTTGATTTTCGGCTCAAGTCATAATCTTAAGGTCATAAGATCGAGCCTTGTGTCAGGCTCTATGTTAATTAAGTGTGGAGCCAACTTAAGATTCTCTCTCCCTCTGCCCACCCCCACTCATGCATTCTCTCTCTTAAAAAAGAAAAAAGAATTCATGTGCAAAGTTTTGTATAGATATGTTTTTTACTCAACTGGGTCAAAACCCAGTAACAATTGGAACAGGATGACTGCACTGTCTAGTAAGATCTTGCTTGGCTTTAGAAGAAACTGCCAAACTGTCTGTATTCAAATGTGGCTCTCCCATTTTACATTCCCATAAACAATAAATTAAAGATCCTGTTGCTCTGTAACCTCACAGACATTTCATTTTGTTCATTTTTAGATTTTAGACATTGTAATAAGAATGTGATGGTATCTTGTTGTTTTGTAATTTCTTAATGATGGATGATGGTGAGTACCTCTTTATGTGCTTATTTGTTATCTGTATGCCTTTATGATGGGAAATCTATTCATATCTTTTGCTCATTTTTTAGGTTGTCTGCTTTGTTACTATTGAGATTCAAAAGCTCTGTGTGTATTTTCTAGCAGATATGTCCTTTGCAAATATTTTCTCTCAGTCTGTGACTTTCTCTTAGTAGTATCTTTTGCAGGGTAGATGTTTTTAATTTTAATATAGTCCAACTTACCAATTTTTCTTTCCTGTGTTGGTGTTGTATCTAAAAATTGATTATAAAACCCAAAGTTACCTAGATTTTTCTCCTACCATTTCTTCTGAAAGTTTTATCATTTTCATTTTATATTTAGGTCTATGATCCATTTTGAATTAGCTTTATGAAACACATAGTCTGTATCTAGATTTATTTTTTCTTTGCATGTGGATGTCCAGTTGTACCAACACTGTTAGAAAGACTATCCTTTCTCAACTGAATTGCCTTTGTTCCTTTGACAAAGACCAGCTAAATACTTTGGTGCAGAGCTATTTATGGGCATTTTATTCTGTTTCATTGATCTATCTGTCTATTCTTTCCCCAATACTAATGCTGTTTTGATTACTGTAGCTTTATAGTAAGTATTGTGAAACTGAGTAATGTTAGTTCTCTAATTTTGTTCTTCAGCATGCGTTGGTCATTCTTGGTTTTTGGCTTTCTGTAAAACTTTAGAATCGGTTTGTTGATAGCCATGAAATAGTTTCCTGGGATTTTGATTAAAATTACATTAAATCTATAGGCCAATTTGGGAAGAACTTATATCTTAACAATATTGAGTCTCCAAATACATGAACATGAAATATTTCTCCATTTATTTAGATATTCTTTTGTTTTTTTCATCAGAGTTTATAGTTCTTCACATATAGATCCTCTGCATATTTTGTTAGGTTTATAGTTAAGATTTTATTTTGATGTTGATATAAATGCTATTATATTTTTAATTTCAAATTCCATTTGTTCATTGCTGATATACTAGAGAGCATTTGACTTTTGTATACTAACCTTGTATTCTGTTGAGATAATCACTTATTAGTTATAGGAACTTTGTTTTGTTTTTGTTTAATCTTTGGAATTTTCTACATTTTCAGTTATGTTATCTGTGAACATGGACAGTATTATTTCTTTCTATACAATATGTACACTTTTTATTTCTTGTATTATTACAAAGCTATGCCTTCCAATAAAATATTAAATAAGAGTGATGACTGGGGAGATCCTTTCCTAGTTCTGGATTGTAGAGAAAAAGCATGTAATTTCTTACCATTAAGGATTTGGTGGTGGTATATAATCCTTTCCATGTTTTGCTTGAATTCAGTTTGGTAGTTTTGGTTGAGAATTATTATATCTATATATGAAATATATATATATATATATATATATATGATATGAAATTATATCTATATATGAAATATATATATATGAAATATATCTATATATATCTATATATATTATATCTATATCTATATATATATCTATATATGAAATTATTATATCTATATATGAAATATATATATATTATATCTATACATTGACTTGTAGTTTTCTAGTAATATCTCAGTTTGGTTTTGTTTCAAGATAACACTGACCTCATTGAATGATTTGGAAACTATTCCCTTCTCTTTTATTTTTTGTAAGAGTTTTGAAGGCTTGGTGTTAATTCTTCCTTAAACATTTCCTTCACTTTACCAGTGAAGCAATTTACTCCTGGGCTTAGTCTTGTGGAAAAATGATTGCTATTACAACATCTTTATTTGTTATATATCTTTTCTGATTTTCTCTTTTTTTTTTTTAAAGATTTTATTTATTTATTTGACAGAGAGAAATCACAAGTAGGCAGAGAGGCAGGCAGAGAGAGAGAGAGGGAAGCAGCCTCCCCGCCGAGCAGAGAGCCCGATGCGGGACTCGATCCCAGGACTCTGAGATCATGACCTGAGCCGAAGGCAGCGGCTTAACCCACTGAGCCATTTTCTGCTTGTTCCTTTTTTTTCAGCTTTGTTGAGGTATAATTGACAAATATAAATATCTTACTATTTTAGTAAGTTATTTACAGTGCAGTGTGATGATTTGATGTACATATACACTACAAAAGGATTCCCCTATCAAGTTAATTAACACATCCATCACCTCACATATTTACCTCTTTTGTGCCTATGTGAGAACATTTAATACGATGAATAAGGTCTGAGGATCTGATGTATAATGTGGTGGCTATAGTTTTAATTCTTCATGAGTCAGTTATGGTACTTCACATTTTTCTAGAAATTTGTGCCTTTCATCTAAGATGTCTGATTTGGTGGCATACAGTTGCTCAAAGTATTCCTTATAATCCCTTTAATTTCTGTGATTGCAGTATTAATGTCTTCTCTTTTATTCCTGATTTTAGTAAATAGATTGTTCTCTCTTTATCTTGGTCAATCTACCTCAAGGTTGCCAATTTCGATGGTCTTTTCAAAGAAGCAACTTTTGATTTTGTTCAAATTGCAGCTTATATAAGGTTTCTACCTATATTATTTTAGTTTTGCTCTAATCCAAATTTATTTATTTATTCTTTTTAAGAGAGTGATAGAATGGAAAGAGAACCTTAAGACAGGGCTCAATCTTATGACCCTGAGATCATGACCTGAGCTGAAATCAAGAGTTACATGGTTAACTGACTAAGCCACCCAGGTGCCTTGAGATCATCTTTTAACACAGGCTTCTATAGTCATAATTTTCCTTCTAAGCACTGCTAGAGCTGAATCTCATAGATTTTGTTATATTATACTTCCCTTTTCATTCATCTCAATGTATTTTCTTATTATATTATTATATTCTTCTTATTATAATAATATTAATATACATTAATATTAATTACATTAATTAATATATTAATCTTAATAATAACATTAATATAATATTAAAATTATGATATTATAATATTTATTCTTATTATATTATATTCTTATTATTATATTTTTTATGAATTGAACACTTTTAAATAAATTGACATTTCATATGGTATGTCCTAGAGAATGTTTTGTGTGTACTTGAGAAGAATGTGTATTCTATGGTTTTGGGTCAGTTATTCTATAGATACCCTTTAGGCCTAGTCAGCTTATTGTGTTATTCAATCTTATATTTCCTTGTTAATTTTCTCTGTAGTTGTTCTATCACTTACTGAACATGGGATGTTGTAGTCTACAATTATTATTGTTGAATATATATTCCTTCAGTCTGTCAATTTGCTTCATGTATTTTGAGGTTCTGTAGTTAGTTATATAAAAGAATAAATGACTTATAGACAACATCCATTGTGTGTTTTTTTTTTCTGTTAAATATTGAGTTTTGAAAGCTCTTTATATATTGTAGAAATAATACCTTTATCAGATATATGCTTTACAAATATGTTCTCCTAATCTGTAACTCATCTTTTTATTCTTTTAACTGCACCTTTGAAAACACAAAAGTTTTAGTTTCGATAATATTTAATTACATTTGTTCTTTTACGGATCATGGTTTTGATGTTATATCTCAGAAATTCTTGTGCAATACAACCTCTTATTTTTCAAATTAGAATTTTCATGTTTTTAGTTATGGTTGAGATAGAAGACTCAGAAGACTAAGCTCAACATTTTATCTCAAGTGAGTAAAGTGAATGAATGAATGAGTGAATCTACCTAGTCCCCTCCTCCAAGACAGTGCAAATTAGATTTCAATCTGTAAGGCTGCATTGTCTATAAAGCCTTACACATTGAAATTTAATTTGCACTGAACCAAATGGGTAACCATTAGTTGGAACATATACACAAGTTGTCATTAATTCATTTATTATGCTTATGGTTCAAGCTTAACTAGTGATGAAATTGGTATCAAATCTTTAGGAATCTGTGAAACACATGCTTTATACATATACACATAGATACATGCATATTTGATTTTATACATATATGCATACATACATAACACTGAATTGAACAGGGATAATCAAAAATCAATTATACTTGGTTAATCTCTGCTCAACTGTGTTAAACATGTGTGGGTAAGTTACTGGTATCAGTTAATAATAGTTCTTGAATGTTTAACTTAACTGATTAATGCATTCTACATCTTCCACTTGAGATTCTTTGTGAAATGATTTGCTATGTTTGGGATTATTATTTAACATAAATAGAATAGTAACCTGATTGGAGTCCTTTTACATTGCTTGTAGTTAAATATTTCTAGCTTCTTTAAAGCTCTGAGTGGTTTATATATTACTTGTTTTCTCAAGGTCTTAAAGACAAAATATGTTAGAATTATTAAACTAGAGGCAAAGAAGTTGGTAGTAAAGTGGATAATTATAAAAACACTGTGTAGTAAAAGGACCGTGGTAAAGTCACAGAATCTTTACCAATGCTGCTTGCTATATCTGACAAATTGCTTTTCAATTATTATTTAAATTATGCTATTTTTAAATACAGTCACGTATACTGATTAAATACCATCTGGAAATTTGGGGGGAAGTAACTACCAATCTTCTTTATATTTTTTAATTAGCATTTAGTCTGAGTGATACTTAGGACTTCATTTGTATTAAATATTTATAGATCATAGCTATTGCTGAATATTTACAGCATTGGACATCATAAATTGGATTTCAAATGGAAAGGACAAAACTGCCTGTCCTTTCTTTGACACTAATACAACTTTAGAATTGCTTTATGGGAAGAGATATTAACTATTTTTCTAGTCTCAATAACTAATCCCAAAGTCATATTTGATCTTTTTGTATGTTTCTGTTTCCTTGGTTTCCTATATTCTCTTGTACACATCTTCTTTAATAGCATTACTCAAAGGGCAATGCTTTATAGCACATAAGATCACGTCTAAAGAATCAGCTTCCTGGTTTTGTACCCAGCTCTAAATCAATGATTGGTAGCTAGTGAATATCTCTATACTTTAATTTCCTTACTGTGAAGTGGGAATGATAGGATTGCTCTCAGGGATAGTACACAAACACCTATACACATACACAAACAAGGCAGTAGCATGGTCTGACATATGGTTAAGTACTACATAGATATTTGCTACTAATAATTCCTCCTTTTTTTATCATGCATTCATTCTTTTTCCTTTGATTCTGACTTCTTGCTAATTTATTTTTATGGCTGTTTTACTCCATATTTCATCCAGATTTCTAATAGAAAAACCATTTTTTATTCTATTAACTATGAGTTCTTTTTTTCTATAATGTAAATTTTCCCTTTCAGACTAAAATACAAGAATATTCTATGAAATCTAAAATGTCTGAAGTCATAAATGGTAAATATTATTAGCTATCATTTACTTTTATACTGTATTGATTTGTCCTTATTCTGTACAATAAAAATACCAAGACTTTGGCACATAATCAAGTAGTGCACATGGCTATGAATATAAATGATTGAGCAGTCATCATTTTCTTGATTTTGTCTAAGTTTTTTTTTTTCCTTACCATGAGAAGAGCTTTATAAGCAAACTTTCCTGATGGCTAGTTCTGATTGTATTGCAATACACAACGTGATGTACAAGAAAGTGTCCAGAAAACTTTTGGAACCTGTTGCTCACGGCAGTCCTAGTCCATACATTTGTTAGTGCGTGGATATTCGTCCTCGCATTTTGAGCAGTGTGGTTATATTAGTAAAATAAGGAAAATTCCTCTGTAGAATGTAAGTACATATTTTTTTTCTTTTTACATTTACCACAATCTTACTCTTTTAGTATGTAAATGCATAAATTTTATTTCTTATTTCTACAAAATATGACATTAAATGGGCTTTAAAAAATTTCCAACCCATAGCAACATTTTATCCCTTGGAAACTTATGCAGTGATATGGTTTGAATGCAGTGAGTATCAAATACCTGAGAAAACAGTCCTGAGATTGTCTGCATATCATCTTTTGGTGGTGTGTTTTTATTCTGAGATACTGTACCAATGAAATTAAGGTAATATTCAAAGATATTTAGATTATCTTGGTGACCTTCTTCACAACTCACTTGATCTAACAAAACAATGTCTTTTTTCCTTTTAAAAATTTATGTTTGCCTGCTTTGAGCTGGATCTTGTGTTTCTGGATGGCAGAGCCTCCTTTCAGGACAGCGTATTTATATTGCTACTGTTTTGCATTGTGTTCAGATCATCTGCCTATCTCTGCTTCATTGTTCAGTAATTCAATTAATCCTAATCGGTCTTGTCTTTATTATCACCTCCTCCCATGGGAAGGTTCCTATTGTAATAATATATTGGATGATTTAAATTTTTTCACTGACTCTTTAGTAGGACCAATTTAAAGTATTTTATTGAAATGCAAATTTTATACATTTAAAATTTTATGTACTTGAATATTTATGTTTAATTAAAGGTATAGGTAGGAGGAGGAAGGGATTTGGAGACAATTATACTATCTTTTTTTTTTTTAAATCATTTTCAGAAGATAGGGCCTTCTACATAAGCAAATACAGTCTCATTATATTAATTAAAAAAACAAACAAAAAAAAACAAAACCCAAGATAAACTGGAAACTGGAAATCCAAAACTCCTTACTGCAATTGTTCAAGGGACAAACTATAATTCATTCTGTTTTTTTTTTAATCCCTCCCTCTTTATTACTTTCTTCATATCCACAGCCAAGAATGTAGGATACAGTATTTATATGGAATTCACATGATAACCTCAGATAGCTTGGATTTCATTTCTAAGGATTTGCAGATCATTTAAAAATTCAAGCATTACTTGCACCTCTACTAATGATGTGATAATTTGAGGGAAGATGAGATACTTTTTGTGAATTCCAGACAGTGAGCATAATTTGAGCCTGTTCTAAAACTCTGTAAAACATTTCCTTTATAAAATAAACAATATTAGCACATCAGTCATTTTAGAGACTCCGAGAGAATGAAAGATTGTCCAGGTATTCTTTTGATGTACAGAATTAAAGGAGTCAGAAGGTGAGAATGTATGGAAGGGGTTGGAAGCAGCAGCACTAGTTGGTGCTGTCACAGTAGTATATATGGAGGGAAACAAAAGACAAAAAAGGATTTAAGGTAATTAAAAGCAGATAAGGATTCCCGTTTGAAGTGGCGGGTGGGGGGTGGGAGGTTGGGGTACCAGGTGGTGGGTATTATAGAGGGCACAGATTGCATGGAGCACTGGGTGTGGTGAAAAAATAATGAATACTGTTTTTCTGAAAATAAATAAATTAAAAAAAAAAAAAAAAAAAAGGATACCCGTAACTTCTTTCCAGAAGGCCAGCTTTGAGGGCTTTTTTCCTTTTCTTTTTTTTTTTCTTTTTTTTTTTTAATTTTTTCAATTTATTTATTTTCAGCATAACAGTATTCATTATTTTTCACCACACCCAGTGCTCCATGCAATCTGTGCCCTCTATAATACTCACCACCTGGTACCCCAACCTCCCACCCCCCCCTCCACCGCCACTTCAAACCCCTCGGATTGTTTTTCAGAGTCCATAGTCTCTCGTGATTCACCTCCCCTTCCAATTTACCCCAACTCCCTTCTCCTCTCTAACACCCCTTGTCCTCCATGATATTTGTTATGCTCCACAGGCTTTTTTCTTAATGGCAACACTGGCTTCTGAACATGGTAATGCATTTACAGAACAGTAGTAGGCCTAGATTCACACAAATGCATAACTCTTCTGTGAGTGTAGCAAAGTAGAAAACTTGCCATAATGTTTAATTTGTAAATTCTCATGTGTCTCTTTTCATTTTTATTTTATGCCTAGTCTAGTGAATTACTGTTGGGTAAAAAGCACATTTGCTTTAAAAAAAAAATACACTAAAATGGTTTCAAATGATAATCATGTTTTTCCTTCCTTGGAAATAAGAGAACAGATGCACACTTTAACTGTTACACAAAAATTACAGGTTCCCAAACCAAAAATAGTTCCCTTAATATGCATGTGTTATATCTTCATTGCCATTTTTCTCTAAAATGTTAAGACTGACAGCTGTTATTAATAGGTAGGTTGATTGTGGGTATCTTTTTTTCATTCAGTTGAAAGATCTGCTGCTTTTAAAAGAGTGAGTTAATTCTCCATATTGGGAACCCGTAGCCTTTATAATTCACACTCAAGCTTTGGGTACATTTTCTTTTACCTATTCATGTTATTTTTGAGTTGTCTCTGTGTCTCAGTGTTTCTTGAATGTAAAATCATTTGCCCTTATGGCAAAATGAAATGAAGAAACAATGTATACAAATAATTCTAGTCTCCTTCCTCAAATATAATTTTCTTAACTGTGAAGAGGAAAAATGATTGTTAATTGACATAGAGTAAATCAGTTTACAAAGAGCAATCATGTTAGCCTTAAAATAAATATTTCTGCCTATGTCATAAATATTTCCTGGTGGGTTTGGATTAAGAATAAAAATGACTAGGGGTGCCTGGGTGGCTCAAGTGTTAGTTGAGTGACTGACTGTTGATCTCAATTCACATCTTAATCTCAAGGCCATGATTTGGGCCCTGCATTGGAGTCAACACTAGGCATGGAGCCTACTTAAAAATAAGATAATAAAAGGAAATAAAATAAAATGACTAAAAATACATTTTTTTTCACTTGAGCAGAAGTTTTATTACAGTTTGCTTTTAAGTTGAATACTAATAATAACTAAACAAAACACTATGTGCCTGGGGAGAATAATGAAAATGTTTTTGGTGTTAAAACTGCTTTCTTAATACAAAGGGCAAGTAGAAATTAATAGTGGAGACTTGACTATAAGCTTTAAGAAGGAGGGGAATCAACCTGTGGTGAATTCCTAGTTGTGTAGAGTAGTGTCTAGTTCAGAGTGGTTGACAATTATCAATAAATCAATTATCAATTATATTGTCAATTATCAATAAATCAATAAGCTGTTATCACTTAAAATTATTTTGTATTAGTTCTGTATAATATTGTTTATTCTATCTGGAGGAATAAGAGATTTTGCTCAAAGAGATAAAATATATACCTGAAGAGACAAAAATTTGTTTTTCCATTTAGCTGTTAAAATCATATCCACATTTTCACACAATTGGTTCAATTGTGATTTAATACTCAAAAAGTGATTTGGAGGTATTCTAAGTACAGCTTAAGATGTTGATTTTATCTGTCCTCCCGTCTTTCACTGAAGTGATATATATGAATTCACCTTATTAAAATGTTTCAAAATTATGTTTGTGTTTAAAGTATCTTATGAAATGAAGCTTAGAGTGGATCTTATTTCTGAAATCCATAAAACCTTTTTTTAAACTTAAAAATAACAGTACAGGTTTGTTACAATTTCCATACATTCTTTTTTCACATTAACAATATAAAAGTAATCAGTATTTTTTTTTACTGTAAATATGAGAAAGTTTTTTTCCAGTTGTTCTCATGTTTATTTCCAAAAATTATCAATTTCTTCCTTCTAAATTTTTCTACAAAAAGTGCATGTCATGATTGAGTATAAAGTAGTTGTTGATGAGCCTACTGAACTGGAAATATCTCTCTTTGTGCTTCTTTAGTTACATTAAG
Source organism: Neogale vison (assembly GCF_020171115.1). Classification (NCBI taxonomy): domain Eukaryota; kingdom Metazoa; phylum Chordata; class Mammalia; order Carnivora; family Mustelidae; genus Neogale; species Neogale vison. The sequence goes on from NC_058094.1 coordinate 166,563,882, forward strand.
ATTTTTGTACTTTACTAAAGCACAATATCCAACCATTTGTTTTATTTTTTACCTGCATATGTTAAATTCATTTAATATTGCAATTCATTAATCATTGAAATTAATATTGAAAACCATTTTTACACTTTTATGCATCTCCTTTTTCTTGCAAAGTAAATAATTTTTCAGTCTGATAAAATTATATTAAATTCAAATGTGTACATTTTTTTTAAAATAAATGTAGCCTGCGTTTCTTTAGGGTACATTTTCATGATTATCACCTATATTTTTGTTTTTCAGAATGCTGTCTGAACTCCAGTGTGTGTGTGTTTTTTTTTTAATGCAAATAAGTGATTTTCTTTCATGAGCTATGTTGAAATTTCTGCTAACCCATCTGGTTTAGAAGCCACAGCTTGAATTTTAATGAGACAATATTATTTACTGTACTTATTCCTGCAAGTGTTCCAGTGTTTGCTCTGTCTTGGTGATTCTGTTTGTGAATGGGTCAAATTATCTTGGCCTGTCTGAAAAACTTGGAAATAAGTGTTAGCACTCAATCATTGAGGCTTAGGATTGTGAAAGCTTAATGTTTACAAATCCAAAGTGACACACTCTAGATTTTAAACAAGGAACCCAATTTATATAGTCCATTCTACCTTTAGAATATAGTGTAGATGAGCTTCCTTTGAAGTTCTCTTACTTCTTTCAAGGTCCTAGAGATTGTTATATTAAGAAGAAGAAATAAAGAAATAAATAGCACACTTATAGGCTTTACAGAGTTAATTCAATAACAATGTTACTATGAAATATGTTTACTTGGTACACATTAGCTGAACTCAGCTCTTTTACATGTATCCTCTTTGGTTAGAACAGTTTAAATTAGGAGAAAATTATAATCTAGATATGTAAGATTAATATTTTTCCATGAAAAATAGGAGCTGATAGAATACTTTCTAACCTGTAAGAATAATGATGCTGTTTTTGGTTAAATGTTTGTTTTGAGAGGCAGAAAAGTTAGAAATTGACTGGAGTGTATTATAAGATGAGTGTTTCAGATGGGTGGCCACCAAGTTTTCTGTTGCCCTTAGAGAGTTCCTTTCATAATCACACAAAGTTCAAGCCATTAAGTGAAAAGAGTAAATTTACAGAATGATATAGATTTTCAGAAGTCTTAATTAAAGCTCACAGAACTTTAGAAAATTGAGAAATGCCCTCTCTTGACACTTCATCTCCTATGTTATTTGATTATCTGATTTAAATATATTTAATTAATTAGTATTAGTATGAGATGGCCTAGAAAGGATTCGAGTGAATGTCCTCTGGTTGTGAGACAATTTTGCAGTTTTAGAGCAAGGGAAATAAAAGATTATTGACTACAGGGCTCTGGCTTTTTTTAAAGCTTCTCATCCCTTATGATACTCTCAGGACTTCACCATTTCTTGGAATCACTGAGATCAGAGAAAGCAGAAATCACATATTCCTTTCCTAGGAGTTAGCAGCTCTCAATATACTATAAATTACCATAAATATTTTGTTTAGTTTTCTGTAAGTAACACATCTAGTTCTAAGTGAATTTCCTAAAGCAGGGATGAACATGAAGTTGTCACTTAGGAGTTGAGTATAAAAGCTAGTGAGTAAACCAGTAGAGAAATCAGGTTTCTATCTTTAGGTCCAGTCTCTGACAGCCCTTCTTTGCTTATAAAGGTGAAGCTTCTTCTGGTAGCACATCTTCCAAACCAAGATGAAACCCACATTTTTTTTTTCCTATTTAGGAAAGTGTTACTGGTTCCTCAAGGTATTTGGGATAAAAATGAGCAATGTCAGTAGAACTACTTAGTTAAGGAGTATGAAGAAACAAATATAGATGAGGTACCTGCTTAATGAGCCCCTTGGCTCCAAACACTAAAAATAAAAATGCTGTATATTTCATTTATATAGGGCTAAGAATCTGGAAACATTTTTTATAGAAGTCTTGTACTATTCTTGAAATTAAGACTGTTCTTTGAAGTATGCACTGTAACACTGGCATTTGGAATCAATAATATACCGTCTCATAGAAAAGGGCTCATTTGATCTGTTCCTATGGGGAAAGATTACTTTGGGGTTTAAATTTGCTGCTTGATTTTCTTTTCTTTTTTTCCCCTCAACAGAACTTCCTTACATTGTGACTCAGGATTTCCCTGCCTGTGTTTTAAAAGTCTGACAATTAAAGTTCTTACTCATAAGCTCAGCAGATTTTTACAAGTTATAGGTCAACGGATATACACAGAGACACACATAATGAGAACTCACCCTCATATACAGTAGTGGTAAATCCCTTTCTCCTTTCTTTGCCAAAGTTGCAGAAAGCAAGATTCTATTCTTTAAATACTTTGAGTCAAATTGTGCTTTGGGGTGGTCAGAATAATTAGGACTCAAACAGAAGCACAATAACCTAGCAAATTTTTTGCCAAAATCAAGCCACACTCAGCTCAATCTCAGTTTCAGACTTACAAGAATATAAATATGTGAGTAATGATGTTTTTTCCTCTTAGGAATATAGTTTATGTAAGAGAAGGAGCTTTATTTTAAATCTCTAGCCATGATAACTGGAGAGGACCTATCAAAAACCTTTTTTTTGTCTTATTAGCAACTACCAGAAAGCACATAGAATTCAGTTTCCTGAGTGCATTTTGTGAGAAAGATAACTAGTTGTGCAAATACAAGTCACTTAATTTGGAAAGAATATTTAAATTGGGTCCCAAATTGTCTGTGAAATGTACTTCCTCATTAAAGGGAACAGCCAATCATGGAAAGCCTTTACTGATTGTTAATGAAAACATGTATTAGGAAAAATTAATCATTCAATTTTGAATTAAGAGGAAGGAACTTTGATCTCTCCTGTGATTAAAAACAGTTACATCTGGCTTTGTGTGAGAATTTGCTTTTTACTGTTGCTCAAGTTTTAGGCAGACAGACAGACACAAATAACTGGTTCTTTTTCATTCTAGCTTATACATTATTGGGCAAAAGAAGAAAGGCACAGCTGGAGTAAGATGAGGCACAACAAACTACAGTGAATACACCATGTGTTTGAAAGTGTCAAATATTTATTAATTACTTCATAAGCATATACAGATAGCCTGTATAATCTAAAACTCCTTTATTTTCAGAAGCCCCCAGCTAGACCGTAATTCTAATAACTCAAACTCAAAATTTAACTCTTTTGAATCTAAGTGAAATTAGATTCCGTTCTTCCTCTCTGGTTACAACATCTAGAACACTAGACACAAAATAGATACTTAATTTTCCTTGTGGGCTCAATAGAGTCCAGTTTTATTTGTCTTGGGACATCTATCTCATACTAAATTCTAATTAAGAAGATTTGTAGTTAATATAAAATGTTGTAGGAAGAAGTAACTTAAATTTACTTTGGGGGTGCCTGAGTGCCTCAGTTGCTTAAGCTTTTGTCTTCCACTCAGGTCATGATCCCAGGGTCCCCTTCTCAGCAGGGAGCCTGCTTCTCCCTCTGCCTCTGCTGCTCCTTCTGCTTGTGCTCTCTCTACCAAATAAATAAATAAATAAATAAGTCTTTAAATAAAATAAAAAGAAGTCTTTGTTCCAGTATTAAGCAAGTTAAACAACTCTCTTGGCCTCAGTTTTATATATATATTTTTTTTTAAAGATTTTATTTATTTATTTGAGAGAGAGAGCATGAGCGAGGAGAAGGTCAGAGAGCAAAGCAGACTCCCCATGGAGCTGGGAGCCTGAGGTGGGACTCGATCCCGGGACTCCAGGATCACGACCTGAGCCGAAGGCAGTTGTCCAACCAACTGAGCCACCCAGGCGTCCCTCAGTTTTATATTTAAAATAATCTTTTCTACTGCAATTATTTTATGGGAAATATGAAATTTCTTGGTGGTTATCACCTTTTCAATCAATCCTTTTTTTGCCCTTCATCTTAAAAGTAAGCAAAAAAATGGGAAAGAATCACTAGGAAAAATGTCAGTAATGATGTTAAGAATTGTGCATGAATTATTATATGCCTTTACTAATTTGACAATTAAAAGTCTTCAGACTATAATTCCAATTTCTGAAAAATTAATCCAAAATGAACAGTAGTAGCCTCAAATGGAATGCTGATGGAATTTTTTTTTTTTTTTGGCGATGGAAAACAAATTTATAGCATTTCTATTCATTTCACTATTGTATAAATAAGCTAAAATTTGCAGTATTGTTTTAAAGTGGAGACTCCCTTACTGACTCACATTTCTGTTTTACAAAACACAGTATCCTAAATGCATTAAGGATATGGATTGCTAACAAAATTCCCTGTGGATCCAGTGAATCCTAATAATGTCTTTGTGGAAAAACTAGTTTAAAAGAGGTAGATGACCATCCCAGAAGTAAGATGGTTTTCAAAGACATTGCATCAAGGATGGTTGGGTATAGATGACATTTTTATTTTTTGTTTTAGAATCCATAAAATAATTCTTGAAGAATCATAGGTAGAGCTATTTCATTAACTTCTTGTGAGAACGAAGAGAATTCTTTTGTAGACATTCCACAACATCATTGATATAAAATGTCATTATCACTAATTGGAATGAATTCTTACCTTCCCAATTGTAAGTCAGTGCTGTTCAAGATTTCTTTCTGATAATGTGGCAAGAGTAGCCTCACTTTCATCTATTAATGTCATCTCCTGTGTGCCTGCAAAATTTGCCAGAACTGATTAGAGCAGATATTAAATGATAATTGGACATTTAGTGCTCGTCAAACAGAAAGTGACAGATGGGGCACTAATTAAATTATAGTTCTGACATTATTCACAATGGTTTATGACTCTTCACTGATGACCTTCATGCATCTCTTCTCCATATTTTTTTTCTTTGGTGGGGAAAGAAGGATAGAAGGCTGATTGATAGAAAGGAAAACTATCTCTAAAAACACTGAGCAAACCTAGAGATACTTAAAATGCCTTGTTTTTAAAGCTGTCTATCAAGATAAAACATTTTTCTATAGTGAAATGAATAATTATAAAACAATAGGGAAACTTACTAGGAAGCTAATGAACTGCGAAGAAAATATCTAGGTAATCCCAAAGAATATACAAAGACAGATTATAATGACTCTATTTCTGGAAAGGGTAAATGACCTTTGTTCTTATTTGAATAAAGAAAAAATATAATTCTGGTATCAGAAGTGAGGATGCAATGCTTTTTTATTAATGCCTTTTTTGTTTGTTAACTCAAGCTTGCATTACTAGTTATCTCCACCAGCTAAATGAAGAACCTTGTTGAAAAGGGGTAGAAGAGGAATTAAAAGAAATTCTAAGCCACAGTTGCTGAACCAGAACTGCATTTTCTTTTTCAATTAAAAGAGAAAACACAGTGTTGATTACTTTCTAACTTTAGTTTTTAATTTTACTCCAGTATTTAGTAGTCTTAAGGAAAAAAAAAAAAAAAAAAGACCTGAGAGTAAAACCTCAAAGACTGATAAGTAGTGAACAATCCTCTGAACCCTCTGTCTAGTGATTGACCACAATTTATTTTTTTTTAAAGATTTTATTTATTTATTTGACAGAGAGAGATCACAAGCAGGCAGAGAGGCAGGCAGAGAGAGAGAAATAGGGAAGCAGGCTCCCTGCTGAGCAGAGAGCCCGATGCGGGCCTCCATCCCAGGACCCTGAGATCATGACCTGAGCCGAAGGCAGCGGCTTAACCCACTGAGCCACCCAGGCGCCCCCTGATTGACCACAATTTAAATTTTAAATTATTTTATGTCATGTCTCTTTCCCATAATTTTTAGACTTTTTTTCCTGCTGACATATATGTGCAGCTTTAGTTACCATTAGAGATGAAAGTATTGACTAATTAGAATATGCACATTGTAAGATGAGTAGAATACGAGGGAAGATTATCTGTTTTTACTAATATAGTCTCTTCAATGTGTAAAGGTATGAAAAAGAGAACAAATGAATGAAGAATTTATTTTAATTCTTTTATCTAAGCATGTAGTTTAGATGTGATAATCAACTAGCAAATTTAATGTAAGGGATTAAATGGAGAACACGTAGAGATGGCTTTCCATGGGATCCATGGGATCTGCTATCCAAGGGAACTTAGAGAATTTACTTTACCCTATAAAGCCTTACTTTCTTCAGTGTTACAGTAATGTGGATTTATTAAATGTTTTGTAAGTCTTCTCATACCTTCAAGTCTTACCTTTGTTATGGATGACTTTTATGTTTTAAGTCAATAAAATCAATGTATGTCACTAGCAGCTTATTCTTAAAGGAATTTTAATACAATGTATTACCAATAGCAAAATAGTTTTTGTATTATCAAAGAAATGCACATGTATTAACAAATATAATGGAAGATCAGTTTTTAAAATTTTTTCTAGTTAATAACAGTTTAGTCAGCTTTTCAAGACCTCATGGTGTTTCTTGTTTTCATGTTTGTTGTTGAACATTCAGGCTACAGTTGCGGGTATTGGAGATGTTTGTATATATTTCTATAGGCCTTTTAATTAAGCATTCTTTTGCTGTTAAGGTATTTCTCTATATTGTTCTGAATATAATCAACATAATGCCATTTGCTCTCCTGTTCTGATAACACCATTGAAGTAGAATATGAGGTTATTTGACCATAACATATTTTTTTTCCAAATTTAGGCATTATATTTTCTTTACCCTTCCTAAGTGCACATTGAAATACAGAATACAGGGGCGACTGGATAGCACTGTCGGTTTAACATCCAGTTCTTGATTTCAGCTCAGGTCATGATTTCAGTGTTATGAGGTCAAGCCCCACATGAGCTCTGGTCTCAGCACGGAGTCTGCTTGAGATTCTGTCCCGCTTCCCCTCCCCCCACTTGAGCATGGGCTCTCTTCTCTCTCTCAAAATAAATAAATAAAACCTATTTTTTAAAAAAAGAAATACAGAATGGAAACACAGAGTTTCCTCTGTAATTCAATCATTCATTCATTTTACATTTTGACAGGGAGAAACAACTAAGTCTCTGATCAAGTTCTAGAATTTTCTTATTTTTTTCTTGCAAATCAAAACATTTAAACTTTTCACATCTTCTGTCTCCTTTCTATCTCCTTTCTATTTTTATGCTATATGAGAAATCACCATTGCCAAAGAATGTTCCTGTGGTTCCTCCTGGAACTTACCTCGGTATCTTAAATGTCAATAACTGGACTCTTGAGTTAAATTAAAGCGCAGGGTACTTTCTCTCCATTGTTCCACTTATTGTGGTTTCATCTTCCCTACAAACATTCAGTTTTAGTTTAAATATCATTCTTTGCAGAAAACATGAAGATAAAATCATACCTACAGAGTTTCCAGTTTTCTATCTCTTAACATTTTTAAAATGATGTGCTTCAGGGCACCTGGGTGCCTCAGTGGGTTAAGCCGCTGCCTTTGGCTCAGGTCATGATCTCAGGGTCCTGGGATCAAGTCCCGCATCAGGCTCTCTGCTCAGCTGGGAGCCTGCTTCCCCCCCCCTCTGCCTGCCTCTCTGCCTACTTGTAATCTCGATCTGTCAAATAAATAAATAAAATATTAAAAAAAATGATGTGCTTCAGATGATTTCAGTGCTCTTTTCTTACTCTTGCCCTTATTCTAAATATGACTGAGAGAGCTTTTGTTCTCATGTTTCAGAAGACTCACTTATTTTGCCTATTAACTTACCAAATGCCATTTGGTTTGAACTGATCCAGAGCAAGGGTGATAATCTGAAATAATTCTAAACAGTAGACATGCCAAATCTTTATTTTCACCTGCAACAGTATTTGAATAAAGTGCAGCTGAGCTACAGAAACCATAGGAATACAGCTGTGAGCAGCATGTTTTTAAGATTAAGCTAATTATAGAATATTAGAATTTTAGCATTATGTATTTAGCTCATCAGTATTGTAAACTTAAATGAATAATTTAAGTGTCAGTAGTTTGCATTATGAAATTTTCATTTATGAATACATTCTTCAATATCCAAAAGACTCAGGAAGCAAAGAAATAAGACACTATCAGTGGAGTCAAGAGTACTAGAAATCTCCATCAGAGAATCAAATGTTTTAGTGAGTCTATTTTCAGGTTAGAAGGGACTGTAGAAATTATTTAATCAACATACGCAATTTGATGGAACTGAAGACTCAAATGTGATAAGGCTTTCCAATGGTCACAATCAATTATTGGTAGACCTGGCTCAAAAGTCTGTCTTTTGACTATCAATGTAGCAATCGTTGGATTTTCTTAAGTGACAGCAATAACTTATTTACTTAAGACTAAGAGTAGGCAATTTTTGTTATTTTGTTTTGTTTTGTTTTTGTTTTTGTTTTTTTTAGTTAAGAGCCAGATATTAAAAATTTTTGGTTTTCTAGCTTATATGACCTCTGTTGCAAATTCTCAACTCTGTTGCTATATAAAATATATGTAAAAATAAGCATGACTATATTTCAACGAAGATATATTTTCAAGAACAGATGACTGGTGGATTTGTTTAATGAGCTATAGTTAGCCAACTCCTGATCTAGACAATTTCAAAGCAATTTATCATTTTTTTTCAAAGGTTTTATTTATTTAACAGAGAGAGAAAGAAAGTGTGAGCACATGCAGGAGAAACAGCAGAGGGAGATAGAGATGGAGAAGCAGGCTCTCCATTGAGCAGGGAGTCTGATGCAGGGCTTGATCCGAGGTCTCCAGGATCATGACCTGAGCTGAAGGCAGATGCTTAACCAACTGAGCTACCCAGGTGCCCCTCAAAGCAATTTATCAATTTTTAAAATCCTAAACTGTACATATAAAAATGGTTAAAAGCATACAATTTGTTCTATGTATTATGTACATAGTAAACAAAACAAAACTCTTAAGTAGATCTTCTTAATAATTCACATATCCATATTGTAACAGAGGGTTCAGTAATTGGGCACTACTTTTAAAATGAAAGTGAATAAGGGCATCTGTGGCTTAAGCCTCTGTCTTTGGCTCAGGGTCCTGGGATTGAGCCCCACATCAGGCTCTCTGCTCAGCAGGGAGCCAACTTCCTGTCCCCCCACCCCGACTCCCGTCTGCCTCTTTGCCTCTCGTCAAATAAATAAATAAAAATCTAAGAAAATAAAATGATAGTGAACAAAGGCCAGCATTAATGAAATTATTTGTCAAATAATTAGAATATTCTAATGTGAAGTCAAGAAAAACTGAATGATTATAATAGAGATTTTTGGAGAGTATCACTTAGAAGTCTGAACTCTGTGGCTGAAGAATGCTGTAATGAGGCACATACCTATTTTAACAAGGCAGAGCTTAATAGGGAAACACAGTTACTAAAGAGCTTTATATTAATATGTGGTCTAATTTATACAGTTCAAAATAAAATACCTTTAATATTTATAGCATAGAGGTATTTTGGTGGAAAAAAATAAGATTCTGAAAGAAACCCAGGGTTTTCGCTTTTTTTTTTTTCTCATTTCTTAAGAGAAGTCCTCAAAAGATTTTTTTCTCAGTGAATCTATCCAGATGGTTTCTTAGGAAGTCAATCATACTCACTTTTCTTTTATTCTTCCTTTCCCCACATCCTTTAAAATTTGGTGAGCGCTGGTTAGATATGAGTTCCCTTCTCAAAATTCCCTTTTCTTTTGCTGTATAATCATAATCTTCCACAAGTCAAATGATATGATGGCAATTCCAAATGATATATGATAAGTGGAGTCTACTGAGAATACTCAGGCCACTCTGATATCCATCTAAGATAATCAGTCTAGAAAAAGGTAGATTGAGGGGATGCCTGGGTGGCTCAGTCAGTTAAGCAGCTGCCTTTGGCTCAGGTCATGATTCCAGGGTCCTGGGATTGAGTGCCCCATTGGGCTCCCTGCTCAGAGGAGAGCCTACTTCTCCCTCACCCTCTGCCTGCCACTCAGCCTACTTGTGTTCTCTCTCTCTCTGTGTCAAATAAACAAAGTCCTAAAAAAAAAAAAAAAGAAAGAAAGAAAAAGTAGATTGAAACAAAGAGGTAAATTTCAGTGAATTTAGTTTTTCCCAATATATTTTTTACATCTATAATGAGGCACAAGTAACCTGATAATCTTCACATATTTAAAATATATAAAAATTTTAACATATTTATACACCCATGAAACGATCACCACAATTAAAATAATGAACATGTCCATTATCTCCAAATTTTCCTTGTGCCATTCTGAAATCCCTCCCTCTTGCTCCTTCCTGTCTTTCTCATCCTATCCACAGTGACACACTGATCTAGTTTATATCATTAGAAGTGAATTTGCATTTTCTAGTATTTTATATAAATGTACCCATACTGAATATACTGTTTTTGACTGGTTCTTTTAACAAAGAGTAGCTATCTTGAGATTAATCCATGCTGGTAGGTATAGCAGTAGGCCATTTATTTTGATTATTTTATATTCCACAAATTGTTTATCTTCTTACCTATTTATGAACATTTGGGTATTTTTCTATGTTTAGGGTCTTACAAACAAAACTGCTATGAACATTCATGTGCAAGTCTGTGTATGAGCATATACTTCATTTCTCATGAGTAAATGCCTACAAGTGAATTGACAAGGTCATACACTATGACACATATTAGGTAAATTTTGTCATCTCCTAATTTTTTTTTGACTCAAGTTATTCAGTAAATAAAGTTATTATTGATTCCTTTCTTATTTTCACTTTATTTGAGAAATCCTACTGTATAGGAAAAGAAACTGGAAACATACTCTCAGGCAACTATGGGCTTTTCTTTTCCTTTTCTTTCTTCTTCTTCTTTTTTTTTTTTTAAATTTTATTTATTTATTTATTTCAGTGTTCCAAGATTCATTATTTATGCACCATACCCAGTGCTCCATGCAATACATGCCCTCCTTAATACCCACCACCAGGCTCACCCTCACCCCCCAAGCATTCCCCTCCAAAACCCTCAGTTTATTTCTGAGTCCACAGCATTTATTTCTGAGTCCACTGTCCCTTTCTCCACATCCTCTCCAACACATGTTGTTTCTTGTCCTGTTAATTTTGTCCATTCTAACTGGTGTAAGGTGGTTATCTCAATGTGGTTTTGATTTGAATCTCCCTAATGGCTAATGATGATGAACATTCTTTCATGTGTCTGTTGTCCATTTGTATGTCTTCTTTGGAGAAGTGTCTGTTCATGTCTTCTGCCCATTTTTTGTCTCCCCCTCCAATTTCCTCCAACCTACTTTTCCTCTTCATCTCCCAATGTCCTCTGTGTTATTCCTTATGCTGCACAAGTAAGTGAGACCAAATGATACTTGACTGTCTCTGCTTGACTTATTTCATTCAGCATTATCTCCTCCAGTCCCATCCATGTTAACACAAAAGTTGGGTATTCATCCTTTCTGATGGACACATAATACTCCATTGTATATATGAACCTTATATTCTTTATCCATTCGCCTGTTGAAGGGTATTTTGGCTCTTTCCACAGTTTGGTGACTGTGCCTATTGCTGCTATTAACATTGGGATACAGATGGCCCTTCTTTTCACTACATCTGTATCATTGGGGTAAATACAATAGTTCAATTACAGGGTCATAGGGTAGCTCTATTTTTAATTTCTTAAGGAATTTCCACACTGTTTTCCAAATTGGTTGCACCAACTTGCATTCCCACCAAGAGTGTAAGAGGGTTCCCCTTTCTCCACATCCTCTCCAACACACGTTATTCCTTGTCCTGTTAATTTTGTCCATTCTAACTGGTGTAAGGTGGTTATCTCAATGTGGTTTTGATTTGAATCTCCCTAATGGCTAATGATGATGAACATTCTTTCATGTGTCTGTTGTCCATTTGTATGTCTTCTTTGGAGAAGTGTCTGTTCATGTCTTCTGCCCATTTCTTGACATGATTATCTGTTTTGTGTGTTGAGTTTGAGGTGTTCTTTATAGATCTTGAATAACAGCCCTTTGTCTGTGTCATTTGTGAATATCTTCTCCCATTCCATGGGTTGCCTCTTTGTTTTATTGACTGTTACCTTTGCTGTGCAGAAGCTTTTGATTTTGATGAAGTCCCAAAAGTTCATTTTTGCTTTTGTTTCCTTTGCCTTTGGAGACATGTCTTGAAAGAAGTTGCTGTGGTCAATGTCAAAGAGGTTACTGCCTATGTTCTCTAGGATTTTGTTAGATTCCTGCCTCACATTGAGATCTATTATCCATTTCGAGTTTATCATTGTGTATGCTGTGAGAGAATGGTCGAGTTTCATTCTTCTACATGTAGCTGTCCAATTTTCCCAGAACCATTTATTGAAGAGACTGTCTTTTTTTCCACTGGGTATTTTTTCCTGATTTGTTGAAGATTATTTGACCATAGAGTTAAAGGTCCATATAATGAGCTCTCTATTCTGTTCCACTGGTCTATGTGTCTGTTTTTGTGCCAGTACCATCCTATCCTGGTGATCACAGCTTTCTAGAGTTTGAAGTCAGGCAACATGATGCCCCCAATTTTTTTTTTCTTTTTCAACATTCCCTTAGAAATTCAGGGTCTCTTCTGGTTCCATACAAGTTTTAGGATTGTTTGTTCCAGCTTTGAAAAATGCCAGTGGAATTTTGATGGGATGGCATTGAAAATATAGATGACTAGGCAGTATAGACATTTTAACAATGTTTATTCTTCTGATCCATGAGCATGGGATGCTCTTCCATCTTCTTGTGTCTTTTTCAGTTTCTTTCATGAGTGTTCTGTAGTTCCTCTAGTACAGATCCTTTACCTCTTTGGTTGGTTTTATTCCCAGGTATCTTATGGTTCTTGGTGCTATAGTAAATGGAATCATTTCTCTAATTCCCCTTTCTATATTTTCATTGTTAGTGTATAAGAAAGTAACTGATTTCTATGCATTGATTCTGTACTCTGCCACATTACTGAATTGCTGTATGAGTTCTAATAGTTTGGGGGTGGAGTGTTTGGGGTTTTCCATATAAAGTATCATGTCATCTATGAAGAGAGAGAATTTGACTTCTTTGCCAATTTGAATACATTTTCTTTCTTTTTGTTGTCTGATTGCTGTTGCTAGCACTTCTAGTGCTATGTTGAACAACAGTGGCAAGAGTAGACATCCTTGTTGTGTTCCTAATCTCAATGGGAAGGCTGTCAGTGTTTCCCCATTGAGAATCATATTCACTGTGGGTTTTTCATAGATGGATTTTATGAGGTTGAGGAATGTTCCCTCTATCCCTATACTTTGAAGCATTTTAAACACTGGATGCTGTATCTTGTCAAATGCTTTTCCTGCATCAATTGAAAGGACCATGTGGTTCTTCTCTCTTCTCTTATTGATTTTTTCTATCACATTGATTGATTTTTGAGTGTCAAACCACCCTTGCATCCCAGGGATCAATCCCACCTGGTCATGGTGGATAATCTTTTTAATGTACTGTTGGATCCTTTTAGTTAGGATCTTGTTGAGAATCTTGGCATCCATATTCATCAGGGATATTGGTCTGAAATTATCTTTTTTGATGGGGTCTTTGCATGGTTTGGGGATCAGGGTAATGCTGGCTTCATAAAAAGAATCTGGAAGTTTTCCTTCAGTTTCTATTTTTTGAAACAGCATCAGGAGAATAGGTATTATTTCTTCTGTGAATGTTTGGTAGAATTCTCCAGGGAATCCATCAGGTCCTGGGCTCTTGTGTTTTGGGGTAGTTTTTGAGCACTGCTTCAATTTCATTACTAGATATTGGTCTATTCAGATTGTCAATTTCTTCCTGATTCAGTTTTGGAAGTTTATAGGTTTCCAGGTGTGCATCCATTTTGTCTAGGTTCCTTAACTTACTGGCATATAACTGTTGATAATAATTTCTGATTATTGTTTCTATTTCCTTGGTGTTATTCATGATCTCTCTCCTTTCACACATAATTTTATTAATTTGGGTCCTCTCTTTTTTCTTTTGGATTAGTTTGGCCAGTGGTTTATTGACTTACTGATTCTTTCAAAAAACCAGCTTCTAGTTTCATTGGTGTGTTCTACTGTATCTCTAGTTTCTCTCTCATTGATCTCTGCTCTAATCTTGACTGTTTCCCTTCTTGTGAGTGGGTTTGGCTTAATTTGTTGTTGATTTTCCAGTTCTTTGAGGTGTAAAGGTGTATTCTGGATTTTTCAGTTTTTTTGAGTGAGGCTTGGATGGTTATGTATTTCCCCCTCAGGACCACCTTTGCTGTATCCCATAGCTTTAGAACCGATGTGTCTTCATTATCATTGTTTTCCATAAATTGTTTAGTTCTTTGATTTCCTGGTTGATCCAAACATTTTTGAGCAGGATGGTCTTTAGCTTCCAAGTGATTGAATTCCTTCCAAACTTTTTCTTATGGTTGAGTTCCAGTTTCAAAGAATTGTGGTCTGAGAATATGCAGGGGATAATCTCGGTCACTTGGTCTCAGTTTAGCCCTGACTTGTGACCCAGTATGTGGTCTATTCTGGGAAAAGTACCATGTGTGCTCTAGAAGAATGAGTATTATATTGTTTTAGGGTGGGATGTTCTTTATATATCCATGAGGTCCATCCGGTTCAGTGTGTCATTCAAAGCTCTTGTTTCTTTATTGATTTTCTGCTTAGATCTGTCTGTTACTGAGAATGGTGTGTTCAGATCCCCTACAATTAATGTATTCATATCAGTATGACTCTTTATCTTGATTATCAGTTGGCCTATGTAGTTGGCTGCTCCCATATTGGGGGCTTAAATATTTACAATTGTTAGATCTTCTTGGAGGATAGACCCTTTCAGAATGATGTCGTGTCCTTCCTTATCTCTGACTACAATCTTTAGTTTAAAATCTAATTTATCTGAGATGAGGATCACTACCCCAGCTTTCTTTTGAGGCCCAATGGCATGAAAGGTGCTTCTCTATCCCTTCACTTTTAGTCTGGATGTATCTTTAGGTTCCACATGGGTCTCTTGCAGACAGCATATGGATGGGTCCTGTCGTTTTATCCAGTCTGCAGCTTTGTAGTGTTTTACGGGAGCGTTTGGGCAATTCATGTTGAGAGTGATTATTGAAAGATATGTTTTTATTGACATCATGTTGCCCATGAAGTCCTTGTTTCTATAGATTGTCTCTGTAAATTTCTGTTCTATGTCATTGTTGGGTTCTTTTTTCTTTTATAGAAGCCCCTTTAATATTTCTTGTAGTGCCAGCTTGATGGTCACATACTCTTTTAAACCCTGCTGGTCTTGGAAGCTCATTATCTCTCCATCCATTTTGAATGTCAACCTTGCTGGATAAAGTATTCTCGGCTGCATGTTTTTCTCTTTTAGTGCCCTGAATATGTCTTGCCAACCCTTTCTGGCTTGTCGGGTCTCTGTGGATTGGTCTGACATTATTCTGATGGACCTTCCTCTGTACATAAGGAATCTCTTCCCCCTAGCTTACCTCAGAAGCTCTTGTCTAAAATTATGATTCATCAGTTTCATAATCAAGTGCCTGGAGGTCTTTCTAGATTCATTGATCTGTGGGGTGGGGTTTTTATTTTTTATTATAAAGTTTCTTTTCCAAACAAAAGAGCTTTAAAAGCTAAACAAACAAACAAACAAACAAAAAACCTTATGAGATTGAAAGTGTGAATCTCCATAGAGCACTTGTGAGATTTAAGTGCTAAAAGTCATTTCCTCAAAGTGGAAGTCCAGTGATACAACTGCATTCAATTCATTTATAAATTTGGTGCAATTTTCAACATTGCAGGTAAGAAAAAAAGGCAGGCACATGGTTTAAGAAGTTGAGTCTTGACAATGTGAAGACCTTTATTATTCTCAGAAATGAGGCATAACAAAACAAGACAAAAATACTAGAAGCTCAAGATATAAAGCTTATAACTTTTAAAAAATTTGGCTATAAACAATAATGTTTATTAATTCCATATATACACAATTGAGTAGATTAGGTAGAGAGATTTTACTGACTAATGGTTAGACTAACCATTTCTGCTATATTAACAACTTTCACTATTTATTGTGGCTGAATTAAACTGGGTTTAATGACTCAAATGACCAAGCAAATAAGATTTTCATTCAGTCATTTCATATCCAGTTGAAGATTGTCTTTGTAAATTCCAAACCACAGCTCTTGTTTAATCTAGAATAATAAACATGTCAAAATATGAAAGGCATTTCTTAATGCAAACACTGTATCAAGTATTTAAAATAATGAGTTTATATTTTTAAAAGGTAAACTGCATTTTATTAATAAAACATGTTTTGATTTCTTTAGGAATAGGCCTATATTGATTGCTTAGTGTTTATAATTGGGAAAAAAAAGTGTATTAAAGTTGATTGGGGCCAATGACTAGCCTATGTGCTTTATAAATCAATTGACTTAACACTCATGAGAACTCTTTGAGATTAGTACTTTTATTAGCCCCATTTTTTGAGAATGTCCCTGAGGCAGAGATTGGTTAAGCATCTTTCACAAAGGCATACAGCCAGCAAGTGGCAGAAACAGGCTTGGAACCCAGGCTCTAATTACTGAGTGGAGCTCTTAAGGACTACACTATATAAATTACCTCCCTAGCTTAACTCTTATACATAAATGCAACAATCGATACTAGCTTTTTTTTTTTTCTATTTTTAATGAAGGTGAGAGTACTTAAGGTTTAACTAAAATCACTGTGGAATTTTAAAAAAATCTGTACTGAAAGCAACAGCATGGCAAAGTCATTCCTTCCTCAATAACAGGGATATGAGCTAAACTTCTAGTTAGTTAGGTTTTCATTTAACATCTTTTTAAAATCTAATCATCACAGCAGGATAAGAACAAGCGTATTACATGTGAACATGAGGCATATCCATACACTCATTGTGAAATAATTCTTGATATGTCACAAAGATATCATTCTGTTCAGCAATGGCTTATGTCCCATTAAAGAATATCTTTCACAATACAGTAGTCTCCCTCACCCCCCATCCATGGTTATACTTTTTATTATTTCAGTTACCTGAAACAACTGTGGTCCACAAGCATATGATCTTTCTGATGTATCAGAAAGCTGATGTAGCCTAATGCTACAACACAGTGTCTATCTCATTCACCTGATTTCACCTCATCATGTAGGCGTTTTCTGTCTCACATTATCACTAGAAAAGTGAGTACAGTGCAGCAAGATTTTTGAGAAGAGAGACCACATTTACAGAACTTTTATTATAATACATTGTTTAAATTGTTCTATTCTTATTATTAATTTCTTACTGTGTCTAATTTATAAATGAAACTTAATCATAGGTGTGTATGTTTAGGAAAAAACACATAATGTGTTTTATATATGGTGTGGTATTACCTGTGGTTTCAAGGCATCTACTGGGTGTCTTGGAAAGGGAGACTACTGAACCTCCCAAATTAGATTAAGTTGAGCCATCAAACCCCACAAGAAAAATCACTTCTAGTAGTCATGGATTCTCTCTTCATAAATAAATTTTGATTTCTCCTTCAGGCCTCAATCTCTACTTTGAATCCTAAACATTTATTTATGTTTTCCCTTTCATCATTATTGATGGATTTCATGGCATAGCTGGCATATTTTAATCAGTTTATGGTTTAGTTGGTTTCCTTAATGAGGAAGGGCAAGTGGTTAACCTATATAACTTTCTGAAATAGATTAAAAACTTGAAAAGCAACTTGATCCTTTCCCTTCAAGTAAAATAAAAGAAAAACTTAAAAAATACCTACAATAATAATAATACATTTATTTAAAAACAAAGTAGCATTAAATGTAGCAACAATAAAAACTTTTTGTATCTTATCCCTGTGATGCTTTGTCACTAGATGAAAAGATGGTTTCCAGTAGCTGAGGAGTGAGATATTATCATCAGTTATAAAGTTATCTATGACAACTAATGACTATTTCTAGGGTAGTATAACATTGCAAACATATTGAAATGATACAGCAATTGGTTTCTAGTGAACATGCAATTTGTATATGAAAATTATACATGGGTTTTACTAAAACTTCAACAGGGTAAGGTCATTAACAATTGCACACGATATAATAGTTGGTCTTTGACACATATTGCTGTGTTCAATCTTCACAACTCTTCTGCAGGTTAAATACAATTATTCCCATTTTGTAGAAGCAACTAGGGTTTCAGAAGGCCTTAAGTGAAATTGCTTTATATCACAGAGTTCATAAGAAGCAGAACCTCATATCTGGTTTAGTGGATTGGGACAGGAAGAAAAAGAGGGTGATTTGCCCTATGTCTATACATGTTTAAGTTGTTTATATATGTTTTGACACTGTTCCCTTGCTGGGAAGTTATCTTCAGACCAATCCTTTCGTCTCTTAGTCTTCTTTTTTTTTTTTTTTTAAAGATTTTATTTATTTATTTGTCAGAGAGAGAGGGAGAGAGAGCGAGCACAGGCAGACAGAGTGGAAGGCAGAGTCAGAGGGAGAAGCAGGCTCCCTGTGGAGCAAGGAGCCCCATGTGGGACTCGATCCCAGGACGCTGGGATCATGACCTGAGCCGAAGGCAGCTGCTTAACCAACTGAGCCACCCAGGCGTCCCTCGTCTCTTAGTCTTCTTTCACAATTTTGTTTTCTCTTCCTCTTTCCCCAACGGTCATACACATGGTCCTTGTTTAAAAAACAAACAAACGAACAACAACAACAACAAAAACTCTATTCAACCTACCATAGGACTGAATGTATGGATTTATGCATTATTTATTAAATGCATTTTTATTAAATGCATTATTTATTAAATTTATGCATTATTTATTAAAAATTCTCTAATAAATAATGACAACAGAATCCAGAGATTGGAGATAGCAACTAACACGTGAATATATAAACTGAAGCTTGACTTGGAGAGTGTTTTATATAGGAGAAAGTTATATTTCTTTTCACAATATCTGGAAGGTTGAGTGGATGTATGATTTTCCATTTTAAAGATTCTGTGGGAATTGTAGCTGGAAGAAAATTTCAAGTTAATTTAGTCCCCGTGATGGACTGAATCATGTTCCCCCAATATTCATATACTGAAACTTTAACCACTAAGCTGACTGTATGTGGTGATAAGGTATTTAAAGAGGTAATTGAGGTTAAATGAGTTCATAATGGCAGTGTAGTAATCCAATGTGACTGGTTCTTACAGGAAGAAAATAAAGGGATACCACTTGTGTGTATGCACAGAGAAAAGACTGTATGAGAACACAGAGGGAAGGTAGCCATCTGCAAGCCAAGGAAAGAACCAATCCTACTGGCAACTTGATATTCAGTTCGAGCCTTCGGAACTGTGAGAAAATAAATTTTGTTTTTTAAGTCACTCAGTCTATGGTATTTTGTTAGGGCAGTCCTGGCTAACTAAAACAGTTTCTTTATATTTTACTAAAGTTAGAATTATGGCCCAAGTAAAAATAACTTGCTCAAGGACTATAAGTTAATTTAAAAAATTAAAAATAATGTGCATTGGGTATACTATATATCATGTGTCATGCTGGTTCATTTATATGTATTGTCTTATTTTAGCCTCTGCAAGACTCTCATTGAGGTAAGTTGATGAAATACATTAATCTTAAAGTTCAAATACATTTATTCATTTTGTTCTTCAGCAATATTTGTATATCTTAGGGATGACATATGAGGAAGGTGAAAATAGCATATGTTCTTATATATCTAGCAAGAAAGAAAAAAAGAGAAAATGAAAGAAAGAAAGAAAAAAGGAAAAAGGAAAAAACTTTTGTAATGTAACCCCTGTTTACTTTTCCAATCACATTTTTGGGCACTCGATAGTGTGCAATCCTATAATAATGGGGGGGTTTGTCTAGCCATTTGTTCTGGGTAGAATTCATTTCGGATTTGCTTTTCATGGGAGTCAAGTGTTGAAAAACAAAGAATTGTTGTGCTTGAAGAGATTTAGAGAGATTTTGAAGTCCCTTAAGTCATTCTTAGGTAGGTCATTTCCTGCTGGATGTATAAGATAAAGCTGAAAGGTGTTGAGCAGACATTTTTTCCCACAATAGCCTTTAATGTTAATTTTCTAATTATGATATATAAGAGAAAACAGGAAAGCACAAATAAAAAAATATATAATTTAATTTATCTTAAAACGTGCACCAGTATAAATTTCAGTTGGTGAAGAAATAGGATATTACCTTTTCTCAATAACTAGAGGGTTTCTCCCTTGCAAAAGAACGACATTATTATTATATGGTAATTATTTCCTTGTCTTAAATTACTTTTTATAGTCTTACATATATAATTTGTTATAATTTTACATATATTTTGAAGGACTAATTTTTTTTAAATTTTGTGTAAAGAAAACCATGACATTTGTGTTCTTTTTTTTCTAGTTTTATTCATTCAGTGTTATGATTTTTGAGATTTAATCAGGTTTATTTATGTAGATAGGTATTATTGATTCATTTGGTTGTTATAATATTCCATTGTATGAATATGCCATAGTTCATTATTAATGAACATTCGGTTGGAAACTATGAATAATGCTACAATGGCATTTCTAACACAAGAACAAATGTGCATAAATTTAGTTAGGAGTACAATTAATAAATCATAAGAAATTTGTTGACTTTCCTTGATTAGTGCCAATATAATTTCTAAAGTGGTTGTACCATTATGAACTAGCCGCAGTGTGCAAGAGTTCTGGTGCTTCTACATCCTTAGTATGGTCAGTCAATATGTACGTATTTTATCTATCCTGATGGACATGTAGCTCTCTCATTGTGGTTCTAATTTTTATTTTCCTGATCTTTAGTAAGCTCAAACAACTTTCCATGAGTTTTTAGGTCACTTGATAACCTTTTTTTGTAAAGTGTGTGTTTTCAAAGCTAATGCTTATTTTTTGGTATTCAGTCTTCTAAATATGAACAATTTTTAGTTAGATGCACCATAAGTATCTTTCCCATGAATGTGACTTGCCTTTAACCCCAATAATTAATGTCTTTTCATGAACATGATTTCTTTGCTTGAGTGTTATGAAATTTATCAAGCTTTTGCCATTAAGGTTATTTTTTCCTGTATCTTGTTTAAGGAATCTCTCTTTAACATGGAAAATATGAGTATATTGTCTTTTATTATATTTTGGAAACTATATTGCTTTGCCATTCTGATCTATAATCTACCTGAAATTGATTATGTCTGGTTATGTGTAAGATTCAAGCTCTATATTTTTCTATATGGGTATTCAATTGAGCCACCACTAGTTAATAAAATAGATATTTTTCCATATGGGTATTCAATTGTGCCACCACTAGTTAATAAAATAGCTCCCTTTCTCTGTCATATATAGTATCACTGTTATCATAAATTATGTGCAGATATATCTGTTTCTAGGCACTCCATTCTATCCCTTTGATATATTTCTATATCCTTTTATTAATATTATACCATCCTAATAAGTGACTTAGAAGTCTTGAAATCTGGTAAAAGAAGTACTTCCAATTTTGTTTCCTTTTTCATGAGTGCTAGTTTATTCCTGATTGTCACAATTACATACAAATGTTATCATCACGCCAAGCTAAAAGCTTAATGAGATATTGTTAATGATCAGTTTATAGAGAATTTACATAAATACAATATTAAGTTCTCTGAATAAGTATGTCATATGCCTCAATTTATATAGGCTTCTAAAATTTTTTTAATAATAAGTTTTCTATATAGAAGTGCTATACACTTTTTGTTAGATTTATTCAGTGATATTTCTAATGTGATTTTTAAATAGAAATCTTATTTTTTAAATCACTGTCTTTTTGTTTGTGCTCATTGAGTTTATATCCAACAACCCTAGCTCATTGAGGTTATATCCAACAACCCTACTAAAATTACCCCTTAATTTTAATACCTTATGTGTGGATATTTTTTATATTTTCCTGTAGATACAAATATTATTTGAAACATAGAAGTATTATTTTTCTTCCCAGTTTTTTGTTTTTAACCTTTTAACATTTTTCTTGCTTTACTACATTTGCTAGATCATATACTCGGTCATATAATAACATAAAATAATATGTTATATATATTATATAAAATACATAATATTATATATAATACATATTATATAATATATTATATATAAATACAATAACAATGCTTAATAGAAATGGTGATATCAGGTGTCCTTGTCTCATTTCTGTTAAAATTAAAATAAACCATTAATTGTGTTTTTAATTACAGTTATTCAAATTAAGTTTTAAGCCTTTGTTTCTTACATATAATACTGTTTTTTGCTGAAATTCTCAACATTAAAACTTTTCTTCTTCAAATATTTTAAATACAGCCTTTTAAAAGTTAGCTAATAGTAGTAGTTTGAACCTCTGTGTATCCTTTTCTGTTGTCTGTTGTATCTCTTTAATTTTTGCCACGTTTTCCTCTTTGTTGCCTAATTATTTCTTAATTGTTTTTGTAGATGTATTTTTGGGAGTAATTTAACAGGATGGTACTACCTTTCTTGAGAAAAGTTTTGTGTGTGATTCTGGAAGGGCATTAAGGCAGTAGTCATCTGATATCACCTTATCTTAATTTGAATGAGGTGATTTAAAGTTGAGCTGCACTTGACTATTTGCTTTTAGTTTACCTTTATGTTTACTGTACAGTCTTTTAAGGCCCTTATCCAAAGTGAGCATTTAAGCAGAGCCACTTTCCCTTACTAAACTTTGGATTCCAGTATCCATTATACTAGTCCCATAAGACAGTTGAAAGTGTTGCTCAAACCAATAATCTTCAAAAATCTGGCTTATTCTAAAGCTGGAATAAACACAGGATGAGCCTGCAATATTTTGTTGTGCATCAAAGTAAGGAATTGCTAAAAAAAAGATGGGAACATGTAAAATAGATAAAGAAGCCACCTCAGAGAGGCTCCCACTTGCCAAATACTGAGCAATTTGATCACCAAAGTAATGAAATACAATAATGAATTATAAACCATTACAAATATAAGGATTCATGTATCTATAACAACAATAAATACAAGTAAATAACCATTAATGCATAAAGTTGATGGGCATAAAGTTGGTCTGTTGCTTATAGTAGAATGCCAAGTGCTATTTGCTAAATGCAGACTGTGTACTTTTCAAGTATCAGATAAAGATTGGATTAGGCAAGGATCATCTACAGATTTTAAGTTCAGGAGGAAAATTTGTTAAGAAACAGGATATTTGGCTTTTAAAATGTCAGGTTGCTTATTAGTTGCAAGGGAATATAATCATTATATAGTGGAGGAGTCATGCAA
Source organism: Neogale vison (assembly GCF_020171115.1). NCBI lineage: Eukaryota > Metazoa > Chordata > Mammalia > Carnivora > Mustelidae > Neogale > Neogale vison. The sequence continues at coordinate 166,587,049 of NC_058094.1, forward strand.
CACTTAGAGTGAGGAAAATTTGTGTTACCAGTGAAGGACATATAAATGGGACAATATCATTTCCAGATTTGATACCCTGTGAAGGAAACTAAGATGCTTATATTATATTTTGACTGAGAATATAAGGAGGAAACACCAGGAAAAGAAATGAGGATAGGACTATTTTAAAAGGCTGGGAGGTTACCCTACTTTTCAAAGATGTTAATATCATAGTAGAAAAAGAAAGACTGTGAAAATGTTCCATATTAAAGGGCCTACCAAGACTTGGCAAATACTTGACATAGCTGACCTTAGATGAGATGCTGTATCAGAGGGAGCAGTGTTAATATGTGATAATATTTGGTCAATGGATAAAATTAATTGAAATATTGTGTTTCTGTTAAATGTACTGAAATTAGGGACGCCTGGGTGGCTCAGTTGGTTAAGCAGCTGCCTTTGGCTCAGGTCATGATCTCAGCGTCCTGGGATCGAGTCCCACATCGGGCTCCTTGCTCAGCAGGGAGCCTGCTTCTCCCTCTGCCTCTGCCTGCCGTTCTGTCTCCTGTGCTTACTCTCTCTCTCTCTGACAAATAAAATCTTTAAAATAAATAAATAAATAAATAAATGTTCTGAAATTATTAACTGTACTGCCATTATCTAGAAGAATGTCCATATTCTTAGATATGTTAAAGTATTTAGGGATAAAGAACCATAATATATTGACCTATATGCAAACGTCTCAAAAAATAAAAATTAGTAGGTATGTATGCAAATAATATAAATTATTAATAATAACTAAATTGGTATAAAATATATAGGAGTATGCATTGAATATTTTTATTCTTGAGACTTTTATCTCAGTTTGAAATTATATCTATATAAAAATGTTAAAGATTTGGGACGCCTGGGTGGCTCAGTTGGTTAAGCAGCTGCCTTCGGCTCAGGTCATGATCCCAGCGCCGTGGGATCGAGTCCCGCATCGGGCTCCTTGCTCGGCAGGGAGCCTGCTTCTCCCTCTGACTCTGCCTGCCATTCTGTCTGCCTGTGCTTGCTCTCTCACCCTCTCTCTCTGATAAAATAAATAAAATCTTAAAAAAAAATTTAAAAAAATGTTAAAGATTAAAAAGTTCAAACTCTCAACTACCTTACCCATATCCACTGTATTGAAATCCACCCTATACATATCTCTAGGGAAAAAGCAGACTTTTTAACTTTTCTTGCCTTAGCTCTGCTGTCTGCTGGATTTTGGCCAGCAATATATACCCCTTTACCTTCCCCCCCTTTTTTTTTTTGAGTTCTCAAATGCCTTCAGAGATACTCAAGAGAGTTCCAAATGATCAATCATTACTGGAATGGAAATCAGTTTCATCTTTTATATGAATTTTTAATGAAAAAACTCAAGTACAAAGAAAAATTATATACACATAAGATAGTTAATTCGTTTGTACTCACAACTCAGGTTTTCAACTCTTTACAACTTGACATATTTTCCGTCTTTTTTAATTACTTTAAAAAATACCACAGGGGCTCCTGGGTGGCTCAGTGGGTTAAGCCACTGCCTTCGGCTCAGGTCATGATCTCAGAGTCCTGGGATCGAGTCCCGCATCGGGCTCTCTGCTCAGCAGGGAGCCTGCTTCCCTCTCTCTCTCTCTGCCTGCCTCTCTGCCTACTTGTGATTTCTCTCTGTCAAATAAATAAATAAAATCTTTAAAAAAAAAAATACCACAGATTATTTTTCCCTTATTTCCACTTTATCCTTTTTAGATATAGCAACTATCCTTATTTTGGTGATTATAAGCATGCATACATGTTTAAAGTATAGAAATGTATCTATACACAAGAGATAGAATTGTTGGAATGAGTTTAAATTTTATAAAAATGGTATAAACCTGTAACTTGATGAAATTCCTTTTTGTAATTCAAGTATAACTGATGCAGAATATTATTATAGTTTCATATATACAACATAGTGATTCCACATTTATATACATAATGGACTGCTTACCATGATAAGCATAGTTACCATCTGTCACCATACAAAATTATTACAAAATCATTGACTGCCGTCTCTATGTTGTACTTTTCATCTCCATGAGTTATTTATTGTATAACTAGAAGTTTGTACCTCTTAAATCCCCTTTAACTCTTTTTCTTATTCCCCACTCCAATCCCAGTTGGCAGCCACCAATTTGGTCTCTGTGTTTGACTCCGTTTCTATTCATTTTATTTGTTCATTTGTTTCACTTCTTACCTTCTACATATAAGTGAAATCATATGATATTTGTCTTTTTGTCTGGCCTGTATCACTTAGCATAGTGCCCATTAGGTCTATCTATGTTGTCACCAGTGGCATAATTTCACTCGTTTTTATGGCTGAGTAATATTCTATTGTAAGTATGTCACTTCTATATCTGGTCATCTATCAGCAGAGAGTCAGGTTCTTTCCATACATTGACTATTATAAAATTTCTTTTTATGAACATTATATATTAATTTTTGAATGCTGATACTTTTACTTTATTCTTATTTATTTATATTTTATTATATGACCGTGCCACAAATAATTTACCGATTTTCTTATTTATGAAAATGTCAGATGTTTCCTTATTGTAGATGGTGTAACAATGAAGATGCTTCTATTATGACTAATTATGCATATGGGCAAATTTTTCTTTACACCAAGAGTATAGAAGAATATTTACTGAGGAGTAGGAATCATGGGGTGTAAGAAATATACACATTCATCTTAATGAGGTCTTTCCAAATTGCTCCTTAAATTCCTTGCTCCTAAAGAGTAATCCTTCCTTGAGCATGTATGAGATTTTTTTTTTTATCATTAACATTTAGATCTTTATTTCATCTAAAATTTATTTTTATGTCTAACTGAGGTAGGGATTTTTTTTTTTTTTTGAGTGATATGGACATTTTTTTTTCAATTTATTTATTTTCAGAAAAACAGTATTCATTATTTTTTCACCACACCCAGTGCTCCATGCAAGCCGTGCCCTCTATAATACCCACCACCTGGTACCCCCAACCTCCCACCTCCCCGCCACTTCAAACCCCTCAGATTGTTTTTCAGAGTCCATAGTCTCTCATGGTTCACCCCCCCTTCCAATTTACCCAAATTCCCTTCTCCTCTCTAACGCCCCTTGTCCTCCATGCTATTTGTTATGCTCCACAAAGAAGTGAAACCATATGATAATTGACTCTCTCTGCTTGACTTATTTCACTCAGCATAATCTCTTCCACTGGCCACACTAATCCAAAAGAAAAGAGAGAAAGCCCAAATTCATAAAATTATGAATGAAAAGGGAGAGATCACAACTAACACCAAGGAAGTAGAAACAATCATCAGAAGTTATTATCAACAGTTATATGCCAATAAGCTGAGCATGTATGAGATTTATTGTTGCTCTACAGCATGCTGAATCTTGACACTATTGGATTTTTAACTTTAGCCTATCTGATAACTATTAAATGGTATCATAATTGTTTAATTTACATTTCCCTGATAACTAGTAAGTTTTAAATGTGTATTTTCCATTTAAGTTCTGTGATTTGTTTGTTTTAACTTTGCCCATTTTTCTATTTTATTGATTTTCTTTTCTTGATTAGTAATAATCCTTAATATATTATGGCTATCACTCTGTGGTTATATACATTACCCAATATAGTCTTCTTTTTTTTTTTTTCCAATTTATTTATTTTCAGAAAAACATTATTCATTATTTTTTCACCACACCCAGTGCTCCATGCAAGGCGTGCCCTCTATAATACCCACCACCTGGTACCCCAACCTCCCACCCCCCCACCACTTCAAACCCCTCAGATTGTTTTTCAGAGTCCATAGTCTCTCATGGTTCCCCTCCCCTTCCAATTTACCCAAATTCCCTACTCCTCTCTAACGCCCCTTGTCCTCCATGCTATTTGTTATGCTCCACAAAGAAGTGAAACCATATGATAATTGACTCTCTCTGCTTGACTTATTTCACTCAGCATAATATAGTCTTCTTATCTGTGGCATGCATTTTTGGTTTATAGCACTATTTTTAAATCAGAGACTTAAAATTTTACTGAAGCCAAATTGAACTTTTACTTCATAAGAGGTGGCTTTTGTGTCATGCTAAGGAATTTAGAACATTAACTTTACTGTATTTCCTTCTAAATACTTTAATGCTTTGATTTTCATATTTAAGCTTTTACTTTATTTGGGATGGTATATGCTCTAGTAATCTTTTTCCTACATGGATAAACAACCATATATTGCAGTCAAAATTTGCCCCAGTGATTTGTTATACTACTCTGTTTTGTTTTGAATTTCAGCTTCTCATAGATAGTTGATTGTGTTTCTGGACATTTTGCAATTTTCTGTTAACATATTAATCAAATATAAATAGATACCATATTTTCTTAATTAAACACATTTTATAATATGTCTATCTCACTATCTTAAAGAAAATGGTCTATTTTTCCGTTATGCTAGATTTGTATAGTGCTCATTACAATCACCACAAACCCAGACCGATGAGCGGCCATCACACAGTGTTAACTCATCATTGTTTTGAACAGGGATCAATCGTCTTTCAAGGAATTTTAAATACTTACCATTAAAATAATATTAATAGATATAAATACATACTTATTGCTGTGAAACATTCTTCTGGATTTCCCCTTTCTTAAACTCTCTGTTCCTTTCTTCAGAGGCTTTTATCTCAAACCATTTTACATCAGCCTAAAACTTACATTGGTATATCTTGCAGTGCAGGTCTGTTGGAGAAAAAATTATTCCAGTGTTTGGTGATCTGAAATTTTTTGTCTTATACTCATGAAATAATTTGAGAAATGGTAAAGTAGAACCATCACTGGTTCTTCTTCTTCAGAATTGTCCTGGGTATTTGTGAGTTTTTCATATGACATAGTTAAGTTTGACAAGTTGTTTGAAGAACTACTTTCATGTTTAAATCTGGATGGAAATTTCATTGAAATTTCTATTAATTTAATAAAAATTAACATTGTTATACATTGAGTCATCTAGAAGCCTGGCTAGAAATCTGTTCTCTATTTAAAAGCTAATATTTTTAAATTCCCATTAGAATTATTCACTAGGTACTATATATATCATCCTTAATATATTACATTATTAAAAAAGACAATGGAATAAACAATCCTTTCTGTTAGAGTTAATTATTAATGCTATTAATAATATATAATTTAATATTTTTAAAGCTTGGATTTATAATTATATATTCTTAAGTGTCATCTGAGAGAATTGCTCTCAACTTGTACCAGTGAGCAGAATGGCCTTGAATCAAATGAAATCTTCAGTCTTCTATAGTGCTGTATGTTATGAAATTTGAACTATGGCAATTGTAATTATTCTAGAGATAACATAAAGAAAAAAAAATCTCTTGACAGTTGAGGCAAGTAGCCATTAAGTCATTAGCCTATGAAAACTCAATTGCTGTAGAGTGGAACTATAAAAACTAGAAAATTTTAGGCAGTTTTCTTAAGTTGGCTATCTGAAGACAAGTGCATTCATTTTTGTACTTAGAGTGATACTGCTACTAAAGTTACAATAATAATTTTATACAAATTCCTTAAATATGCGGTACTCAAGTTTGCATCCCACTTACTTTTCTCCCATTGAACTTATTTTTAATCCTGTATTTATTTACCCATCTCAGTGGTTAAAAAGGAAAGGCCCAAAATGGCATCATTTAGGCCAAATCCCCAAATTGTGGCTTAATACCTAATGTAAAAATATAGTTTCAGTTTCTCCCAGAAAAGTGGTCTTAACCTATCAGTTAAGAATTTTCTGATTAGCACCAAAGAGTTTGAGTCTGTGGAGCCCTCTCTATCCCCCACAGAAAGATGAATTAATCTACATAATAAGACACCCTGTTCTTTCCCTCTAAGGGAAAGAAACCTTACCTGAAATACAATAATTTTCCTGCTCTATCCCCCTTGCTATAAAAACCTTCCCCTTTGTACAACTCTTTGGAGCTCCCCTCTATTTACTAGATGGGATGTTGGAGGACTCATTAAATAGAGCCAATTAGACCTTCAAATTTAGTTGGTTGAATTTTGTTTCTTGAAGGCTATATTCTCTTGATTACTAATCTATAGGCTTCTGTATTATTGCTGAACCCTAAACATTCAGGACGGAGATTCTTTTTCTCTCCCTATCTTTGATAAATATCTTACTCTCTGCTTAACTTCCCTAATAACTGGATTTATTTATCTTTTGTATAGGCATATTCAACAATTAAAGTTTTCTGTTTTTCTTCTGTCATCTTTCTTTCTCAAGTTGTTCTTGCTCATGATGTTGAATTTTATATTGGCCTTAACAATAGCTCATTTAAAAAATGGTGCATAATCTTTTTTTTTTTTTTTTAGTATTCTATTTCCTATAGTCTTTACACTTCTGTTTAACATTACTATTTTAAATACACCAAATTCCTTTTTATCTGTTTTGAACTCCTTTTGTGTTTTTGTATTTTCAGGGAGCAAGAATTTCTGTCCCTTTCAAGGCCCTTCTAGCCAGACTAAGAATCAAATTGATCAGAGACTGGTTAATAGGAGGAAATCAAATTTAATAGCATATATATGGTGAATCCACACAGACAGTGAAGCAAAATAAGGTATATATGTCATCCTGAACTAAACAAAAGGGGATCAGGGAATGGGACTTCAGAGAAACAGAGTGAAATTTTCAGGAAGATGAAAAAGAATAAATGTTTGGTAAACAAATGTTTGCTGGGCCATTCAGAAACAATGGGACAGAGAGGACTTTGATCAAAATGACCTTGCTGGATTCCTTGCTGCTTACCATATCTAGTTCATATCTTAATGTTGTTATCTATAGTGATAGCTCTCTTCCTGGAGCTATCCTTTATCTAAATTCTTTTAGGCAATTATGGGAGAGGCCAAGAATTTTACATAAATCTGCTGGGTTTTGATTGATAATCTTCATGCTAAAGTAACCCCCCGGTAGTGTGCTTACACATGCAGTATTTTCCTGATTCTCATTTTTTTTTTTTTGCTTTTGGGATTTAAACATTTACCACCCCCCCCAGTATCTTTATGGTGGAATCCATTTCCATGTGAAAACAAAACAAGGTGTTAAACCTTTAACAAATACTTTTATGCAAGTCTATCAAGGGCATTCATTTCCTTTTGACAATGATTATTTTTTGTTGATTTCAGTTGAAATACGTATTAAAAAATCAAGAAGATAATTATTTACTATAATTGATCTAGTGTACCTTCCTTTTTATGGGTCAGATACCTAAATTGTCAAAAAAAATTTCCTCTGGTTTCTTGGGTGGAGAATAATGTCTCAACAGAACCATCGATCTTATAAATATGAATAAAGTATAAGAAGATGGCACAAGAAATTACAGTCTTAACTTACTTCCCCCTTCCATTTTATTTATTTGACTATTCAATTTGGTGAAGGATGGTTTGAAGGCAGGCAGGGACCAGGGGCCCCCAGCCTAAGAGAAAACCACCCTTAAAAGGATTTTACACCACCATGGAAGGAGCCCTTTATTCTTTCCCATGTGATTGATAGATAACAAAAACCTAATTGAATGACAGGCACAGGGATGGTTAATCAGATTGAAACAGCCCTCTAACAAGCCCATAAAAACCCCTAGACTTGGAAACTCAGGAGCAACCCTCTCAGGTCCCCTCCCTCCCTGGGAGCTTTGTTCTATCACTTGGCTATCACTCAGTAAACCTTTTTTTTTACTTCATTCTTGGAAGTGGGGTGACCAAGAACTGCAGGCACCTGAAGGAGAAAATCCTGTGACAAAATGATGTTTGAAATTTTTTCTTCCATTAAAATGTAAATGAAAGTTTTATTGTAGGATTCATATCTACTTGTATGTTTTCAATACCATTGTGTTTCCTTTTGTGTCTCATTCTTATGGATATGTACTTTATTGCATTTTTTTTTGTACCTATTTGAGTAAGTATACATTATAACTCTGGTCAGATTGATGGTATTCAGAAAGCTGTGACTTGATTCCTCTTGACCATTTACATCATTTACCCTGTGTCATTCAATATAATGTACAGTATTTTATTAGCCTATCTTTGAAGATAATTTTTTTAAAAAGATATGTAAATAATCCTCATTGAACACTGACAAGAACTAATCACATTGGATATAATCTCTTCACATATTTTGGTAATGCATATATAATTACATATCTGTGATAAATAATCATTTTCTAAGAAATCTACACTCTTGTCTTTATTCAAACGTGTTATTCTATCTAAATTCTTTCTCTATTGTCTAGTCTTTCCCTTTCATTTTAATGTTTCCTGACCAGTTAGTTCATCAACAGGAGTGTGCCTTATTTACCATATCACAGGTTCTTTTCAAATTCTACAATGATGACTTGGGGAAAAAATCCCATCATTTTTAATGCTTGGTAAGGCGATTATCTGATTTCTTTCTAGTACATGTCTCCTACTCTGTGTCCTTAATTCTTTTGGTTGGTAATTTACTTTTCACTACAGTGTCACTAAAATAGATTTTAAATTTTACTTAACCAAGGTTAGAAACAACATACAAAAGACAATAATGTCAAACGTCCATTATATACAATATCTTATTAGTTTTTTAAATTTCATGACTTCTAGTAATTAACATCTGTACCATCTAATTGATGTATTCTTTATTTTCATAAGTGTTTTTTTATTTTTATTTATTTTTACAATTTGAAGTCAGGCTTTAAAGACTATTCTTTTACTCTACTTCATTCTTCAAGAGTCAAGTCATGTGTGTATTTTGAATTCAGTGTTACTTGGCTTCAAGTTTAAATTGCAGCCATGAAGTAACAAGTAGCAGTCAATGGAGTTTTCTTCCTCCTTAAACAATAAAGTGACTGGATGAAATAAGCAATTAAAACTATGATTCTTGAGTGAAGGAAATACATTAGGTGAGAGTCCCATTCCCTGCAGCTTGTTTGGGGGAGCAATTTGCAGTCCATGGTGCAGAGAGATGGAGCACAAACAAGGCTTCAGGATGGGGAGGAGGTAGGGTTCAGAGCTGAGGCTGCCTAAATGACTAGAATCTGGGTACAGGATATTGGAAAAGATGGAGCTCTGTAGGGAGGGTTCATTAGTTAATGTTAGCATACTTGTAGGTTCCATACTTGTTGGGCTGGGCTATATAAGTACTGGGCAATACTCTGTGATATACTGCAGAACAGGTGATTGAAGACTGAGCACTGAAGGGCAGTGGTTGTGTGACTAAGAGGTCTTGGAGTTTTGGCCTAATCATAATACATGGGCTTTGTAATAACCTTAGACATTTAGTGGAGACCCCAGAAAAACCATGTCATAGAGATAAGGCACAATTCCTAAATCTTATGTAACACTGAGATTTAAACCAACATAGACTAACACTATGAGAAAATAAATAAAGCCAGACAGGATCAAGAAGATTCTCTAATACTTTAGCTGCTCATAAGAACAAAAGTCAAAATTCATAAAACAAAGTTCAAATAATCCAGGCCCCAAATAACATATCATTCTGAAGTCCAGCATACAATAAAAACTTTATAGTCAAGATTAGAAGCAAGATCATAAATTTTAAAGACTAGCAGTTAATAAACACAGATGACAAGATGTCCCAGATGTTGGAGTTTAAGATTTTAAAATAGCTATGCAAACATGTTTAATGATTCAACATAAAGTTGGTTATGATGAATAAGTAGATAGAAATCTTGGCAGAAAAGATAAAGCCTATTAAAAAAGATAGAAATAGGAATCTTAGAATGAAAAAATGTTCAGTATTCAAAATAAAAACATCATTGAATATACTTATGGCAGATTAGACATAGAAATAAAGGTACATAAAATACAATAAAATTATTCAATCTAAAAAACAGAAAAGATTGGGAAAAACCTGATCAGTTTCAGTTACCTGTGGAATAATAGTAAGTGGTCTAATACACCTACTAATAGCATCGTGAAAAGAAGAAAGAGAATGGAACAGAAAAGGAGAAGTTGTTTGAATAAACAATAGGTAAATATTTCCCACATTTTGTGAAAAAGATCAGTGTGTTACCAAAACCCAAGTTCTGCTACCTGCCCCTGGAAAAGTCCATACTGAAGAGATGAATTTGATTGGAAAGGAACTTGAACTTTATTCAGGAAGTCAGCCACCTGGGGAGAACAAACTCTTATTCAAAGGCCAACTCCATGGGGTGCCTGGGTGGCTCAGTAGGTTAAAGCCTCTGCCTTTGGCTCAGGTCATGATTCCAGGATCCTGGGATCGAGCCCCTCATCTGGTTCTCTGTTCAGCAGGGAGGCTGCTTCACTTCCTCTCTCTCTGCCTGCCTCTCTGCCTATTTGTGATCTCGGTCAAATAAATAACCTTTAAAACAAAACAAAACAAACAAACAAAAAACCAAAGGCCAACTCCAAGCTTTCTGCCTAGCAGGGATTTTTGAAGTTTAGGGCAGTTAGTCAGTAAAGGATGTACAATGGTCCTAACATTTCTTGATTATGTGCAGAGTTGATGTTTCCAACTACAGACATTATCTCAGTGCTCAGAAGTAGTACAGGAGGGTCTGGTTCCTTAGGGCCCTGGGGGTTGCATAAGAGGGTCTGGTTTCAGTTATATGACCTGTGGAAGTGCTCTGTTCTTTCTAAGAAAGAATGCATGATCCATAGATATACAAAACAAACAAATAAACAAACAAAAATTAATTAATTAATCACATGGGCTAAGGGTGCTTGCTCAAGCTTAAAGACTATGAGGTTGGCCAGAGGAGCCAAGGCAGCCTCAAATGTGCAAGATACAACCTGAAGCCTCAAGGAGATAAGAAAAAACAAACAAACAAAAACACAGGATGCTGAAAAGCAAAAACAAAGCAAAACCAAACAAATCTTAAAAGCCACCAGAGAAAAAAGATGCATTATCTACAGGGAAATAACTAACAATATTAAGAGCAGCTAATATCTCAACAGAAACAGTGGATTCAGGGGAATGATTGAATAACATCTTTAAAATGAAAGAACAAAAAAGAAAACCTGGTCATCTAGTTTCTTCAGAAATGAAAGTGAACTAAACTAAACTAAACTAAACTAAAATAAACGACAGAGATAAATGAGAGCTGAGAGAATTTCTGTCAGACCAGCAGTGAAAGAAATGTTAAAGTTCTTTAGGGTAAAGAAAATTAAGAAAACTGAAGTTTTATAAATGAATGAAGAACACTGGAAATGGTAAATACATAGGTAAATATAAGAGGCTACATTGTATTTCCTATCTTAATTTCTTTAATAAGGAACTGGCAAATAAAATCCTTCTGTGGGGGCACCTGGGTGGCTCAGTGGGTTAACTCTGCCTCCGGCTCGGGTCATGATCTCAGGGTCTTGGGATTGAGCCCCGCATTGGGCTCTCTGCTCAGCGGGAAGCCTGCTTCCTCCTCTCTCTCTGTCTGCCTCTCTGCCTACTTGTGATTTCTCTCTCTGTCAAATAAGTAAATAAAATCTTAAAAAAAAAAATCTAAGAACAATCCTTTTGTGGTTTGTAACAGAGAAATAAAATAATTGACAACAAAAACAATGAGAGGTTTAATGAAATTATACTTTTATAAATTGCTTATTACCATTTACCTCAAATATTAGAATATAAATTGTGTATGGACTGTGACATTATAAGAATGTATATTATAATCTCTAAAACAAGTACTCAAAGAACATAAAAAAAAGTACCTAAAAAGGCAATGAAATAGAATATGAAAAAAATATTTGACCTGAAGGAATATAAGAACAGAAGAACAGAAGAAAGGTATAAAAGTAAATAAAAATAGATATGGAAATCAAACAGCAAGGTAATAAAAATTTCCAGTTAAAAGGGAGAAATATCACATTGGTAGGGAGGGACATGAATATGCTATCAATCAGAGATGTACTTTGGATAGAAATACAGAAGCAGATTGAATGTAAAAATTGGAATAAAGTACTCTGATAAAAATACAAAATAAGAAATTTAATAGAGATATGAAAATGTAAGAAATAGTAGGTCTCAGGACAATAAATATTATAGAGATAAGGTGGAGAATTTCATAAGGACGAGAGTTAAATTATGAGGAAGAAATAAAAATCAAACATGTCCAGGTGACTCATAGTGGAACAAAATATATGAAGGAAAAACTGGCAGAACTAAGGGACGATTAGACAAATACATAATTATAGTGGGAGATTTTCACACCCATCTCTGAGATGTAACTCTGGGTGCAAGCTGATATCCTGTCCTCTAAGTAACACAGATCTACTCATCTTTACATTCTGCAGTTCAGACAACAACCTGTCAGCTATTTCTACTGAAACAGACATTCCATTAGCCTTTAACGCAGATGGCCCTCTTCCTATACCTATTCCTTCACTACTGAAAAGCCTCTCTGAGGCTTTAGCTCTGGCCCAGTGAGCAGAATCATCTCTATTTGCTTGACGCTCTGAGAATCAAATGTTGCTACATGGACTGAATATTGTGGAGATTTGAGATATTGAACATATATCCTTTTTCTAGAGTGCTGTAAAAATACCCTAGGATATGTTTGTGTGTGCCTATGTCTTGAAAGGATCTATAAAAGACCCTAATATTACAGATTTTGGCATGAAATAAGGGGAAAAAAATTAACCTGGTTTCAAAGGTTTCCCACTCAAGCCCAGTAGTGTTCAGAATTTTGTTTCATCAAAGGTGCAAAGGTGAAAATTACAATCTCACAGGGAAAGTAAATCTTTGTATTAGGTAGAACACATAAAATGTAAAAACAATTGGTAATGCCTTCCCTAACAGATACAGTAACAGTCATGAAGACTGTAGAACACTGCTGAAGTATTTATTTGACATTTATTAAACAGAGTTTAATGGTAGTGACATTTTAATCGAATTCATCAATTTAATAGTTTTCAGGAAAATGCTCCATTTATTTAGACACTCTATGTATCTTTCCTATTCTCACTAATCATTTTTGTTCATTTGCTATTGAAGTAGGTTGTCTTGAAAACAGTGTATTAGAATCAGAAAAATATAGCTTCATAAGGCACTATCATTAAAAACCTATCTAGATTAAGAAGTAGTAAGTAATTATGATTTTATAAGATTATTTTTTCATTTTTCTCAATGACAGTAAATCATTAGACCTGAGAAACCATCCGTATGGATCTATAGATACACGCCAGAGGTCATCTTTGGAAACATAATCATACATTATTATGAGACTTCAATTTATAATGAATTTTCTTCTAAAAAAAAATCTTTAGTAGTAATCTTTTCTAATGAACATGATAAATATGATAGTCATCAAGGGAATTTAGCTTCAAATTTCAACAAATCAGTAAAACCTCTAGGATGAAATAATAAATAGACAAATGATGTTGTTCTGCCCCTTTAGGGTAAATATTTTATATCTAAGATATTTCTAGGGCTGATCTTGTAAAGTCAAATATTTAGATTTAAAAGGAATGAATCAATAAGGTTCTGGCACTTTGAAGATTTGAGTTTGTATGGATTTGGCTTTCTGCTCTGTTTCTCCTGGCAGGGGGTAGAGTGGTTTGAAATCCTATACCTTTGTCCCTTTGCCCACAGTACCTCAAGAATAGCCATAAAGAGAGGAGATGACTGGGGTGCCTGGGTGGCTCAGTAAGTTAAGCATCTGCCTTTGGCTCAGGTCATGATCTCTTGGAGTTCTGGGATTGGACTCCACATCAAGCCCTGCTTTAGGCTCTCTGCTCAGTGGGGAGTCCTGCTTTTCCCTCTTCCTCTGCCCCTTCCCTTCCTCTTGTGCTCTTTCTTGCCTTCTCTTTCAAATAAAAAAAAATATATTAAAAAACAAAAAGAGGAGATGACTTTTAAATATGAACTGATGTGAATATTATATGGTAAAAGAAAAAAATGTGGCATTATGAAGTTCTAGCAACTTTTTATAAAGTTGGTCTGGTACAGTTCTTCTAGTTTGAGGAAATACTGTCGTCTCTAATCATCCTAGGTGGATGGCTTCTGAAGGAAGTTACACTGAGGCTTCTTCTTCAGAGAAGGCCTACAGGCTATAAGCTACCATTATATGACAGTCTCGACCACTGAGTCACTCTGTAGAAAATATTGTCAGTACGCAGGATTTCTTGGGTTTAAATTAATAATAACGGGGACACCTGGGTGGCTTACTCGGTTAAGTGTCTGCCTTCTGCTCAGGTCATGATCCCAGGGTCCTTGGATCGAGTCCTGTATCAGGGCAGGGTCCTTGCTCAGTGGGGAGCCCACTTCTCCCTCTGTCTGCCTCCCCCCAACTTGTGCACATTCTCTCACTCTCTCTCTGACAAATAAATACATAAATTCTTAAAAAATAAAAAATAAATTAATGAGTGAGCCTGGTGGTGGGTATTAAGGAGGGCACGTATTGCATGGAACACTGGGTATGGTACATAAACAATGAATCTTGGAACACTAAAAAAAAATAAAAAATTACAAAAACAAAATAATAATGATTATTAAATTATCACTGTAGAATAAATTCTAATAGAAGCTTACTTATTTACAATGAGGACTATTGCCATTCAGATATCAGGTGGCCCAGTGTAACTCTCCTTTAGTGAAGTTGAATTATCAGAGTTTGAAAACAGAGGAAGAAGAATTCTTTTAGGGTATGAATATTGAAGATTTTTACACTTTTATATGTAAATTTTTATTTGTGTCCGCAATAAGAATAGGTGTGTTAGGTAGATGTAATTTTTCTCTCCTGCCTGTTGGGGATATTTCTTTGCTTCATCATATTTGGTGGGTTTTCTTAGTATCTAGTGTGCTCATAAATGTTTAACAAATCAGCTCTAAAGGAAACACTGTCTAAATTTGAGTGTTTGCTAATGTCTGTGGTGTATATATTATCACCATGGCCAAGTTCAAGCTACCAGTGTCACTAAGTACACAGATGGGAAGAGATGTACACAACCCAATCTCTCACAAGCCAACATCAGCAGGCTCTGTCACACTAATGCTCTGCAGGCCTCCCAGATAATACTTTATAAGCATTCACTATTGAAAAATTATTATTCTTCTGGGAGATATTTTCTTTAAATATATCAGATTATAATCATATCTTAATGTTTTGAAATTTGAAATGAATTTTTATATATTTTCATTCTTTTCAATTATACTCTGATTTTGTGGTTTATTTTCCAGAAGTACTTTTTTCAAGTTCTTGGCAGGGGGTGGAGTTCTTGTTGGTTGTTTCCCTGTATTGTGTTTTTCTAGTCCAGATTTTCTTGTGTGTTTTCCTAATACCAGCTGGCTTGGAATCTCTGAGAAAGGACCTTTGAAATTAGCATGTTAATACATTCCTCTGGAGAAAGATTGTCAAACTGTAAGAATTTCTGTTTTAAAGGACATACCTTTTCTTTAAGAGTGTTTTAACATAATAATCTGCAATGGTGAAAAGTCCATTTTAAGAGCATATGAAAATATAATCTTGATAGGCTTGACTTGAAATTAGGACTCATTTCTGGAAGTTTTTCTTTTCTCTGGTTTTTTTCATTTAGTAAGTATACTGTTTATGGTGGTAGTTCTCAGTCACCAGGTATAGCAGGATCCCCTGGTGAGGTTAAATGTGCATGTAATTATTCCATGTGATATTAATAAGCAACCAGGATTGAAAATCACTTCCAGAGGGATCCCAAGTTTTCCCAAAACAAAACAAACACCGGAGTTCTATTAGTTCCGAGCATCTTAATACATTTATATGTCTTAACAACTTAGGCAATGGCTTGAAAAATTAATATACATAAATTGAAAGAAGAAAATAATCCTATTGCTTTCTTAAATAACCAAAATTATTTACTGATGGAGTGTGTGCATCTGTGGGCAATGCACAACTCTCAGAACATGGATTCAGGTTGGAGACTTCATCCACATGAATTTTCTCACTGTATTTGCCTTTTAAGAGAGTGACTGGTAAAATGAGCTTTGAAAAAGATATGGTGCCCTTGAAAGATTATCGTATGATAATCTGCTAAGCTGGTAGTTTCTATTTCTTTTGAAAAATTTAGGTATCTCAGAGAGCCCCTGTGACACCGTGGCACACAGTTTGGGAACCACAGACTCATAGAACAAATTTTATGTGAATGGACAAAAGAATGGAAAAAAAAAAGAATCTCAAAGCAGAGAGATAAAGAGTAAGAAGAATTTGATGGAAGCTAGCTTTGCTTGTTAAATTTGGATTTTCTCAATTTTTCACTGTTAATGATTTAAGTGATGATGATAAAAATAACTGACATTTGATGGGAACTATGTACTTATCACTACATTTTACACATTATCTCAATTAATTTTTAGTAACAAATCTAAGAGGTAACTACTATTGTTAGCTTTTAGGTATGGAAAGTGGAGGCTTAGAGCTTTATCTACTTTCCCAGATAGTAAATGGCACAGCTAGGTACAGAATGTGTTTTGGTTGAATATAGAATCTATAAATTCTCAATAGGAATATACCCCAGTCAGGAAGAATAGAATTGATGGAGTCCATGGTCTCAGTGCAAGCAGGCAAATCAAAAAGGTAGAGGAGTGAGATAATGAAGAATTTCTGGTATAGATACAGGTGTTATAGAACTGGATAAGAAAACCAATTGTAAAATCCCAGTAGTCTGAAGGCATGGGACCTGGTCATATGTGTGTGCATGTGCATGTGCACATGTGTGTGTATGTTTGTGTCTATGCAAATACACACACACATTTATAATTCCCAGATATTATTTGGCTAGGCTAGGGTTATGTCCAATTGCAAGTGAGAATTAGGAGAGGGAGTAAAAAAATGTAAAACTATTATGTATGTAGTTTATGTAAAACTAGTATTAAAATGTAAAATATTAGAGATGAAAGATAGATAAGTTCAGTAAAAGGGAAGAGAAGGAAAAGGACAGAATAATAACAACAGCAACTACTGTCATCTTGTACCTTCCTGAGCCTATCACCATTGCCTTCTACTTGCAATTTAAAACTTTTTAAAGTTTGCACTTTCAAGATGTAACTCTGTATTTCTCTTACAATAACCCCTGTGGTCAAGAAAACTGTTAAATTTAAACACAAAGACTTCAGACTAAGGACTTTTTCTTTAAAATATTCCTTTCTTCTTGGGGGCTGTATTTAATTCATCCATGTTAGGTCAGGTTCCAGAGGTTACTGGGACAAAAAGGGCAGAGTTCTTGAGTTACCTATGTACTGCTAGAAGCTTGTAATGAGAAGTGCTAACTTGTACTTATGAAGGAATACTAAGAAATTGAAAAGGCATGTAATGTCAGAAATATCAGTATACTTTAAATCAGTAATCCACCTCCAGAGCCTTTAATTTAAAGCTTTTCTGTCACTAGGCTAAAAGAAATAAGAAGAAATTACAAATTGTTAACTTTCTCTTTCATTTCTTTCTTCTCTCCTCTCCCCTCCCCTCTCCTCAGTTAGACCTTGCCTTAGTCATTAGGCTTTTGGGACCTACACCATTGGGCTGCACCTGTAAAGGAAACTGACCCAGGTCTAAGAAGCATGAGATTTATCTTGGGACACTTCTCTGTATTCATTATGATGCTTCATCCTGTTTTTACTGCTTGACTGGGTAGTCTTTTACCCTTCTATACCTTTGATTTGTTTAGCATAATCCCTGACACATGACAATGATTTAATACCTATGTTTTGGATGAATTAATAAAATCCATCCCATGTAGATTTAAATTGTTGTCTAAATAGTTTCCTTAATGTATCTTAATTTACAGCTCTTTAATTGAGCCTCTTTGGGTTGAACTTGTTTTGCTCAGAGAGGATTATCCAATGGCTTTTGAAAGAATAAAATCATCTAACCTTTAATATATCCGTGTCTAGGATCTTCCTGCCTCTATTCACTACCTCCGGTGACAAGTGTCAAAACTCTGAGCTGGGGACGCCTGGGTGGCTCAGTTGGTTAAGCAGCTGCCTTCGGCTCGGGTCATGACCCCCCGCATCGGGCTCCTTGCTTGGCACGGAGCCTGCTTCTCCCTCTGCCTCTCCCTGCCTCTCTGTCTGCCTGTGCTCACTCACTCTCTCTCCCTCTGTCTCTGACAAATAAATAAATAAAAATCTTTATTTAAAAAAAAAACAAAAAACAAAAAACAACTCTGAGCTGGCTCCGCAGCCCAGTCGCAACTGACAACTTTCTCTGCTTTGTTTTCTTAGTCTAGGAGCCTCTGCTCACTTTTGTCCTTCTTCCCCTCTTAGCTTCATGTGACCGCCTGTCAAATCCCTCTGCCTTCTGGAGGGTCAGTGGAGACATGCTTTTAGGGGGGAGGAAAAATAATTGTCCTTCTACCCTTCTAGGTTCTTGACTGAGACCTCCCTGTAATAAAAGATTAATTGGGGGGAAAAAAAAAACCAAAGAAGTTTAAAAACATGTGTACCTCCTGTGTACATGGGAGAGATGCAGGAAAACTGTGTAACTCCCTGAAATGGCCCAAGCATTACCCTATATAATATTCTCAGTTAATGGCAAAAAGAGATGTTGAGTGTTGGATGGGGAGTGGTGGAGGAAGCCAGTTATGGAAGGTTACCAGACAAGGCACAGTAAGCAAGGGAGTTTGCTATGTTTTTAATTTAATCCTGTTTTGAATATCAGTCCTTGCCTTCTCCTAAGAAGAGTTTCTGGAATTTTAGTCGTCCTCCTCTTCCTGGTACAGAGAGGGAGACACCCTTATAAATGGAGATTTCTCATATAAATAATATAATTGTCTCTTATAGAGGGGTAACATTAATTGGTTTTCAGAGCTTCTCTTGCACCTGCTGGCTTTTTAAAAAATAACCAACTCAAAATGATCCTTATGCCAAAGAGGCATGTTTTGGGGTGGCTTATCCTGCTCTCTGTTATTGTCTCTCTTAGCCTACACTGATTTATGTGGTTTTATTTTTTTTAATTTTAAAAAATATTTTATTAGAGCAAAGAGAGATCACAGGTAGGCAGAGCAGCAGGCAGAGAGGGGGGGGAAGCAGGCTCCCTGCTGAGCAGAGCGGTGGGGGGTGGAGGGGGGAGCCTCGATCCCAGGACCCTGGGATCGTGACCTGAGCCGAAGGCAGAGGCTTAACTCCCTGAGCCACCCAGGTGCCCCTAATTTATGTGGATTTAATCATGTCCTCCTTTTTCTATCAGGAGACTTTTGCTTTGATATTTCACATGCCATTTGTTTTGCCTTTTGCTGTAGATGTGTTTTTGCATGATTCAAAATGTTTGTTAAATAAGTGAGTGAATGTTCTATTGCTCACTCTTAAGCAGAATATAATTCATCATGTAATGCTCAACTGTTTTGCTTAATAGTGTGTAGATAAATACCTGTTTTAACTTGTTACTGTTTGAGGTAACTCTCTGTGGTCTAACTGGAGAAAAATTATGAAAGCATGTCTGCCACAGTGCTAGATTCTACTTTTTTCTCAAGGACCAATGAAAGATAAGTTGTTTTGAAGGGTAATGTTATCCACTTCTTTTTTGTTTTGTTTTTCATACATATATTTTTCATATACATAAATATAAATATATTTTCATATATAAAATATATATGAAAAACAAAACAAAAAATACATATATTTTTCATATATATAAATATATTTTCATATATAAAATATATATGAAAAACAAAACAAAAAAATCAGTGGAGATGTGTGTGTGTGTGTATTCTTTTTTTTTTTTTTTTTTTAAAGGTTTTTTATTTATTTATTTGACAGAGAGAGGTCACAAGCAGGCAGAGAGGCAGGCAGAGAGAGAGGAGGAAGCAGGCTCCCTGCTGAGCAGAGAGCCCGATGCGGGCCTCGATCCCAGGACCCTGAGATCATGACCTGAGCCGAAGGCAGCGGCTTAACCCACTGAGCCTTCTTTTTAATGTAAGTGAACTCTCCAATTCCTTTTTTTCTCTTTCCTATTCTCCTTTTCTTCTTCAATATAATCCCTGTTCCTAGAACCATGTACATTGTTCAAGTGCTGTTTCTTATGCCAGATGATATTTGTGAAATCACCAAGCTAACTGAGCTTCTTGAATATACAGAGTCTTTCTTTTTTTTAGATGTAGTTTTAGAGATAGTACTTTGTAAATAAGAGAAAATTGGAAGAGGAAGTTCAATATATTGCTCTATGAGGCCCACATGGTAAAATATGTTTTAATGTAGATCGAAGTCAATTGTATCACTTGACTTGTCTTTCCACAAATTTCTATTGTGTATGACAATGCCACTCTTTGGTTGTGGAGGCATAGAGAGGACCTGAATAGGTAATGATGGTAATTTGCCTCATGCAGGAACAGGGCAAAAGTGCCTTTCTTTATTTACCACATTAGAGGAGGAAAGTGATGTGGAGTTTGCTTTAGAAATGCATGGTAAAAAGGAAAATTGATCTTTGTCTATGTTTGTCCTCTTTTGTTGATGTGGGAGCAATATTGAATGGTTTCTGACAACTACTAATCAATTGCTGTCTTCCTCCTGATAATCCTTTTTGTCATTGTTTGATACTCTTTTATCTCTTTTCTCAGTACATGCTATATTAGTACTATACACTCAAACATTTATTGACTGCTTACTTGTAGACCACACTGCACTAGGTGTTCTGGGGAGTAAATATAAGTACTAAAGGAAAATAATACAGTTTCTGTTTTTAAGAAATTAGTCTTCCAACACTTCCAGCAACTAATAATGTTATAAATCCAAAAACATGACTGTTCAAAGCACTTTTAACATTCCTATGAGGAATGAAATTAATATGTGTATGGTCATCTAAATAGAAATACACATAATGTCTCTAAAAGTCTACTATAAACTTATCTTCCATAATTTTCCCACTTTTTCATCATTTTTTGTGATTTCTTTAAAATATAACATATTTTATAAAATATATAAAAATATATATAATTAGGGCACCTGGGTGGCTCAATTGGTTGAGCGACTGCCTTCAGCTCAGGTCATGGTCCTGGAGACCTGGGATCAGTCCTGCCCCATGCTCAGCTGGGAGTCTGCTTCCCCCTCTGATCCTCCACTTCTCATGCTCTCTTGTTCTGTCTCACTCTCTCTCTTTCTCAAATAAATAAATTTTTAAAAATATTTTTAAAAATATATAATTATATATCATACATTATATATAACAAAATATATCACATTCTTTAAGATAATGTAATGTTAACTCATCAATTCTGTTATCATTAATCCATCTTAAAATAATGTGTTACATTACAGTAAGGCTCTTACTCTCTTTTGAAAATATCAGTTTTGTTAAGAATGGCATTTATAATTGTGATAGAGTTAAAGTAGCTATATCTTTTCACTCCTCATACTTCCAGAACCTAAGGTTTTGAGGTTTTCCTGTTCTCCTCTGATACTTAAGAAGCAATAAGGGAGTCTGAATGAACCTCTGACAGTAACTCATCTAACAAAGACCTGAACCAGTAGGAAAAGGGCAGTGCAAAAAGCTTGGGTTGACAAGATTTTGAGAATTTATGAAATAAGAATATTACAAATAGAGAAAGGAGGTAGTTGAAGTCAGCTCTTGTACAAACTTTGAGGAGATAAATGGGTTAAGAGGAATTTGGGGATATGTGTGGAATATATGCAGTATATTGACCTTGTTCCTTCTCTTTCAGTCCATCACAACATTTCTTCAAAGGCATCAATATTTAAGTTATTTTTAATACATTTCATATAAAAATAAATAGTTACAAGGTAGAACAAAGCATAAGGGTTATTTGGATGCAGAAAAAGGGAAAGCATTTCCTCATATAATTTAAGTAAATGTCAGTAGCTTATATAATTTAAGTAGTAATATAATTTCCTTGTATAATTCAACTAAATGTCTTTAGCTTTCATTACTGTAATGAAGAGATGTCCTTTTTAACTTCTCTAAAAATTCTAAAGAAAACTTCAGTCAACTCTCATGAAAATACTTTTATTTTAGGGGAACCTGGGTGGCTCAGTTTTTAAGTATCTGCCTTTGACTCAGGTCATGATCCCAGGGTCCTGGGATCGAGTCCCGCATCCAGTTCCCTGTTCTGCGAGAGGCCTGCTTCTACTTCTCCCACTCCCCCTGCCTGTGTTCTCTCTCACTGTGTCTCTCTGTCAAATAAACAATTAAAATCTTTTTTAAAAAAAGAAAATACTTTCATTTTAGATGACTATAAAAGATATCTACATTTTACCTCTAGAGATTCCAATGGAGTAGTTGACACAAGGCACAAAAAGCTATATTCTGAAAGCTCCAAAACGTGATTTTAATGAACATCTGGTAACTGGAACCACTGCTGAATACTCTGCTGGTTTTCAAGTCATGGAGATTCACCCACAGACGTGATGATGTGACAAGGAGTGAATGTGCTGGATTGACATGGCAGTGCAAGAAGTTTGCCCATTTTAAGTAATAGTGCATTCTAACAAATATTGAAACTAATATTTGAGTGAATTTTCGTTTGTGGTTTAGGTCAACCTGGGTGGCACAGTTGGTTAAGCATCCAGCTCTTGGCTTCTGCTCAGGTTGTGATATCAGTGTTGTGAAATCAAGCCCATATAGTGCTCTGCACTCAGCTTGGAGTCTGCTTGAAATTCTCTCTCTCCCTCCCTTTCCTGCCCCTCCTGCTTGTGTGCTTTCTTTCTTTCTCTAAAATAAACAAATAAATAATCTTTTTTTTTTTTAATGTTTCATTGGTAACAACATAGATTTTGTAGAGTTCTTTTTTTTTTTTTTTTAAGATTTTGTTTATTTATTGGCAGAGAGAGATCACAAGTAGGCAAAGAGGCAGGCAGATAGAGAGGGGAGGAAGCAGGCTCCCCTCGGAGCAGAGAGCCCGATGCGGGGCTCGATCCCAGGACCCTAGGATCATGACCTGAGCCGAAGGCAGAGGCTTTAACCCACTGAGCCACCCAGGTGTCCCTAAATAAATCTTTTTAAAAAAGAGAGAAATTTTAAATAGTTTCTATGTTCCTATTTTAAAAAATCCCTTTCTCCTTCTCCACAATTATGAGACTTTAACCAATTCCTCTTCGTGTGTTTCCCATGTAGTATCAGTCTGTAGCTTTGTGTGAGAACTGGGAGAAGGAGATAGGGTGAAGGAATCAATTCTAATTGTCATTACATTTGATATTAGCAATATGCTAGCTTTATTAAATGGACTGATATGCTTTCCACATATATCTGTTTGCTAAAATGTTTTAAAGAACATAAATTTTGTCTGTTTTTGTTTTTTTCTTTCTGAAAGTTATTATTTTTTTTTTTTAAGATTTTTTTTTCCCCTTAGGGACACCTGGGTGGCTCAGTCGATTAGGTGTCTATGTTTAGCTCAGTCATGATTCCAGAGTCCTGGGATCAGGTTCTACATCAGGCCCCTTGCTCAGTGGGAAGCTTGCTTCTCCTACCTGCTACTCCTCCTGCAAAGGAATGTGTATTAGAAATAAAGATAACCTGAGCAGGGAGCCTGATGTGGGAATGAATCCTGGGATTCCAGGATCATGACCTGAGCCCAAGGCAGGCACTTAATAGACTGAGCCACCCAGGCACCCCTCTTCTTGAAAGTTTGAAAGAATTCTCTAGTAAGCCAACTGGACGGGCCTTTTTGCTATAATAATTTTCAAATTTTGATTCTCTCTCTTTTTTTTAATTTTATTTATTTATTTGACAGAGAGATCACAAGCAGGCAGAGTGGGGGGGAAGCAGGCTCCCTGCTGAGCAGAGAGCCCGATGCGGGACTCGATCCCAGGACGCTGGGATCATGACCTGAGCTGAAGGCAGCAGCTTAACCCACTGAGCCACCCAGGCGCCCCCCAAATTTTGATTCTCTTGATGTTCAAATGTTCTTTTTAATTAATCAGTTTTAATGAACTATATCTTAAAATTATCCATTTCACACATATTTTCAAAACACTGATTTGTGTATATTTTCTTATTACATATTTATTTCTAATTCATATTCCTTTGCATTTTTAATGTTATGTAGTCTTGTGTTTATTTTCTTTTCCCCTAATTTATGAATTTTTAAGTAGGACAGTGAACTTTTTATGTTTCTGTGATGAGATTATTATAGTCCTTGTCAAATTTGATTTATGTCAAATTATCCTCAGATTCTGTTTGTCTGCTATTGTCTTGTAATTTCATTGCATTTTGTTTTCTGTGTTTGATACCTTGAGATGTAATTTTTATTCAGTTGATAGTTTTATAGACCAACCAGAGCATCTTCTTAAAATTTTGATATTTCATCAATAATCTGATAATATCACAGCTTTATATATAGCATGTCCTCAGCCTCTATCAGTGTTACTTAGACTAAGTTAGTAC
The DNA here is from genome assembly GCF_020171115.1 of Neogale vison. Classification (NCBI taxonomy): domain Eukaryota; kingdom Metazoa; phylum Chordata; class Mammalia; order Carnivora; family Mustelidae; genus Neogale; species Neogale vison. The sequence goes on from NC_058094.1 coordinate 166,611,354, forward strand.
ATGTGGAATTGGTTTCCTTAGGTATAAAAGTTCCAAGTGAAACCATATGAGAATATGTTAGAAAATATGTGTGTGAGGGGAAGCCTGGTTGGCTCAGTCAGTTAGGCGACTAACTCTTGATTTTATTTTATTTTTTATTTTTTTTAAAGATTTTTATTTATTTATTTGACAGAAATCACAAGTAGGCAGAGAGGCAGTCAGAGAGAGAGGAGGAAGCAGGCTCCCTGCTGAGCAGAGAGCCTGATGTGGGGCTCGATCCCAGGACCCTGACATCATGACCTGAGCCAAAGGCAGCGGCTTAACCCACTGAGCCACCCAGGCGCCCCTAACTCTTGATTTTAGCTTGGGTTTTGATCTGTGGGTGGTGAAATCAAGCCCTGCATCAGGCTCCACACTCAGTGAGGAGTCTTCTTAAGGATTCTATCTCCCTCTGCTCCTCTGGTTCACATCTGTCTCTCTCTCTCTCTCAAAAAAAAAATAAAGAAGAAAAGGAAGAGAGAGAGGGAGGGAAAGAAGGAAGGAAGGAAAGGGAAGAATAAAGAAAAGAAAAGAAAAAAGGAAAGGGAAGGAAGGGAGGAAGGAAGAAAGAAAGAAAAGGAAAGAAAAAGAAAATATGTGTATATGTGCATCTGTATATAAAACATAACAGAATTTTTAAATGTCAATAGCTGTGTCTGTGTGTCTTTTAAGATTGAATGATCTATCAGTTAAGTATGCCATCATTCCTTTATTAGAGGAAACTTTATAAAATATATTTAATAACATTTTCTATTACTTGTATTTAAAGTCTCTTGAATTGAAATTTACTCATAAAATATAGTCTTAATATCCTGGATAACTTCTACAACTCTTTTTTGCTCTCATTGTTTCTGTCTCTCCCTCTCCCTCTCTTTACCTTTTTGGTATTTAAGCTTCCTTCAGAAATTCTCACGAGAAGAAGTTATTCTTTCTGGATTAATCATTGAAGCTCCATAGTATATATAGAACATATAAGAGGAGGAACAAGTGTGAAGACAAGGTCTACAGTATCCCTTTTTGACGTCACTAAATGGTCAGCTGTATTGATATTTTCCAGAATGTTGGAATTGGTTCTAATTAAGCTGCACATGAAGTTAGAGTTGTCTAATGCTCATATAGTTTTCAGTATTACTGTCAAAGATTTTAGCAATAATTTATCAAGTCAGAGTTTTCATCACTATAACAAAGTATTAGATGTTGAGAGGGCCAAGCCATGAATGTGACTTGTTCTTTGTCAAATTATCTGAGAGCCAAAAAAGAGTTCTGCAGTCACATTGCTAGTTTTCAAAAAGAAAAAAAATTGCACAAAGATATACACATTGATTGGAAACGATAGACTATATATCCAAGCTACCAAGTTATTTACAGTTAACAGACTGACACAAATGCAGATTAAATAGAAGCACTAACAACATTCAGTTTCACAAAGTCACTTTTTCCTGATTCTCAGCCAGTTTGTAGTCATATAGAACCTACTTTGTCCAAAAATAACAGATTTGAATAGGGCTATGATGAGGCGAGTTAAACTTGGTAATTGCAAAATTGCATTAAGTGCATTAAGAGCATCAGGTCTGAATGCTTGCCATAATTTGGGGGGGATTCAGAATTATCTTTTGATTCATCATTTTTCAAATGCAAAATGATTGTAGGATTCCAAACTTCTGACCTTTACAAAATGTCAAAAGAGAAGAAAATGCTTTCTATAATGCCAATAGGTGGTTTCTCTACAAATTATGTAGTGATTTGTTTCTTTACTGTAGTTCCAACCACTTTTGATAACTAACTAGATTTTCTTAAAAATAAAGTAACAGAAACAACTCTTTTCTCAATTGGATTATTTTGATAGCTTTGGGAGGATAAGATTTATTTTATCTAAGGGAACCCTTTATCATGGTTTACCTGGCAAAGGTCTGGTTTATGCCAGTTTCCTGGCATGATTATTAATAACACCTGTTTCACACTCAAAAGCATACCAGTTTGGATGATAGATTATATGATCACTCTATTACCAATTCTCTCAGTCAAGGTTCTCCAGAGTAACAGAGCCAGTGGGATATATAGATATATAGGGATAGAAATCAAGATTTATTTCAAAGAAATGGCTCAAGCTATTATGGGAGCTGGCAAGTTTGAAATCTGTAGATAAATAGTCTGGAAACTGGTGTAGGAGCTGAAGCTGCACCCTTAAGGAAGAATGTCTTCTTTCTCAGGGAAACCTAAGCTTTGTTCTGCACTGATTATATGAGGCCCACCAATATTATCAATGACAATTTCTTTACTTGAAGTCAACTAATTGTAGATGTTAACCACATCTACAAAGTACCTTTACAGTGGTAAGTGACAAAATTCAACCATGTTATTTGAAGACTGAATTGGATTTATTAAATGATTCATGAATGGAGCTGAAGCTCTTCTGCATATAGAAAGGCACTTGGAAGAGTTCTACAAAATGGAAGGTATTTACAGTTGGTAAGTGGGTGCAAGAAAGTTAGTAACAAAGAAAAGGATTGTTCCAGAGGAGGCTGTTTACTATGGGAAAATGCAAGGGGTGTTGTTATACAGATTATCTCACATTTCTTTTGGGAGTGGAGAGGACCCATGTAACACTCATTGGCAGTGATGGAAAGGAAAATTTCCTAACTGACTAGTTAAAGCCACATCTCTTTTTCTTTTTCTTTTTTTAAATTTATTTGACAGAGAGAGATCACAAGTAGGCAGAGAGGCAGGCAGAGAAAGAGGTGGAAGCAGGCTCCCTGCTGAGCAGAGAGCCCAATGGAGGACTCGATCCCAGGACCCTGGGATCATGACCTGAGCTGAAGGCAGAGGCTTAACCCACTGAGCCACCCAGGGGTGGTTGAAACTGCAGTTAAATTGGGTATTGAGTCCTGGTTTGGGAACTTAATCTTAAAGACACCATTTTGGGCCTGTGGGTTTTGTTTTGTTTTGTTTTGTTTTTAACAATGGGGGCACTATAATAATGTTTTTTTTTTTTAAGATTATTTATTTATTTATTTGAGAGCGAGAGTGAGAGAGAGAGAGCATGAGAGGGGAGAAGGTCAGAGGGAGAAGCAGACTCCCCATGGAGCTGGGAGCCTGATGTGGGACTCGATCCAGGGACTCCGGGATCATGACCTGAGCCGAAGGCAGTCGCTTAACCAACTAAGCCACCTAGGTGCCCCCACCTATAATAATGTTTGATTGAATATGTGGGTACTATTGCCCAGCCAAACTGACACGTAAAATCAACCATCACACAAACCATCCATCTGGCCTAGGAAAATTTGTTTCTGTTTGCTAACAGCAAATGATCAGAGAGATAAATTAAGAAAATAATGCCATTTACAATAGCATCATAAGAATAAAATATATAGGAATAAATTTACCAAGGGGGGAAAGACATGTACACTGTTGCCCATTTGGAACAGTGATGTACAAATTAAATTGGCTATGGAAGAGGAAAACCTTCGGTTCTTTCGTCTGTGTATTCCTTACATTATCATTGGAAAACCTGCATCGTCTTTTAGAGTAACTCACAACTCCCTGAGGGAAACACCTTGGCCCTCTTTGTAAGTTAACTCTTGTTTGAGGTGGCCTGACACTAGAGAAGATTGGCAGGTTTTTGGTGCAGTGCATTGATGATAGAGACAGTCTCCCACTAGTGCAAATCTTTCAGTAGGCTCTGCATAACCTGTTTTGTAGTTTGTTTTGTCTTTTATTGTTTTTATTAGCATTATAATCCGGACTAGGATGCCTGCCAGAAAAAATTGTGTTCACAAATGTGTCTGACTTTGATGCTGGTGGGCTAGCTGTTTTCCTTGGTCTATCTGTACCATGTATTGTAGTCCGTTTGAGATGTGAATTGAAAAAAGACATAGGTGTAAAACTACTTAAAAAGCCAGGTATAAAGTGCGTGTAAGTGCCTGACCTCCTGGTTTCCTTGCATCCAAGGGTCACATGAAAGAATGCTTGAGATGGCAGATATTAAGTCTTACTCATACTTGCCCATTTGCAAGGACAGGAAATGTGGTTGTTGAAAGAAGTCACTGCTTTCCAGAAAAAAATGGTGCTATTCCTGTGGATAAGGCCAATGTAAAACTGCTGTTTCATGTGTATACTGTTCTCTTAAAAAATGGTATACATGGAAGAAGCCTGGCATCCCTGAAACCAACATGTGAAGAGAGCATTGACAAGACCACATAAAGAAAATGGTGGAGTTGGCTATTCCTCAGGAAGGGTTAAAGACAACCAAAATAGTCCAAAGGGAGTGAAAGAATTAACATTAAGAGAGCTGATCACTTTCTACTTACAATCTAAACTGATCATAAGTTTTGATGAGTGTGACAGGATTTTGTTTTGTTTTGTTTGGTTTGGTAAAGGATTGAAAACTATAGGAATATGTGCCTGACCTCTCCCTGTCTTTTGCCTACCTTTACATCCTAAGACTTCATGCCTTATTTGCACAACTTATTAAACTCCCTGGAAACTGACTGACTAAACCAAATCATATTAGTTTCTCAAAAAGGGGGAAACTGAAACAAATTTTTTTTTGTTTCTGTCCTCTGAAAACATTTTAGTTGGTTCATGAAGACAACATGTAAAGCATCTTTTGACCGTTATATAGGAACCAGTATCTATATATTTGAACATAGTAGAATTTGAACAGGATCTAAGTGAACACTAATAATTAGCTGTCTTATCCACCTGTTTCCTTTCTTTTCTGAAGTGGCCCTTTTTTCCCCATGGTTCAAACAAAAAGTGTCTAAAGAAAATCTTACGACTTATTTCAAAGCCTACTCTTATCGTGAGTGTGAGATAAAATTTGATATGATCAGATTTAGACAATCCATAGTCACCCTCAACATTATGAGATTTGCCCACTTACAAATCCAGTACTTCTTGAGCTGCCATTACTTTTTCTGTGCTCAAGCATCCTGGCTTTGGATAGCCTTCTATTTTATTGACACAGCAATGAAAAATTGAGTCTTTCTTCCCCTGAGGGAAGTTTCTCAAACTTAAATAAATAAATTCCAAATAACACACTGCTTTTCCTGAAAGACATTATAGTTTGATATTTGTGCTTGAATTTTATGGAAAGCATAGAAAGAGCCATTACTACCTTAATCAGACAATGGAGTTTTTTTTTTCCCAATTTATTTATTTTCAGAAAAACAGTATTCATTATTTTTTCACCACACCCAGTGCTCCATGCAATCTGTGCCCTCTATAATACCCACCACCTGGTACCCCAACCTCCCACCCCCCCGCCACTTCAAACCCCTCAGATTGTTTTTCTGAGTCCATAGTCTCTCGTGGTTCACCTCCCCTTCCAATTTACCCCAACTCCATTCTCCTCTCTAACACCCCTTGTCCTCCATGATATTTGTTATGCTCCACAAATAAGTGAAACCATATGACAATTGACAGTCAATGGAGTTTATTTCTATAATGAGGTACCCTGTGTTTTCTATACTTGTGCTATAGCTCTTGCTGGGAGATACCTAATTCATATTTATTTTCAGTCATCTCTGACATAAGTAACTCTTATAAATCTTAATTTCTTTGGTCACTTTTTGCTAAGAAAAATACCACAAGGGGGAAATTAAGCTTTTTCTCTGTCAGAATATAAACTCAGTAACTGATTCACATACACATACAAGGATCTCAACAACTGATCCAGATATCTCAGATTATTGGACAAGATGAAGTCTATAAGTACTTGATCAGAAGAGTGAATGCTGTATTGCACTTTGAATTTACAAGGTAAAGCAAAATGGGTTGCCACTTCTTTGAAACACAGTGCTTTGAAATTCCTTGAGAATCTTCCTACAGTGTAATCTAAAACATTTTTTTCCTTGGAGTTCAGTTAGCTCTTAAAATTACAATTGTTTTTTGATGAAAAAACCTATCTACTTGACAACCTAGAAAAAAGAAAGAAAGAAAGGAAGAAAGAAAGAAAGAAAGAAAGAGAAAGAAAAAGAAAGAAACTGGAAATGAGGATGACAAAGAAAGAGAAGCAAAAACAAAGTGACTAATGTAGAATTTAGGATTTGAAGTATTAACTCAAGAACCCCAAGTGCCATTGAAGCCAGATAATATTTATGATTCAAACCACAGTTGCAAACCAAAGTTTCATACTCTCCACTTGCATCAGCAGTCATTCTCAGCAAGATATAAGGAATAGGCTAAGATTGTAACTTAAACAAGTTTAAGATACATTTGGATGTGTTTCCTGCTAGAAATATTCTTCTCTGGGAAATAGAGTTACAGAATTTAAGACATAGAAAGGCTAAGAAAGGAGACAAAAGATGTTCAGTAGTATAAATCTATATTCCACACAACTACCTTCTAATTAAGTATTGAAGTATCTCCTCTTTAATTCTCAATTCTGGGATTCTGTTTCTCACGTGAATAACTTCTTTACCATGACATTTAATTTTCTAACTCATCCTACATTGTTTCTGTATTTTTGCTGTTAAATTGTTTACCTAAATAAATTATGATAAATTATTTATCTCTATATTATTCTTCCTAAAGACTGTTTTAGTTCTGTTGTGAAAGCTGCAATGGCTCCACATTTCCTACAAAATAAAGTCTTTGCAGCCAAGTATCTTCCTTAATTTGAACCCCTACTTCCCAGACCTAACCTTCAACATGAGTCCTACTCTTTATTTCAGTGGTCCTCAAAACATCACTTGGAAACTTTTAAGGAATGGAAATTCTGAGAACTCATTCCAGACCTACTGAGTCAGAAGCTCCGGCTCTGGGGTCTCACAATCAGTATTTTTTTTTTTTTTTTTCCGCTTTTGGCTTTCTCTCTCTCTCTCTCTTTTTTTTTTTTTTTAAATTTTTGTTCACAATCAGTATTTAACAAGTCTTTCAGGTGATGCTGATTTGCACTTCCATACACTAAATTATGAGAACCATTGCTGGTAACTCCTGAGTGTGTGTCATGTGCTCTGACTAAAGTAGTTTCCTCATCCTCGTTAATCATTTCCATGTTATCACCAATTGTAACATTTCCTAAATTTTATTGATTTCCTTTTTTAAAGATCTATGCATATTCTGTGCAAATTTATGTTAAATATATTTAAAAGTGAGAATACATCAGTACTTGTGACTATTAATAAAAGTTGGTTGTAAAAATAAATATGATAGCCAGGGCTTATGGTTGTGGGGGTAGGGGTGAGAAAGAGAGGTGAAAATAGTTACCAAAGGGCAAAATGGACACTTGTTTTGAAAGAACCATTCTGTTTCCTGACAGTGGTGATAGATACATAAATCTACACATGTGATGACATTACATAAAACTAAATACACGTTTACACATGAGTTCAAGTAAAACTGGGGAAAATATCTCAGGTTAGGTGGATTGAATCAATATAAGAATCCTAGTTATGAGATTGTATTATAATTTTTTAGGATGTTACCATTGGGAGAAACTAAGTAAGGGATACACAGGATTTCTGTATTATTGACATTGAAGTAACAGGCTATTTCAGAAACAATGCTTCTATGCAATAATAACAGTGTTACGTGAAAACACAGGGGTCAGATAATGATCAAACTTTCAATCTACAGAGACTGAAAAAGCTCAGATGAGAAAGCACCTCTGGGTAGCCAAAAGCAGATTATATAGATGATTCCAACACATGCATATATATGCACATAACTCATCAACATTTTTGTGGAGAGTGGAGAAAAATGATCAAATCTGATTAAGGGTGGATGATATACTTGATAATGAACATAAGTTTGCTAATTATCTTCTTCCTCCCTTGAGTACACCAAGTGAACCAATATCTTGTGTCATATGGCTATAGACTAATAGAAAGGGAAAAAGAAAGTCATGTGTATTGTATTTTGCACACTGTAAATAGCAGGAAGACATTCCTTTAACTATTCAAAATCTTATAGCAAAACAATCATTGATCTCTAGCCTCTGGAAGGTTTATGGGTGTATGGAGTGTGGAGGGTGAGACAACGGTGCAAAGCAAAGAATCTCTGCGTGTTTCCTGCACTTGGCTGCCTGTGGGAACTCTCCTGTGAGAGCCCCCACAAATGCTGCCAGGAAAGAAAGCACCATAGATTTTTCTAATTAAAAGAGCCCCTTGTTTTAAGAAGCATATCAATGAAGCCCTTGGTTTAAATTCTATTTGAACAGCTACCTTGTAATTTGGAATGCTCATCAGGAACTATGTGTCATTAAGCAGCACAATGTGACTTTGTAAAGGATCCATTTTAGAAATTACATTCCATTCTCTACTTGTCTTTTCCGGGAGGAGAACCCAGTATTTAGGGGGAAGTTACTTTACTCCTTGGATTCTGCTCTTGTGTTTATTATTAGGTGTGAGTACCAATTTCATTTCTTGTTTTTGTCTTTTTAAGAAGACTTGGAAATATATTTTAAAAATTCTTAGATCCGCTAATTAAAGTTTTAATTTTGTATTTTAAACCAACATTTGCTAATTGTTGGAGAGAGAACTGATTTAAGTAGAGTCAGGAACTTAGAGAGAAGCAGTTTAATTCATTATATTTTTTAAAATCTAAGTATGATAAATGTGATACCCTTACCTGGTTATTTTTGACACACGCTCTCATAGTTACATAGTCAGGTCCATATCTGTGCACGCGTTCTCATCCCCAAGATCAGATACTTCATTTGTCTGTGTTTCTCTTTTTTCAGTCAAAGCTAACAAATAATAATATTTTCCCATGCAGTCCTTTCCTAAGAGAACCTACAGAATTGACAGAACCACAGTTTTTAAGCCATTTCTTACTCTTTTATTGACCTAGACATTTCTTACTCTTTTATTGACCTAGACAACCAACTCTATTTCTAATTATTTATTTACATCCCTACTCCAATGTAGTCATGTGCTGAACATTAGAATTTAAGATGTATAGTCAATATTGAGTATATATCGTGTTTTCAAGACTTTGCTGAGACAGTAAGAATGGAATTACATGGATATAGAAAAAAGTATAGTATTTGTCCCCAAAATACCCTTCAATCTTAAAAGCAGGTCAAACTACCCTATTGTAGCAATAGGTAAATAGTAGAGAGATGAAGTGGTAAGCCATTCACGCCTCCTCTTTCCCTTAGCTATATTTTCAGTATAGTGACTTAATAATACGTACGAACTAGCTCCTCCTTTGCTCAATTAACTTCTTTATATCCCACAAATACAAAATAATGTTTAAATACTCCAAAGAAACTAGGTTTCTAAACATGTATTTTAATTCTGTAGGAAAAAAAATAATTCCGCCTGAAACCTGAATCCCAAGAAACTATTTAAAGGCTTCTATTAATTAAATATATTTTTTAATTGGAAGGGGAGGTGAACCATGAGAGACTATGGACTCTGAAAAACAATCTGAGGGGTTTGAAGTGGCGGGGGGGTGGGAGGTTGGGGTACCAGGTGGTGGGTATTATAGAGGGCCCGGCTTGCATGGAGCACTGGGTGTGGTGAAAAAATAATGAATACTGTTTTTCTGAAAATAAATAAATTGGAGAAAAAAAATATATATATATATTTTAAATGATTTATATTTTTCTGATTCTATTTCAAATAGCTGCAAGTAATTTCTCCATTTAGAATAAAATTTTTTTGAAAATTCTCAAATTTACCTTTGCCATTTCTAGAACTAAGGTAACATATCATCTGTACATAAAATAAGCAGAGCAGAGGAGAAGAGTAAGTCACTTGTTATATACTTTGAATATTTTGATAAAATTAAGAACTAATTTACTATCCCCTGACCTCTATTCAACGCCTTAAGCATAAACAAATGGAGTAGGAATGAGTATGTATCTTGATTACCTCAAGAACACAAGCTATAAGAATATAATTCTGAGGGGCGCCTGGGTAGCTTCGTCATTAAGTGTCGGCCTTTGGCTCAGGTCATGATCCCAGGGTCCTGGGATTGAGCCCCACATTGGGCTCCCTGCTCTGTGGGAAGCCTGCTTCTCCCTTTCCCACTCCCCCTGCTTGTGTTCCCTCTCTTGCTGTGTCTCTCTGTCAAATAAAAAATAAAACCTTAAAAAAAAGAATATAATTATGATCTTATTTTATATTTTTACTCTAGTTATTTCCACTCCTTCTCATCCTTTCATTTCCAGGTTACCACTGGGAGAAACTAAGTAAAGGATTAAATGAACTTATTATATATTTGTATTATATGCTATTATTTATATATACATTTATATATTTATAGTTTCTGTACTAACAATGTTTATAGAGGTATTATGAACTTATCTCTCTTTGGGAGGTAAGGAGATGCTCAATGTATATGTGACCTGCTTGAATAATAATTTATTCAATATAATTACTACATTTAAAAATACACATACAAACACACACACACACAGGAATATTATTCAACCATCAAAAAGAATGAACTCTTGCTATTTGCAAGGACATGGCTGGAACTGGAATATATTATGCTAAGTAAAATAAGTCAGTCAGAGAAAGATAAATAGCATATGATTTCACTCATATATGGAATTTAAGAAACAAAAGAGATGAACAAAGGAGAAGGGAAAAAGGGAAGGAGGCAGGAGGCAAACCATAAGACATTCTTAATTATAGATAACAATCTGGGGGTTGCTGGAGGGGAGATGGGCAGAAGAGGAGCCAAATGGGTGGTGGGTATTAAGGAGGGCATGTGTTGTGATGAACACTGGATATTAAATGTAGGTGAAGAGTCACTAAATCCTGGGTGCCTGGGTGGCTCAGTTGGTTAAGTGACTGCCTTCAACTCAGGTCATGATCCTGGAGTCCCAGGATCGAATCCTGCATCAGGCTCCCTGCTCAGTGGGGAGTCTGCTTCTCCCTCAGACCCTCTCCCCTTTCATACTCTCTCTCTCTCTCTCTCTTATACTCTTTCTCTCAAATAAATAAATGAAATCTAAAAAAAAATGTGAAAAAAGAATCACTAGATCCTGAAATTTATACTCCTGAAACCAGTATTACACTATATGTTAACTAACTAGAATTTAAATAAAAACTTAAAAATACATATTTTATAAATTACATGGTCTAAAGGAGTCAGCATGGGAAACAAGAATTTCTGTCCCCTCAAAGGTCCTTCTGGCCTAAGAATCAAATTGACAGGAGACAATCAAATCTAATAATGTATATACAGGGAAACCACACAGACTTAGAAATTCTAAAGACAGTCAGGCAAAATGAGGTATATATCATTCTGAACTATGGAGAAAGGAATAAGGGTCTGGGACTTCAGAGGAAAGGAATGCACTTCACAGGTGGTAAGAACTGTTATTTGATAATTAGATGCTTGCCCTGTCATCCAGATGGGTCACTCATATAAAATTTATCTCTGCCAATACCCTTATTTAGGGGGAAAAAAGCCCAATTTAGATTATTCTGCATACTTAATGGAAGGTCAAAAGTTTCTCTTGAGCCCACAGAGGCTTCATTGCCTTCAACTCAAAACAATCCACCTGCCAAAGTGGTATATTTTGGGGTGTGCGGGAGGGGAGGTATCCCAAACCCTTTTATCAGTCAAAAGCAAATCTATACTATTGTTATATATAAGGATATAGATGTGACAGTTATGTGTATTCATATGCATCACACCCAAGGTATATACTATAGAAATAGTATATGTAATATATACTAAAATATATAATGTACTTGAGCAAAATGATGATAAATAAGAGGAAAGAAGGTAAGATCCAGGTTAATAATGGCTCTGATCTAGAAAACCACTGAAAATAAATCCTAGGATAATGGCTAGGTGGTACTATTCAGTGATAACCAACTGAGATGGAAAGGGGAAAAAGAGAGTTCTAATATGAAGTTTTCCAAGACAACAATTCAAGATACTATTTTGATGACTCAGAGTTAGGAAAGACTGGAATACATTTAGGCACATATATCAAGCAAGAGAAGAAAGGATATTAGAAATTACCACACCACTTCCTCACTGCCTCTCACTCCAATAAAAGAATGCCATGATCCAAACATGAAGCAAATGATACAAATTGAAATGTTTAGACAAGCAAGAAGTAGGCATTTACTCCTCCTTCAGTCTCAGGGGTGCTTGAGATAAAATACCCATTACTTTAAACAGGGGGAGTGGTGCCCTCAGTGGAGTGCCAAATCTCAGAACAGGTCATCAAAATGAACATCCAAAAAAATGAGTGAGAACGTTTTTGCTGTCAAGAGGTCATCAGTTCACAAATGCCCAAAGAAGTGTGGGAGTGCAGGAGATGTAAGACTAAGATTAGAGTATGAAAACTAGGTAGAAGAAGGGTAATATGGGCAAATTTAGCTTCTTGTGTTGTAAGGCATGGTGGGATGAATCACAGTCATTTTCAGACTGATTGTGGTGCTGATGCTGTGAATGTTGAGCAAAGATGATAGAGTGGTCTGGCTAGAATAGATGCAGTTCTTAGTCTTCCCGTATGGTCTTCCTGATAGTGATGTTCCTGTTAAGGTTCCTCCTTCTCTCCTATTCTTTTTTATTGTCATTCTCCTCCCCTTCCTCTACTCTACCCTCCTCCCCTGCCCCATTTTTCTCCTCCTCTTCCCCCTCATTCTCCTCCTCCTCCTCCCTCTCTTTTCATCCCCCTTCTCCCCTTTCTTCTCCTCCTCCTTTTCCTTCATCTGCCTCCTCCCCTCCTCTCTTAATCTTTTATTAGTGGCATGACTTAAGTAGGAGACTTTGGGGCATAACTTCTTAAGAAGGCCAGGTGTTTATGCCAGTTGAAAACCTTCTGTCTCAGGCAAGTTGTTTCAGTGAATATTCTTGCCACAAACAAGAATTCTTCTGACCAGCTGCCAGAAAGTTTTTGGTCCTACAAAACTCTTGATGTTCCTGTTTCAGTACTGGTTGATAGTATCTCTACCCTGGCTCTGAATGCTTTTGGTTTCTACATATTCATTCTCATACTTGACATATTTCTTTTGTTTTCAGTTTGACATTGGGTTTTGTAGTAGGCACAATAATTGACCACTAAAGAGATTTACATCCTAATCCCTAGAACCTGTGACTATGTCACTTTATATGGTATACTAGTTGAATAATATTCTCCAAAATTCATATGTACCTGGAACCTTAGTATGTGGAAAAGAAGCTCTTTGCAGATGTGGATGCATATAGGCAAAAGAAGCCATGTGAACATAGATATTAGAGTGAGTGGAAAGACTGTAAACCAAGGAAGACCAAAGATTGCTGGCGACCACCAGGACCTAGAGAGAGACATAGAACAGATGTGTTTTTACAGATAGTTTCTTTCTCCAGAAAAAATGGACTCTGCCAATACCTTCATTTTAGACTCTGTCCTCTAGAACTGTGGGAGAATAAATTCTTTTGTTTTATGCTTTTGTTTATGGTAATTTGTCATGACAACTCTTGGTTACTAATTAATGTGATTTAAAGATACTTTTCAGGGGTGCCTGGGTGGCTCAGTGGATTAAAGCCTCTGCCTTCAGCTCAGGTCATGATCTCAGGGTCCTGGGAACGAGCTCCACATCGGGCTCTCTGCTTAGCAGGGAGCCTGCTTCCTCCTCTCTCTCTGCCTGCCTCTTTGCCTCCTTGTGATCTCTGTCTGTCAAATAAATAAATAAAATCTTAAAAAAAAAAGGATACTTTTCAGATGTGATTGATTTAAGGATCTTGAAATGGTGAGATTATCCTAGATAATTTGAGCATGCCGATGTAATCTTAAGAGTTTCTATAAGGAAAAAGGAAAGCAAGAGAGTCAGAGAAGATGTGGTGATTGTCTGAGCAATGTGGCCATGAACCAAGCAATGCAGGGAACCTCTCAAAACTGGAAAAGGCAAGGGAAAAATTTTCCCCTGGAGCTTCTAGAAGGAATGCTGCTCTGAAGATACCATTATTTTGGCCTAGTAAGATCCATTTTGGACTTTGTAAAATAATACATTCATATTGGTTTGAGCCACTAAGTTTGTGGTAATTTGTTACAGCAACAAAAGGAAATGAAAACAGACTTCTAGATTCTACTTTTTTTGGCTTCATCCCTTCTATCACCACCTGAGACCCATTCAACTACTATTATTCAAGAATTATTAAGTTAAACAATAAACAATTTGTGCATGGTATATTGAGTATGACATATAATTTCAACTCTGAATTTTATATACAGGGTTGCAGAGATGCTAGAAACATAGGTTTTCTCTCAGGGTAATATCAGACAGAGGATCAAATGTGAAAATCAGACAGAACAATCTTTCCTTCCCTGTCTCTTTGTGAAACTAATTCATTTTTTAAAATAAGTATGACTCCATTTCATTTATTTTATTTTATTTTGTTTTACTTTATTTTATTTTTTATTTTATTATTTTTTTAATTATTGGAGTATAATTGACATACAATATTATATTAGTTTAGGAGTACAGTACTATGTAGTGATTCAACAATTCTATATATCACTCAGTGCTTACACAGAAGAGTCACCATATCAGAGTATTAGAATATTATTTATTATATTCCCTATGCTATAATTTTCATCTCCTCAACTTGCGTATTTTATAACTGGAATTTTATACTCTTGATCACCTTATATTTTGCCTACCCTGACCTCCTCCCCCCAGCAACCACCAGTTCTCAGGATTTAAGAATCTGTTTGTAGGGCACCTGCAGGGCTCATTTGGTGTCTGCATTTGGTTCAAGTCATGATCTCGGGGGCCTGGAATCAAGCCCCAGGTCAGACTTCTTGCTAAGTGATGCATCTGCTTCTCTCTGTCCCTCTGCCCCATTCCCCCCAGGTCATGCATGCTCGCTCTCTCTCTCTCAAATAAATAAATAAATAAATAAATAAATAAAATCTTAAAAAAAAAACAACAAACAAAAATCTGTTCATTCACTGGTTCATTCATTTTGTTTTTTATATATACACATGAAATCATATGGTTAGTGTTTCTGTGTCTAAGTTATTTCATTTAGCATAATACTCTCTAGGTCCATCCATGCTCTCATAAATGGCAAGATTTCATTCTCTCTTATGACTGAGTAATATTTTGTTGAGTCTACATATTCCATTTTCTTTAGCCATTCATCAGTTGATGGACACTTGAGCCACTTTCCATATCTTGGCTATTGTAAATAATGCTGCAGTAAACATAAAGGTGAATTTATCTTTTTGAAGCACTGATTCTTTCTGAACCCTTCATCCAAACATGAATTAATTAATTAGAATGTCTACTATGTATCAGGTGTGCTGGGAAGTATTGGGAAAACAAAGACAATTAATGCAAGATCAAGGAGTCCTAGTGTAGTATGGGAAAAGGTGGTAGTTTGCAGAGAGATGAAACCACAAGTATAAAATGGTGCACTGATGTGCATGTAGAGAAAGTCATACGAGTCCTGAGAAGCCCAGGGGAAGTCCATTTAACCTAAATGCAGTGCAGAGTGTTTAAGAATTCTTATAAGAATATCTGGCACTTGTTCTGAAATGATAGACATCAGCTAAGAGTAAAGTTAAGGAAGTAGCAATACTTGAAAGTATTGTCAGAAAAAATCCTGGAATAGTGGGCAAACTATAAACAGTTTAGTGCAACTGGAGATTTGGAACCCCGAGGGACAAGGTAAAAAGAACCTGGACATGTAGGAAACAGACATGAAGGTTTTTGCATGTCATGTTAAGATTTTCTGAAGCAAATGAGAAACTTGACTGATTTAAAGCAGAAAAAAACTAAATTAGATTTATGTTTCAGGAACATAATTCAATTGCATCCTAACCTATATTGCCTGGTTTGTTCTAGCTCTGGCCTATCTCAGCACCTTCCTCTCATGGTAGTTTATTACCCCTATCTCTAGTTTATGCTGTTCATTATTAAGCTCTTGGATTGCATCAGTCTCATTATTGCTTTAAGATTAATCCCATATTGTTTTCCCTTCTTAGGAAACTCTAACCCCACCTCACCCTAACACCTTTACTTGAGTAAGTCTTACTCATCATTCATATTAAATGGTCCAAAATCTGAGATTGTCCAGGTTCATGTGTTTATTCAGCTGAAGTAATGGTGTGAGTCAGACACCATGTAGAACTTTGGTGTGGTATTAAAGGTAGGGGCATTGAATGAGTAAACACAAATTATGGTGAATTAACTACTCAAGGTAAGTAGTCTGAATGAAAAGAACTCTGTTAAGTATGGCCACTCCAAGGAAGTGATAATGTGAACCAATCCCAAAAGGATGAAAGGAAGCAGCCACTCAATTGAAGGCTCCATGAAACCAGGTCCAAATGGTTTCTTTCTTAACACTGTCAGAGCAAAAATGGCACCTGAGAAAACTAAAGGGCACGGAATGGTTCCCAAGACCTGGAGAAAGACATTCCTCAGTGGCGAAACTCAAAAGAAACTTTTTAAAAAATTTACATCTCTAAAGTTCAGAATTTTCTAAAGTAAATACTCTGAGGAAAGGAAGGTCAGGGGCCTATGTCCATAGGGCCCCTGGATTCTGTCAGGTCTCAGTGAAAGGAAATTGCACAACTAATAACCAAAGGACTCAATATTAAGAACCAGATCTACCTGATACCACTTTTTACTTTTCTTACATTCACCTTTATATTTACTTAGAAATTGGTAACTAGTAAATCTCGTAAGGCTTGGATCATGTCTGCATCAACATATTATGAACTCTGTTGAAGGTATGGTTACTTTACAAACTCTTCTCCAAGTGCGTACTCCCTAGCCCAGTACAGTGCTAATCCTATTGAAGATGATAAATAAATCTTCCACAAATAAAGTTACAAAATATTTATTTATGACATATATTTTAAAGGTTAATGGTGTTTTTACTCCCTGAAAAGAAGTTCCTTATGGATATCTTCTAAAATGCAGACTTTTTAATTTGCTACATATTTAATTTGCTACATATTTTGAGCTTGAAACTCAGTATTTTTCTCAAATGTTTTCTAAAAAGGTCAAATTTGGCATCTGGCACAAGGTTATTTTGGAGGTAATTAAGTGAGGTTGTGAACTGTGCATACAGGGTAATCATTTTGCCAAAATATCAGTGTTCCCTAGAACTGCATTCCTGACTTTGCAAATATTCTTTTATTTTTGACTATTAATTTTTTTTCTAGCTTAGACCTATATAATGTTTCCAAGGGTAAAACACTGTGACTACATGGAAGTAATATGCAGATTAATTACTTCTTTTTCCTACTAATGAAATCTCTTTGTGAAATGGGATTCAAGGATTATTTTCATTTTTAAAGTAAACTAAACCCAAGTTATTTGCAACAACAGCCATGACAATAACACAGATCTCATTGTACTTAATATGAAATCTTAAAATCTCATCTTATTAATTGAAAACCAAAATCACTTGAAGAAGAGATTTAAGGATTAATTTTTAAATCAGTTTTTAATCTGCTTTTTCATTTTTCATTATAGTACAATGAAAATTTATAATGAGTAATACAGTTCTTAACCTTTAATAATTTTTCTTATTTCAATATATTTAATCCTAAAAAAATCAAAGTACTATATACCAAAGAAACAGATAGAAGCACAGAAATTCATTGCCAACTAGTTTTTAAACTGTACATTATACAATGAAACTTTTAAAACATCAAATTCAGGACACTGTTATTTACACAAGTGATTGTGCAATGATGCATTATAGTAGAAACTGCACTAGATATAGAACGAGAGATTTTAGTTTGAAACTATACTTAGGCTAGGCAGTTTGTGCATGTGTAAGACATATGACTCAAACAACATATTTGATATTGACAATTCATAATCTCTAATTCCTATTATGTTACATAGAATATAAATACTTTTATTCTAAAGTTCCTAATTTATCCCTCTCTGGCTAGTACTGCTAGTATTTAACTATTTAGTAAGTGGATAGTAATCAATTAATATAAATTCATCCATTGCCATAAACTTGATATGTCTAAATTAGTAGTTGGTAAAACCAACTACTTGCTTTTCTGAAGCCAATGTCCATGTTACTAAAATGGTAGCATAAAAGAAGATACACATGTTTCCCAAAGCTTTTCAACCATCCCCTGTTAAGATGATCTTTTAATCTGTGGGAACCAGACCACTGACAAAAGTCAAATTAGGTTTTACTTTCCCATTCAAGGCTATTGTTTCAAATGGCTTCACGGTGCCATCATTAACTTGAGAAGAAAATGAGTAGAGCACAGAAGCAAGTAAGTAAAGGAATATAGTGTTCAAGTTTAAAAATATTTCTGAATGAAACGTCTGATTGTTAGTATTTGCATGTGGGTCTGTGTGGGTGGATAGAGGTGGGGAAGAGAGAGATCTTACTTCCAAAGTGTTTTTGAAGAAACCCAAGTTTAGCCCATAAAAGCCAATTCTATACATAAAGCTCTACCTTGGTCTTAAATCTGTTCTGTATTATTTAGTCTAAGAGAAATATGCAGGTCCATGAAGCATAAACTCTCAAGAGCCAACTTCTGCTATATGTGCCATAGATAAGTGATATGGAAAAACTTCCAGGGCTCCTGGGTGTCTCAGTCGTTAAGCATCTGCCTTCAGCTCAGATCATGATCCCAGGGTCCTGGATTTGGGCCCATCAGGCTCGCTGCTCAGCAAGGAGCCGGTTTTTCCCTATCCACTCTCTCTGCTTATGTTCCTGCTCTCGCTCTCTGTCAAATAAATAAATAAAATCTTTAAAAAAAGAAAAAAGAAAAAAGAAAAAACTTCCAGAAATGAAACCAAGGGTTACAGACGAAAATGGATAAGGCAATTCTTTTACTCCCAAAGGACTGAACCAGGGACTGTCAGCTCACTAAATACTGCATCTTATTCTCAGAAATTGGTAAACAACAGTCATTCCTGTGTTGACCATTTTCCCTTTTTATGAATGTGAATTTTTATTATGCTTATTTTATTTCTACTCCGGTGTTGTATCTGAATATGTAGGGAAACAAAATGCTCTTATTTTATAATTTACTAGATCATGAAAGCCACATCCACACCTGATGGAGAAAGTGCATCACCCTGGACTTTGAAATAGATATAGTCACTAAATGGGCTTGGATGGTAGACTCCTTGGCAAGATGGAGAGGAAATGTGTTCTGTTTGACATAAAAGTACACATTTGAATATTTAGATAATCCAAGGATAGATTGTAGCAGAGACACTGATCATGCCCCAATATTTTCTTTTATTCTTGTTCTAATTCAAGAGAACTCATGATTTTTAGCTTGACACATTGTTTTCAAGAATAAAGACAACTTTTCCAGTGTGCTCTGCACATGGAGGTAACTAATAACTTGAGTTCTTATTAATGGAATGTAAAGAAAATTGTGCTTATGAAAGCCAAGTAAAAAGAGGTTAAGTAACACTTCCTCCTTTTTTCCTTTCTGTGGCAACACTGTAATATTGAGAGGTCTACAAGTTAGAAATCTATTTCTGCAGATGACCTCAGAGACAAGGTTTTACATTACCAACTCTAAACTGGTATGATAATTTTCAGTCTTGTTTAACTTGATCTCTGTTTTGATCTGTACTTGTTGATTATATCCCATCGAATGCTTTAGGTAAAGGAAGAGTGAGTTTAATGAAAGAAATGTTGTATAGAGGAAAAATGGCAATTATGAAGTCTTAGAAGCTAAAAAAAACCATTATATATATATATATATTATATATATATATATATAATGGCACATTTGAGAACGTTTGGAGTGCCATGACTATATCAAGAAAATGAAAGCACACCTAGTATGTTTAATTAGAGAGTACAAGGTATTTTGGAGGGTGGGGGCAAAGTGAGTCATAATTGCTTTAGGTCAGAGAACTAGTTTCGTTATTAGAACTTATCCTTAGAGTCAAGAAAAGAAACCAGATGCTTGATTGCAGAAGTAGATGTGGTCCCTGGGAACCTCAGCAAATTTTTCTTTTACTTTGTTGTGTGAAATACCTTTCCAAGTATGTCCATGGATGTCTAAAATGTTTGCTGTTTTATTTTCTATTTCTTTTACATAAATATCACTTGGATATTGGGAAGAGTGAATCCTCACATTTAACTTTTAGAATTCTGAGGTCTTTGCCTGCTTATCTTCTTAGATTCACTCTTGACTTTCAATTTCTCAGTCTCAGTGAACTCAAGCATTCATGCACATGACTCACATATACTCATTCTTGAAAAATTAATTTTTCTTTCTGATGAATCACAGAGGTAGGTTTGTGAGAACTATGACTATACTTAAAACATTATATTGTATATTCTTGTCTAAGTTTCTACCTCTGTAAGATCCTAAAGGCAAAATAAAGCATTTAATTCTTTGCTGGTTCAACACCACCTAAAAAAATGCCAAGGATACAGTCATAGCAATTATGTATTTTGGTTTTGTAGACCAATTTATATTCCCAAAATGATCTCATTATTCCCATAAATCTTCAACTATTGCAGAAATGCAAACATTTGCTCATCTAGTAATACATCTCCCAAATTGACTCTGATATATATATTGACTCATAATATTAATTTTCAGAAAACATACCTCAGTTTTGGTTGAGTAAATATAATTGTCATGCACGTAGTATAAACAACAGAGACATTTCTAAGTGTTACTGAATGAATGGGAAATTGACTATCAAAGTACTTCCTTGACCCTGATTTCCCTTAAGTTACCCTTCTCTAAGTTTTAATTAATAAATATACTTCTTGAAATTGTACTTTATACAATGTTGCTTCAACTGTCCCACTGTTTATTTATTCTTTGAGTTATAATTTGGTTTGACTATTCTACTGAAACCATTCGCCTGTAGGTCAGCCATAACTTGTCAAACACTATCATCATTAAACACATTTAAATATTTTATCATATTATGGAAACTTTTTCTTTTAATTTTTGTGATGCATCTTCAAAGATCTATTTTTCTGACATATTCTTTTCCTCTTGTCTTACTAATATTCTTCCTTTTCCTCCCTGTACCTTTATTCTAACTGTTCAGTACTGAAGGTGTTACTTTCTTTTTACTTCTATCTCTACTTAAGTTTATGTCTCTCAAGGAATTTGTACATTCCATCCAAGTTGTCAAATCTATTGACAAAAATGTATGCATGATATTTTCTTACTATCTTTTTTTCTGTATGATGTTTCCTCTCTCATTTCTAATGTTGATAATATTTATTTTCTCTCTCTTTTTTATTTTTTACTGGCTATAATTCTGGCTAGAAATTCCCTCAACTAATGAGAGAACTTGTGGTGGGTTAAATATCACTGCTTCCCCATTCTCAGTGAGACAGTACTGAAGCATGTTCTAAATAGTGACTCCGCTTCCTTCACAAAATGAGGCCCAGTTGCTTAATCCTCCTAGTTCATGTTTTATTGCCCTTTCAATCTTCTCTGTTTTACTTTTTCTGCTGTCTCACTGGTGCTTGTATCATGATTGGCTTCTAAGAAACTCAAAATAAGAGAAAGTTCAAAACCAATATCAATTCAGGTATTAAATATTACTCAGTAAAAATGGGGAAAAAATATCATCCTCCAAAAATAACCTAAACCATGTTACTTATACAGTCCTTACCATGTTATGTACAGAGAGGCCTAAGGATGACAAAGTCATTTTCCCTAAGAATAATCTCTTTGTCCTACTTAAAAAAAGTTATTAAGCAATAATAATAGGACTCTTTTAGGCTTACAGACTTGGACTCTGTTAGACATTAAAGTGTGGGAACTAATGATCTTGCTTTAAAAGTATCTACTAACTCCAGTGAGATTACCTTATTTCTAGAATGGATATATAAAAATAGATATATATTTATTTTATTTTATTTTTAGATTTATTTATTTATTGTCAAGAGAGAGAACTGGGATTCAAGGCAGAGCGGGGAGAGGAAGACTCTTCCAGCAGACTTCCTCTGAGCAAGGAGCTAGATGCAGGCCTTGATCCCATGAAGCCGAGATCATGACCTGAGCCAAAATCAAAAGTTGGACACACAACCAGCTGTGCTACCCAGGCGCCAGACCATACAACATATAGGTCATATATTTTCTAAGTTTGATATATGATATTTAATTATTGTGTAATTTACAGTGTTTTAATCCTTGGTTCTTTCATTTTACTTTTGAGAACACGGAGACCCAGAGAACTTTTATAACTCATCCATATTTAGTTGTAACCCATCCATAAATGACATAAAACACTGGAAATACAACTAGGAATGGGATTCATAAGTTCTAATTTACAAGTCAAATCATTCCTACATTATCATACAGTATTTCTCTTATAATGATCAAAATAGTTCAGTATTTTTTATCACCCAGAGAACAGATCCACATGCAGTTTACTCTGAGACCAGGAGAATTTACACAGAGGTTACATGTATACAGCACAGAGGTAAAAGCTAGGAATATTTTTGTAAGTTCAAAGGAATAACCCCACGTTAGTAGACATGGTGAGTTGGTTCATCTAAGCCTCTGCTTCTTCAGGTTTGGTTTTTTTTTCCCTGCTCAAGGAAATGTAAATTTCAGAATTTAAAGTACATCATGATTAAATGGATGAGATTAGGGAAAAGTGAATCAAATGATAGGGCAGCAAGCTGAGAAAAGTTTATTTGTATAAAACAATACCAAATGTCATGATAATTGTTGAAGAAACTATGATGTGGCTCTTTGGGGAAACAGACATAAAACTAATTTAAAAAATAACCAATTAGATACCTTCATTTTTGTTTTTAGCATATGTGTAATGCTAACTTTCTAAGGATATTGACCTCTACCAACTTCTGATTTTTTATTACGATATTGGGGGAAAAAAAAAGATTTCAGTAAGTTCTATATTTACTGCTGACTGTAGCTTAATATTAAAATAATTAAATTAATATTTATTTAAATTTTGCTTATAAGTTGTAGAAATTTATATTTTGCTTCATTCTATATTTGATTTTATTTTTTTAGAGGGACAATGTTAGCCTTAAATTTGGCTCCAAAATAATTTAATAGCTTATAAGAATTATTTATATGTTTTGCAGTGATATGTTCTTAGTCATCAAAGATAAATCTCAAAAGGAAAAAAAATACATAGTTATACAACAGAGTAAGCTGTTCACATTTACTGTAGCCTGCTTTATTTACAGCAGAAACTCAACTTTTCTTCCCTCAGAATGCATTCAAAATCAAACAAAGCATTTTAAAAGAACAAATTCATCTCCATAAACTGTGGTTTATAAGCAGGTCACAATCATCTATTCAGATGTTGTTGTATTTTTTAAATAAGCAAGGAGGGCAAGAATATAACCATATAAATTTGCTACTGTTGCAGATTAAAATTCCAGACCAAATGCATGAAGCAAGGGATAAACTGCTGATTTCTGCTACTTACAGAACATTTAATGGGATCATTCAATTCTGAATTTCTAAGGAAGAATGTATCCAATTGGCATTTGCTTATGTTTTGGAGACATTTCAAAATGTATAATATTTTAAATATTCAAAGTCAGAATGGGTTTTAAGTATACACATACATACATGTATATGCATATATAAATAATACTTGTTTTTTTAGCCCTTCTATTAAAATCAAATTGAAACATTGACAATCAAATAGTAATGGGGACACCAGATTCCTGAGTTTTCAGTCTCTAAATACAATTCTCCATTAAAATGTTTCAGGGCTCCTTGGAAGAAAAGTACCATATTGCAATGAAATAATAGTAAAATAAATTCTGAGATGAAAAATGTGATGAAAAATAAAAATGAATCTGGGACATTTGGTTGAAAGAAAGCTACCAAAGACTAATAGCAATGTACCAAAAGAACACAAAAGCCAATGTGAAGAAGGACTCTCATGGACCAATGAAGGGACAATTTGATCATCAAAAAGAACAATGAATACAATTGATTTTCAAACCATTTATATATAAAATCAACACATTTGATTATTCTAAATATTAAAAAATGGAAAAACAGAATGCTTTTGTTTGGTTACCATTCTAAGTAACTAGGTCTCCAAGTACTCACTCTGGAAATCATCAATTTAAAGAAAAAATCAATCAATTTAAAGGGGGTACCTGGGTGGCTTGGTCTTTTAAGCAACCAACTCTTGATTTCGGCGCAGGTCATAATCTCAGGGTTTGAGAGGCATGCATGGGGCTCTGCTCTGGGCATGGAGCCTGTTTAGGATTTTCTCTCTCTCCCTGTGCACCACCCCCACTCCCCCACCTTAAAAAAAAAAAAAGGAAATTTAATCTTTCCTCTTTCAGTTTTCTCTATGAACTCCATTTCAATGTAGCCAAATAGTCCCAGTTGACAGGAATAGGTATATAATCTGAGGAATTGAGTCCAAAGTGAAAATTTAGGACTTCTTGTTCAAAAACAGATTTCAAGCTAGCAACTTCAGTGAATTAAACAGAACATGGGATCCTTCAAAACATGGGGTTCTGTGTGACCTGAGGCTGCATGTCCATAAAGCCAGCTCTGCTAGTTGACTAAAAAAATAAAAGATCAAAGTAAAAGAGAATAATTTCTGCTAATAAATCTGTAAACAATGACAGAATTGGATTTATTGTCATTAACAATAAAATAATAGATTCAGGCACTAGTAATAAGTTTAATCTACACACAAAAAAATAAGATGAAAAGTTTATAGGGAAGCCTAACAGAGAGATCAGGCTGTCATGAACTGTTTTAGCTGATTAACATTAGCATCTCCCAAGTAGGACACCCAAGCATCTTATGTATTCTGATGTGATGCAGTGGTAGGGACAGAGCATGAATAAGAATAGTTGACCTAAAAATACCTTCAAGGAGTGAAAGGACCAGTAAAAGAGAACACTGGGTTTTTGGCATGTTAGTATTCCAGCTCTGTATTTTATCTTCCAAGAATGAGAACATTGTGATTGAGGGATTTGCTTTAACCTACAGTAAAATCAGAACTCAGCATTTAAGTAGGCCTTAATAAACATTTCTTCTCCCAGCTATTAATATATAGAAATAAATTTATTGAAAATTTATTGAACATCTATATGCTCTCTGTCGTGGATTCTGTATCTGCAAAGATGAAAAAAAAAAAACAGGTGGGGGGACAAGTCAAGAAAATAATGGCAATAAAATGTGAAGTTCTTCACAAAGAATAAAAAGTAGTAGACCATAGGTATCAATATTGTATTATATACCAGAAATCTGTTAAGAGGATAGGTCTTAAGTGTTTCACAACACATACACATGAAGAAAAAGAAAAGACACATTGACTGTATGAGGTGGTGGGATGTTAATTAGCTTGATTGTGTTGATTATTTCACAATGTACATATATATATCAATATATCAAGTTATACACCTTAAATATATAAAAATTCATATTCAATTATACTTCAGTATAATTGGGGGAAAAACAATGCATTTTCTAATAAAAAGCTTCATCAATATATCAAGTTATACACCTTAAATATATAAAAATTCATATTCAATTATACTTCAGTATAATTGGGGGAAAAACAATGCATTTTCTAATAAAAAGCTTCTGACCTTCTCACTTCTTTTTAAGAATTTATAAGCCCGAGGGGTGAAGAATGGGCAGATTTTCCACAGTTGATTAATTTAATTGGAAGGGTTATTTCTATGCTTCATTCTCTAATGCCCAGTCTGATTCTTCATCCTTCATAGTAGCCATTCTGGGGTATGAGTAGGACTAAATGCTTTTGAAGGTGATTGTTGATGATACCCATAAAAATACATAGTGTAAGCCTGTTTCTTTTCTGTTTTCCTTTCTCACTTCCTTTTTTCTTCTTAGTCATTCCTTTCCCACTTTAACTGCTGGTAACTTAATTGTGTTGGTGATATTTGCTACTAAAAAAGCCGTTTATTTTAAAAGTGAGGAATTTCTGTGACAGTATAAGATAGTAGTTGAGCCCTCAGACTCGAGTATGACTGCTGCTTTCCAGTCTATAATGTTAGAAAAGTCACTGAGACTCTCTACGCTTCAGTCTTCAAATATTGTCAATACTATCTAATTCATAAATTATTATGAATTTATTGAGAAATAAATGATGCTTGTAAAAATCCTTGCATAGATTCTGGCATATAATAGGCATTTAGTAAGTGTTAGCTGTTGCTATTATCATTATTAAGTGAGGAAAATTAGATTCAGAATATAAGGAATACTTAGGAAGCTTGAGCTGTTACTGCTGTTGCTTTAAAAGTCCTGAAGTAAAAAAAATCACTTATGTTCTAACTGCATGTCTCAGATGCTTGAACAGGTAAAGTACTATTCTGGAGGTTTACAACATTCTTTTCACTAGATAATGTCTGGGACTTACATGATTCCATGTCCAGCTCTGCATGTAAGAATAATATATACTGACATTCCCCACCTATAAAGAGTGCTTCCTGTCCCCTGCTCCCCAGACTTCTTGTGGCAGGATCCTGAGTAGAGGCTGTGCGTCAGTTATTTGACACAATTGGTACCATGAAATTTAACCTTTATGTCTTTTCTCCATCTGCTTATGTCTTATTATTTGGTAAGTATATAGCTTGAATGTTTTGAAAGAAAGCACAATATTATCTAGATACTTTATAAATATATGAGAGATGAATGCAAAATTGGAATGTGTTGGTGCTGGTTGAGGGGCCACATCTATATCCAAACAACTAAGTAAAGCATGGAACATTACCATTATGATTAGTCAGTGTCAAAGCTAATGAAATGCCAGTCCGAATGTCTTTGGCATCAGTAAGCTCACTCTACTTTTTTGGTGCCTCAGGTTAAATTTTACAGTGAGAAAGAGTGGACTTTGTTATGGACTGGTAGAGTTAAAAAATCATGCTATAGTATATATAAGACTAATGTTAGTGATGATAATAATTTTACATACTAAATATACTGATGCTAAATACTATGCAATGAGCTATTTAGGAGCTATTTTATGGAATTTCAATAACAAATTTATTGTCAATGATAAGTGAAATCCTTTTTTATTTTTCAAATTATGAAATGGGATGCAAAGAAATTTAGAAGATTAACAGTGGCCAATTGCTGTCAACAAATGGTAGAACCAGGTTCCAGAGCCTGGAAGTATGGCTTTACTAGAGCCAACACATGAACAGTATATGCATTTTATATAATAAACCAATGTAATATACTATATTCCCTAAGTCAAGTTAGCACTGTTAACTGACCTGGAACTATCCATAAACATTACACACACACACACACACACACACACACACGGCCAACATGCATGTTTTAAGTAGGACATTGTATTTTGGATTACAAATTACATATAATTTCTGAAGCATAACTCCAATTGAATTCTCCTAAGAAAATTTAGTAAATAATATTTCTGATGTTCAAAATGGCCCATATTTGACATGGATATATATGCATAGCATCTTTTAGCCTCAGAAGCAGTTTGGATTGGTTTTACATAGGCTCCTCTAGAATCTTTCATTTTGCTTTATTATCATTTTTTACTTTTTTGGTTCTTAAAATATATTAAAGGCCTAGAGGTCAGCAAAGCAAATCCATCCATCTGTCTGTAGCACACATCAACACATCAGTACAGTTCCTTGATGTTTGAATGAAGACATTCTATTAGATACCAAAATTTGAAGGACAAAATGTCTATTTTCTTTCTTTGGGAACATGAGACATCAAGAAGTGCAGAGTACAAATGTATTTGTAATATTTTGAACTCAGGAAAAAATTATTAGGAGATTATAGTTAATAATAAAATAGTATATTGCTCATTAACTTCTATATATTTATGATTGAACTTTTCTTTCCCCCAGAAACCTCTTAATCAAGTGGCTCTTCCGTAAGTATTTAGGTCAAGCTCAGGTTCTTTTCTATGGATCAAAGAAAATTGGAGATTGAAGCATCTCTATTATTTTTTTAAGACTACTAAATATTAAAAAAAAAAAAGACTACAAGTTATTTTTCTTCACACTTTATCTTTCTGTGTAAATGGTATCATTATTCCAAAATTATTGTAAATAAGATATATCATTCAGCTACAGGAAAAAAATCCCACTCTTATCCTTACTAAAGGTGACCTGGGGATTTAATAATGTTATATACCATTATTTCAATGGAAAGTTATCAAATTCCTTACATATGACTTACAATTACAGTGTGTAATTCAGTTACACATGGATTTGGCCCAGCCATAGTTTCAACCGATCCCTTGAAAAACTATTTACACAGACACAGATTAAAAAAATTTTTTTTAACATGAACGATACCATCTTGGGCTCCATCGTGTGTCTTAATCACCCTATGTGAGAAATGCTTTAGAAAAACTTCCAGAAATATTTAAGCATTGCTAAAACTGAGAAAACTGGCCCACCTCAATTAAGTTTGCACCAATTATAGAGACAGCTGATCTTTTCAAATTGGGATTTTTTTCAAGAATTAGTCACTTAACCCACTGAGCCACCTAGGAAGCCTATACCATTTGGGTTTTTTTGTTTTGTTTTGTTTTATTTTGTTTTTTTCTGCAAGGGGAGA
This sequence comes from Neogale vison, assembly GCF_020171115.1. Classification (NCBI taxonomy): domain Eukaryota; kingdom Metazoa; phylum Chordata; class Mammalia; order Carnivora; family Mustelidae; genus Neogale; species Neogale vison. Next base: position 166,639,801 of record NC_058094.1, read on the forward strand.
GAGGGTGCTCCTGGGAATACCCTTTACATTCTTTTAGATTCAGCTAAAAGTTTATAGGATGATTCCTGGTTTGTCTGGCATCTTGTATTTTACATCAGAAGACTTTTCCAGACTATCTAATTGACCACACCTCTCCCTTGCTCTTTTAACTGACTCAAATGGGTATACTTTATTAAATTGCTGATAGCTTAAACAAAAAGAGAAAAATTTTTTTCATTAAATCTGGAAAAAATAAAACATTAAAAAGCCAACAGTGTCTCAAATAAAAGTCATAAAAATTACATTCCTATCTGTTATCTCACTGTTATTTACTCCCAAAATATCTTGATCTTTTGTTAGTTTTATGAATCCAGTTTTACGCCTAGAGTCCTATACATTCTTACCCAGTTCAGTAATATGATCTAAAAGTTACCAGAAACCTGTACTTGTGAAAGTCCTTTCCATGAATCTCCTTGACGATGAAACACTTGAAGGAATCGTTTTGTAAAAGCATCAGCATGAAGTAATAGCCGTCTGTAAATGTCAAGCGTTGCAACTTTTACTTTTTGTGTGTGATAGATAATCTTGTTTTTTGTTTTGGTTAATATTCTCAAGCTTTTTTCTGTGGCACTTTTAAATTACTTTGAAACAGTTTGATCTTAATACTTAGAATAGACTGAGGAATTGAAATAAAGAGGGGTAGAAGATAGTTTATCCAGATAGCATTAGCCTTAAAAGAGAAATCTATATGCAAACAAAGGTGGAAGAATAATTGTGTAGGTGGTACTTGAGTATTACAGAGAATTTGATAACATGTCTCAAACCTGAGTGCATAGATCCTGGGGACTGGAGTAGAATCTATTGGGAAATAATGTAATATAAGCATTAGGGCAGCCAAATTTTATTCAATGCAGGGAATAGAGGAAAAATTTGAAGAAGAGATTGACACTTTTGAAAGCTTCAAGTATGAATATAATGTAAATCAGTCAGATATATTAACATAAGAAATATGAAAAACTAGAACTAAAAGGAAATAGAAAAATCAAATTACATTCTCTTTAGCTAATTTTTCTTTTTCCAGTATTTTAGAACTATTAAAATAAAATTTGCCTACATTTTACACCCTTTCATTTATTTTATAAAATCATCTTTTAATAGATGACTTTAATAGATCTTTAAATAGAACTTAAACATGCATGTTATGTATTTTTTTACTTTTCTTTAACCATATGTTATACAAGCTATGATATATATGTCATATAAATACACTAATATTTAATTATTCTTTTTGAAAACAGAATCAAGTATTATACATAATATGTATAGTTTTGAATTCTCAGATCTTCCCAATAAATTTTGGGTTAAGGTAGTGTAGACAAGAAGGAAAATCTTAAACCCAAAATGTTAGATTTGGTGTAATACCTTCGTATCAGCTAAACCCAAGGAAATGCATATATCTCAAATTTGAGGAGTGGAGGTAAAGTAAGAACAAAAGAATGTGGAAAAAAAAGGATCCATTTGAACAACTTAAAAGATAAAAAGACTATTAAGAATAATTCTCTTTTAAGGGACCAGATCTACATTTGTCAAATTGCTATGAACACAGATCCTTTAAACTTTATTTATCAATAAAGAATTTCCCAAGGGAATGTGCTTCAGGGCCCTCAGTAGCAACTTTGCCCAGAAGTATTCTAATTAACTGTACCAGAGGGTCTGCTGTGCTGTCTAGTTAATGCTTTCTATCTGGTTCTTTGCTGGCCATCATGTATCATTGTTCAGCGAGTGACAGCAGTCAGGTTATTAAAGGTGTAGATATTAAATTAACAACAGTAGTAAACATTGTAGCTGTACTTCACATCTCAGCAGAACCAATGAAGTGGATGACACTGAATCCATGCTGATATGCTGCAATGACAGATGGGCGTCATTTAACACAATACATCAGTGGGCAACCCACGTACCACAGCTGTCCTCCACTAAATGAATTAGATCAGGGTAATTAATCTAAGGCAGAAAGTATTACTAAAGTGGATCCTAAGCAGAATTAGAGAAGGAAATCTCCTGCTCAAAAATGGAAAAGGATTTATGCATTATGTTTTAGTGCTGACAAGAAGGTTTCCAGAAGTTATTTTACTTCTTAAAAAAACTTATAACATTACTCAGTTTTGTTTAGAAGCAAATTCACCATTTGGGGCTAAAATGGACTATGCCCATTCCTTTATTCTTGTGCTTAAAGTAGAATTTCAACATGGTATATAGGGATATGTTCTTTAAAACAAATCTAATTATCTTTTGTGACATATGTTTGCTCCAGGTATAAGAATGTGAGGACTAGGAGTTAAACTGGTAATGATTTTCGTGTTAAATTTTCATTTTATTTTATTTTATTTTATTTTAAGATTTATTTACTTTTGAGAGAGAGAGAGAGAGAGATGCACATGCGTGGGAGATTGGAAGGGGCAGAGAGAGAGAGAAACATAAGCAGACTCTACCATGAGTGTGGAGCCCCTCAAAGCTCTATCTCACAACCCTGAGATCACCACCTGAGCTGAAACCAAGAGTTGGTCTCAACCAACTGGGCCAGTGTACAAATTTTCATTTTAGGTAGATTTGAGAGAGAGAGAGAGAGAGAGAGAGAGAACTTTTTTTCCTTTCTGATTTCATTTTCCTGCCAAACTAAAGATAATTTCAGTTTACAAAGGTGACTAGTCTTGCATGAAACAAGGTACATATTCTTAGCAAATTGGAGGAATTTCTTAAATATCTTATTTTAAGAATCTACTTAAGGTATATTAAAATATATTTAATACTTGAGTTATTAACACCTCTACTCATTTATAATAATTTACATTTAAGACCCAAATACTTATAATTTAATATAAAGAGTTGCTTTTTAAAATAGCTTAAGTCTTTTTATGACCTTAAAGTGCTGATTTGTGACGTGTATTTTTGAAAAGAAAATGTTCTGATGTTGTATTTTAAAACTGCCAGTAGGGCATCTGGGTGGCTCAGTTGGTTGAGCAGCTGCCTTCAGTTCATGAAGGTCATGATCCTGGAGTATGAGGATTGAGTCTCACATCGGGCTCCCAGCTCCACGGGGAGTCTGCTTCTCCCTCTGACCTTCTCCTCTCTCATGCTCTCTCTCACTGTCTGTCTCTCAAATAAATAAATAAATAAATAATCTTAAAAATAAAATAAAATAAAAACTGCCAATAGATCAAATTCATGATTTTGACCAAAGTCAGAAACTATATTTAAAATCATCAAATAAGCCAATACCTTCTTTCATGTTTAGCACTAAATCAATGTGTGCCTAATTGTACTTACCTTTCCTTAAACCAAAAGATCTCAGTGCTGAGAAATTATTTTCTAATTCATGAGTATCTTACAGAGTTAATTTCTAATGTTTCTCTGGTATCTTCCTATAAAACATATTTATAACAGTTATGGCCATTGATCAGGCAGCATGTCCTCTGCTCAATTGTGACAGTTCTCCTCTAGTTTTTGCTTTCTTTCTATTCTCCTTTCCAGTGGTTCCTTTCTTCTACCTCTCATGTGAAGATGGAAAAACCTGCTGCTAATTACTTCAGTTAAAATTTTTAACACAGCAGGAAATATCCAAACACCGATCTTTCTTTTTTAAAGAATTTGGTAGCTTCTTGTTAAGTTAGCAACTCTTAGTTGGAGGTCTGCAACAATCACGTCAAAGTATTGTGTGTTTATTGTAGAAGCATAGCTAGCTGCAGCTGGAAGAAGCTACCACATGCACGGTATCTGATTTTTAAACTTCATTATCTTGATCATCCATGATTGGAGTAAATTGTGGACTAACTGCTGATCACATTCAAGTATTAAAATTGAAAATATGTTTGAAGGGCAGAAAAATACAAACACACCTCAGTGTGCAAGGATGTTTAGTCTCTCTCCCCAAATCCTCACAAATTTAAAAGTGCACTTGTACATCAAATTATATAATTATCATAAACAATCTCATCTATATTTTAAACTGAAAATAAAAGATTAAATACAAAAGGAAAAGGACTATAATATTTAATTTAGTTCCATTGAATAAGAACTGTGTTAACTCTTAAGTTTAATCCGCAGGGGCCCCTCTATCTTGGCCAAAAGAATGGTTTGTGTTATTTTAGAATACTAGTAAGACTAAATTTAGTGGATTCAAATTTTTTTCTGATGTGGACAGCTGTCTACAATAGTGTGAGCTGAATGGCCAACGAGCAGAACAATTCAAAACCAGTTTTTATTGCTGCTTACCCGGAGATATTTTGCATTATGTTCAGAAGTTCTTTTTTTATAATATCCTCTTGTGTCACCATATAGTTTAAACTCTATACTCTGATATATGAGCAGTAATCAAATACTACTATAAACTAATTTTATAGCTATAACCTATGATATGACAATTTAGAGTGACAGCAATATACTGTCCTTTGCATATAAGCTGACATTACTGAGTCACCAATATTATGATGTATTTTCAGTCATATTCATATCCTGACTTTTCTATTTTTTTTTATCTTGAGTGTATTATTTTAACTACCTGAACTTGAGATCTCATCTCTAAAATGGGAAGAAAGACCTTTTGCACTGTTTTGAGACCCAGATGAGAGAAAGAAATATTTTCATATTCAGTTCCTTTGCTGTTTGTGGCACAGCAGTCTCACAAATATTTTGCACTGCCAGTGTATAAGGACTGATAGAACATTGTTTATTAAATTGGCTTGGCATGGAAAAGTAACAGGCATGATTTATAGGAGAATTTCTTATACAAAGCTGTTTTACTTGATGTTCCAAAATGTAGCCTTAAAAGATGCTCTCACCAACTCAATCAACCAAACCTCCATCTATACAAAACAAAACCAAAACTAAATCTACTTGGAAATGATTATTACCTATTTTGGTACCATTTCAAGAGCAAGTGGTTGGATTTCAGATTCTAATAATGCAGATACACTCTTTCTTTATGGATAATAGTCATTGAAAAGGTACCTAAGCATAAAGGTTGATGAATGGAAGCTCATTATGATAAGATTTTCTATAGAATACAGTTAATGATTCAACTTCAAGTTATGGGGGTATTTAAAAAAAAAAGACATTTTAAGCTGGTCCCCTACAGTTTAATTTCTTCAAACTAAATAAGAATAAGCTGCCAGTTTTAGGCATTTGAAGTCTTCATATTATTACTCTTAGAGGCTACAAGTGGCATAGGTATTCTAGAGATAAGATTGTCTTTAGAAGCAAACAGATTTGTATTATGGGCAAGATACTTAGATATACTTGTTTTTTTTTTTTTTCTCATCCAGGGAATGGGAGTATCTAAACTTGCAAATTCATTGCCAGAATTAAGTACAAGTATGTCAGTGGAACATGGGAAGGATGCCTCACACATAACACAAGCTCAGTAGTCGCTTATCATTACCTTTAAATACAAAGCCAAAGCAAGGGTAAAGTTAGCAAGTAGGAAAGGCTTCTGAATTTCTTTGTCCCTGCATCATCAATGAGTTATTTCCCCATTGCACAGACCCATACTACAAACAAACAAACAAACAAAAGAAACAGCCCTAGGGAACCTTGTCCATTACATAAGGTGGAGAGAGGTACTCTCTGGGGCTATTGCTACTACATGGGTTAAAGGACTGGATATCTAGGATGGTATCATTATTAACTGAGATAAAGAATGCAAAAAAAAAAAATCTGATTTGGAAGGGTACAGAGAAGGAGTCCACTTTTCATAATGTAAAACATAGGACATTTAGATAGAATTATTAGACATTTGTGAATGAAGTTATAGGATATTTACATACCAGTGGAAGCTTTTATGTTTTAAGAATAGAATAAATCACTGAAAAAACCTACAGAAGAACATAGAGGAATAAGGGCCAAATACAAAATCTGGAATATTAGATTATAAAGATAAAAATAATTGTGTGTGTGTGTGCATGCACTAAGTGTGTGTGCATGCGGACAATTAAGATTGGAGTCATGAAGAAGAGGAATAACTGGTCTTCTGTTGAAGCAAGTAGAACAGTAGCATTGATAAAAATACAGTAACGTTTAAGTTAGAGATCAAAATTTCAGAATTTCTGAGGGAATTAAAAGACAACTGAGTCTAAGAGTCTGAGGGGTTGTTATTGAGATTAGAGGCTAAAAGATTGGAAAGAATGAGATCAGGATGTTAAACAAGTGCCCAGGGCACACATCAATCATTCCTTTCCAGGGGGAAAGGAGAGAGTGGGCTGAAGTACAGTATAATGGACTTAATTTATTGATGGAGGTAAGACAATGACCTACATATTGTCTAATCATTTTATTTTTGTCCAGTCATTTTAATGGGAAAATGGAAACTATAGAAAAAATAGTGTTATCTATCAAAACTAAGATATGTGCCATGCCTTTGATAGTTACTCAGTATAGTCCTGAATTAAAAGATCTAATTACTTAACTTGTTAGTTTATGAGTTCCCGAGAGATTTTTGAAGGGAAATTTCTTTTTTGAAGATACAGTTCATTTATTTCTAAATCTTCAAAAATATAATATTTAATGACTATAAACATCCTTAATAACTATGAAAGAAATAATATCCTTATAATTTTAATAAAAGTTAAAAAAAGATAACAGGTACATTTTATTAGCATAATGCATGTGAAGATTAAAAACACCATACTTGGGCTTTGCTACATATGCAGTCATTTTTGCTTATATGCTTATTTGGTCTTGTTGAGAAAAGGGGATAGGGTTATGAAGGGCAGATGTTTGGTGAAGGCAGATGCAGTGACTGGTGCCCACCATCTCCTTCTACACACAACACATCTCTCACCTGTGATCCACTGCTTCTGAATCAGCAACAATTCTCTCATGATTATTGACAACAAAAGAGTGATCTATTGGTATTGAAATCAGCGGCCTGTGGGTCTTGCTCTGGCCCTTAGTATATTTATCTTTATGTATGATGAATCAGATTTATAAGACCTTATTTTTCCCTTAACCAAATCTTTATAGCCATCTGTATCTACTTATATTTCACAGTCAAATGTTATTCCCTGATACTGTGCACGGTGTTCCTAGTAAGAAGCAAGGATTTAGGAATGCTTGTTGAACTGAAGTCAAATCCCAAATACATATCCTGAAAAAGAGTACTCACAATATGTCTAGGTCTCTAGAAATGATTTTGCCACTTGAAGAATAAAAGAACTATAATTTTGGGATTACACTACTGGAATAATGTGTTTTGCAATCATTTATTTATATGTTCATTAGCGCTTCAGCTAAGAGGTAGGTCAGTGATAAGTTAAAACAACCTTCTCTTCTCCAGCTTTCTCTTTTTAAGAATTTGTGAGAAAGAGAAAAGAAAAATCATTTGAGGCTGATGGCTAAGATGAGGTAGACTCTCATGTTTCTCTAGATGTCTTTCAAATTCTTGTTAGAACTGTTCTCTAATATCAGTTAACAATGGAAAAGCCTATAGATTATGAAGTAAACCATAATCTTACATGTATGAACATGTGTGCATGATGCATATGTGTATATATACACATGTGTGCATAGTCATATATGCATATTATATGTTTGTGTCTATGTATTTACTGTAGGATGCAAAAAAATATTCATAGTAGATTTTTTCTCATTTTAAGAGAATGGTTGATTCAGTGACTCAACTTGCTCTATTTTTCAGAATGATCCTCTTAAGCAAACAAATGTAGTACATCGGTAGAAGTGCTAGAGTGGATGTTTTATCTCAGAACATTTCCTGACTTTGCTAGCTTGCCAGCCCAGAATGAAGTAGGCATATTAGCAGGTTTGATCATAACAGCAAAACTTGCGGAGATTTGCAATTTTGCACTTGTTAACAGATTTCATCCAAGGTAGCTTTTAATGTTTGGGACCTTTCAATCACTATCACTCACTGATTCCAGTGAATGTGCTTTGAACTCTAGTTAAACTCGTGGATATTAATTACTCTGTGTCTGTTATGCAGTATTATGTATTTTGCATGGTTAGATACAAAAAAGGCCTGTATTTACTTTTCAGCTTCACTATTAGCCAGCTCTGCAACCATAAAATGTAATTTTATCACACTTGGCCCTACGTGTCCTTATCATCAAAAGAGCTTGATTTATGTCATTACTTTCATAAGGGATAAATATGATTACATATGTAATGTCACTAACATAAGACCTGGCACATAATGGATGCTCTCTAAAAGTTCTTTTCTGTTTTTGTTCTTTCCCTAAATGGCAGTAAAGGAGCAAATGATCTTTAATCCTTAAAGACACAGTTCCAAATAGAAATTGAGCTTTGAATGTAAGTGGTAATAATGTGCCGTTTAGTTATCAGAAATGTGGACCTATAAGTTTTAAATAAATTTACAGACAATTCCAATTCCATATATACATATTTGAAATATATATATTTGATTTATATGTATGTGTAAATATATATGTGTGTGTGTGTAGTGTGTATGTGTGTGTATAAGAATTTTAACGATTATATGAAAGGTTGCTGCCATTAAGCCATCCTGTTGACTTCTGACCTATCTTATTTTGATTAGTTTGATTGGGCCCCTTCAGAATAGATATGAACTGATTGCTTTATGTTTGATTGAATGACTTAAGTGAAGTTCATGAAATCTTTTAAAGTAGAATGTCTTTTTGTCTTCATCCAGACATAATGGCAGAGAATTCATCTTCTGTTTCTGTTTCTGCTCTATCCAGAAAACAATAAAAACAAAAGCAGTCACAAGAAAAAGAGCTTTACCTTTGTTTGACATATTCTTTTATATATTATATATATAATATACTATATAATATTCTTTTATATACACTGTATTTTAATGGAAAATTTAGTTCTGATAGCTTTATTATTGAATACTTGTTAATGAAGATTAAACAAGGGTATATTAGATACAAGAGTATATTACACACTTTCTTCATGCTTGGTAACCTGCTAGGTCAGTGTATAATTATTTTCTTTCTAATTCCCATAATGTTAACAAATTTTACTATCGTAACATAATTTAGGTAGAACACTACAGAATATATTCTATGCATAAAGATTTTTTTCTCTGAAAGAGAACATTAGTAGGGAATTAGTGCAGCTGGTGAATCACACACACACACACAAAGATCTATCATGTAAGTATTTGATTCTTTTCTTCCAAGGTAACCTAAAGGCACTGTATTTTTATAGAGATTAGCTTGTTTGAGAACAGAAGCTATTAATCTCTCCCATAACAGGCTGCTGAATCATTCTCATTCATTTTGTCAATGTCATTTTACAACTGAGTTTCAGACAATTTTTGCAAGAATAAGATATATAAGTATTCAAAAATGCTAATATGCTCAGCTGAGTATTCCTAATTATGTCTTCAGTTTATATTTGCTTAAGGCTTTTATGTTGCAATAATCCCCTCTTCAGTTTCTTCCTTTTCCATTATACCATACTTGGCTGGTGCTAGGACTGTGGAATTCTTTGGCTGGTAAGTCTTTACTTACCCTGAATAATGGGATGCTTTGATGAAATATGTTAAAGAAATTAGTTATCAAAGAGCACCTGGTTGGCTTAGTTGCTTAAGCATGTGCCTTTGGCTCAGGTCACCATCCTAGAGTCCTGGGATTCAGCCTTGTGTTGGGCTTCCTGCTCTGGGGAAGTCTGCTTCTCCCTCTCCCTCTGACCCCCCTCTCTGCTCATGCTCTCGCTCTCTGTTCTCTCAATGAATAAATTTTAAAAATCTTTAGTAGGAAGAAATTAGTGATCAAAAGGATGAAAAAGTCATATCTCTTTAATCGTTGTGCTAACCTAAAAACAGTTACTTGTACAGATACAAGTTCTCTCAAAACTCCAGTGTAAATCTTACTTTTATTTTTTTATTTTATTTATTTATTTATTTATTTATTTTTTAAAGATTTTATTTATTTATTTGAGAGAGAGAGACAGGGAGAGAGAGCATGAGCGAGGAGAAGGTCAGAGAGCGAAGCAGACTCCCCATGGAGCTGGGAGCCTGATGTGGGACTCGATCCTGGAACTCCAGGATCACGCCCTGAGCCGAAGGCCGTTGTCCAACCAACTGAGCCACCCAGGCGTCCCTAAATCTTACTTTTAAATGAGAAAGTAATAGCAGTTATTTTACCAAGCCATGGATAAAATAGATACTTCCTTCTATATATGTTTTAAATGGCTCCACAAATTTTTCTTTTTATCTTATTGGCTGCACAGAAAATATTATACTGCAAGTTCTTTTTTTTTTTTAATGAACAAAATCATCTGTCCATTTGGGATATTAAATTAAGAATGATTCCAAAAATTGAGGAGTAATTAATCACAATGAAATAAGATCTGTTCACTTTACATGGGCTTTTACTAAATTGTAAGTTTCTGTGATCCCTTTGCTTTTTTTGTAAGGCGTTTTATTATAGAATAGCTTTAGATTTATAGAAAAGTTGTGAATATAGAGAATCCTAATATACCTCTCATCTAGCCTGATTTATTATTAGTATCTTACATAAGTATGATATATTTATCACAACTAATGAACCAGTTTGATCCATTGTTATAAAGTCCATACTTTAGTCATATGTCTTCAATTTTTACCTAACATCCTTTTCATGTGCCCAGATCCCATTGGGGATCACTTTTAGTAATAATATCTCCTTAGGCTGCCCTAAGCCATGATGGTTTCTTAGACTTCCCTTGTTTTGATAAGCTTGACAGTTTTGAGGAGAGCTGATCAGGTATTTTGTAGAACATGCTTCAACTGTGATTTGTCTAATGCTTTTCTCATGAATAAATAGAGATTATTGCATTTTGAGAGACAACTCAGAGTCAAAGTTCCATTTTCATCACATCATATCAAGGGTATATCCTTTCAACGTTATCTACTGATGTTTATCACCTGGCTGAGAGAGTTTTTGTCAGGTTTCTCCACTTGTAAAATGATTCTCCCCTTTTCGTACTGTACTCTTTGGAAATAAGGAGCTATGTGCAGTAGACACTTAAGAGGTGGGGAGTTACCTTCCACCTCTCAGAGACTATCTAAATGAATATCTAAATGAATTATTTGGATGTTTTTTTCTGTATGAGGATGTGTCTAGTCTTCCCCAGTTTGTTTCTTTTCATCATTTGCTTTTATCAATGTAGACTTACAGATATTTATTTTATAGTTTGGATTATAAGCTAATTTTTATCTTTTGTTCAAATTATTCTAGCTTTGACTATTGCGAGCTCTTTCAATTGACTCCCTTGTCCCTTTGACATACCCTTATCTTTGTGTTTTTCTTGAGCAGCTTCTTGCTTTCTGACACTACATCATATTCTAGACTCATATATTTCTTGTCCCAGTCCTAGAATCAGCCATTTCTTCAGAGGATCTGGTCTCTATTAATAGAGATTAGTGTTGTTTATCAAGATCTAGGCATTAGGTATTTCACAGCTATTGAAGTGTCATTGTTTCCAGACACTCTAAACTTACAGAGAAAGGAAGTATATCTGTGTATTCTAACTAGTGTGTATATGGATATCTACAAATATTTATATTGTAGATAGAAAGATAGAATTGCATTGTATTATATTAAGCTAAACATGACTTCGTACCATCTCCAGATATAGTCCATCACCAGTTAGATCATTCTTTCTCTCTTCACCTATGTATAACTTTACATTCCAACAATGACAAACCTTTATATTTCCACCATTCATCATTCATTCACTCCTTGATCTAATCTAGTATACATGCATTATTTTTTTTTTTTAGAATTCTTAAACTATAACTCCATTGGAAATTACTTGATTTTTTATAGCTCAGATTTCTGCAAGGAAAATATGTCTTGTTCATTGTTATATTTTCAATATATAATCTATTGTCTGAAACATTGAGAAGATTTAATAAGTATTTATGAATGAATAAAGATAAGATATGATTTTAACTTAGACCAGAATCATAGTTGCAGAAATTTGAAATTGGGAAATTTATAGCTATTACAGAGCAAATCAAAAGGTTTTAGCTATATTGGATTTAGGAATAATAAAATAAATAACATAAAGGTGACTTTTTTAATACTTTTTTTTTTAAGATTTTACTTATTTATTTGACACAGAGAGAAACAGGGAGAGAGGGAACACAAGCAGGCAGAGGGAGAGGGAGAAGCAGGCTTCCTGCTCAGCAGGGAGCCCAATGCAAGGCTCAGTCCCAGGACCCTGGGATCATGACCTAAGCAGAAGGGAGACACTTAATGACTGGTACCCAAAAAATGACTTTTAAAAGGAATTTTTCAACATTAGAAGGATGATATCGTTGAGAAATTCTCTTAAGACTTTATAGAACAAGGGCGCCTGGGTGGCTCAGTGGATTAAGCCGCTGCCTTCGGCTCAGGTCATGATCTCAGGGTCCTGGGATCAAGTCCCGCATCGGGCTCTCTGCTCAGCAGGGAGCCTGCTTCCTCCTCTCTCTCTCTGCCTGCCTCTCTGCCTACTTGAGATCTCTCTCTGTCAAATAAATAAATAAAATCTTTAAAAAAAAAAAAGACTTTATAGAACAATTTATAATTAATACCATCTATAACTATGCAGTTACTTTTTATAACTGATAAACATGGCATTATAATATTTTAGTTTAAATCTGTATAGTTAGCACAGGGAGCTGTATATTACAGAAATACTATCTGCTCTACTTAATATTTTTCTGTACCACAATTTATTTCATTTGATGTATGAAGTGGGCAGATAAGTACAGTATTATCATAATGTGGATGAAAATATCAGGAGACAGTCAGATAAGCTTATTTCTGTAGTTGAATGGAATTGCAAATTCATAACTAGGAAAAAATGCAAGTAAAATTTGAAAAAAAAATACAATGACTTCATCAGACATCTGTTGGGTAAACTTAATAGTACTACATCTCTGTTTTATCACTTTTACTAAGTATAAGATGTAATTATAGAGGATTTTAGGGTAAATATTTTGTTGTTACTAGATTTTTGTCCCATTAATTTTATATTATTTTTATATAATTGTTGTACTTGGTTTCTATGTAATTATGACTCCATTGAACTTAAAAGGAAAAGTAAAAATAGAATTAATAAAAGATGCTTCAGATGTATATGTGGCTCAGTCGGTTAAGCCACTGCCTTTGGCTCAGATCATGATCCCAGGGTTCTGGGATTGAGTCCTGCATGGGGCTCCTTGCTCAGTGGGTAGCGTGCTTCTCCCTCTGCTGCTCCCCCTGCTTGTACTCTCTCTCTCTGAGACAAATAAATAAATAATATATAATGATAATAATAATAAAAAGATGCTGCATGAGTTTCAGGGGCTGCCATCCATAAATTTGTTTATGTTAGTGGAAACATATATATATTGATCAGGCATGACTACTGGAAATGTTTTCATAGTTAGTTAAATATCTTGAGATTTTTCTCCCCAGATATTTGCAAATGGAAATGTGGGCATTATCTATGTAAAGAACACTATTACCCTCATCATTTTTAAATAACAGTAAATTACCTTTGAACATTGATTTCTTCAAATAGATTACTTTTTTTTTTGAAGGATCTAGAAAATAACAGATGTATATTTTAGTGGGTACATACTGGAGTATATGCCTAAAACCGTTTGTCTACAAATAATTAAATTGGTCTTTTATTTTTTATTTATTATTATTTTTTAAAGATTTTATTTATTTATTTGACAGAGGAATATTACAAGTAGGCAGAGAAGCAGGCAGAGAGAGGAGAAAGCAGGCTCCCTACTGAGCAGAGAGCCCAATTCGATGTGGGACTCAAGCCCAGGACCCTAGAATCATGACCTGAGCCAAAGAAAGAGGCTTTAACCCACTGAATCAACCCGGTGCTCCTTTTATTTTTTTTAAAGATTTTATTTATTTATTTGACAGACAGAGATCACAAGTAGGTAGAGAGGCATGCAGAGAGAGGGGAAGGGAAGCAGGCTCCCCGCTGAGCAGAGAATTTGATGTGGCTGGATCCCAGGACCCTGGGATCATGACCTGAGCCCAAGGCAGAGGCTTTAACCCACTGAGCCACGCAGGCACCCCTGAATTCGTCTTTTAAAACCAGTTTCTCAGGGATGCCTTGGTGGCTCAGTCGTTAAGCATCTCCTTTTGGCTCAGGTCATGATCCCAAGTGTCCTGGGATCTAGCCCAGCATCAGGCTCTCCCCGCTCTGAGGGAAGCCTACTTCTTCCTCTCTCACTCCCCCGCTTGTGTTCCCTCTCTCTCTGTGAAATAAATAAATAAAACCTTATAAATAAACACATAAATAAATAAATAAATTTTAAAAACCATAGTATCTCAATACCAACTAAATCTTAACTTAGGGCTTACTATATGTAACTATACATAGTCTTACTATATAGTCTTTTTTTTTTTAAGTTTATTTATTCATTTGAGAGAGACAGTGAGAGAGAGCATGAGCGAGGAGAAGGTCGGAGAGAGAAGCAGACTCCCCACGGAACTGGGAACCCGATGCAGGACTCGATCCCGGGATCCGGGATCATGACCTGAGCCGAAGGCAGTTGTCCAACAACTGAGCCACCCAGGCGTCCCTATATAGTCTTAAGTATACAGTCTTATATACTTAGTGCTTACTATCTACAACTATGTATAGTCTTACTATATAAAGGTCTTTTCCTAAAAGAGGAAAGGGAGAAGCTAAGGAAACATTTATCAAGTGCTGTATTGGTAAAGTGAGTATTTGATTCTTATTACATTCTTCTTTTTCCTAATTCTTACGAGCTATTATTTTAGTAGTCACTGTGCATTGGACTCAAAGAAACAAAAGGTTTGGAATTAGGCCCTGGTTCCAAATCAACCTCCACCACTTGCTAGTTCTTTAATTTTGAACAAGCTACTACATATCTCTGGACTTATTTCCTCATTCATTCATTAAACAGATAAACCAAAAAAAACAAAACAAAACCCTATTATAGGTCTTACGAGGTTTTTAGAAATTTTAAACTTATACAGTATAGTTACTGTTACTATAGTATAGTCACTATATGTTATGTATTCCTCTGGATTTTTGGGGGGGGGCACATAGGAGATGATCCATCAGTGCATCAAGGCTAATTGCAATATTCTTTGGAAGCTTTATACTTTCATTTAACTTTTATCCTACATGTTATAAAACAATAATTATCACATATGAACCTACCCTTACCTAAGAATGAAAAAAATCATGCATTTATGTCTCTTTCAAACCATGTTATGTGTATTTTTATATGACTCTTATATTTTATCCTGAGATGAGGTAATCATAGTAATGAAATTTTTCATTTCTTTTCTTTTTCTTATTACTCTCTCCTCAGTTCTTCAATTTTTTTGTTCTTTTTTTTAAAGATTTTATTTATTTGTCAGAGAGAGAGAGCATGAGCAGGGGGCAGGGGCACAGGGAGAGAGAAAAGCAGGCTCCCCTTCTGAGCAGGGACCTCCAACAGGACATGGGGCTCCATCCCAGGGTCCTAAGATCATAACCTGAGCTGAAGGCTCAAGCGTAAATGACTGAACCACTCAGGTGCCCTTCTTCTGTTCTTTTTTTTTTTTTTTTTTATTAAGTCCTTTTTAAAAATCGGTTTGAGAAACTTCTATTCACCTATTTGTAAACACATTGAATGATTGTTTTCTTGACTACTCCTAGTTTATATGTGCCCATCAAAGGCATTCTTTATTTCTGCAGTGTTTTTAGAATCCTTGTAATTCTTTTCTTCTTGTTTTTCTTTTCTTCTTTTTTTAAAACCTTTCCTTTTCCCCATATCACAGCCTCTAGTAAGTACCATTCTACTCTCTATTACTGTGCGTTCATCTTGATTCTTATAATTTCTGTCTTTCTGTTTAAATTATCCATCTATTCTTGTATGTTGTCTGCTTTCTTTCATTATGGCCCTCAACATACTAATTATACTTATTTTTAATTAGTTGTATGATAACTGCAACATCTGTGTCATATTTGAGTTTGCTTGTGATGCTTGATTTTTCTCTCCAAACTGGGCTTTTATTTGTCTTTTGTTTTGCTTACTTTCTCATACACCTCATAATTTTTTGTCAAAAAACAGACTTGTTTTTTGGGACTTGTTTTAATGGGACATCAGGTTCATCGGCCTCTACTGTGACAATTTCTGTTACTCTGGCTAGTAGTTGTGCTTTTAAAAATGTTTTCTATTACTATAGGTACCGGAAGGCTCATATTTTTCTAACATCCTTGATTTTGTCTCCTTTAACTTTGGCCTTCCCTAAGTGTTCCTACTTAGAGGAATGTATTACATGCCTTCTGGTGATGTGATAAGGAGATGAGGTATATTTGGCGGGGGTGGTAGCAGGAGCACATTCTACAATCTCCCAATTGAATCTTAGTGTTCTATACACATGTGTCTGGCCTGTGACCTTAACAAGTATATATTCTTATATAATTCTCCAACTGTAGGTGAAACAGGAGGACTACAGGAGGCTGCAGAGAGAGTGATGCCTTTACGTATTCCTCTGAGACAAGGTTTTGATAACGTTTTTCTACTGGAGTGTGTCCTTGCTAAGAAGAATGCTTTGGGCGTATTTCAAAGTGATCACTTTCTCTCTTCTGCCAGAGACACTATGGAATCTTTCTGGAGAATGCAGGGATAAAATCTGCTTTTGGAAGCTTCAAATCATGTATACGATGGTCCAACAACAACAAAAAAACCTATCCTTTCTCTGAAAATCAAAGGAAATATTGAAACTTGGATTTATTCTCCGAAATTCGAAAGCTGTATACAGAAATTTTGCTATGTTAATAATGAGAGTGACCTAAAAAGGACATCTACTAATGAACTAATATTACTGTTTGTTGGGGAATCAGCTTATGTAACGTTAAGTCTGCATTCATCACTATTATTCTGTATTCTTCTATTTTTTTTTCCTTCCTTGAAGATCATGCTTTTATCAAACCTAGAATATCACATTTCCTTTCAAACAAGACCTTCTTATGAACTTCTTTAATATTGAAGGTGAAAATAAGGCTAACAATACCCATAATCTTAGTTTGGGAGATGTTATGTAAACTATAAACTTGGTGCCAGGATATCAATAAGTTTAAAATCATTTTGAGAACACTTTCAAATGCAATGAGTAAGCATGCTATTTCACAGGTTTCTAGGAACACACAAAGATGGTACCCCAGCAGAACAGTAATTGATCAAAACTGATAGGATGCAGATGAGTCAGTGCTTGTGGGGAGGTTTATAGTTTTAAGTGCTTTTATTAGAGAATTAACAACCCAAGCTTCTGACTGAGGGAAAGATTATTATGAATAATTCTATGTCAACAAATTAGATAAATGAAATGTACAAAGTCCATAAAGATAAAAACTGACTCAAGATGAGATAGAAATCTTGGCATATCAACAACAGGTAAAGCCATTGATTAATTATTAAAAATCTTCCCATAAAGGAAAGCCCAGGCTTAAATAATTTTGTTAAGGATTTAAAGGCAGAATTAAAGGGGAAAATTATAATATTACAACATTAAAAAATCAGCTTAGTACAGACACACATATAGTTCCACACACCAATATACAACCTCAATTTCTTTAAAAATATAAACTAAACAAGAAAACATTTTGCTTACCAAATTATAAAATCTCATAAATCACTAATGAGACTTCTATGTTATAAAGTAAAATGGAGTAGACACTGCAAAGCCCTGCTCACTGAAAAATGGATAGATCCCTACTACAACAATATTTATTGCATTTCTGATTCTCAGGAAATAAGAAAAATATCTAAAATGTCTTTTTGTATGCTCCATGCCAGAAAAATGGGAATAAAATTTAATGCCATTCTCCAATTACATGAAAAATATTAATACAGGCATAAGTGACAAAAGAAAATAAGAAAAAAGAAAAAACTAAACTCACAAAACTTCATGAATTTCCATTTATTTAAAAACATTAAATATATTTCTGAATAACTCATGAGTCAAAGAAGAAATTATAATAGAAATAAACAATTTATTGGACTTGAATAATAATCCAAATACCATATATAAAATTTATGAAATGCAGTTAAAGTGAATATTTATAGTTGAGTGCTTATACTTTAAAATAATAGTTGATGTTAATTTATGAGCTGTGTCCCAGTTATGATGTTATTAAAAAAAAAAAAGAGAGAATAAAACCAAGGATTGATCCAAAGAAATAATGGAGATAAAAGCTGAACTTAGTAAAAAAGAAAACAATATAGAGTAACATACTAAAGATACAAATCTTTGTTGAGTTGAAGAAGAAAATAAGAAGGAATGAATAGGAATTTGAAAGGAGCGATAAATCCAAGTTCAGTTTACGCTAAATATAATGTGAGAGTTTTATGTGAATAAACTAAAAACATTACACAAAACAGATAAGACATGAGGCTAGGTTTCAAGCTTTCTGTTTGACTCCTGAATACATATTTTCATTGCAACATTACAATTAGGCTCTCTCATTTGGTATGTTTTCTCTCAGACTTTATCTGTATATCCATACATCATCTGGGAAATAGTACACAAAAATCTCAACTGCCTATGTTCAATATAGAGAGGCATGTGCATGCCTGTAATTATATATAATGTAAACCTGGATAAATGCCATGTGAATTACACCTTAGTATTTCAGGGGAGAGAACATTTACCCTTGAACTGAGGATAGGGAGGGGATGAAATGAGAATTAGAAAAGAATAAATTAAAAAGTTAGCATTTAGAGGTGCCTGGGTGGCTCAGTGGGTTAAAGCCTCTGCTTTAGGCTCAGGTCATGATCCCAGGGTCCTGGGATCAAGCCCCCAGGGTCCTGGGATTGAGGCCTGCATCAGGTTCTCTGCTCAGCAGGGAGCCTGTTCCCCCCGCCCCCCGACTTTCTCTGCCTGCCTCTCTGCCTACTTGTTATCTCTGTCTGTCGAGTAAATAAATAATAGTAAGATCTTCAAAAAAAATGTTAGCATTTGGTCTTGGGGGAAAAAATGTCTATGAAAAAGCCCAGCCAAATTGATAGAACGAGCAAGAGCAAGAAGACAGGGAATCTCATGTTGAAGTGAACTTTTTAGCATTTTGCTCTTTCATAGGACTGGTTATGTCGATGTGGCTTTGATAACACTGAAAGAAAACAGAATATTCTCAGAGCCTTAGATAATATAGTCACAACCATATAGAAAACACTTAGTGTTTCTGATATCTTATTATTGGGAGATAGTTCTTCATAAATCTCACCTTTCTGTATATCTTGGTCTTACCAATCCATCTGCTCTAGAATTATCTTTTCAAGAATTGTTTAATAAGGCATCCCTGGAAAGGTAGAGATAGATAGCCTTTCTGGATCAAGTTTATTTACATTCAGAGATAGTAAACTGGGTGACTTCCCATTCTCTGAAGATATTCAGACTAATAAAGATGAATATGTCTCTTTGACTTTTCTGAAGATATGTGAATACATTCTAAGATAATAAAGATAATTCCCTCTCCAAGGGGAGGAAAGATAGGTTTGCCAGAACCTTTTATATGATGTCAGAGTTTCCTAATCTCAGGATTCCTTTTTTATGCACACCCACAATAGATGGGGGTAATACTTAGGACATCACTCTCACTCTATGGAAATTAGGAATGAGGGAAATGATACCAATGGTTACTCTTACTTTATGTAATAAAACTGTCTAAATCCATTTGTACTCATTGTCTCCTTGCCAGCTGAATCTGTGGAGGTGTGACAAGCCAACATAGCACTTGCCACCATGCTGCTACATAGGACTGACTTGCCTGATTGACATTAGATTGATTTTTCCAAACTCTGGAATAGTTGGGAAATAACTTAATTGATATGGAGTTGGGAAAAGGAATACGGATATACACTTAACAAATACAATTTGCAAATATTGTTTATTTATGGCATCTTTATTAACAATTAACTTTATGTTCCATTTTAGTTCTTCCTAAATATTAGATATGTCAGCATGTATTAGCTCCTGGCTCCTATCTTATTAAAAGTACAGGTACCTTGATATCATTAAAATCACATGAGAGAGTCATGGTACACAGTGAAGCTATGACATTCATTCTATGACTTAACTTTATTTACCTACAGGACATCAGCTTTAAAATTATAAAGCAAAATTTTACAAAGACATGGAAGATATAATAAAGCATTTTGGCTCTGGGATCGTGACTGGAGCCAAAGGAAGATGTTTAGCCAACTGAGCCACCTAGGCACCCCTGGATTTAAATTTTTAAGATAAAAATTATTCTCAAAAAGGTATCCAAAACTAGTAATCTAGACATTATAATATACCTTAGAAGAAGTATGAAAGTCTATAATATATGTACATGGTAAGTGTAGTTCTCTTGTTTGATTAATTATAGGTCCACATATTTTTGTAAAATTCAAAAACTTTTCCTTCAGGTCTGATTTCTTAAAGGTTTTCAAAAGCTTAGTTCTGCTTGTTGGGTCTAGGATAGGGAGAAGTACATTTAGAAGAGTATACTTGTGAAAATGTTGCAAATTAAAATATTTTTCTTTGATAAGATTATAATTTCAACATTATATAATCACTATACCTAAAAAAGGAGAAAGTAAATGGCAGTCTAGTTAATAAAAAGAAGATAAAGTTCCATCCTAATATCTGCTTGTGTGAAATCTGGGATTGTGTATGGGCTAATTTAGCAGACGTATTCATTTTAAATGACAATTACAAAATTTCAGTGGAGCTTGCCACTAATCAGAATCATAAAAACAAAACCCTCTCCCTGGCCAAACGTTAGCATGGAGGGCCACATCTTCAGACTCCTACTACTGCAATCGTTTCTTCAATAGACAATAATGGTGAAAACTAAAATACATGAGTATATCCTGAGCAGATGTTATGGGTTTAATATTGTGGTGGAGTAGTAACCTAATGTAGTGGACATTTAAAATAAAAATTTCCTGCTTTTAAGCAGTTATTAGATAGTTGATCCAATCCCTATGAATCAATAGTTTATAACACAATAAAGAATTGAGATTGAAAGTCTTGGATATAGGCCCAGTTTTGTTATTGTCAATTTTTGTTGTCATGACTGAGTCACTGTCTTATGATTTATTATTGATTGAATTGTACAAACTCTTTCATATGGTAGTTTAAAAACTCATTCATGTGTTTATTCCTTCAACAAATTTGTTTAATGGCAACTCAGTATGAGACACTGTTCTGGCTGCTGAGATTACAGCAGTATAGAGAATAGTAAAGTCTCTGCTTTTTTTAGAACATTCATTTTGGTAGGTTGAAACAGAAAATATGCAAGTGAACAAATACTTATATGTCAGATGATGACAAATGCTCTGAAGAAAAACAGCAGAATAAGTGGATGGGATAGTAAAGCCAATGTTAACAGACTCAAATTCACTGTTTTTTCTGTGTCTTGAATATGTAACTGCCAACTGTTATAAATTAAGTGTTATTGCTGGTGAAGTACTATCACATATTCATTTATCAATACGTTATGTGTATATTTAGTGAAAATCTAGTATTTGTAAGGTATTATAGCAGTCATTATTTTTACCTGAGTGATATCAATTACTCTATATTGAATAGATTTTGAAATAATGATTCTCTGGCTTATAACAATATATATAAATATATAGTTCTATATTTTAATGAATTTATTTAGTTACAATCATGTCACTATGTCATAAGTAGAATAAAACTGCCTGTGAAATATATTAAGTATGATGCATAGTGGATAATAAATCTTTTTTCATATGTCCATGCATACTTAAATAGAATCTTTCTTTTATGAATTGGTACATAGTATCAGTTAGAAATTTTAAGTGATGATCATAATAATACATTAGCATCCAGGAAAATCTTTATATACTTTTCAGTTGATGGTGTGTAACTGTGCCTTTATATCAATACGACATGCTATTCGTCACCAACTAATACATAGCTTCATCAAGAGTAAAATCAAAAGTTAGGTTATACTTCTTCTGGTAAGAGAACATTTTCCTTTATAAATATTAAGATACATATTTAGAATGCCTCAAATTGAACCCTCTTAATGTTGTGGATGGCCTCCAAAATCACATTCTCTTATGACTGACGATCATAAGTTTTAATGGACTTTTGCTCTTCAGACCATGTGATAAGTGAAAGTGTAACATAGATGTACAGTCGTTTTTGTGCTTCACCCAAAACTGTCTGTCAGAAAATCCTTTCTTTGGCATTGCTGGATAAACTAGTACACAAGAGCTTTCCAAGAGTTTATTGTCCTGGGCAGGAAATAATTTGACAGTTTGGTATAGGTACAAATCTAGAACTCTGCCTGAACTCAGTAAATGCTCAACAAAAATTTGTTGAATAAATGGATAATTATGGGCTAATTACATTTGATGAACAACTCAGAAGCTTTAACCACTATTTGTAACATTATTTCTGTAGATAAATTAGTTCCTTACTACTGATCTTTCAATTCTGAGTCCAGGGTTATGACATACTAAAGTCAGCCATTCCGTTCAGAAGTGTTAAATAAAACTATGTCACAACATGAAAATCCCACATAAATTGCAGACATAGCAACATTAGTAAGAAGGAGAAAAAGGAAGCTACTACCATCAATGGGTATTTATTTGTACCTGTGGCTTGGCTTACCTGTCTAGAGCATTCAGTAGTCTTTGCAGAATTCAAGTAGCTGTCTACGTTATTTTACACCTCATGGATGTATTTTGGGTTGGGATTGGGGTCTAGACTGATGAACACAAAATGGAGTTCAGAGGTCTTAAAGATCTGCCTCCTGCCTACATACATCTTATTTTCTACTTATATTTCTGTAGTACCAAATTTGTATATTTATCCAATCAAGCCTTACCATATCATGACCCTGTATTATACTCATCAAACTGTATGATAAACATGGTCTGACATAGTTCTCTCCTCAGGCCTAGAGCTGATTGGTCCTTTTATATGGTTGACATGTACAAAACTGTTTGTTTAAAAAAATCAAATTTATATGGCTCAATATAATAGTAGGAACATAATCAGTCACACTATTACAAGATGTACACAGTATTTTATATAACACATAGTTTATTTTATATATTTTTATAAATTTATGTATATATGCTAACGTTACTATCATCATCGCCTCCAGAGCCTTATGTAGTCTCTGCAACATAGTAAGTACTTATTAAGTGTTTGTAGTCAAATTAAAAGTGGGTGAGATAAGTCTGAAATGCTGAAGCACTTATAAGTTTTTCCTAAATTTAGAAACTAAAAGGAGTTTTGAACTTCAGTTCTGGAAGAGATGGTGATATTAATATTAAATATCTCCTTGTATTATTGTAGTTAAGACAGTAAAGTATAAAATGAAGCATCAATAATTATTTTCTAGATCTAAGAGCACTGCAATTTGTTGCCTATTGAAGGATTGTTACAAGCAGCTTTAACTCTCATCCAAATTGCCAGTCCAGAGTCTGGGTTTTAAAAATTGTTCATTTATATCTTAGGTTCCCTATATTCATTTATATTTTGACTTGTTGGGGCTTTATATCTGGGGCAGATGTCCTGGGCAGGGCAGGTAATGTTTTTTGATTGTGGTAGATACTGGTTGACAGAAAAGTCTAGAAAACATAAAGTAAGATATATTTTGTAACAGTGTACAGAAAAAACATTCTCTAGTGACCTTTCCCTCCTCTCTGTCTACCTTCTACTAGATAGGTCATAACTGGATAGCTGTTTTATTTTTCATGGTAAGTATTTGTCAACATCATATATGCCCAGTGGAAAATAACATTGCTTGCAGATTAAGACAAAACTATTGGAAAACTCTACAAAATCTTAAACTCCCAAGAGAAATTTTAGCTTACAAACATACAGATTATTTTGAGTATAAATGGGCATTTGCAGAAAAGCTTCTGGTATTTCTTTCTCAATATGGTTTATCCTTATTTTTTGCCACAAAAATATAGCAAATATCTCTTGATCTGTGCAGCCAATGATCATTGACAAACCTGGCATTAAAAGCATTAGGCCTACCATATGAAAGAAGAAAACAAAATAATAATAAATTTAAAAAAAAAGAAAGGGCATCTGGGAGGCTCAATGGATTAAAGCCTCTGCCTTTGGCTCAGGTCATGATCCCAGGGTCCTGGGATCGAGCCCCACATCGGACTCTCTCCTCAGCAGGGAAGAACCTGCTTCCCCCACTCTTTCCACCTGCCTCTCTGCCTACTTGTGATCTCTGTCAAATAAATATATAAAATCTTTAATAAATAAATAAATAAAAATAAAGGCCGTAGTATTGATAAAGAAGCTATCAAAGTGATAATAATAATCAGCTGCTTTTCATTTTATATGTTATAATTTTTTAAAAAATAACTCAAATTATTAGGTACTTAATTTCTCATTCATTCATTTTTTTAAACATTATTTATTAGAGGTCTTTTTCCACCCATGATAAATTAACAGAGACCAGATATACCCTCTTACTTGTCACTATAAAAAACTGGAAACAATGTATGAAAAATGGCTTCCGATAATTTGACACTTACATTCCACATTTGAAATTCCCAAATCAAAAGGGTCACTACAATAATACATTTGGAACACACAGAAATAGTTTCTGAATGGTAACTAGCAGTTGGTAGCAGCCTACATTAAGATTTAGCACTAAGGAGAAAGAGTGGAACAATACCAAAGAGCTGAAAATAAGAATTACTTTCACCATTAGCTAGCTTCAAAATCATCACTGTTTTTGCCAGCTCTTTTTTTTTTTCTTTTTAAAGATTTTATTGATTTATTCATTTGAGAGAGACATAGAGCATGAGGGGTGTGGGGCTCAAGGTCAGGGGAAGGGGCAGAGGGAGATGGACAAGCAGCCTCCCCACTGAGTGCAGAGCCAGCTGTGGGGCTCAATTCCAGGACCCTGAGAGCATAACCTGAGCCAAAGTCAGATGTTTAGCCAACTAAGCCACCTAGGTATGTACGATCTTTTCTTAACACAAGTAGTTGGATTTCTCATGGGAGTTTCTGTTTGTGATTCTGAATTCAACAGCCTTTCACTACAAAGGTGCTACTCTGAGGAAATGAAAGTTATAAATAAATAAATACAGAAATACAGAAATAAAGATCTTGACTTTAGAAAGGAAAGCTATTTTACTTTATTTTTTAAAGATTTTATCTATTTATTTGACAGAGAGAGGGTAAGAGAGCAAGCACAAGCAGGGGGAGAGGCAGAGGGAGAAGCAGACTCCTGCTAAGCAGGAAGACTGATGCAGTCCTGGACCCCAGGACCCCAGGATGATGACCTAAGCCAAAGGCAGACCCTTAACTGACTTAGTCACCCAGGCACCCAGGAAAGCTATTTTAAAACATATGAGGTCATAAATGGTTAATTGATGCTGGTCACTTATTCAGACAGCTATGAACTGAGAGTTTTTTAGACGTCCTACTCAGAGAAACTCATCTTGCATTCCCAAGGGACAGTGACTGTGAACTAAAAGAAAGCTACAGTGTTCTTCCTCCTCTCGCGTAGTCTTAGCATTTTGTGGAAGCTGCTTAAAGAATCAGGAATCAAGGAAAGATGACTTGGGAGCTTATTTGGTGGAGAGGAATGGTTTAGTAGAAGCTTAGAATGGAATACAGTGGCCTTGTGTTAAGCCCTATAGCAGAGGCATCACTAATTATTTATATCCTGCTGTTAAGCGTAAAACAGGCTTGACTGCCCTTACAACAGCTGCAATCTCACCACGTGTGCAGCACCATGAACTTTATGTGTGCGCTCTCCTGAAGAGCTTTCAGGGGCACGGGGCACCGTAAGCAGGTAGAATCATTGTCAGAAGAGCCTTCTGAAGAGTCCTGGTGCATCGGCAGCAATTAATGCAGGTGGTATTTTAGACAAGGGAGCTAATGAGCTTTAATATGCATGCAGGTGAGGGAGTGCTGAATCAGTAGAGCCATTAATGAACCTATGACAGCCTAATTAGCTACAATTTAAAATCTATGGAATCTAATCAGAGGAGCTGAACACTGCTGCAAATCTGTGTATGAATGAGTCTTTCTAAATACTCCAATCTGTTGCTTAGTCACTGATTGATAGTAATTGCTTTTTTTCCTCTATTGTGTATAGGAAAATGCCCAATTTTGCTCTGATAGGGGAGGACACAACATTGAAGTTAAATGCCTAAGATGTTTAGCTGCTTAAGTTTAATCAGTGGATGTTTAAAAAAAAATCAAAGTAAAATTAATTTTCAACTCTGAATATAGATGATTAAAAATATACCATCAACTTCTTATATATTGGGTTGGCGAAGACTTCATAGTTGTTAATCAACTGCAAATAGCATATCTGAAAAGTAAGCAAAGATAGTACAACATGCAAATGCATAAAATGCATTTATTAATCCATAATTTGTTTTAAAAGGACTTATTTATGTTAGTGATCAGAGATAACAGGGAAAAAATAGTTTTATTGAATGCCTGAGATGAGAAATAGTTTTCTGAGGTTAACACAATCTATTAAACATCCTATTTTAAAATGGCTGAACTAAGTGTTCTTTCAGAAATTGAGAATAATTTTATGAAGGTGTGAGGTGATACTATTTTGTAGTGCCCATTTGGTAATAACTGACATATAAAAGGTACAAGCAGTTTTTCTACTCTGACATTTCACCTTTATATAGCACAATTCATCTGAGAACCTTAAAGAACTTTGTAGGCTCTGATTTATTGAGTCTTATAACACCACTGGAAGACAGGTCACTGCGGCTGTCTCCTTTACAGTCAGCTCAACTGAGCTCCATTTGCTGAAGGTCATAAGTTAGTCAATGGAAGAACTGTAAAAAAGGGAACCAAGAAAGCTCAGAGTACTACTCCCTTACTTTTTCCATTTGATAAATGGTGAACCTCACAATTGTGACCGTGACATTTCAGATAAAAATCTATGCATCTAATTTTTGAATATCAACCAAAAAAAAAAAAAACCCTTGAAACGTAGACTTATAATTGTGAGTTATTTTTAAATGTCAGTTTTTGCTACATATATATGATATTATCAGTTAACTAAATGAAGAGAATTGCCACATTCCTCATTGGTGTCAGTAGAAATGTTCTTGAAGTGTTGTTTCTGTTTGATTAACTCCAGGTACTGAAGCTGAAACCTAAAGAAGATAAAAATGAAAAGTTTTCTGTAGTTAGGGACATCTAAAATAAAATAAAGAGAAAAGAGAGAGGGGAAGGAAAGGAAAAGAACTTTAGGTGAGACAGCTTACTAAATAGATGCTGTGGACACAGAAAAGATGTATATATCCATTAAATTAGATTTTAGTGGAATCTCTATATAGAAAAAAGAGAAACAGAAAAATAGGAAAAGACACCAACAACTCAAATGATATGTTAAAACAGTTTTAGATTAGGTAGTAGCACTTCTGCAAATCCTTATTGCTAGTTTAAAAAATGTACTGCAAGATCAATTGCATGAAATCTGATGTTTCAGTGAAATTCACTTGATTTCTGCTCCAGTAGATTTTTTTTCCAGTTTGACCATATTATGACAATATCATATTTTCTCGTGTCAAACATTATGCATTAAATTTGTGAGCAAAATAATCTCTAAAGCAAATATTTTTTAAATTCCTGTTGATGTGACAGTGTTTACAAAAGTGCCCATTTTCCTTGAAACAGCCAAAAACCATGTTGTCAAAACTCAAGTATGTTAACAAATAAAACTTTATTTCTCCCGACATACATCTTATTCCTAAAGACTGCAAATTTGATCATTGTTTTCCTTAATTTAATTAGTAAGGATGAACAGTCTGAGGGCACGTAGGTGGCTCAGTTGATTAAGCATAGGACTATTGGTTTCAGCTCAAGTCCTCCTCTCAGAGTCCTGAGATCAGCCTTGACGGAGAGGGGAAGGGTTTCCTATGTGTTCAGGGGTAGTTTGTTTGAGCTTCTCACTCTCCTTACTCTTTCCCTCCCCCTGCTATATGCTCGCTCTCTCTCTCTCTTTCTCTCTTAAATAAATAAATAAATCTCTAGAAATATAAACAGTCTTTACATCTGATCTTATTTTCCTATGCCATGATGCACTATCGGTTAATTAGGAAGTGGTCTATTATGTCTTGGGATTGATTTTTCTTTACTACTTTTATGCATATAATGTGAAAGTCATTTTCCTTTACTAGCTCTTTTAATTACTTCTTTAATGAAGTATCTATTATTAATTATTAATTAATATTATTAATTTGTTTCTAAAATTGTACTGGGTGCTAGGGATGATAGGTCTTCAATAAAAAAGGATGCCGTTTTTGCTTCAAGAAGGTTATACTATTTGTTGACAATAAGAGAGTTCTTGAATC
The DNA here is from genome assembly GCF_020171115.1 of Neogale vison. Classification (NCBI taxonomy): domain Eukaryota; kingdom Metazoa; phylum Chordata; class Mammalia; order Carnivora; family Mustelidae; genus Neogale; species Neogale vison. The sequence goes on from NC_058094.1 coordinate 166,668,119, forward strand.
AGATTTTTTTTTATATTTATGATTTTGTAAATGTCACTTTTGAACCACTGGCTTCAAACTAATAAATATACTCTTTTTCTTAAAGATTTTATTTATTTATTTGACAGAGAGATAGAAAGAGAGAGCACAAGTAGGCAGAGTGGCAGGCAGAGAGAGAGGGAGAAAGCAGGCTCTCCATTGAGCAGGGACCCCAGTGTGGGGCTTGATCCCAGGACCCTGGGATAATGACCTGAGCTGAAAGCAGCCTCTTAGCCAACTGAGCTAACCGGGTGCCCCCAATAAACATATTCTTAAATTCTCAGGCTCAAATGATATTTGAGGTTGCAACCATTTTACATTCAGAAATGAATTAGTATAGTACTTTGATGTAGACCATTCTGTATATTGAAAATATTTCATTCTGTGATCTAGTTTTCCTGGACTTTATTTAATTTTAGAAATCATAATGATTTAAATAAGATTAGTGAATAGGATTAGTATATTCATGAATCAATTAGTTGTAGTAAGTTTTTTTTTGAACATCAATTTACCCACTTGAGCTGCTGTGTTCAGATATGTCTGAGAGTAGAATTTTGATTATATTAGAATCTTCAAAACTACTCATATTTTTTGAAAACTAAGATTTTATTCTCATTCTGAGTATTTGAGATATCAATATAAGTTATGATGTTTTATCAATATAAATAATTTAAAAAATTTTGAAAATGGATACTATGCCTACTACAATTTCCATTCATTCCACTAATCAATCAATAAAGAAATTTAATATATGAGGTTATACATCCGTATGTATCATTTTATTACCATACTCCAGTACTATGCTACATAATGAGTTTATGTATAAGGGTCAACAAAACAAAACAAATATGATAAATCTTCTCCCAAAGAAGTGTAAATATTTAACTATTCATAATTTGTATTGAGGTGTCAGAAGTGGTCCTCACAGAAAAAAATAAATAATTGAATTTATCGTATAAAGGGTTTACCAGAAGGAGAAGTCTATGCAAAGGGAATTACATATGTGAAGAACATGAAGGTGGAAAAATCTATACACAGATAAGAAACTAAAAGAAGACTAGCATGGCAAAACAGAAGAGAAGAGAAGAATATGATATATGATTGATGAGTGTGACAGATGACATATCATGAAGCAACTTCTTGGCCAACCTAAGGATTCAGATTTCTGCTAAGTGGGAAGAATCATTTAGAAGGAATTTAAAGATGGGATTTATATAATTTTGTTCCTATTAAAAATTTTGTTTGGGAAAAGCAAACAGCCCAAAGTTAGTAGATGGAAGAAAATGACAAAGATCAAAGCACATGAAATAGAAACCAAAAGCACAATAGAAGACATCAGTGAAACTAAGAGCTGATTCTTTGAGAAGATAAACCAAATAGACCTTTAGCTAGACTCACCAAGAAAAAAGAGAATTCAGATGAATAAAACTGGAAGTGGAAGAGTAAATATTACAACTAGTACCACACAAAAACAAAGGATCGTAACAGACTACTCTAAACATATACCAACAGATTGCACAGCTTAGAAGAATAAATTCCTAGAAGCATACAACCTACACCAAGACTACATTAGGTATACACAGAAAATCAGAATAGACCAGTAATTGATAAAGAGAGTGAATTAGTAATTGAAAAATTCCCTACAGAAAAAGTCCAAGAGCAGATATTGTCACTGGGGAGTTCTGCCAAACAGTTAAAGAAGAATTAGTATCAGTCCTTTTCAAACTCTTTCAAAAAATAGAAGAGTCCTTTTCAAACTCTTTCAAAAAATAGAAAATAGAAAACTCTTTCTAAACTCATTTAATGAGGACAGCATTATCCTGACACCAAAGCCAGGAAAGAATGTTTCAAGAAAAGAAAATTGCAGGTCGGTGTCCCTGATGAACATAGCTGCAAAAATCCTCAATGAAATATTAGCAAACCAAATTCAGTAGCACATTAAAAAGATAATACACCATTATCAAACAGGATTTATTCCAAGGAAGCAAAGAAAATTCAACATACACAAATGAGTCTATGTGATATACTGCATACACAAAATGAAGGATAAAAATCATATGATAATCTCAATAGATCTAGAAAAAATATTTGACAAAATTCAAATAACTTTATGATAAAAAGTTCTCAATAAATTGGGTATAGAGGAAATATACCTCAACATAATAGAACCCATATATTACAGGGCTACAGTTAATATCATACTCAATGTTAAAATGCTGGAAGGTTTTATTCTAAGATCAGGAACAAGACAAGAAGGATACTCTTGCCACTTTTATTCAACATAGTACTGAAATTCCTAGCCAGAGCAATTAGTAAAGAAAAAGAAATAAATGTCATCTAAATCAGAAAGGAAGAAGTACAATGTCTCTCTTAGTAGATGACATGATAAGATATATGGAAAAACCTTAACGATTCCAACAAAAAAATTGTTAGAACTTGTAAGTGAATTCAGTAACATTGCAGGATACACAATGTATAAAAATTAGTGTGTTTCTATGCACTCACAGCAAACTAACAAAGAGAACTTAAGAAAACAACCAAGTTACAACTGCATCAAAAAGAGTAAAATACCTAGGAATAAATTTAATCTAGGAGATAAGAGACATGTACACTGAAAACTGTAAGACACTGATGAAAGACGTTAAAGAATACACAAATAAGTGGAAAGATACTCCTTATCATGGATTGGAAAATTATTATTGTTAAAAGGCTCATATTATCCAAAGTGATCTACAGATTTAATATAATTCCTATCAAAATTCCAATGGCATTTTTTACAGAAATAGAACAAATGATCCTAAAATTGGTATGACCTTGAATGACCACAGCAATCTTGAGACCTTGAGTAGCCTCAGCAGTTTTGAAAAAGAAGAACAAAGCTGGAGGTTTTACAATTCCTGGTTTCAAACTGTATTTTAAAGCTGTAGTAACCAAAACAGGATGGTAGCAGCATAAAAACAGACATACATATCAATGGAAGAGAATAAAAAGCCCAGAAATAAACGCAGGTATATATAGTCAATTAACTTACGAAAAAATAACTAAGAATATACAATGGGGAAAGGATAGTCTCTTCAGTAAATGGTTATGGGGAAAAAAACAGCTACATGCAAAAGAATGAAACTGGACCCATATATCACACCATACAAAAAAAAATCAACTCAAAATGGATTAAAGAGTTGAACATAAGGCCTGAAATCATGAAACTCCTAGAACAAAGCATAAGCTCTTTGACTTCAGTCCTAGCAATGGCTTTTTGGTTTTGACACTGGGAACAAAGGTAACAAAAGCAAAAATAAACAAGCGGGACTACAACAAACTAAAAAGCTTTTGCACTGCAAGGGAAAATCATTGCTAAAATGAAAAGGTAAGATATGAAAAGAAAAAAAAAAACCCTAAAATAACAATGCAGGGTATTTTTAAAACCTTAATTTTATAAAAGCCTTAAATCAAAGCATCTTTTCATATATAACTTTAAAAAAGAAGTCTTCTCATGGTGTCTACCTTTAGCACATTTCTCTCTATGAAATGGAGTTATTTGACCCAAATTCAAAGCTAAACTCAGAAAGGTAAGGCATAAGGCAACTTCACTAAGGTCAAATAGATATTCACTGACCATGTCAGAGGATCTAATTCTTGGCCCAAGTCCTTCTGTCACTACATATTACCTTTTAATATTCTTTAGTTTCCTAAGAGAAGATAGGGATCAAAATGAGTCAAGGAGATAATGATCAAAATGAGTCAAGGACACAGATGGTCTCACAAACAAGGTACCTTAATTCATTGGTAAAGGACTATTGGTAGTGTTTTGTTTTGTTTTGTTTTGTTTTGTTAGTTGGCACACAACATCTTAATCTGACAATACAGAATTGGCTTGTAAATCAGACTTAAAAAAAGAAATTATTAAGTTGAAAAATGTCATTTTACCAGAATTACTTAGGTCAGAAGCCACTGGATATCACTAAAAATTTGATTAAGTGTCTAACTTTTCAAAGACTCAGCACCTTCATCTAACAAAAAAGAAACCGAAGACATGCGAGACTGCCGCTGCATGGACTTTCATTCCTTTTTTTAATTTTTGCTTTGCTTGGATGTGAAGATATCCTGTGTGACTGAGCCATCTCATATTGAAGAGTCAGCACTGCTGTTGCCGTTGAAAGAGCTATATTGAGAACTTTATTATGCTCATCTGAAAAGCAAAATCAGTGATTATGAACAACTTACAGGACAGCTGAAAGTAGTTAAATCATTTACTTATAATACGCCCAAGATCTTAAAATGCTACAATATATAAAATACATTCAGTCACTGCAGCGGTTTTACACTCAGATGAACCCTCTTCAATCTATGGGAGCTTTTCATTTAATCCATTTCTCCTCATTCTAGTGTAAGACAAAAGGATTCACAAGTAGACAGTTTCCTACTTTTTGCTTTGAATTAGAGGTTTAAATTTATATACTGTTTTCAATCTGGAAAAACAAGCACATTTTAACAAGAGGTCTTATGAGATACTGTTGATTTCGAATCTTAAAAGCCCCACTTTACTCTGTAGATCTTAGGCAATGTGTTCTAGTCCTGGATGGGTCACTTAAAGCTGTAAGACTAAGAAATTCACTTACCCTAAACTGACTTGGTTTTCACGTCTGAAGAAAGGGGCATAATATTCAGATATAACTTTACCTACTTAAAAGTATCATACTGCAGGTCAAAGGTGAGATCAGAGAAGCAGCAGTTTGTATAATGGTTAAAATTTTCAGAGCCAAAGACTTTAATTTGAATATTGGATTTGCCACCAATTGTTCGTACTTTTGGGCAAGATTTTCTAATTTCCTTTAAGCCACAATTTTTTTTCTATATAGAGGAATAAACATTTACCTCACAAAACTGTATGGATATTTATGAAAGCATAGATTTAAAGCTACAAGCCTGCCTAGATTTCTGTGTTCCATGTTCCTCTCTCCTATTTTAAGCATTGCAGATCAACCCAGTAAGGGAGCTCTCTAATTTGATCATTGTCTTGACCTTCACTGCGTACCTCAAGAGATGTCTGTCCCAAGTCGCCCTAAGACTTTTTGGCCTGAACTCATACTGAGTATCCCTTTAATAAGATCCAAAAAGTTATTCCCTGTGTCATATTTCTGTTTATGAGAGATACCACCAGAATCTCTTGCCTCTGAGATCAATTTTCTTTATCATTTTAAGGACTCATGGGGCTCTGAACATCTACTAATTAGATCCAATTTTCAGGTCCTTTATGTCCTTGCCAGCATTTCCAGTGTGTTGTCTCAAATGCACCATCTGACATTAAGGTGGTGATGTGATGTTAGTGGTTCTCCTTTTCTCTAATGTGATTTCAAGTTATTTCTTATTCCTTCTCCTCCAGAAACCCCACTCCCCCAAATATCCTTCCTCTTTCTCCAGAAACTCCTACTCTGATAGTCTTTGCAATTAGTCAATCACTGAATTGATTGCATTTTCATTAATTATTATTATTGCAATTTCATTAATTATTACCCCTACTGACACTGCATGGCCATCCTCACCCCCTATATTTCTAAGATCTATCACTGTGAACACTTCCTTGTAGCCAGCCTCAATTCCTTTGCCCTGCTTTCCAAGTTTTATAGTCCCGGGATTCATCTACTTGATGTCTGCACCTATGTAGCTACAGCTAAACAAAAACATACAAGAGTGGTGACTGGTCTAATTTTAAAATAATTGCCATCATCTCAAATAGGCATCCAAAATGCCCATTAAATTTCTTTGTGTTCGCACTTTCACCCTTAAAACAATCATTTCAGACCTCCAATGTCATTAAATCTCTCTCCACCTCACTAACCCACTCCTCTCACACACGAGCACAGACACTTTCCTCCTATGAGTTGATTTTCATTTCCCCCCCACAAAGGTATTACTACATAAACTCCCTCACATTTCCATTTTCAAATCTATCAAACATTCAATATCCTTACTCACATTCTTTCCCTTCCCTTCAGTTTTTTTGTATAAAATTTTCCTATTCCTGTAAAAACCACTCACCTTTTCAAGGTCTTTTTTCATTCTTTTTTTTTTTTTAAGACTTTCATTTATTTGACAGAGAGAGGTCACAAGTAGGCAGAGAGGCAGGCAGAGAGAGAGGAGGAAGCAGGCTCCCCGCCGAGCAGAGAGCCTGACGCGGGACTCGATCCCAGGAGCCCGAGACCACGACCGGAGCTGAAGGCAGCGGCCCAACCCACCAAGCCACCCAGGCGCCCCGGTCTTTTTTCATTCTTATGTTCAAACTTCAATGGCATTGTAGATTGACAACACCAATTTTATCCCCAGATCTGGGTAATGCTTTGTGAGTAGTTTAGTTCACTTTGAATTGGCCAGCTTTGCCCCTGGTAAGTCCTGTCACAGCCTAATGCATCAATGCATACACCTGATAGTAGTCTCTTTTTGGCTGTCCAATAGGCGGGGGTGGCTTCCTCTAGGCACACAGTCATGCAGAGCCTTGTGCTTAGGAAAATCCCATACTTGACTAAATGCTCTACACTCACCACTTTGAAATTCTTATAATTTATGAACAAGAACTCCATGTTTTCATTTTACACTGGACTCTGTAAGTAGCAAATCCTATTAATAAATACCACAAATTTAATATGGCCCAAACAGAAGATTTTATTTTCATTTGCCAAATAGTTTTTGTTTTATTTATCTTATTTCTATAACTACCAACAATATCAATTTAGCTGCTCAAGTGAAAAATCTAGAAGTCACATTGGATGTTTTCCCCTTCTCAACATTCAGTGTGTCAAAAGGTTCTGTCTGTTCTGCCTTTACATTCTTTATACTGTTATTCTATATGCTATATCCAATTTCTCCATCACTATAACCAACAGAGAGAAATGGGTTGCATTGTATATTGTAATAGCCTTTTAACCTGACTGCCTTTTTCACTCTTAAATTCTTACACTCCATTCATCACAAAACAGTTAGAAACATCCATACAAAGTATAAATCAGACAGTATCACTCTCCTGCTTAAAATTATGCTGTTTTCTCATTGTATTTTAAATAAAGTTACTTTTCATTACCCTGCATGATTTGCCATTGCCTACACTTCTGCCCCTGTTATATTTTTATATTCTTTCACAATGCACCAGCAACAAAGGCCATCTCTCTATTTTCAAAATATAGCAACTTTTTTTTTTAACTTTAGACTACCTTTATCTGCTAGTTTGTTGGTATGAGATGTTCTCTTTCTGATATATGCATGTCTCTGTCTATCTTGCCCTTCATATCTCACTTCAAATGATACTCACTTCAAGAAATCTTTGCTGACAACAAAGCCTAAATTCGTATCTGTTCTACCACTCATTCACTATCTCAGGATATGTTAGTTCCTTTTAAAAGTGTCATTTACTATATTCCAGCTTATCTTGCTCATGTACATGCTCTTTTATGTTACTCTGTCTAATAGAATTCAAGATACATAAAAGCAGAGACTATGAAAGTGCAATGTCTGCATATCTGGAATGAAATATTTGTTAAATAAATTGGAATTTTGGTGCTAAGAGCATGCTTCTCATATATTAAATGCTCAATAAATGCCATATTGCTTTATTATGTATAGAAGAGTTTCTTAACTCAAAAATATTATAAAAAGTATATTGCAATTGACTTCTTAGGTGTAAAATCATAACAGTACCAAGGGTTTGGAAAGTGTTTCTTAATCTTTAGATTAGGCCCCTATACTAATTTTTACAAAGGAACACATTTTACTGTTTTCTAATATAAGACCTCATTTGTTTAATAAGGTAAAAAATTTTTAAAAAATAGCATCAAAAACTTTAATGTGGAGAAGCACTTTTCGAATGATAAAGTAAGGACTTCCAAAAATCTGCTACTCCATAAAAACAAGATCACTGGCAAAATATGTCAAAATCAATTTTTTTAGAATTCTGGGAATTAACCCAAGGATACAAATGTCCAAAGAATGTTTATTCAAGGAACATAGTTGAATCTTGAAAAGAACAGTGAGCTTTGTAAAGTTGTTTTAATTTGCCCAATTCCCATAATTCCCTTCCCAGCAACATGTATTCTTGAATATGGGCAGCTACATAATAGTAGTTGTGGAAAACTATAGCCTAACAGCTAGTGGAGTGTGCAAAATGTGATTAAACTTCCCCAAAAATCTAAAACCCAGATATATTTTGCTATTTGACCTATTTGGGCTTTATTTGACATGATTTGGAGCTCAGTTTATGAGAACAGATGATCCATAAGATGATTGTCCAAAAAAATAAAATAAAATAAAAGTTGTTTATGTGTACAGCTGCCTAAGGCAGCACTATCAAGCTAGGACAAAATGAGAGGTTGACCAAAGAACTTGAAAAGAAAATATGTGTAATGAGATGTACATGGGGAAACACTTGAAAAAGCTATTACATTTTTCTGGGAATGTGAGAGGCTACCTCCATATGTGGGGATATGCATATGGCCAGGAAAGGCCTGAGGAGGTCCAAATCAGTCAACAATGGCTGATTTTGAGGCACTACAAAAGCAGAAATTGAAGGCTAAGCAGAATTATAAACTGGTGGTACTCTGAAGTCCTTTGCAAAAGCTGAGAAACTTACTGGGTTCAAGGAATTTAAGAAAATTTGTGACAAATCACTAATTGATGACTAAGCTAACCATGCCAAGATTTCAGCTACCACATATCAGAAAGCAAATAGGCTTTATAGAACTAGATCAGAAAAGTCATTAAACAAACTGTAAAAATGATAAACCTCGGAGGTGAGATCTGATTTCTAGAGTTGCCATATTATATTATTTTATTATATGTATATATATGTATGTATGCATATATGTGTGTATTATTATTATGACCAGAAAAAAAAAGACACCCAAAGAAATAGGAAAGTTGGTGCAATTCATACATAAGAGAAAAAAGCAGTTGATAGTACTGTCCTGAGGAAGTCCAGTCATTAAACTGACCTAGACAAAGACTTTAAAACTGTTATAAATATATTCAAATAACTAAAGGAGACCATCTTTAAATAATTAAATTATGAGGATGATATCTCAAAAAATAATGAATAACAACAAAAAGTTTGAAAGTATAAAAATAGGAATTCTGGATTTGAAAATCACAGTAAATAAAAATAAAATTATTAGGAGCTGAACAACAGATTTAAACTGACAGAACAAAAACATCACCAAACTTTTAGATAAGTCCATTGGTATTATACAATCTGAAAAACAAAGAAAAAAGAATAAAGAAACATGAACAGAGCTACAGACCTATAGGACACCATTGAGCATTCAAGCAATTACATAATGAGATTACCAGAAGGAGAGGATAGAAACAAAGGGAGAGAAAGACAATCTGAAGAAATAATGTCTGAAAACTTCCCAAATTTGATGAAAAACATTAATCTACACATCCAAGAAGGTCAATGAGTTCCAAGCAAGCAAGATAAACTCAAAGTAATTCACATCCAGACACATGACAGTTAACCTGTCAAAAGTCAAAGACAAAGGCTATTGTATGAGTGGCAAGAGATTATCTGCATACAAGGGATCTTCAATAAGATTAACAACTAACCTTTTATTAAAAACCATGGAAGCCAGAAGTCATTGGGATGACATATTTAAAGTACTGAATTCACCCTCTGGGCCCCCATGAACTTTTTGCTTTGCTGTCCTCATCTCCTCTTAACACCTCCTGTTCTCCTGCCTGAACTCACACCTGCCATGCTGGTGCTGTGCTGCTTCCCCTGCCTGCCTGGCCTGTTCCCTGTTCCAAACTCTCTGACACTATGGCACCTCATGACCTGTTGGAACAGTAGCCCTGCTCCTCCCACCCCATCCTTGTCTTCTGGCTACTCAACTGTGTACCCAGATGTGTGCATGGGCTAGCAGCCAAAAAAAAAAAAAAAAAAAAAAAAGTGCTTAAACAAAAACTGCTAACAAAGTTTCTAGAAATATTTCTAGTATCTAGAAATACATTTCTAGATAAAGAAAAACTAAGATAAATAATCCTAGCAGACCTTCCCCATGAGACTACTAAAGGATGTCCGTCAGCCTAAAGTGAGAATGCTAGACAATAAATTCAATGAACAAAACAAAGAGTGGTAAAGATAACTATATAGGTAAATGTAAAGACAGTAAAGATCTGATTTTGGTTGAAGATCTTTTCTTTTACAACCTAATTTAAACAAAAATTACATTAAAAATAATGATAAAATACACTGATGGGCTTATAGTATATAATGATGTAATTCATATGACCATTATAGCACAAAGGAAGTTGGAAGGAATAGAGTTATACTGGAAGCAAAGTTTCTGTATACTATTGAAAATAAATTGATATTAATCAGAAATAATGTTTCAAGTTAAGGTGTTAATTGAAATCTTTAGAAGAAACACTAAGAAACAAGGAACAGAGTAGAGAGCCCTGATATGGACCCTCAATTCTATGGTCAATTAATCTTTGACAAAACAGGAAAAAATATACAGTGGAAAAAAGACAGTCTCTTCAATAAATGGTGCTGGGAAAACTGGACAGCTATATGCAGAAGAATGAAACTCGACCATTCTCTTACACCGTACACAAAGATCAACTCAAAATGGATAAAAGACCTCAACGTGAGACAGGAATCTATCAGAATCTTAGAGGAGAACATAGGCAGTAATCTCTTTGATATCAGCCACAGCAACTTCTTTCAAGATACGTCTCCAAAGGCAAAGGAAACAAAAGCGAAAATAAACTTCTGGGACTTCATCAAAATCAAAAGCTTCTGCACAGCAAAGGAAACAGACAAAAAAACAAAGAGGCAACCCACGGAATGGGAGAAGATATTTGCAAATGACAGTACAGACAAAAGGTTGATATCCAGGATCTATAATGAACTCCTCAAACTCAACCCACACGAAACAGACAAACACATCAAAAAATGGGCAGAAGATATGAACAGACACTTCTCCAATCAAGAGATACAAATGGCTAGGGACGCCTGGGTGGCGCAGTTGGTTGGACGACTGCCTCCGGCTCAGGGCGTGATCCTGGAGTCCCGGGATCGAGTCCCACATCAGGCTCCCAGCTCCATGGGGAGTCTGCTTCGCTCTCTGACCTTCTCCTCGCTCATTCTCTCTCTCACTGTCTCTCTCTCTCAAATAAAAAAAAAAAAAAAAAAAAAAAAAAAACTTTAATAAAAAAAAAAAAGAAATACAAATGGCTATCAGACACATGAAAAAATGCTCATCATCATTAGTCCTCAGGGAGATTCAAATTAAAACCACATTGAGATATCACCTTACACCAGTTAGAATGGCCAAAATTAACAAAACAGGAAACAACATGTTGGAGGAGGATGTGGAGAAAGGGGAACCCTCTTACACTGTTGGTGGGAATGCAAGTTGGTGCAGCCTCTTTGGAGAACAGTGTGGAGATTCCTCAAGAAATTAAAAATAGAGCTTCCCTACGACCCTGCAATTGCACTCCTGAGTATTTACCCCAAAGATACAGATGTCGTGAAAAGAAGGGTCATCTGTACCCCAATGTTTATAGCAGCAATGGCCACAGTCGCCAAACTATGGAAAGAACCAAGATGCCCTTCAACGGATGAATGGATAAGGAAGATGTGGTCCATATACACTATGGAGTATTATGCCTCCATCAGAAAGGATGAATATCCAACTTTTGTAGCAACATGGACGGGACTGGAAGAGATTATGCTGAGTGAAATCAGTCAAGCAGAGAGAGTCAATTATCATATGGTTTCACTTATTTGTGGAGCATAACCAATAGCATGGAGGACAAGGGGCGTTAGAGAGGAGTAGGGAATTTGGGTAAATTGGAAGGGGAGGTGAACCATGAGAGACTATGGACTCTGAAAATCAGTCTGAGGGGTTTGAAGTGGCGTGGGGGTGGGAGGTTGGGGTACCAGGTGGTGGGTATTATAGAGGGCACGGCTTGCATGGAGCACTGGGTGTGGTGAAAAAATAATGAATACTGTTTTTCTGAAAATAAATAAATTGGAAAATAAAAGAATTAAATGTCACACTAGGACAAAATCTACTTAACAAAAATAAAGGCAGCAATGAAAGAAATGAGGAAGAAAATGTACCTAAGGTATAATAAACTAGAAAAATGGCAGACGTAAATTCAAATTCATCACTAATTACATTAAATGTAAATGATCTAAACACTCCAATCAAAAGGCAGAGGTTGGCAAAACGAATGAAAAGGGATAGTCCAGCTATATCATATCTAAAATGGACATACGTTAGATTCAAAGACACAAATAGTTTGAAAGATACAAAAAATATATACCAGGAAAGTAATAAGCTAAAGAGATAAGGAATTGTACTACTAATATCATATGAAACACACTTTAAGGCAAAAACCGTTAACTTGAAGCAAAGGAAGATAATTTAGAAAGATGAGTCAGTTCATCAGAAAGGCTTAAAATAAAAACAATAAAACAAACAAAAACAAACCCAAGCAGGTTGGCAAGGAAGAGGCAAACTATCTCTGTACACAGGTGGCATGATATTACATATAGAAAATCCTAAGGAATGTACCAACAAACTCTTATGACTAATGAAGGAGTTTAAGTTTATAGAGTACAAGTTCTATATACAAAAATCAAGTGTTTATCTATTCATTAGCAGTTAACAGTGTGAAAAAGAAATTAAGAAAATTCCATGCAATAACATCAAAAAGAATAAAATCTTGAGGAATAAATTTAAACAAAAGAACTGTGAGATCTGTACATGGAAAACTGCAAAATATTGTTGAATGGAATTGAAGAAGACAAATATATGGAAAAATATCTCATGCTCATAGTATTTTCCAAATTGATACACTAATTCTGTATAGCCCCTATCAAAGTACTAGTTGCCTTTTTGTTTGCAAAATTGATAAGCTGATCTTAATTAAAATGGAAATGTAGGAAGACCAATATAGACAAAATAATATTGAAAAATAGCAAACTTGGAACACTCACATATCCCAACTTTAAAATTTACTAAAATCTATAGTAATCAAGACAATATGATACTGAAGTAAAAACAAAATTTAGACCAATGGAATAGAATTAAGAGTCCACAAATTAACCCTCACAATTTTGGTAAATTGATTTTCAATGAAGGTGTGAAGACCTTTTATCATTAAGGAAAAAACAGTATTTTTAACAAATAATGTCAGGAAAATTGGATGTCTATGATAATGAATGGAAGTTGGGCCCTCATTTCACAGCACATACAAGAGTTGTTTAAAAATGAATCATGGATCAGGGCTCCTGGGTGGCTCAGTCAGTTAAGCATCTCACACTTGATTTTGGCTCATGTGCTCAGGTCATGATCTCAGGTTATGAGGTCAAGCCCTGCATCTGGCTCTGCACTGGGCATGAAGCCTGCTTGGGATTCTTTCCCTTTCCTTCTTCCCCTTCCCTTCTCTCTCTCTCTCTCTCTCTCTCTCTCTCTCTCTCCTTTCTCTCTCTCTAAGGGGGAAAAAAAGGATCATAGATCTAAATATAATAGTTACAACTACAAAATTCTGAGAAAAAACACATAGGAATAAGTCTATGTTATGTTTTGTTTGATGAGGGTTGTTCGTAGAGAGGGCATTAAATACACAAATAACCAAAGGAATAAACAATAGACAAGCTGGGCTTCATTAAAATGGAAAATTTTTGCCTGGGTGAACTCAGTCAGTTAAGCATCGAACTCTTGATTTTGGGCTCCGGTCATGATTTCAAGGTCATGAGATTGAGCCCCGAGTTGGCTCCATGGTGGCATGGAACCTGCTTGGGATTCTCTCGCCTCTCCTCCAGCCCCTACCCCTTCTAAGAAAAAAAAAAAAGAAAAAGAAAACCTTTTATACTTCAAAGAATACCTTTAAGAAAATGAAAAGTCAGTCCACAAAACATGAAAAAATATTTGCTCATCATATATATGATATGGGATTTACATTCAGAATATAAATATAAAAATAAAATTAATAACTCCAATTTTAAAAGTCAACCCAATTAAAACATGAACAAAAGATTTGAGTAAATATTTTCCTAAATGTGGGATAAAAATGACCAATAAGTACATTAAAATTTGCTCAGTATCATTATTCATTGGATAAATGCAAATCAAAACTAAAATGATTTTAACTGTGGGTTCATACCCTCTATGTTAGCTCACATAATAAATACAGAATATTCAGTATTGTCAAGAATGTAAAATAATTCAAGACCTCATACATTGGTGGTGGGATTGCTGAATGTTATAGCCACTTAGGAATACTGCAGTTCTCGATAAATTAAACATAGAGTTATCATATAACGTAGCAATTCTACTCCCACCTCTATACCCAGAAGAATTGAGACTGGTGATGGGTATTATGAAGGGCACATATTACATGGAGCACTGGGTGTGGTGCATAAACAATGAATTTTGGAACACTGAAAAAAAATTAAATTAAAAAAATTATTTGAAAAAAATCCTGCACATCCATTTTCATAGCAGCACTATTCACAATTGTCAAAAGGTGGAAACAATACAAATATCCATTAGCTGGTGCACAAATAAACAAAATGTCTATATCTATACAATGGAAACATGATGTTAAGTGATAGAAAGTAGTCATACATCATATGATTTCATCTCTATGAAATGTCTAGAATAGGGAGTTTCAGTAGATTCGTAGTTGCCAGGACCTGGAGGAAATCGAATGGATAATGTCTCATAATGGGTTTGCGGTCATAATGAGCTTGGGATTTCTTTTTGAAGTGATGACATTAGATAGTTTTGATAGTTGCACAACTATGGGAATGTACTAAAAATGATTGACATGTGTACTCTAGTTCATTGCTCTTGAAACTGGATCATGACTTCGGAAAGTTTGGTGAACCAAATTTTGAATCACTTCTGAGTATATAATTATCTAAGGAAGATCATGCAAAAGAGCTATATCTGCTTTCATTTATAAAATATGCTCTAAAAAGTTAACTCATTCTTGATAATTTAGATTCGATGTATTTAAAATCTGATTGAAAAGAAATCTTCATTAGAAATAATGAAAAAAATATTTTGTTAGAAATACTTTCTAATGTATTAAAATGTTGCTAGGTTCAGTATGAATTACTGAATAATGGATTTTAGGCAGCGATGTGCTAGAGCCAGCCCACAGAGCCTTGCAAGATCCGTTGAATTTTTAGTTAGTAAAATATGTTGTAGTGTTTGAATAGCTTTTAGATTTAAATCTCCTAACCTTGAGCAGATCTCCAAATTTGCCTTTCAACCAAGAAAGTCTTCTAAAATAGGGCAGAACTGAAAGGGCATTATCAACTGCAAATTCAATCTTGATGTAGTTCAGCTATTCTATTCTTCACTCGTCATCTCACCATGGGAAGTGATTGCCAAAGTTAATTCCCGGTACTTTTCTTACTCCTTGAAAACTCCCAAACCATTCCTGATTAAAATATATAAGACAGTGTTCCATTTGTTCTTTCAGATTTTGGTGAAAAAAAATTACTAGTAGCAGTCAATACATAAGAAGTACAGGTATTAAAACAAGACATTAAATGTTTTGAATGATTTTGTTTGCCCCAGTTTCATAATTGTTGCTATAATAACCCCAAATATAAAGTATGTATCTATTCTGAAAAGCTGGAATAATTTAAATAATCAGTCACTTATCTTCCAAATTCTTATAACAATTCAATTTTAGTCATCACAAAATACATTGTATAAAAAACTATCTTGCTTTTAAAAATCTTTTTAAAAATTTGCTTAGTAATATATATTCCACATAATCACTATCACGGTCTTCTTTTCACTTTATTTGGTATTATCATTTGAAAATCTTTTAAAATGGGCATAATATTATGGTAGTGTTTATGTCAAACCCTGTGTTATCTATCAGCAAAAAGGGGGAAATGATGCAGGATATAAAGTATCATCTACCAAGAGCATGGGGCCTGGCATTGGAATGCTCTGCTGTCCATAACCTACTGACTGTGTAGACATATTTTCTTCATTTTTGGAAAGGGAAAAGATAATATGATACATCTGAAAGTGTTTGAAATAGTCAGATGTGCTATCAAATGTGATGAACTTACTAAACAGTAAAGCACTTTGTGACCACCAGTTGTTACCACCACTCTTTATATTGTTGCAGAAAAAAATAAACCAGAAAAAGCAAAAATGTCCTGGATCTTTTTAATGACCTGTCAACATAATTACTATTCTTGGTGGTCCATTATTTGCCAAATTTTGATCTTTGTTGCTAAAGGACTCTTGTGTCTTGATTCCAGCCTACACTTTACAATAAATAGGTAAGACTTAAGCCATTTCTATTTATGTTGATGCTTTTGAATTAATACCTGTACCAAGTGGTTTTTACAAGGAATAATTTTGATTAATGTTATCAGCCTGTTTTTCTATGTAAAATAATCTTTCCATTTTCATAATCCAAATTCTTTGCAATTTAGAAGAACAAGCAGTTTATCTAAAACTTTTTAGCATTTATTTTTAGTTGAACTAAAGGTATTTAATTTTATATATAGAATATCAATGAAGGAGTCACATAACATCTTGATAGGAAATAAACAATTCTGCATGTTTTTCTTTCTCCCATCAACTTTATTTTCTTATAGGCAGACAAAAAAAATCTTTCTACCAATCTGTATTTATATTATACTTATTTTCTCTGTTTCCATATAGAAAATAAGAAAAATCTTATATAGGAATTCTTTAAAATATTCAACTTCTGTATATTCAGTTGAAATATATGTTCAGTCTTTATAATGAACTCGACATAACAGCCAGGAAGCACAAACCTAATGTCACATAACTTACCTACTTTTCTTTGGTGCTTATGTTATTCTCAGTCTGGTCAGTGCTTCAAGACAGTATTTCATTTTTGATATTTTATCTAGTACTCTTATATTTTCATTCACACTTTTCTGCCTTATGTGAGAGTATATTAAAAAGTTAGAGCCTATTATCTGTCTAAAACACATTTATATCTTCAAGCTTTGAAATTATGCATTCTCAACATACATGAGAATCCACTGGTGCATACGAAACATAAACTACTCTAAACTAATGTGAAAATCAGACTCTGACAAAATATCACGGGTCTGATCACTTTTTTTAAAGACACATACAACAAGGTTCATCTGTGCTAAATCCTTTAGGCAAGGACTTTGTTGTTGTTGTTGAATGACACTTGCCCAGTCAGAAATGAAATCAGTACCAGCAAGATCAGAATAAAGCAACAGGAGATCATTGACCTAGAACTTGGCTTATATTCCAAAAGCTGCAAGGCCTGGGGTTGTTCATGAGAAGGAGCTGGTCACCATGTGGTGCTACTGTAGCACAGCAGGCATGCAAACTGAACAATAACATTATGCTTCCAGAAAGCATTGGTAGAAATATGAAACATTTTTTAACACATCCATAATAGCAAAGGAAATAAAACAAACTAATGAAAATGTCAATAATAAACCAAGTTAATATTCTAATGTTAATTTTCCTAAATTCCT
This sequence comes from Neogale vison, assembly GCF_020171115.1. Taxonomy (NCBI): domain Eukaryota; kingdom Metazoa; phylum Chordata; class Mammalia; order Carnivora; family Mustelidae; genus Neogale; species Neogale vison. Next base: position 166,685,664 of record NC_058094.1, read on the forward strand.
TAAGATATAGCTTAACATCTTTAAAAAATCAGAAAAATAAAAAACAAAAATTTAGTACATGCTCTTTCCATCTTCCTTTCTTTCTCTTTTAGACACACACACAGGTACACACACACACAAGCAGACCCACCTACACAGTGAGTTAATTGCTAAGATTTTGCCAGACAGATCCAGTACAGTCCCAAGAGCTCTGAAGATGAATACAACCATATCAATGGAAATGAGAATACATAAGTAGTAAATTGGGGTTGCAAGTAAAATAAATTAAGATTACTTCTAATATAAGATGTCCTTTAGTAGTCAGGTAGATATTGCTTTTTGAGAACGTGTAATCTACCTACTGCCCCAAATGAATTTTTAGTCTAATCTAGTATTAAGCAAACAATTTTTACATTACTAAAAGAGGACTTGAGTTGTTGGACAAAAATTGTTTAGTAGCAAATGGCAATCTGGCAACTATTATTTTTAATCCCTTGTCATATTATCACAAATAGCCAATTTCAAAGGCTTTCAAAGTTTTCCTGTAGTTTCCTGAAGCCAGTATTTTGTATATATGATAAAAGAAATGATACATTGTTGAATGTATGCCATTTTTTGGTAATGAAAACAAATACTTTTGTGTTCGTGGCCACTCTTTTGTGACTTGAGAGCAAAATTTCTAGGAATAAAATGAAAAAAAAAATCAGATACACAAAATATTGTATGTTCAGTCTCATTTGAACATCCTTACCATTCTTCCTTCTTTCAGTACATCCAGATTTCTTTGATGTTTACTTGTGCAAAACAGGAAATAATTTTGTATAGTATAAGTTTACATAGTTAATAAATGCAGGTGTGTATCATTAGAGTATAGCATCTGATTGCACTCAGGATAAAGCCACAACACAACTATAGTACAAGGCCAAGGTATAGAGAAAATTCCCCCACTTTATTACCTAAAATGAACTTATGAAAAGGAGTCAGGTAAACCTCTACAGTAATTTCCGTGTCTCAGAGTCCATGATGAAGGACACAGAATGTTTATGAGAATGTCTAAATTAAACTGTTTTAGAAGAAAGAGATATTCAGAAAATAGCTACAAGATTAAAATAAAATAAAATAATGCCCTGTGAAGGAGTATATAACATTTATTATTTTATTTAATTCAGAGATTGAAGATGGTTTCCCATCAAATGAAGCCAACTCATCCAAACTGAATTAATAACAAAGACAAAATAAGTCATGGATGTGAAATTAAGAGTAGACTTAGCAGCTTTGTTAAAATGGCCTTTCTCTTGTTTCTTTTATTGATACAGTAATTTCCAGAGGAAAAAGACAAGAAAACAGGGGAAAGGTTTTTCTCATAACTTCTAGACTAAGAAATATGACTCTTTTAGTAATGTGGCTTTTGGCACTATATGTATACCCCCTTCCAGATGTTTTGAGCTTAGTTAAAAATGCTGACATAAAAAAAATACAAATACTCTATATTACATTATATAGGATTACCATTTATTTGAACTTTGTAAAAACCTCCAGAAAGAAGGGAACCCATTTTCCACATATAAATAAAACTTAGTAATGCAGGTCTTTCCCCATCAAATGATAAACTGACTCAACATGCTTTATTTGGGTGAAGCCAGATATTGGAAAAACAGATGAGTAAGCAATGACCAATCAGAAATGAGGCTGACAGTCCATAGCAGTGATGCAACACTTCCCTAAACTGATAGGAAATATTTCAGATGTCTTCCTAAGGTTTTCCATGTGTCTGCGTGTGCATTTTAACAATGGGAATACCTCAGCCACCGAAAGGAAGACACTAAAAAGTATTGAATATAAAGAAATCTGAATAATTTCTCAAGGATTGCTAGGGTCATCATGTATAGGTATGCAAAATGTTCACTGTGTTCATGTAGGTCACTCTGGATTTTTTCAATAAACAACTTGTTCACTGGCAGCAGTGCTGAATCATTGAAGATGTTGTAACAAATGGGAGGCAAAAAGCTAAGTGGTTTCTTTTCCTGCTTTAATGGTTAAAATATTTGACATGCATTATATTTCCAGAAGGCTTTCTACCACTTGACTCTATGCAAAATCCAAGCTGGTATGCTAATGATTCCCAGTGTTAAAGGATCCATGGGCTTTGAGAGATATATTTTTTTTCAAACCCTTGTTCCCCATTTAAAAACTCACTGATTTTGGACATTTTACTTAAACTCTGGGTCTTATCATCTTAAATGAGCCAGTAATACTTAACTGCCTTACAACATTTCTTAGAGAATCACTTCAGATATTATGCAAATTACTTAAGAAACCAAAGTTTTTGATGAGTGTTAATTCCAGCAGAATCCCACATTGCAACCCTTAAATTCCATATTGATGGACAAATATTAAATAAATGCTAAGTTTGCTTATTACTCCTATTGTCCACTGAGATAGGAATCTATGCAAAATATCCCTGACCCAAGGTTAGAATTCCTCCACACATGCAATCCTGTTGTATTTACTCAGAATTTCTTAAGGTTTTCATCCAATTAAATAAACAACATGGAATACAAACTGATAGAGGCTTAGATATTTTCAATTCAGTATAATTCGTCCTTACTTAAACCATCAGATAGTTGCTAGTTACTTAACTGCTTCAAATTATTCTCTCTACAGATAATGTGAATAGATAAAAATTCATACTAACTTTAGTACCTTTTATATTAAAACCTGTGACTAGTATTTTTTTAATGAAAGAATTTCAAAACCCAAACTCACTTTTCAAACTATCATGGAGATAAAAAAGACCCTCAAAATTGCACTTATAATTTTGAGAGTATGATTTATTGCTATTTTACATGCATTTTGTGTTTACATATATATTTGTAATATTTACAAAACCATTTAACATAAAGTCATTGCTGCCCTAAAATCATGAGAGTATAAACTGTTTTGAAAGCTGACAGCTTGTGATGATAATTGTGCAAGCTCCAGTTGTACTAGCTTTATGATAAAATAAACAAAGTCTATTGGTGTCTGTTTATGCTGGATTTTATGTTTCTATCTGGAACACTAAACTCTCACTTGAAGATCACAAAATGAAACAGGTCCATAGCAAGACTTCTAAGATGTTACATAATTTTGGAGGAATAGAATTTTCTCACCAGTTTATCTATGCTGTTGCAAAATAAAGGTATATTTGTAAATTTTTACATGTAACGCTATCAGATGCTTTATTTGAGTGGAAAGATGGTGCATGTTGAATAATGTTAAGCAACCTTTGTCATGACATGGAAATGATATGGAAGGTATATACGCCTATGTATACATATCTGTTTTTTTGTATTTGCTTTGTATTTTGTATTTATCTCAACTCTTTATCTCATCTTTGATAAGGGAATTTGGAGAATGTGGAAATTATTTTCTCTTCTTCTGATGGTTACTTTTAGTGCTTTAAACAGCACACTTAAATCTATTTCATGATTTGTCAGCTTTGGAAAAGCTATAGTAACTTTTTACTGTTGCCACAGTGATGGGGGATTTAGTACTCTTAATGTGCCTTTATATGTAACCTGTCTCTACCTTCATGGCCAGGCAGGGCATAATATGTAAAATAATCTCAGCAACAGATACAGTAGCCCTGTTCTCCATGTCCAGAATTTTGTTTCTGGGCCTTTTTATTTTTATTGCAGTCAACCATGTTTGTATTAATATTTTACATATCATAGGCTTTATGTCATTTTTAAAAAATATGTGGTTTTGTTCCTAGAACTACAACAACTACTAAGCCCCATTACTACATCTTTGTGGATTCAATGCTCAATGGCATTTCTTTTATAGTGTAACTCTGTATTCCTGAGCTTCTTATTTTGATAAATTTCATAGTTGGTTGGATTCTAGCCACCAAATAGCAGTATTTGCTTCTGTTCTCACTTTTGATTGTTGAATTGTCGAGTCTGTGTACATTGTATAATATTTAAAAATACATATTTATACAAGAAGGACAGTTTAGCTGGAGATCATATTTTGGGAGGCTAAATATTCTCCCATTAGTCATTTTAATCACCCTCTAATATTTAAAGGAGTTGGCATACATTGCTATTTAAATTCCATTTCTTGTTCTTTTTATTGTATTTATTTATTCTGTAATAGTGTAGATGTATGATTAAGTTCCTTTCATAGCTCTGAAATATTTCTTTTATTCCCTTATGTCTTTACCCTACTTTTTTTTTGAACTTTCTTTACTCACTTTTTCTTTCATAGATTTATTTAATTTTATTTTAATGGTACATACTTCTTGAAAAAAGGTGACCTTATTTTTCTTGTGTAAGAGATTTCCAGAGTACCGTGTTCATCTACTTTTTTGTTTTATTGTTTTCTTTAAGGGAGAGAGGATCCTATAAATTTTGATTATATTGGAAACATGTGGCTACAGCTTTTAAGCTGTATTTTATAAACTTTAACTGTACTTGCAGCTGATGTCTTTCTTTTCCTTTATAAGCATCTTAAGATTCTATTGCTTTTTAGAAGAAGAGCAGCAATATATATATTAACTTTAGAATTTAAGGCTAGTTGACAGACTGCATTTATGGAGTGAAACTGAGAAAAGCTGAAAATAACTCTGCTTATGGAGACACCTCTGGAAAAAGGCCACTTTAGTTTTTCGGAGACCATATCATTTCCTCACTCATTTTGTCTGTCTGACAGGGATGGTGAATGTTCATGGAGAGCATGACTCTGTGGTTAGTGTCATGACTGGGGCAGAAGGATAAGAGCAGAAATGAAATCCAGGTCTCCTGACTAGCAAGCAAGTATACTAAGTAGAGCCTTGTTAAGTGTGGCACCCCATGAGTGAAGATAAATAGTTTTAAAAAGGTGTTTACTCTGTAGAAAGCTGGTGTTTTTACACGTACTTAATTATATTTTAGGTCTGAAGATGGATTTTAGTTCTGAAGAAATAATGTAAAAACACTAACAACCACTTTTGATATCAAGAATAATGTTTCCCAATACCTGTATTATCTAGGTATACTAGTAATAATCAAATAAGAAACTGAAATAAAATAGAAAAATGCAAACAAAGAGAACCTCAACATTATATGTAATGTTTTATTTTTATTCTATTTATTTTTACAAAATAATATATACTTTTATTATTCTAAAACTTATTTTTCATTTTCTATCACATCACTTTCTCTTTGAGGGAAATACTTATAGATTGCACTCATTACCTTTAATACCTTTGATAGCATGCAATAGCATGTATATAGCATAAATCACTCAACTGTTGCCTTACTGATTTATGTTTAGGTATTTATAAATTTTTTGCTTTTCAAACACTACTTAAGTGTCTTTTTATTCACACTTTTATGCTTAATGTACCAACAACTTCACTATCATATGTACTGACAATATTTTTCCTAGTCTTTGATTTTTTTCCTAGGGTGAATTTTGTCATACAAAATTTTTATTTTAGATGGTGAATTTTTTTCAGCATTTTGTTTTATGATATCTGAGCTGCTATACTTGCTTTAGGCAATGTCTGATACTTGTGAGATTCCAAAAATATTTTTCTATAATTTACTTTTTTTTACCTATTTCATCATATGTCTAATATTTACTATATTCTATTCTTGCATCTCTATTAGATATCAGTAAATATCTAAAAGGTATATATTATATATATACACACACACACACGCCACACACACACACACACAATTCTTTCCATCTGGAACTTATTTTGGCATTTTACATGATATTATATATTTTTCAATTATGCCAGCACCATTTAAAATAAACCATCCTTTGGTTTAAATTGCATATCTATCAGGCTGCCTAGTGGCTCAGTGGATTAAGCCTTGCCTTTGGCTCAGGTCATGATCTCAGGGTCCTGAGTTTGAGCCCCATGTTGAGTGCTCTGCTCAGTGGGGATCCTGCTTCCTCCTCTCTCTCTGCCTGCCTTTCTGCCTACTTTTGATCCCTCTCTCTCTGTCAAATAAATAAATAAAATCTTTTAAAGATTTTATTTATTTATTTGAGAGAGAGAGACAGTGAGAGAGAGCACGAGCGAGGAGAAGGTCAGAGAGCGAAGCAGACTCCCCATGGAGCTGGGAGCCTGATGCGGGACTCGATCCCGGGACTCCAGGATCACGCCCTGAGCCGAAGGCAGTCGTCCAACCAACTGAGCCACCCAGGCGTCCCTAAATAAAATCTTTTAAAAATTGCATATATATCATAAGCATATTAACTCATATTATATCCTCATGTTAACTTTGGTGAATTTCTGTACTCTATTTTATTCTTCTGAATAGTTTTTATACTACTGTGTCAATGCCATAAAGTTTAATCACTGTCGCACTGTAATGAGTTGTAATATTTGGTGGGACAGTCCGTTTTAATCATTATTTTTAAGAGCAGCATGATATTCTGTTATATTTTGTAATAGCCCTATTTGATGGACATTTAACTTGTTTCCCATTTTTGTTTCTTATTGTGAATTCCCTTTCCATTGCTCTTTTCAAATTCCTGTATTTTAAGTTTTCCTTTGATCTTATTTTCTCACTGTTAGAAATTTATCTAGCCTTTCTTACTGAACAGGTCTACTGGCAAAAGAATCTTGTAGTTTTCTTTCTGCTCGTGATGTTTTTATCTAACGTTCATTTCTGATGGATATTTTCACTAGTTATAAAACTTTAGGTTGAGAGTTATTTTCTTTCAGCATTTGAAAAATGTACACTATTCTTCTGACCTCCAAAATTCCTGATGAGAAACCCACTGTCATTGCATTTTCAGTTCTTCCGTAGCTAGCCCAATGCTTCTCTGAATTCTTTACTTTTTTTTTTCTTTACTTTTAGTTTTCAGAAATATGATGATGTGTTTGGGCATGTATTTTTCTTGATTTATCCTGTTCGGGATTTGCTGAGCTTTCTGAATCTGTGGGTTGTTTCTTATCAATTAGAAGTTTCCAGCTATTATTTCTCAAATGATTTTTGGGCTCCATATTATTTCTCCTCTCCTACTACAATTCTGATGACATATATGTTATATCCATATTATTGTCCTACAGGTCCCTGGAGCTCAGTTCAATTTCTCTCAATTTATTTTCTTTTTGTTGTCCAACTTACATAATTCTGTTACTTTGTTTTTGAGCTAAATGTTTCTTTCCTTTCTTATCTGAATTTTGCTATTGAGCCTACCAAATGTAATTTTATTGCAGTTGTTGTATGTTTAGTTCTAATAATTTCCATTTGTTTCTTCTTTATATATGTCTGTGTATGTATGTGTGTTCCTATATACATATTAAACACACACACACATACACACACACACACACATACTATCAGTTAGTTTCAGGAATGGACTTCTTAGGGATATGGCTAGGGGTTCATACACAGATTTAAGATTTCTTTCTCCAACATTTACTTTTCTATGATCCTTCCCTTAAATCTATAGCTGGGGAAGGGAAGTGCTTTTGCGTGCATTTATTTGCCTAATTCAGTCAAGAAATCATCAATATGGTTCCATCCACACTTTTCCACCCAGTTGGCGAAGCAGAGCAGTACCACCTCTACTTGAGTTAGAAAAGGCAGTAATGGTTTATTAAGCATCTGCCATTGGGTAGAAAATATTGTAGGCACTGGGAAGGTTGTATTAAGCAAAACGGAAAAGTGCCAGTCTCAGTGAATCCTACACACTAATTGAGGGGTCAAAAAATAAACACACGAGTGTTTCACGTTTAGTTGGTACTAAATATATATATATATATTTTTAAAAAGACAGAATCAAGCAGACTAGAAGTTCGGGGTTGAAGGAGTGTTCATTTTTATAGGGTAACCAGTGAATACCTCATTAATGTTACTATATTAGTAGAAAATTAAAGGAAGTAGGAGAATAAGCAGAGAAAGGGAGTATACGTTCTAGATGCTGGTAGAACAAATACAAAAGTCTAGAACTGGAAGAATACTTGATATATCCAAGGATTCTAGGAAACAAAAGTGACTGAAACATAGTGAGCAAAGGAACATAGATTATAGAAGATGAAGTCAGAGAGGCAGGAGGGAACAGTATATTTGGAAATGGGTAGCTCATGCTGTCTTTGGGCTTTTCACTGGGTAAATGGGAATATACTGAGGTGGTTTAAGAAAAGGAGTTGTACTACCTAGCTTAAATTGTAAAGGAAACATTATTTTTGTGCTGATGGGGTATCTTATAGAATATAAGAGTATCTTGAGTTTTACCCAGCAGTTGGAGGTAGAAGTGGTGGGAAATGATCACATTTTGGACATACTTTGGATATAGAACCAATAAAATATGTTAATGTAATGGGAAATAAAAATAGAGAGAAGTTAAGGATAACAAGTAAATCTGCATGAATAAAAGGAAGAATGGAGTTAGTATTTACTAAGATGGAGTAGACTACAGGACCTGATTTGTTGACAGAGATCAGGGGATAATTTCAGAAGTAGTTAACTGGATATACAAGAATTGAATTAAGGGGAAAAGCTGAAACTGAAAATTTATGATTATTAGTATAATAAGGCTATTTAAAGCCATGAGATTAGATGCATTTACTTTAGGAAGTATTAGTTTAAGAAAATGCCAGCTCTCAGAATTGATTTCCGGAGCACCCAAACATTTGGAACTCTGAAAAATAGAGATTGGCAGGTAAAGAAATCTTAGAAGTCTTAGAAGGTAGTCTATAAAACAAGGAAAGAATCCAGGAAAAGTAAAGTGATGTCCTGCAAGTCAAGATGAATAAAGTATTTTAGGAAGGAGGAAGTGATGAACCATGTCAAATGTGCTAGAGGCCAAATTAGAAGAGATCTAATAGTTGAGCATTTTACTTGGCAAAATAGAAGGCACTGTTTACATTGACTATGATCTATTTCAGTGATGGAGATGAAAACATATAGAGTAGAATCAAGAAAAACAAGAATGCATTTTGCTTGGACCAAGATGATGGTAGTGATAGAGTATTTGGATATCCCCAATCCTTCTGAAAGGAACTGTAAGAGCAGAACCTAACAATAAAATACAATTTCAAGGAGAGCATCTTCAAAAAGTAGGGACACCAGGTAGATGACTATTGAAATAGATTAAGTTAATAGATTTTTGTGGCTGGAATCTAAATGGTAGCAAGGGAGATGATGAGTAATGTTTTGATTCTTGCTATCTTTTTAAAGAAGAACCAACTAACAGAATTTTCTGAAAGGTTGGATGTAAGGTTTAAAAGAAAGAGAAAAGTCTAAGATGATCCTGATTTTTTGAACAGAGCATCTGGAATGGTACAGTTACCTTAATTGAAATGACGATGCTCCCTCCCCCTTCACCCCCCGCCAAAGCAAGTCAAGTCATAGCAAAGCTGCTTAAAGTTTTCATTAGTTTTCTCAATTCATTCAGAGCAAAATCTGAAGTTCTTATTACATTATAAACCATTAGTACTATACTAATTAATCTTTTCAGTTATACTAATAGCTTAAAATTCTTACCTGGAAATTAACTTCATGTAACCGTGTGATATTATTTGTAATTATCATACATTAACTTTTTCTATTTTCATCTTTTTTTTCATAAAAAATTGCAAATTGCCTAAAATTAATGCTACCTTCCCAAGATTTATCATCAATAGCATATATAAAAGATTTACATAAATCTTTTTTAGCAAATAAAGGAAATAATATAACAAACTCTTGCTTCTATATATCTGGTATCATATAATATGGAAGTAATTTTTAAGTTCTGTGAGTTCTAGAAATATGGTGATGTTTCTCTAGGCATTTGGTAATAGCTAAGAGACCAGTTATGTTCTCAGAATACTGGCCAATAAATCATTTTTTCTGACTACAAAATTAGTTTCACGTTTTAGATTTTGACATACAAAGTAGATGATAAACTAAAATGATGATGATGGGAAAAACAACAATAAGAACAGCAATAATACTGTGTTTCCAATGTTATGAGTCACATGCTTATAGCATGAACAGCAGCACTATAGAAGGTCTCAGTGCAAAATGGGATCAACTAAAAGAGACTTCAGAAATATTTTCATAAGGAGTCTAAACCATTTGCACTTTATGGGACAAAAGCTAATAGGAGGAGATTGCCGATATAGAAAAAAGCAAATTCTTGATTCACCATTCATTTGAAATCACTTACAGATTTATATTTTCATGAAAGAATTGGAAACAAAGGGAAGATAGCACAGTTTCAGCTGGAATAACAAAGGCTCAAAAATCTTATATAGAATTGTCAGATGTTTTAAACATAAAATTTTGAGGAATTCAGCTAAGAGTTGTAAAAAGCAGGTGTTTGTTCTAAAACTAGACTACCAGAACAATGAAAACTTCTAAGATAAAAATTAATGAAAGGAAAACTCATAAATATGTCACAAAAAGATAATTATTATCTCAGATATAAGCCAGATGCACTCCTGTGAATTGAATATTAATATTCACAGATAGAAGGTTCTGTTTAGACAGAAAGTTTCCATTTGATGGGTTATATATGCAGTTGGTAGAGAAGCTGGTTTGTGAATGATGATAATTGGACCATAACAGAATCAAGAATTTGAGATTTGGAGATTTATTTTGAGGTTGTTAATCCAATCTCGCTGTAGAACTTGCTTTCCATTTTCAGCCATTAATGACCAATCACAGTTTTGTGACTTTTGTAAATTATATTTCTGTAGAAGTCATTTTCCTGATAAAGTTTTTACTTTTTATTTATTTTTTATTTTTTTTAAAAATATTTTATTTATTTATTTGACAGACAGAGATTATAAGTAGGCAGAGAGGCAGGCAGAGAGAGATGGAGAAGCAGGCTCCCTGCTGTGCAGAGAGCCCGATGCGGGACTCCATCCTAGGACCCTGGGATCATGACCTGAGCTGAAGGCAGAGGCTTTAACCCACTGAGCCACCCAGGCACCCAAGTTTTTCTTTTTAAATGAGTTATGACATGAACAACATATGCACATTTTATATGGTCTTATAGTATCATCTGATTAAAGGATAATATGTGATCCAAATTTTGTGATAAAATGTAAATAAACAATTATTTAGAATTAGATAAATTCTTTAGAAAACTAAATCCCATTCAATTAAATAGCTTTTTAAATTTCTCAGTACGTGGCCTGAGAAAATGTTAAATAACAGTAGCTCTAGATCAAGGTAACTGATCAGTGATCCTAAGCAAATTAACCCATCAAAAATGAACAAGCTCCCAAATACTGACCAACCAGATGAACATGACTCAATCAACATCAAAATCAATGAGGTGAAAACAGTCTGCCTTCAGTGAAAATCAATGGTGGTGAAAATGGACTTCCTTGAACTTGACTTTTACAGATCTGGTCCTGTCTTGAATAACAGAAATGTATTTCCATCATAACAGACTCCTGCCTCTTTCTAGTACCTATATTCAGCTAGAATATAGCAATAATTCTGTGTTATAGCACCTGGAATCTTTCACTTTAAAACTGAACTAAAACTAGTAATTTCAGATATAAGAAATAAGAATCACCTACCAGCTTTGGAGAATAACATTATCTAAATAGGCACATCATTGAAGAGTCCCTAAATAGTTTACTTATTTAAACTCCCCAGTCACTTACTGCATTTTGGGAAAATGCAGCAAAATATGTTTTTGCAAGGTGGTTGAAAAAAAGGCTGTTAGATGACAAGGCCATGTAGTACCATTCTGTATCCTATCTTTATGCCAAAACAGAATAACTTTGTCCAGTTTAATTATAGTACTGATTTTTTAATATTTATTTTAATTTTATTTTGTGTTTTTTTTAACAGATTTTTTTTGTTTTTTTTAAGTTTTTTTTTTTTTAAAGATTTTATTTATTTATTTATTTGACAGACAGAGATCACAAGCAGGCAGAGAGGCAGGCAGAGAGTGAGAGAGAGAGAGAGAGTGAGTGAGAGAGAGAGAGAGAGGAGGAAGCAGGCTCCCTGCTGAGCAGGGAGCCTGATGCGGGACTCGATCCCAGGCTCTTGGGATCATAACCTGAGCCGAAAGCAGAGGCTTTAACCCACTGAGCCACCCAGGCGCCCCAAATTTTATTTTATGTTTTAAATTCATTTAAATTCCAGCTAGTTAACATATAGTGTAATACTATCAGGTGTACAATATAATGAGTCAGCACTTCCATACATTACTTGATGCCATCACAGCAAGCTCCTTCCTTAATCCCATCACCTATTTAACCCAATCCCCCAGCTCACCTCCCCTCTGGTAACCATCACTTTGTTTTCTATAGTTAAGAGTCTATTTCCTGGTTTGCCTCTCTCTTTCTTTTTTTCCCATTTGCTTACTTCATTTTAAATCTGGACCCTTGAAGAAGGCTTGTGATGGAATGGGGTAGAGGATCTGTGTCCAGTATTCAGTTCTCAGCCTGAGCTCTTAGGAACTCCTGTACCATTCCCTCAACTTTATCACTGTCTCCCCTAAAGTCAAACAACACAGTTTTTAAATTCCTAATACTAAAACCATGTCATTTGCATACCATGAGAACTACACTTCTTTGTAAAGGCACATACTTACTTTTTTTTTTTTTTTTAAGATTTTATTTATTTATTCGACAGAGAGAGATCACAGTAGGCAGAGAGGCAGGCAGAGAGAGGGGAAGGGAAGCAGGCCCCCTGCTGAGCAGAGAGCCCGATGCGGGACTCGATCACAGGACCCGAGATCATGACCTGAGCCCAAGGCAGCGGCTTAACCCACTGAGCCACCCAGGCGCCCCCCATACTTACTTTTATATAAGATTTCTAGTTGTCCCTAATATGCAGTCTTGAATAACATTAAGGTCAAAATATAGTACCCCAAATAATGTACCTCTTCACTGGAGTTCTTTGAAAATATGGCTTATAATTTATATTTCCCTAAAGTAGGGGTCAGGAAAACTTTTTCAGTAAGAGGATAGTAAATATTTAGGCTTTGTTCTATATGATCTCTGGGGAACTACTCAATTTTGCCATGGAAGCTTAAAGATAGCCAGAGACAAAACATAAAAGAATGAGCACTGCTATGTCCTAATAAAATTTTAAATTTTATGTAATTTTTATGTATCACAAGTTGTTATTCATACTTGATTTTTTCCACTATGTGAACTATACAATTAATTAGTTGTAGGCTATACAAAAATAGGTGACAGGCCCTATTTGGCCAGTAGGCCATCGTTTACCAACCTCTAACTGTAAACATATGAGCTATTTCTATCTCCTGATAGGCATACACATGTTTAAGTGCTTGTTATAAATGAACAAAAAGCCCAAAACCCTTAGTTTTTCTGCTTCTATTAAATTTCCTTCTAAAAAGTTTAGAAATTAATATGACATATCATTTTCCCATAATTAGCTACCATTGCTGGTTTACATTTTCTTCAGTGGAAATACTGACTATGTTTTACCATATTTAATCACAATGCATAACAGGTATCTAGGATAAAGCCAAATAAATAGTTATTATCTTCAAAGATTTCCTATATTAAGCTTTGATATTTCACAATAGATTTATTTCAGATAGATTTTCTGGTCACTCATTGTAATACAACATTAATTAAGCACACTGTAAACCAGCATGAATCCATTGTCATAAAAGTTATCAATCTCTTTTTTTGTGTGTGGTTTTATAGACTGTTGAATTTTTAACAAACCCCTTTTCTAATTAAATATACAACATATAACTATCAATGACTAGTGTATCTTTATGTTCATTTATCAAAAATATCATAAATTTTATAAACCTTTATCTTTTACTAATAAGTCATAAATACTATCTCTTCTGCTTAATTTAAAATATTTCTTTGGGGGATATGGTACCTTAAATAAAAGCCTTAGTTGCAATTCTATCCTTTTCACATATAATTACTGATTTATTCATTCAACAAATATTTTCTTGGTTCCTTCATAGCTAGGCGTTATTTGAAGAACTTAATGAAAATGGCTCTTTGCTCTTGCAAATGGTTAACACTTTCACTCTAGCAGCTAAGTAGAGGTGAATGAATATTCACAGATACAACCTCAAGGAAAATTTGTGAGAGTTCACTTTTGTGTATAGTGCTATGATAGGGGAAGATTTTTGCTTGTAGTGATTTGCAGATATTTTTGGAACTTTCCTAAAGGGAGTGAGTTTTCACCTGGGAAATGAAGAGTTCCTGTATGGATAAGATATGTTAGGGCCTAGAACGTTGCAAGGATAAATATTTCTTTTCTTTTCTTTTTAAAGATTTTATTTATTTATTTGAGAGAGAGTGAGATTAAGAGAGAGAGAGCAGGAAAAGGGGGAGGGTCAGAGAAAGAAGTAGACTCTCGGCCGAGCAGTGAGCCCAATGAGGGACTGGATCTTAGAACTCCAGGATCATGACCTGAGCCAGAGGCAGTCGTACAACAAACTGAGCCACCCCAGATAAATTATTTCTTCAGAACAATAAATCACAAGGGTGCCTGGGTGGCTCAGTCAGTTAGGCGTCTGATGACGTTGATTTCTGTTCAGGTCATGATCTCAGGGTGGTAAGATGGAGCCTGCTTAGAATTCTTTCTCTCTCCACTTCTGCACTGCTTGCATCTCTCTCTCTGTCTCTCTGTCTCTCTCTATTAAAAACAACAACAACAATAAATCATTAACTATTAGAAGTTAGTGGTTGGGTGTCACAACAAGACTGCAAAGGTAAAATGGAACTAAATTCTTGCTTTTAGCCAAATGTAAAAGGAAAGTGAACTCACACTGGTGTAAATCATTACAAGGATTTATTTCCTTAAAAAACTGGGAAAAAAAATTCAGAGCAGCTATGATCCAATCAGCCCTATTTCTTGTGATTTTCTGGATCTGCTTTCCTTTATGTGTTATTAAATCAATGTGCTCCTGGGCAATATTTAAAGGACTTTTCAAATGATTTTCTCTGAAGAGAAAGAAACATGATTTTCTCTAATTCCCCAGTAAAATTCTGTTTCACCATTTCAAACCAGACTAGATAACTCTCTCTAGGAATTCCTGCAACCATAGGCCCCTGTACAGTGATTGGCTTAGGCTTGGGCTTTCTGAGGCAACCACTGGCAAGGACACTGTTGTAGGTGGGTCCTGCATCTTCCTAAGAAAAGGGATTGTTTCTTAGGTAACTGAATGGTTACCTGTAGCCAAATTGGGGTATATCCCATAATGGATAAATGGATGTTGAGGGTTCAGTAAGTGGTAGCCATTCTAAAGTGTCTGGATTTTTGTCTTCTGAATAACTGAGTGACATTAAAAGATATCAAACAGAGAGGGATTCAGTATACATAAACTTTTTTTGTTGTATTTTGTTTTGTATTTTGTCTTACCTCCTTTCTTTGCTGGTAGTAAAAAAAATATATTTTATATAACCTGATTTCATTTTTTTAAGTAGTTTTTTTGAGATCATTTATATGCATATGATTCACCCATTTAAAGTGTACAATTCAATGATTTTTAGTATATTTAGAAATATATGCAATAATTACTATGGTCAATTTTAGAGTATTTTCACCAAGTTAAAAGGAAATCCCCTATATTTTAGCTATCTTGATGTCCTAATTCTTGACATTTCATATGAATAGAATTTTGTATGTAGGGTGTGATCTTTTATGATTGGCTTCTTTCACCTAGCATAATATTTTCAAGATTCATCTAAATTGTGGCATGTATCAGTACTTCATTTCTTTTTTTTTTTTTTAAAGATTTTATTTATTTATTTGAAAGAGAGAGCTCATGCACAAGGAAAGTATAGGGGCAAAGGGAGGGATAGGGAAAAACAGGCTCCCCGCTGAGCAGAGAGCCATAGGGCTTGATCCAAGGACGCTGGGATCATGAACTGAGCCAAAGGCAGATGCTTAACTGACTTAGCCACTCAGGTGTCCCTTTGTTTCTTTTTTTGACTTTGTATGGATATCCTAATTTTGTATATATATTTGATCTTTGGTGGTCATTTGAGTTGTTTGTGCTTTTGGCAGTTTTAAACAGTGCTGCTATAAACATTCATGCGCAGTCTTGTTAAAATTGCCCACCTGTTTTCCGTTCTCTTAGGTATATACCTGGGAGTGCAATTGCTAGAACATTAGAACATGGCACCTCTATGTTTACTTTTTTTTTTTTTTTTTTTTTTTTTTTTTGCGGAGTCTCCACACTGGTGGAACCCAGTGTGGGCCTTGAACTTGTGACCCTGAGATCAGGGCCATAGCTGAGACCCTGAGATCAGGGCCATAGCTGAGTCAGATTTTTAACCAACTGAGTCATCGAGGTGCCCCTATGTTTACTAATTTGAGTAACTGCCCAACTGCTTTCCAAAGTGATTGTATCATTTTACACTCCTATAGGTAGTTTGTATGGAGGTTCTGATTTCTCCATGTCATCTCTAAAATTTTTATCATCTGACCTTTTGATTCTAGCCATCCTACTAGGGATGAGGTAGTATCTCATTGTGGTTTTGATTTTTCATTTTCCTGATGACCAATGAAGTTGATCATCTTTTCATGTACTTGTTGTATATATTCCTTGGAGAAGTGTTCACTCATATTTTGTTCATTTTATAACTGGGTTATGTGTCCTTTTAATATTGAGTCCTAAAAATTCCTCCTATAGTCCAGATATAAGTCCTTAATCAGAAAATACAATTTGTAATATTTTCCCCATCTTCTCACTTTCTTGATGGTCTATTTTAAATCACAAATATTTTTAATTTTGATGAAACCTAAATTATCTATGTTTTATCTTTTGTTGCTCATCCTTTTGAAGTCATATTCCATGTTTGTATTTCATATAGATAAATTCATCTATAAATTCTGTACCCATGTTTACCATGTTCTATCTTTTATCCATTCCTGTATATAAGAGAAATAAGGAACATTTTTGAAAAAAATAAACTTATGCATCTTTGAATAGACATTATTTCACAACTGTATCAGTGAGCTTACCTTACCAAAATATTAAAAATAAGTTAAGCAGATGTAAGTATCCTAATAGAGAATATTTTAGGCAAAAGAATTATCAGGCCCTAATCAAGATACCAGTCTGTAAATATTACATGCACAGATGCCACCTAGTTTAAGGCAATTAATAGTGCAAAAAGTATTAATTCACAACCTGTTCACCCTGTCATTCCTACTTACATAACTTGCTTTATATTTTTTAAATTTCCCTATGAGAAAAATAATAGAAAACAGGCAGAAACATGAGCAAGAAAATACAGTAATACTGAAATTGAGGTTTTCTGTTTTTATCTGAATTCAGAGAATTATTTGGTGGTTTAAATTATTGGAAACCATCACTGAGGAAAAGATCATAGTAGTTCATGTATAGTGGAGACTTCAGCAAATATTTGTCTAAAAATGATTTTTCAAAATAGTTATGTGGTTGGTTCTTGGGGCTCTAGATAGTTGAAGCTGACCACCTGACTGACTATAGCAATTCTTTCATATCATGGAACTATGATTGTAGAAATGAGGTAGTCTACTGAGATAACTATTAATCCAAGCAAGGATAACAATTTAAAAGCTGAGTAAATTTTAAATTTTCAATCAATATAAATCAAAGCCACTTAAATCATCAACACAAAGCCAAAGTTGTTTAATATTTATACAACTAGCATAACATTTATTCAAAATTCTAGAATGATATGATGTTGCAATACAATGAAGTTTTCTATGCTCACCCTACAGATAGAACATAGACTTCCAGAATAAATACTGCTCTAATGTCAAGAACGCTGATATCATACTTGTAAGAAAGCATAAAAACATTTATTGTTTATTTCATTGACATCTCTAGGGAGATCAGGGCAGTCCTCTCAAAACAGATCTAAAATGGTTTGAGAAAGCAGGGAAAGGATACTAGCTCAGGGCTTTCATTGCTGCTTCAAAGGGGTTGGGTTATTGGGTTGTCATGCATGGACAAGAGCTTGAGTCTTCAGAATATCCTATTGGCCCCATTGGAGAAAGCATCCAGACTTTCTTGTCAGTTTGCCCCAATGTAGGGCAGAAAATAAAGAGGAAAGAATGTGGCTTAAAAGTTGTTAGCTGTCAAACATCAAAGATGGGAGCACTGGGTGTTGTACATAAAGAATGCATCTTGGAACACTGAAAAAATAAAGTAAAATAAAATAAAATAAAAAAGATGGGATCAACATTATTATGGAATTAAACATATTTTTGTATCTTGTGATCTTCATCTGTATAATTTTTATTATGAAGTATCTACCTCCTAGATTTTTGTGAGAAGTAAATGAATTAATACTTGTAATTTGCTTGGAAAATGCCTGACTCATAGTAAATGTTCAGTAAATGTTATTTTTTTCCTGAAGCCCAGAAGGGTTATATTACTTGTCCAAGAAGTATAATGGTAGAGCTAGGCTGAAAACCCAATGTACAGAATTCCATCCCTTGTTGTTTTCACTATGTGAACACCGGCTTCCGTTGCCCATTATCAGTCTCACACTCACTACTCTCATCACAGTAAAAATGTCTCATGTATCTGTGATTATAAATATTTGTACCTGTGGACTTTGTCTGAACTTTAGCTTATTTTAGGCTTCAATTATGCTGATCTCTTTCCTACCTCCATTTCTTGGTCTTTGTTTCCTCTCTTTCAAATCTGCTGGCTGCCTACAGGACCAGCTACATAATTTGTGGGGCCCAGTTAAAATATGAAAATGCAGGGTCCCTTGTTCAAACAGCAAGAAAAAAAGTGCTGTTAATAATACTAAAATATAGGGGCATCTGGATGACTCTGTGGGTTAAAGCCTCTGCCTTTGGCTCAGGTCATGATCTCAGGGTCCTGGGATCGAGCCCCAAATCAGGCTCTCTGGAGCCTACTTCCCCCACTCTCTCTGCCTGCCTGCCTACTCTCTGCAAATAGATAAATAAAATCTTTTTTTTTAAAAAAAGTACTAAAATATGAAGCTTTTTTCTTTCTTCTATGGTCTCTCTCTAGACAAGTGTTGTATTATGTTATCATTTATTTAGCCTCATAGATATAGCAAATGATATATAATATTTTTATTTGCAAGTAATAATATATACATATTATATATAATATATATATAATATTCAAACTATATAAATTTGTGGAGATAAATATGGAGATAAATATCCTATTAGGTGGATGTTTCTTTCTATAGACCTGGAGATGAGTTATTTTATTTATTTTTTTATTAACATATAATATATTATTTGCTCCAGGGGTACAGGTCTGTGACTTGTTAGGCTTACACATTTCACAGCACTCAACACAGCACATACCCTCCCCAATGTCTATAACCCAGCCACCCTATCCCTACCCCTCACCCCCAGCAACTGGCACTTTGTTTCATGAGATTAAGAGTCCCTTAACCCATCTCGTTTCATTTTTCCCCTCTCTACTGTCTATGACCCCCTGCCCTGCCTCTCAAATTCCTCATATCAGAGTGATCATATAATAATTGTCTTTCTCTGATTGACAAATTTGCTTAACATAATACTCTCTAGTTCCATCCACATCATTGCAAATGGCAAGATTTCATTTCTTTTGATGGCTGCATAGTATTTCATTGTGTATATATACCATATCTTCTTTATCCATTCATCTGTTGATGGGCATCTAGGTTCTTTCCATAGTTTGGCTATTGTGGCCATTGCTGCTATAAACATTTAGGTGCATGTGCCCCTTCAGATCACTACATATGTATCTTTAGGGTAAATACCAAGTAGTGTGGTTGCTGGGTCGTAGGGTAGCTCTATTTTCAACTTTTTAAGGAACCTCCATACTGTTTTTCGAGAGTGGCTGCACCAGCTTGCATTCCCACCAACACTGTAGGAGGGTTCCCCTTTCTCTGGAGGTGAATGATTTTAAAACAGCTTACTCAGAGAGAGTCAATTATCATATGGTTTCACTCATTTGTGGAGCATAACCAATAGCATGGAGGACAAGGGGCGTTAGAGAGTAGTAGGGAATTTGGGTAAATTGGAAGGGGAGGTGAACCATGAGAGACTATGGACTCTGAAAAACAGTCTGAGGGGTTTGAAGTGGCGGGGGGGTGGGAGGTTGGGGTACCAGGTGGTGGGTATTATAGAGGGCACAGCTTGCATGGAGCACTGGGTGTGGTGAAAAAATAATGAATAATGTTTTTCTGAAAATAAATAAATTGGGGAAAAAAAAAAACAGCTTACTCATAAACATTGGGGTACAGATGGCCCTTCTTTTCACTACATCTGTATCTTTGGGGTAAATACCCAGGAGTGCAATTGCAGGGTCATAGGGAAGTTCTGTTTTTAATTTCTTGAGGAATCTCCACACTGTTCTCTAAAGAGGCTGCACCAACTTACATTCCCACCAACAATGTAAGAGGGTTCCCCTTTCTCCACATCCCCTCCAACACAACTGTGGAAAGAACCAAGATGCCCTTCAACGGACAAATGGATAAGGAAGATGTGGTCCATATACACTATGGAGTATTATGCCTCCATCAGAAAGGATGAATACCCAACTTTTGTAGCAACATGGATGGGACTGGAAGAGATTATGCTGAGTGAAATAAGTCAAGCAGAGAGAGTCAATTATTATATGGTTTCACTTATTTGTGGAGCATAACAAATAACATGGAGGACATGAGGAGATAGAGAGGAGAAGGGAGTTGGGGGAAAATGGAAGGGGAGGTGATTCATGAGAGACTATGGACTCTGAAAAACAATCTGAGGATTTTGAAGGGGTGGGGGTGGGAGGTTGGGGTACCAGGTGGTGGGTATTATAGAGGGCACGGATTGCATGGAGCACTGGGTGTGGTGAAAAAATAATGAATACTGTTTTTCTGAAAATAAATAAATTGGAAAAAAAAAAAGCTTACTCATTTTGCCTAAAAGCCTGCTCTACCTTGAATGACACTTATTTCCTGCATATAGTTTTACACTTATAGGCTAAGTGTAAATATATAATCTTTTAACAGATTGGATATATTTTTTATCTAAAATATTTATTTTAGCAGAAAATCCTGTTTCATAGTAAAGAAACTCTCACCATATTGTGGGAACACATTTTAAGACACTGTGTCATACAAATATTTTCAAAACACATCAGGCTGTTAATTTAAAATTAGACCTGGCCTGAAAAACTGTAAGAAAACACAGCTCTCATCATTCAGCTTGGTGCAAATCTGGTCATAAGATGGGTTGTAGTTAGGCCAACTACCTTGCCACCTCAGCCAAAGCCTTACCACCTTCCACCTTTGACATGGGGCAAGTCCCTCTGCTCAAATGGAACTCATGTCTGGGTTCTTCTAAAACAAATTAAAACTCATCAAAAATGCAGTGAACATGCCTTTAGCTGGGTTGATCGGTAATTGAAATAGTTTTCTGAAGAACTTGCTACCAAGTTACTACAGGAATAGATAGCAAAGAGTTACTTGTTAACTTTCCTCTGACTTTGTATAACAACTAGTTCTGACCTAGATGAAGTTGGAGATTGATTTACTTCTTTATAAGACAGGGAAATAAATACTTAAGATGGAGGGGGAAGAAAGGTAAAAATATATACAGTCTTGGGGTGCCTGGGTGGTTCAGTCAGTTAAGTGTCCAAGTCTTGGTTTTGTTTCAGGTCATGAGATGGAGCCCCTTCACAGACTCCCCATTCAGCAGGGAGTGTGCTTGTGATTCCTTCTCTCGACCTCCCTCTCCTTCTGCTCCTTCTTTTGCTCGTGCATGTGCTCCCTGTCTCTCTCTCAAATAAATAAATAATCTTAAAAAAATATACATTCCCATTAGCATCATATAGATATATAGAAATGTTATTGGTGTTTTTCTACTAATAAGATAAAACAGGGCCTTTCAAGTAGCTGAAAAGAATGAAAACAGAATTGGGTCTGGCAAGTTTAGATAGACTCTAGGCAAGTGAAACAAGTGACATAAGCAGATAGAAGCCAAGAACTCTGAGTCATGGATCTTGACACTCCTGATATCTTTTCAGTGTTCCTTTGCTTATACATTGGTGGAAGACCCTTCCTAAGGCAGCATTTTCCTTTAGGTATTCAAATACCAGCAGTGACTTTATCATGTTGTCAAATGTCCTCAGCAGTGTAACCTAACCAGAACTGTAGTGCAATCTTGTTAAATGAATCTATTCAGATTTGGCAAGATAAGCAATTCCATATTATATCTTAATCTAGCCAAGAGTCCCATCAAGCTGTATTCAAGCATTATAATATTTTCATATTGCCCTATAACTAATTAATGCATAAGATGAAAGATTGACTCAATTAAAAATTCTGAAATAAAGTTTTGACTATTCCTTAAAGTATGATCAGATTCTATTCAATATAGCTTTAGCATTAAATTTATTATAGTTTATTATAGTATGAATATAGGAAATTATCAGAGACAGTATTGCATTGACATAGATGTTTTCTTACATCTTTCTACATTAAAAATATGTATATGGTGGATACAAGAACAGTTAATGGTATTCTAAACATTATACTTATCTAACTTAATTGAAACCTAATAATACTAAATATTAAGACTGTCCAAGTACATTGAAATATAATGTTAACATATGTGGGAAAAAATAACTTGGTACAATGATGATACATATTATTGGGATGAAATGCCATATCCTTCTGTGATTACTATTCAAAGCCTTTGGGAAAATTATAGATCTGAAAGGTATTTTTAGTTCATTTTCAGTAAAAATATATCTTCACACCCACACATCATTTTTCTTCTATCTAAATGTTTCTTGAAATTATATGGTACAAAAAAATTATAATGGTAAAATCTCAGGTTCATGTTTTAATAGAAATAAAATCATAATATAAACCATATTTGAGAAAAAATGTTAATTTTGTATAAAATGCTGAAATGCTATAAATTATTAGGCAGAGCTCAAGAAAGTCTATGGATTTAAAGTATTTATATATGTGTCATGCATGTATTCATATCAGATTTAAACTCATTTGAAAATTAATATTCACTAACCTACCATAAGATTTTTCCAACAAAACAGATTAATAGCTTTGATTAGAATAATTATCTGATAAAGTAGTATAGAATGATTTTGATATACTGTATAAAAATTTGCATCTCAAAGAATAATATAATAAGGTATTGCAGAATTTTGCATGATATTTATCTTTTATTACAGGCTTTTCAACTGGTGAACAAGGGGAAGCTTCTTTAAAAAAGAGAATTTCTTAAGATAACATACATGGAAAATACTTCTTGTCCATAACACATTTAAGCCACCTGCTTTGCACCATGGTTTTCTTTTAGGAATGAAACCACTCTGCATTTGCTTTAAATTATTCTGAGGGCAAATGCTCTTTTCATGAAAACCAGCTGTGCTGAGTAAATGCAAATATGTGTCATATCACAATTTACTGAAGGGACAGAGCCAACAGCAAAACCTTTTGCTATACTAATTAATTGTGAATCAAAGCTTCATCAGAGACTATTGTCTGTTACTATGTGAAAATCTTCTAGGTACAAGGAATAGTTTAACAACATGCCAATTATATGAATCTAGAGATATGTGAGAGTTAATAGAGCTCCAGTAAACCACAACCAACTTAAAAAATGGTCATTTTTAATGACTGAAAATACTTCAAATCAAGAGCTTGCATAAGGGTAGATTATAAATTAGTTGTACATCATCCTTTTGGCCTTGAGTGGTGACATCATTAGGAGTACATATGCATGTAAAAGGCTGGTAAACACACTTCCTTGTATTCAGCAAGTCATTTCAGCCCCAAAAACAAAACAAAAAAAGCATTTCAGGAAATTTCTATTTTAAGCAGATTTTACAAATGGATAAGACAGTTCTTTCAATGGCCAGGTCAGATTCTTTGAGAACATATAATGTCAAGGTTGCCACATTGCAAAGATTCACCACTTATATAGGTTATGGTTATCATTTCTTTAATGATAACACTCTTATGTGAATGGAGTCCTCCGAGGCTGTATGGTACATACTTTGTGTAGCCATATGTGGTGGCTTATTGCAACAGGAACAAATAACTGCTTAGAGACGGCACCCTGAGAATGCAGGAATAGGAAAAAGAGGATCTATTTTTTTTTCTGAGAAAAGTAAAAGAAAGCTTTATAAAGGAGGTTATCTTTTTTGTTGTTCTTGAACTGCAAGAAGAGTTTTTTCCATACTAAGATGGGAAAGACATTTCAGGCAGAAAGTACATTACATGCAAAGACAAGGGAGCTGGATTTATCATATGCTTAAGGCATGGTCTATAGAGAAGAGTGGGGATAGATACTGGACTAAGATAGGCAGGGTTAATTTTGAGGGACTTCTGTAGAATATAACTGGGAGAATGAGGTCATCATTTTTGCAGCCTGGACCAAATATATATATATATATATATATATATATCCGTCTGGCCACAGTGGTAAAATGGAATGAAGACACTAGATACAATGAAACAAATCAGGTTTGTCATAGTTGAAGCAAGAAATGAAAAGGGCAGGAACCTTGTCTGTCTTTTCCATCATTATATTCCCAGTAACAAGAATAACAAGAATAGTACTTGGGACATAAAGTTGAGCTAATGAGCAGACAGGAGGAAAGATTCAAGATGTATTTAGAAAATAAAGCTGATAAGACTTGAAATTTCAAAGGATTGGATCAGAACATTTCATACCACATTTTATATTAGGGAATGTTAAGTATAACTTAGATGTTACTCAGAGTCCAGTCACCATATTTTTTTTTTTTTTTTTTTTGGTCAGATTATAGTGGCCTGAACACCCAGACTGTTCACTGCTCAAATGTGTTCATTTCAGACAAACACATTTACTAGGGATATCTGAAGTAACCAAAAAGGACACTCTAATGTTCCCTTATTGATCATCAGTTCCTCTAGAATTAGAGGGCAACTGCTAGCACTTGCCCCGCTGTGCTAGCAGGAGCTTGTACTGACTCACATGCTTTGTTTGCAGGCATCTCTTCCACGCTTTTATGAAATTAAACTACTTCATATTGGTGATTTCAAATCACCCACAGTGGAAGTATTTATACCATAATAATTGGCAAATGTTACAAACCAGTTATTTTTTTCCCCTGAAAGTCAGTTGTAAATATTAATCAGCACACCACTGACAACATGAAATCTGTGCTTCTCTTTTCCTGTCCCTCCTGCTTTTACCCACCAGCCACAGTATATGAAAATCCTAGCCAATCCAAATCTTTGTCAATGTTCTTTATTTTAGGCATTTCATTCTAGAAACACCTGATTGTATCTTTTATCAGTATTTCTCTAATGATCAATGAGATTGAACATCTGTTTTTATATATATTTTTTGACCAATTGTTCAACCTGTTTTTGAATGGTTTAGTCAAGTCCCTTGCTTTTTTCTTACTGGTCATTTCTGTTTGGTTATCTATATATTTTTTTATTTCAGGTTTTTTTTTTAATTTCAGTTAGCATATAGTATAATATTAGTTTTAGGTGTGGAATTTAGTGATTCATCACAGATACAACACCCAGTGTTCATCACAACAAATACCCTCCTTAAGACCCATCATCAATATATATTCTTGTTATATATTATTTTTTATGTATTATAATGATCTTTTCTGACTTATTTCAGAAATTCCTATACTTATCATAGTCCAATTTATCAACTGCTTCCCTTATGGTTAGTGCTTTTTGGAGTCTGACTATCTCATAATTACAGAGACAGTTCCTCTATAGTAAAGGTGATATTTCCTGTTCTAGAACATTCATTATTCTACTTTTCACTTTTTGATCAACAATTGCCCTGGAACAGTTATTCAAAACAGTGTAAAAGAGAGGTCTGGTTTATTTCTTCTCTATGTATCCAATCAGTTAACCCAAGACCAATTAGAGAAGAAACTGTTTTTTCATAAATGCTTTACGTATCCACCTATCATCATTATCTATCTATTATCTATTATCTATCTATCCATTTATCATTTATCCACCTGTCTAAATCTGTGTGTCTGCCTCTCAGTTTTTGGACCCTCTATTCCATTCCACTGGTCTCTCTTTGTCTCTTTCTTTCCGTACACTATTTGTACTAGTGTCACACTGAAATAATTACTGTTGATTGACTCTTCTTCGATATTTTTGTTTAACATTTTAACATTGTTTAACATTTTATATACACAATTGTTCTTTAAGGCTGCACAGTTTTATTTTACCACATAAATTTTCAAGTTTGATTTTTTTTTATTTTTTTTTCATAAAAAAAACCCTACTGAAATGTAATTAAATCCATAAATAAATTTAGGAAAAAATGATATATTTATAATATCAAGTCTTTACAAACAGTGAGAGAGCATATCATGTCTTTATTAAGGTCTTCTTTAATTTCTTTAAAACAAATTCTACAACAATGTATGTGAAGGTCTTACACTCTTCATTAGATTTATTCCTAGCTTTTTTTAAACATTTCAGATTTTTATTTAAATTCTAGTTAGTTAACATATAGTGTAATACTAGTTTCAGGAGTAGAAATTAATGATTCATCATTTACATATAACCCCCAGTGCTCATCACAAATGCTCTCTTTAATACTCATTACACATCTAGCTCACCACCCACTATCTCCCCTTTGGTAACACTCAGTTTGTTCCGTAGAGTTAAGAGTCTCTTATGGTTTGCCTCCCTCTCTCTTGGATCCTAGCTTTTAATTTTTTTTTTTAATTTTGGCATAAAACCTATTTTTAGAAAGTCATTAACTAATGATCTGTACCTAATATATAGAATTTTATATATTGAGCTTACATCTAGCAAACTTTTAATAGTCAACTATTATAATAGTTTGACCATAGATCTTTTTAATTTTCTACATAGACTCTCAAGTTATTTGTTTATTATGGAGGTTATATCCTTTCATTTCCTATTGGTGAGCAATATTCTAATAGATTGCATTGTGGATATTCTCCAGTAAAATCTAACATATGAAGGATGGTAGCAGACCTTCTTTTTTATTTTTATTACCTAGGGAAAAACATTCAGATTTTACTTTTAAATATGAAATTTACTGTAGGTTTTTTTTTTGTTGTTGTTGTTGTTTTTTCCTCACATGCTTTATCAGATTAAGAAGTTCCTTATATCTCCAGTTTGGTAATGATTTTCATGATATAATGTGTTTATTAGGTGCTCTCTAAATCTGCTGAAAGTTAAATGTTTTCTTTTTTTATTGTGTTAATGTGATTGATTTCTAAACTTACACCAACCACATCTTCCTAAAAAAGGAAAATTGTAAAAACTGACATAAGTAGTTTTAAAAATAATGATAGCATTAAGATAGTCATAGAATTAAGTATTAGTACTTAGTTATCCTAATAGTATTAAGTATTGCTAGTATTATTAAAATTAACTAATATGTCTGTAGTCCAAAGCACGAGTTACAAGTATCTGACCAAACATAGTTCAGAATGAGAAGTATATTGAAAGGATGACTCTGCTCTTCACTTTTCCATATAAGAGGCTATCCTAATAGATTATACCATTCCAGGTTTGGGAATTGAGAGATGCTAAATAAATATGAGAGTGTTAAATGTAAGTATCTATAGAAATGAATGATTAATTACCTGCTAAGGATGCATGGAAAGGAGGAACATGCAATATTTCCTAGTCTTCTACTTTCAGCAGCTATGAAGAAAGTAAAGACATGGTTGGGTAGGAAGCAGAAAGGAAAAAAAAAAAAGATAATGAGTTCAATTTGAACATTTAAATTAAGGTGGATCTGAGATACTAAAGAAGTTATCTTTTGTTAGCAAACATACAAATTTTTCATTGTTCTGTATTTCCCACTACTCAGAAATTTGCAATGAGCATATTTTATTTTTGTAATCAGAAAAGGAATTAAATTGACATCAATTGATGGCTTGTTGTATTTCTATGAAATTGTCATAATTCATTTCTTATCACTAAAATAATAATTTTGTTAGGAAAATTATTGACATAGACAAGTAAATAGTACCTAAGAATAATTCTAAGCAAGGGAGAAAATTCTGCCTTCATTACTTACCGGCCATGTTGTCTTGGAAAACTCCACAAACTTCTCAAAGCATTCTCATCTTTACAGAGAAAATGATAATTATACTACCTCTTTCTGAGAGTGATTGTGAAGGCCAGATCAAATATACCCATAATGATAAGTAACTGCTATTGCCTGATTAGTAGTTTATCAGGACTATAGAGAAAATGTATAAAATAAAAAGTAAGTTTCCATTTTCCTAAGAAGCATTAAAAGCATAAGAATAATTGCTTAAATGTTCTTTGAATTCTGTCATTTCCCTTTCTTAGTAGCATGAAGGGTGTTGATATTCTATTTTTTCTCTTTTCTTTAACTATTTTCTTTCCAAATCCATCTAATCTTAACAGTAATTAAGATGGTAGGATTATTGTTTCCATTGTATAAAAACAAGTATATCCCAACTTTGAGCTCTTATATATATACTCTCAGGTTGTCCCATGAGGTATTTTTTAGCTCTAAGGTTTAAAACACTAGGGGCAGGAGTTTATTTAGCATTATGTACTATCCTTCTAATTGTCACATTGAAAGAAAGTAGTTATATGTTCCCTAAGCTATTATAAAACAGGTCCAAGGAATGTGTGTTGTATATAAGCAAATATTATAAATAATGGAAATTATTTTATTTCAAATGTGCATTAATAATTTTCAGAGAATTATAATACTAATTAGAATACTAAATTAGAGTACTTAAATGTTTAGCCCCATAACTACACTGAATACATTGTAATTTCTTTGCCTCTCAGAGGATACCTCTATACCTTGGGGTTATCAAAATAATTATTTTGCTGTAACTGAAAGAAAATACTAAGGTATGAACATTTTATAGACTACCATAAAACCTAGGTTTTACCTTATTTTGTGATTTGGAGAATATATTTTCATCTTAATTTTGGAATCCTAAAAAAAAGTAAACAGTAGTACTGAGTTTGGGGAAGAGTGTAATGTAGTCATTGAGATGTTAGGCTTTGGAGTTATATGGTCTGGGCTTCAGTTCTCACTTCTCTATGTACCAGCTTTATAGCAAAGTTACATAATGTCTCTCCTCAATATCTTTATTTGTAAAACATTAACTAGACCAAGATATGTGCTTAGCACATTTCTTGGCACAGAATTGAACTTACTGTTTATTAATCAGATAAATATAGTATATTCTAACTTCTGGGTCTCCCCTTAATCTTCTTACCTAAAGTGAAAGAAAGTATTATATAATAAGAACTTAGAGAAAGCATTTTTTCTTAGGTATTTTTATGATTTTGTGGTACTTTTATGATATAAATGAAAATGTTTTATTAAATTTTTAAAATTCATAAATTTTATAAGAATGATACTATATACTAAAACATTTTATATGCATTTTACTCTTTAAAAGATTCCTAACATAAAGTGTGTTTAGATTGAAGATTTAGAACATATGCATGTTATTTAAGATTACAATAGTGAGAGGATGTTGGGAGCCAAATCAGCTATGAAGTTGAAAAAGATCTTCAACACCTAGTAATATTGAAATTCAGAAGTGGAAAAATCAAAGCTCTGTTCATGCATCCCATGGAACTATAACACATATTAATAGAACCCATGTCAATACTAATATTTAAGTTTACAATACATTTATTGACTAAACCTAATGCCAATGTCATAATGTTGTTATTTTGAGTTGTAAATGTTTCAGAAGTGGTTCAGGCCTGGAAATGATTGGAAAGAGATAATACTGCAGGAAGGGAAAAATTTATACCACATTGTGAAGTCTCAGCTGTAATAAACCAGTTTGATCCATTACTGAAAATCATTATACAAGGAAAATGAAAAAGTGCAACAACTTAATACATTTGTCATATATAGGGGGAGGTATAAGTTAGAAAATATGTTATGAAGTTTAACACTGCCCATTTTCCTGTTGTTATTTTGTGGCATTTAATTTTCACAGCAGTTTTGCATTTTATTCTATAGCATAAGGTGACATTAAAAATTACAAAGTATCATGTGGATTAAACTTATGTATTCTTGACACTAAGTGTTATTTCATATGCTTTTGTGTTTGTAGTAGTATTAAAGAACCAATAAAAATTGTATAGAGCCACTAATAGTACTATATCTCCTTACATATATGCACATACAGTTATTTTTTATTCTTAGTTACTAGATTATTTGGCCAGTGAAAGCTAAAAATAATACCAGATACCATATATCTAATGCCTTCTATGTCCCAAGCACTTTATGTGCACTTTTCTTCACACATTACCACAAGTAGGTGTTATGAGACGTAGCTACAGATGAAAAAACACGCTATGTAATAGTAAGCAATTTGACCAGAACACATAGTTTCTAAATGGCAATGACTCTTATTTCCAGGTAGCATATTCTTTCTCTAAGTGGGTGCATCAATTGAGTCATGTCATGAAATTTATGACACATTCAAATTGAGTAGTTTAAGGACATTTTAATGAAAGGGTTATTTACAAATGTATGGATGGGGTGAGAAAAATAGGGGATGGGGGGATATTCTCAGGCTCATAACACAAAAGAAAGCTGTGTGGTAAGAGCCATCAGGCAGAAGCTATAGCCATTAAAAGATGAATATTATAAACCTATGGTCACCTGCTGGGGAGGCAGCTGAGAAAACAAATATCCTGAACTCCCTCTTCTGCTGGCCTCAGCACCTCCTTCTGGTGCCTCATATTTGCCAATCTGTAGTATAAGGCAGCCCACTGGTAAGTGTATCTAAGGGGACAATTGACAGCTATTTAATATAAAGGGACAAGTGACAGCTATTTTGGTATATAGTCTATATATAATAATTCCTGTAGAATGAAGATTTTTAGTGAGAAGTTTCTCTGTTCTCATGTCATAAGCAAATTAGCAATCATGCCTATTTTGGTTCCTGAGATTGTGAATAAAAGGGCTAATCACATTTAAATGTCATATAAAGTACTGGGCTTACAAGTTAGAAAATACAGATTAAAGTCCATTAATATAATTGGAAAGAAGAAAAACCACAGATAGCAACAGATTTCAAGTCACACTCAGGAGGGGCACCTGGGTGGCTCATTCATTCCGTGTCTGCATTCTGCTTGGGTCCTGACACCAGGGTCCTGAGCCCACTCAGCGGGAGTCTGCTCCTCCTTCTCCCTCTGCCTGCCGCTCTACCTACTTGTGCTCTCACGTCTCGATCAAGTAAATAAATAAAATCTTTAATAATCATAATCTGTTTAGAAAAAATCATACTCAGGAAATCAAGAGATGTGCCTTCTGCTTTTCTGCACTCGCTGCCCTTTCTATTCATTTCTCACTTCACTCAAAAACTACAGTTTTACAAATCCCAGAATACATTATTATGTTGGAATGAGGTAGTAAAGTTCCCAGACCTTGCATTCTGAATGTGTTTTTATTTCAGGAATCTTTATAAACTTGGTTAGATAGGAAGGGGCCAGGTGTCAATTATGCCTGTATGTGCTTCTTTCATGTACTGTGTTGCACAGTGAAGACCTTCACATTTAATCTGACTTTAAAGAGTTATTAAAGAATCTAACAGCTTAGAGAGTGATCTTATCTTATTGTTGTAGCTGCCAACAGTATGACTATATATATATATATGTATATATATATATATATGAAGCAGACAGATTGTAAGTGTACACTAATGAACTACCCGAAGGCTCTAGTGGCCCCAATGTTTGCTGGGAAAAGGCAAATTGCAAAACATATTTTGTTGTTGTTTGTTGTTGTTGTTTAAAACCTAGGCAAATCTTAACTGTCTTTGGAAAGATTCTGCAAGGAACAGAAAACATGAGTTTTTGGTCTCTTGGATACTGAGAAAAAGATGTTTAGAATATTTCTACCATAGAATAGACTAAAAGCTTAGAAAAAAAATAATTATCTTAAAAGTGCAAACTCCTATACCTTCTATAAACTGGCACAAAAACACTATTGTGTTTAAAACTGGCACAGAAACACCCCAGAGTGACATGTATAATAAATGGATGACCGAAATCAAAAGGAGAAAATTAAAGTAGTAGTAAAATTTAATGGGAAGAGTCAGATGTACACTGGAGGCAGTAAGAGAAGGCACGTCATGGGATGAGGAAGATAAATATGAGAAGTTTTCATATAACAGATGAAAGAGAAAGAAAATTTTAGAATTGAAAAAAGAATTAAAACTAACACTAAACTAGGAAAGAGAGATTCATGTTAAAAATTATAGGTGTGCCTATAAAAGATATAAGATAACATAAAAAAACATTTAAGATGTTTTGAAGAAAATATTATTAAATTTAAGAAAAGGGCTTACTTAAGATAATAGCCCTAAGCAGAATAATAGCTTCAGTGAATAAGAATTATTTTAAAAAGGCAGATTTAGTTATAACCTTTAAAGTTAATGCTATTTTTTAAGTTTTTATTTAAATTTCAGTTAGTTAACATACAGTGTAATATTAGTTTTAGGTGTACATTTAGTAATTCAACACATCTATACAGCACCCAGTGCTCATTATGAGTGTGCACTTGTTTCACCCATCCCCCCACCCACCTTCCCTCTGGTAACCATCAGTTTGTTATCTAGAGTTATGATTCTGTTGCTTGGTTTGCCTCTCTCTCTCTCTCTCTTTCTTTTTTTCTTTTGTTTTGTTTCCTAAATTTCACATGTGAGTGAAATCATATGGTCATAGTTTACATGCTGCTATAAGACTTGAAATCAATTAAGTACAGGTTTAAACATTTACAATAATTATTAATGTGACTAAAATTAGGTGTACTTCTAAAAATATTTTATAAATAAATATATTTATAAAAATATAAAAATATTGTAAAAGCCTAGGGATGCCTGGGTGGCTCAGTGGGTTAAGCGTCTGCCTTCAGCCCAGGTCATTAAAAATTCTGTTGATGCACAGTGGATTGTCACAAAGTACCGTGGAGGACAAATAATGCCCTCAGAAATGTATGCTTTATGTGGTACCATCATCTTCATTATTTTAACTAAAACAATGACAAAACTATTGGTATTGAGGGGAGATTGAAAGAGTGGGTGAGTATGTGTTTGTAAAATTTGAGGACAGATTAAAAAACAGCCAAACAAAAATAAAAAGTAGATTGACAATAAATAATGGGTAAAAAGTATTTATTAAGGTAAATGAGGCAATTTTTATTTGATGAAAATTAAAATCTGTAACCAAGTAGAAACAGTGATCAATCTCCATTTATCTGTATTATCACCTCAAAATATGAATTAAAATTTTATGAGGATAAATTCATAGAAATGTGCTTTTTTTGGACACTTAAATGCACTTCTATGAGTTTATACAGAAATTCATAATTAGTGAATAAGTAATTTCAAAGTAGAGAGGCATAATATATCTAATAAGATAAACCTAACAGAGAAGAAATGAGGCCGGTCCCCATAGGCTTGGTTCCCTTTCTGCATAGGAGACTGCTCAGTCACAATTGTTTTCCTTCATTACTAATTTAAATTTTAGATATCTGTACAAAATCACTCACTAAAAATGTAGAAAATTTACCCAGCATTGTCAGTTTTAACATTATTCACATAGCAGAAATTGGAAGCAGTATAAAATTTTAACATTAATGAAATGGGATATGGTGTACACACACAATATAATAATATTCATTAATATTATCATATAGAAACAAAAAATGTTTAATGGCCTGATACTAAATTAAAAATAATATAAAGTGGAAAATTAGGATGTAAGCGTAATTTTAGTTACATAAAGACAAATTTATAGTTATAAAATCTAGGTTGAAAAAACATTATACTGGCATGTTAATAATGATATTCTCTAGATGTTGTGATCTTAACTTTGTACTTTCTTAAGATATTTCCTAATTGTCTATAACATATGGATCTTTGTTTTTAAAGATTTTATTTATTTATTTGACAGAGAGAGAGATCAAAAGTAATCAGAGAGGCAGGCAGAGAGGGGGAAGCAGGCTCCCTGCTGAGCAGAAAGCCCAATGCAGGGCTTGATCCCAGGACCCTGAGATCATGACCTGAGCCGAAGGCAGTGGCTTAACCCACTGAGCCACCCAGGCACCCCGGATCTTTCTTTCTTTTCTTTTTTTTTTTAAATTTTTAATTTTTAATTTTTTTAATAAATATACAATGTATTTTTATCCCCAGGGGGTACAGGTCTGTGAAACGCCAGGTTTACACACTTTACAGCACCCACCATAGCACATAACCTCCCCAATGTCCATAACCCCACCCCCCCTCTAGCGACTCCCCTCCCCCCAGCAACCCTCAGTTTGATTTCTGAGATTGAGTCACCTGTGGTTTGTCTCCCCCCCATCCCATCTTGTTTCATTTATTCTTCTCCTACCCCCCTAACCTCGCACGTTGTATCTCCACTCCTCATATCAGGGAGATCATATGATAGTTATCTTTCTCCGGTTGACTTATTTTACTAAGCATGATACCCTCTAGTTACATCCACGTCATCGCAAATGGGGCAAGATTTCATTTCTTTTGATGGCTGCATAGTATTCCATTATATGTATATATACCACTCTTCTTTATCCAGTCATCTGTTGATCGACATCTAGTTTCTTTCCATAGTTTGGCTATTGTAAACATTGCTGCTATGTCTACACGTCGGGTGCATGTGCCCCTTTGGATCACTGTGTTTGTATCTTTAGGGTAAATACCCAGTAGTGCAATTGCTGGGTCATAGGGCAGTTCTATTTTCAACATTTTGAGGAACCTCCATGCTGTTTTCCAGAGTGGTTGCACCAGCTTGCATTCCCACCAACAGTGTAGGAGCATTCTCCTTTCTCCCCATCCTCAGCAGCATCTGTCATTTCCTGACTTGTTAATTTTAGCCATTCTGACTGGTGGGAGATGCTATCTCATTGTGGTTTTGATTTGTATTTCCCTGATGCCGAGTGATATGGAGCACTTTTTCATGTGTCTGTTGGCCATCTGGATGTCTTCTTTGCTGAAATGTCTGTTCATGTCTTCTGCCCATTTCTTGATTGGATTATTTATTCTTTGGGTGTTGAGTTTGATAAGTTCTTTATAGATTTTGGACACTAGCCCTTTGTCTAATATGTCGTTTGCAAATAACTTCTCCCATTCTGTCAGTAGTCTTTTGGTGGTGTTGTTTCCTTTGCTGTGCAAAAGCTTTTGATCTTGATGAAATCCCAATAGTTCATTTTTGCCCTTGCTTCCCTTGCCTTTGGCAATGTTCCTAGGAAGACGTTGCTGCGGCTGAGGTTGAAAAGGTTGCTGCCTGTGTTCTCCTCAAGGATTTAGATGGATTCCTTTCCCACATTGAGGTCCTTCGTCCATTTTGAATCTATTTTTGTGCGTGGTATAAGGAAATGGTCCAATTTCATTTTTCTGCATGTGGCCATCCAATTTTCC
Organism: Neogale vison; assembly: GCF_020171115.1. Taxonomy (NCBI): domain Eukaryota; kingdom Metazoa; phylum Chordata; class Mammalia; order Carnivora; family Mustelidae; genus Neogale; species Neogale vison. The sequence goes on from NC_058094.1 coordinate 166,721,001, forward strand.
CAACATCATTTATTGAAGAGGCTGTCTTTTTCCATTGGACATTTTTTCCTGCTTTGTCAAAGATTAGTTGACCATAGAGTTGATGGTCCATTTCTGGGCTCTCTATTTTGTTCCATTGATCTGTATGTCTGCTTTTGTGCCAGTACCATGCTGTCTTGATGATGACAGCTTTGTAATAAAGCTTGAAGTCCGGAATTGTGATGCCACCAACTTTGGCTTTCTTTTTCAATATTGCTTTGGCTATTCGAAGTCTTTTCTGGTTCCATATAAATTTTAGGATTATTTGTTTCATTTCTTTGAAAAAAATGGGTGGGATTTTGATAGGGTTTACATTAAATATGTAGATTGATTTAGGTAGCATAGACATTTTCACAATATTTGTTCTTCCAATCCAGGAGCATGGAACATTTTTCCATTTCTTTGTGTCTTCCTCAGTTTCTTTCATGAGTACTTTATAGTTTTCTGAGTATAGATTCTTGGCCTCTTTGGTTAGGTTTATTCCTAGGTATCTTATGGTTTTGGGTGCAATTGTAAATGGGATTGACTCCTTAATTTCTCTTTCTTCTGTCTTGTTGTTGGTGTAGAGAAATGCAACTGATTTCTGTGCATTGATATTATATCCTGACACTTTACTGAATTCCCGTACAAGTTCTAGCAGTTTTGGAGTGGAGTCTTTTGTGTTTTCCATATATAGTATCATATCATCTGCGAACAGTGATAGTTTGACTTCTTCTTTGTCGATTTGGATGCCTTTAATTTCTTTTGGTTGTCTTATTGCTGAAGCTAGTACTTTTAGTACTCTATTTAATAGCAGTGGTGACAATGGACATCCCTGCCGTGTTCCTGACCTTAGTGGAAAAGCTTTCAGTTTTTCTCCATTGAGAATGATATTTGTGGTGGGTTTTTCATACATGGCTTTGATAATATTGAGGTATATGCCTTCTATCCCTATACTTTGAAGAGTTTAGATTAGGAAGGGATGCTATATTTTGTCAAATGATTTTTCAGCATCTATTGAGAGTATCATATGGTTCTTGTTCTTTTATTAATGTGTTGTATCACATTGATTGATTTGTGGATGTTGAACCAACCTTGCAGCCCTGGAATAAATCCCACTTGGTCATGGTGAATAATCCTTTTAATGTACTGTTGAATCCTATTGGCTAGTATTTTGGTGAAAATTTTCACATCTGTGTTCATTTAGGATATTGGTCTGTAATTCTCTTTTTTGATGGGATCCTTGTCTGGTTTTGGGATCAAGGTGATGCTGGCCTCATAAAATGAGTTTGGAAGTTTTCCATCCATTTCTATTTTTTGGAACAGTTTCAGGAGATTAGGAATTAGTTCGTCTTTAAACGTTTGGTAGAATTCCCCTGGGAAGCCATCTGGCCCTGGGCTTTTGTTTGGAGATTTTTGATGACTGTTTCAATCTCCTTACTAGTTATGGGTCTGTCCAGGTTTTTTATTTCTTCTGGTTCAGTTGTGGTAGTTTATATGCCTCTAGGAATGCATCCATTTCTTCCAGATTGTCAAATTTGTTTGCATAGAGTTGCTCATAGTATGTTCTTATAATTGTCTGTATTTCTTTGATGTTAGTTGTGATCTCTCCTCTTTCATTCATGATTTTATTTATTTGGGTCCTTTCTCTTTTTTTTTTTGATAAGTCTGGCCAGGGGTTTATCAATCCTATTAATTCTTTTAAAGAATCAGTTCCTAGTTTCATTGATTTGTTCTATTGTTTTTTTGGTCTATTTCATTGATTTCTGCTCTGATCTTTATGATTTCTCTTCTCCTGCTGGGCTTAGGGTTTCTTTCTTGTTCTTTCTCCAGCTCCTTTAGGTGTAGGGTTATGTTGTGTACCTGAGACCTTTGTTGTTTCTTGAGAAAGGCTTGTACCGCTATATATTTTCCTCTCAGGACTGCCTTTGTTGTGTCCCACAGATTTTGAACCGTTGTGTTTTCATTATCATTTGTTTCCATGAATTTTTTCAATTCTTCTTTAATTTCCTGGTTGACCCATTCATTCTTTAGAAGGATGCTGTTTAGTCTCCATGTATTTGTGTTCTTTCCAAATTTCCTCTTGTGATTGAGCTCTAGCTTCAGAACATTGTGATCTGAAAATATGTAGGGAATGATCCCAATCTTTTGATCTTTTGAGACCTGATTTATGACCCAGGACGTGATCTATTCTGGAGAATGTTCCATGTGCACTAGAGAAGAATGTGTATTCTGTTGCTTTGAGATGAAATGTTCTGAATATATCTGTGATGTCCATCTGGTCCAGTGTGTCATTTAAGGCCTTTATTTCCTTGTTGATCCTTTGCTTGGATGATCTCTCCATTTCAGTGAGGAGAGTGTTAAAGCCCCCTACTATTATTGTATTATTGTCGATGTGTTTCTTTGATTTTGTTATTAATTGGTTTATATAGTTGGCTGCTCCCACGTTGGGGGCATAGATATTTAAAATTGTTAGATCTTCTTGTTGGACAGACCCTTTGAGTATGATATAGTGTCCTTCCTCATCTCCTATAATAGTCTTTGGCTTTAAATCTAATTGATCTGATATAAGGATTGCCACCCCAGCTTTCTTCTGATGTCCATTAGCATGGTAAATTCTCTTCCACCCCCTCACTTTAAATCTGGAGGTGTCTTCGGGTCTAAAATGAGTTTCTTGTAGGCAACATATTGATGGGTTTTGTTTTTGTTTTTTTTTTATCCATTCTGATACCCTGTGTCTTTTGATTGGGGCATTTAGTGCATTAACATTCAGGGTAGCCATTGAGAGATATGAATTTAGTGCCATTGTATTGCCTGTAAGGTGACTGTTACTGTATATTGTCTCAGTTCCTTTCTGATCTACTACTTTAGGCTCTCTCTTTGCTTAGACGACCCCTTTCAATATTTCCTGTAGAGCTGGTTTAGTGTTTGCAAATTCTTTCAGTTTTTGTTTGTCCTGGAAGCTTTTTATCTCTCCTCCTATTTTTAATGATAGCCTAGCTGGATATAGTATTCTTGGCTGCATGTTTTTCTCGTTTAGTGCTCTGAATATATCATGCCAGCTCTTTCTGGCCTGCCAAGTCTCTGTGGATAAGTCCGCTGCCAATCTAATATTTTTGCCATTGTATGTTACAGACTTCTTTTCCCAGGCTGCTTTCAGGATTTTCTCTTTGTCACTAAGACTTGTAAATTTTACTATTAGGTGATGGGGTGTGGACCTATTCTTGTTGATTTTGCGGGGGGTTCTCTGCACCTCCTGGATTTTGATGCTTGTTCCCTTTGCCATATTAGGGAAATTCTCTACAATAATTCTCTCCAATATACCTTCTGCTCCCCTCTCTCTTTCTTCTTCTTCTGGTATCCCAATTATTCTAATGTTATTTTGTCTTATGGTATACTTATCTCTCAAATTCTCCTCTCGTGGTCCAGTAGCTGTTTGTCCCTCTTTTGCTCAGCTTCTTTATTCTCTGTCATTTGGTCTTCTATATCACTAATTCTTTCTTCTGCCTCATTTATCCTAGCAGTGAGGGCCTCCATTTTTTATTGCACCTCATTAATACCTTTTTTGATTTCACCTTGGTTAGATTTTAGTTCTTTTATTTCTCCAGAAAGGGCTTTTATCTCTCCAGAGAGGGTTTCTCTAATATTTTCCATGCCTTTTTCGAGCCCGGCTAGAACCTTGAGAATCGTCATTCTGAACTCTATATCTGACATATTACCAATGTCTGTATTGATTAGGTCCCTAGCCTTCAGTACTGCCTCTTGTTCTTTTGTTTTGTGGTGAATTTTTCCACCTTGTCATTTTGTCTAGATAAGAGTTTATGAAGGAGCAAATAAAATACTGAAAGGGTGGCAAAGACCCCAGGAAAATGGACTTTAATGAAATCAGAAGAGACCCCAAATCTTGGGAGGGAGAAAGAGGATAAAAAGAAGTTCAGGAAAAAAATTTTTTTTTGTAGCAACATGGATGGGACTGGAAGAGATTATGCTGAGTGAAATAAGTCAAGCAGAGAGTCAATTATCATATGTTTTCACTTGTTTGTGGAGCATAACAAATAGCATGGAGGACATGGGGAGTTAGAGAGGAGAAGGGAGTTGGGGTAAATTGGAAGGGGAGGTGATTCATGAGAGACTATGGACTCTGAAAAACAATCTGAGGGATTTTAAGTGGCGGGGGGGTGGGAGGTTGGGGTACCGGTGGTGGGTATTATAGAGGGCACGGATTGCATGGAGCACAGGGTGTGGTGAAAAAATAATGAATACTGTTATGCTGAAAATAAATAAATTTAATTTAAAAAAAGAAAACAAAGAAAAAATATAAAAAAGAAAAAATACATATATATATTATATATATATTAGATAAACTAGTTTAAAAACATTAAAAATGAAAAGGGTAAAAGTTAAAAAAAAATTTAGCAGAAGACAAAAAAAATTAAATTAACCGCAAGACTAAAGAATCATGGAGAGAAATCCACGAGTTCTGTGCTTTGCTTTCTCCTCCACTGGAATTCTGCTGCTCTCTTTGGTAGGTGAACTTTGTCTTGGCTGGATTTCTTGTTGATCTTCTGGGGAAGGGGCCTGTTGTTGTGATTCTCAAGTGTCTTTGCCTGAGGCGGAATTGCACCGTCTTTACCAGGGGCCGGGCTAAGTAATCTGCTCGGGTTCACTTTCGGGAGCTTTTGTCCCCTGAATGCTTTCTGTAGAGTTCCGGAGGACAGAAGTAAAATGGCGGCCTCCCAGTCTCCTGCCCAAAGGAGCCGAGAGCTCGGGGTCCCACTCCTTAGTGCATCCTCAGAGAAAAGAACCCAATCACTCCCATCTCCCTGGCCTCTGGCCACGCTCCAAGCTCACCCAGCCTGTGACCAGTTCAAGGTAACCCCAAGCTAAGAGCTCACTCCTCGGCTCTGTCTCTGTAGAGGGCTCTCCTGGTCTAATAGCTGCAACCTCTTCAACACTCAGACACACCCAAACCTTCTATGACCCTGCGGGACCTAGGGCCACACTGGCCCTGCGTGGGTTTCACCCCGGTTTAGCCTCTGGAGCAATGTCCCTCCGTGGAGCAGACTTTTAAAAGTCTTGATTTTGTGCTACGTTGCTCCACCATTTGCCGGGAGCTGGCCCCTCCCCCGGCAGTCTATCTTTCCATCCCTTTGGATTTACTTCTCTGTGGTCCTACCTTTCAGAAAGTGGTCGATTTTCTGTTTCTAGAATTTCTGTTCTTCTCTTTGATCTCCCGTTGGATTTGTAGGTGTTTGCAATGGTTTATTAGGCTGTCTAGCTGATCTCCTGCTACCTGATGTAGTCTCAGCCTGCTACTTCTCTGCCATCTTGACTCCTCCCCACTGGATCTTTCTTTTTTAATGAAAAGGAAAATTTAATGCAATGATTTAATCTTTATTATTTGAAAATAAGTCTATATGTCCATATATTTGCTTGTAGTTATTTTGCTCTTTTTAAACATAGCATATTCCTGAAAATCACTCATCAAGAAAATATCAGATATCTAGTTTATTGGGGAGGAGTCATATATTATTATATATACACATATATTTATTTCTTATTATATACATATTGTATATATACATATATATACATATATATAGTTACTATTCCTAAATCTCATTCTCAGTTAGATACCTTTTTTCCATCTTTTACATGAAATACAAATAGCTCTTAGGATGTGTTGGACCAATCACTTCTATTTGTTTTAACAGCCATTCATACTTAGGCATACTTTTTTGTTTATTTTTGAGATTAGGAACAGTTCTTTTGTGTTCTCCAATCCTCATAGTAACTATTCAGTTACAATACAATGAAATTTTATGAGTAAATGATTTAGTAAATTTAATATGTTAATATATCAGCATTATCTATTATTTAGTAACTGTTATAAATATTAAACAAAGCAAAACCTCAGATATAATTGTTAAATAGAATAGGATTATGTGTGTGGTAGTGGCACAAATTGTATGTGTACCTTTTTGTCCTCAGTGGGTCTGAATTAGAAAATAAATTGATTAGCTATTACTTTTAATTTCTAAACAGAAAATGCCACCACATTTTTCAACTTTAGTGGAGGATTTCAGATTATATATGACCGTTCTTCTAAATTACCTTTATAATTTCTTCCTGTTTCTTTTATAATTATTGTAAACATGTGTTTACAATATGATGTGTTTTACAGTTGGCAATTCTATTTGAATCTTACATTTCCTAACTAAAGCTGTACAAGAAACATTATATAAAATATTGCATAATATTCAAGACACTTTGATTGTATAGCCTCTTCAAATTCCATATGCATACACAGTTTCTATTACCACTAATGACAGCTTTGCATGTTGTTTTGAGGAGAACTAGCATCCAGTAATTTTATGAAAATACACATATTGGTAAGTTCTTCTTCTCCTTTCTTTTTTGCTCCTTTGTTGGTTGTTGAGGAAACAAATTCCTGGGGTATTACAATCTGCAGCTTTCCAAAGGGATGTTCTCAAGTGTTTTCAAAATCTAATTATATGACACACGATGGGCCAAAATCACCTCCTCTGGTAATGTAATCCGTTAAAAAGCAGTTGGTTTAGTAGCTTATTTTTACTGTGTAATGATGAGCAATCGTGTCTCATTATCTGTTTCAAATTTGGGATCTCATTAAAGACATTGGTAGCTCTCTTACTGAAGACTTCCTAAGAATTACTTTTAATATCTCTCTCTCTTTCTCTCTCTCTTTTTTACTAATACTGTGAAAATTTTTATAAGGAAAGAAAAAGTTTGTTTTTTTTTTTACTGTGACAGTGCATGAAATAAAAATAAAATTTTACTAAAGTTTTTATCCAGTTCTCAGCACTGACTGCTCATCAGAGTCATGTGATAAACTTAAATAAAACATTAATGCCTGATTCATTTACCTGACCAATTAAATCCATGTCAGATTCAACTTTGCTCAGGCAAACTCAGTTTATGAGCTCCCAGTAATCTAGCTCCAAAATGTGAGTGAGAAGTTATATATTGATTTACTGTCATAGGGGATAAAATCATGAAAATTCCCTAAATGATAATTAAATAATTATGTGTATCCCTGTTGCATTCTTGCAATCCATGGATTAAACATGGAACTGAAAGCAAGTTACGGACTCTTGTTTTTCTGCATTAACTAGGATTAGAGCTAACAGCCATATATAGAGCTAAGAAAAGAAATACACATTTTGTCTCCTTTGAAACAGAGTTGATTCCATCAGGCAAGAGAATGTAATCAAATTGGGCCAAACTGGATCAAGTCACATGGAACAGAGTAGCAAAGAAGCTTCCTTTCTTCCACTATAAAATCTAGAATAGAAAATCTAGAAAACTGTTTATTAAAAAATCTTGTATTTCTCCTTCTTTCCAAGTCTAAATGGCTAATTAAAGCCATTTTTTTCCCGAAGAAATTTTGCAACTTACAGTTTAGCCTTTTCATTCACATGGAAAGGATTGCTAGTCATTAATTTCATTTCATTTACTTATATATCCCCTCCCTTTTTTTTTTTTAAAGTGAGCTTTATGCTCAATGTGGGGCTTGAATTCACCAGTGTGAAATTAAGAGTCGTGTGATCTACTGACAGAGCCAGTCAGGTGCTCCCATCAACTTCATTTTAAAGCTAAAATTGCATATATTAGAATCACTTAAAATTTCATTATGATTGGCAAAATGTTTCCTTTCTCTTTCTACTGTATTTTCAGTTGACATGTCAGGCATAAAACTCAGATTTTCCTGCTTTTAAGAACACATACGGATTAGAAATGTTAGTGTTGATGGAAGTTGTCAGTCTGTGCTCATAAAGTGCTTCATGACCTTTAATTTTGATATGAATAAAGTTTGTTGTCATGTTCATGAAGATTAAGAGGTTTGTGCTGTTGGAAATGGAAGTTTTATATTGATCCAAAACATTTGGCTTTCTCATAGTGTTAAATTTAACACTTTTGTTATTTAGAACTTGCTCAATCTATATTCCTATAATCAAAGATGATTGATCCTTATTTCTAACTAATCACAATCGATATCAAAATTGACTATACTTAATTGTCTTAATTTAAGATGAAGGCTCAATTTCCTGGTAAAAATATTAAGGGGAATATTAAAAGTTTTCAAGAGCCCAACAATAAAGCCAATGACATCTTAAAATAATTATTTTTCATAGTAATTCATCCTGGAAAAGTTGAAGACTCTGAGGAGGTATGCATATAAAATAGCCCAAGTGCAGGAAGCATCATCCATGGTCTCAGGAAATTTTCTTTCTCTTTATAATCTTTTCTGCCCCAACTATAACCCATAGTATGATGCCAAATAGTGTTCCCTCTCCAACCCACTCTTGTCTGACACCTCAACTGAGATTGTTTGCTTCATTCTCTCATTTCTGGCTGATTCCTAATTCCACTTCTGTGTAACTTCTGCTTCCAACTGCATCCCAACATCCATTTCTGAACTTAGCATTAATCCTGGTTGGTTAACATTTCTCTTTAATTTGAAAGTTAAGGAACACTTCTATTCTTCAGTTTTCATTATTTTTCATGAACATTAGTAAATTGTATTATAGGGGTGCCTCGGCGGCTCAGTTGGTTAAGGGTTTGACTCTTGGTTTCAGCTCAGTCATGCTCTGATGGGTAGTGGGATTGAGCCCCCAGTGAAGCCCCACATGAAGGTTCAAGCTCAGCAAGGAGTCTGCTTGAAGATTCTCTCATCTGCCCCTACCCCCACCGCAAATAGATAAATAAATCTTAAAAAATATTGTACTATAATACTGTGCATCTGTAACTAACATATTTATCTATACTGTTGGAGTTAGGATGAAACCTGTGTAGCATTTTCATTCTGTTGAAATCACAAACTCTCATGTACTATATTTAATACTAGTACTTATCACATGGCCTACGTATACTTAGTGTAAAAGCTGAATATCATTAGTAGATTAAAATATCCCCCATTTTTTCCTCCAGAAGCCCCAAAGCAAAGACACTATTTATGACATACATGTATGAAATCATTTTTGGTTTTACCTATCAAGATCTAGGGTAGGAGTAAGCAAATAAGTAAGTCAGCCATATAGAAGCAGTATAGACTTATCCTGTGAGTTAATATTTGAAAATTAATAAATATCTGAAACACCAAACAACAATAAAGACACACAAATTATTTTCTGGAATAAATAAAAGTGAAGAAACAGTTAAGATTGAAAACAGATACCTCAGCACTGTAGGAAAAGGGGAACTGAAAGATAGTTCATGATGCATTGCTTCAAGTCTGTTTGTGGACTTCCATGAAAATAAATGAGAATGCATACAAAAGCCTTACTGCATCCCTGTAAAGACTCCTCTTTTGAATGAAGGTACAGTTGTCATATAAACTTATATAGCTCCTCAGAATTTATTTTTATAACTGCTACTAATACTATTTATACTAATAATTACCCATACATTATAAAAAGAGTGCTATCATCGTATGTTTTCACCTTTTAATTTGATTGTGCTAATCATATAAAATTAGTGAATAAGTCTACTAATGATAACAGGTGTGCTTGTTAGCATGCTTCATAGGTATTTTGATTAGTTTATATCCAAAGTATGCAAACATTTTTGATTACCTGTATACAGTACAGCATTATAGCAAAACTCCAAGATGAAGTCATAAAGAATTTCTAAATTGCAATCTGCAAAATATCCTTCAGGTTAAAGCAATACTTTTAAAAAGGGGGAAATATAAGATCCGCACTGTATGTCATATTGAGTTTATATTAGAAGACTGATTATCAATTTACAGAACCTGTCAATGAGCTCAGTCAGCAGCTATAGGGGAAAATTGGGAATCTAGTTTTACATTGTTTCATAATAGAAATATTCATAATGCTCTGTATGTTTAACTTCAAATTGAATGGTGAATTCAGCAGTATTTTCACTCACATAATTATGGAATACTATTAATCCTTGTTGACAGTCAAAATTTTACAATGATCAGTTTTTCACTGTTATATGAATAAATACTACAGGATTATAAATGCTCTAATCTTGAACTTACTTCTATTTTACTTAAATAATGTACCTTGGATGTTAACGTTTCTAAGCAATTTTTACTCTTTAGAAATATTTGCTTTTATAGTTTATGTGGTTATGAAATAGTCTCTAGGGAGAAGTGACAGGCTTACAGTTATTATAAAGCTCTACATTTATTGCTATATTAAGCAATAATAGCTTTGCTTATTCTATAACATCAATCCATTTAACTCAAAAGCAAATTTATTGTGAAAAGTTACTTTTTATTTTCTCTTTTCTCTCCAAAGTAACGTGTTAGTTCAGAGAAGGATATAGGAATATACCACAAATGCAAAAATTTGCTGTACTAAACCAGACCACTTGATCATAAGAGTAATTTCTAATCCTGCAAATAACTACCTTTGACAGAACTTTTACTTTGCACTTAGGGAATGCATGAAGCTTTAAATCTTTATGGAAACTGTATGAGATTGATTGTTATGAGACTGAATTTTAGATTTCATTTAATGCTTTGAAAATTGAGGTACAGCGGCCCCTGGGTGGCTCAGTGGGTTAAGCATCTGCCTTCAGCCCAGGTCATGATCCCAGGGTCCTGGGATTAAGTCCTGCATTGTGCTCCCTGCTTAGTGGGGAGCCTGCTTCTCCTCCCTCTGACCCTCTCCCCTGATTCCTGTTCTTGCTCACTGTGCTCTCACTCTCGCTCTCTCTCTCTCTCAAATAAATACAATGAATGAATGAATGAATGAATGAATAAATACATCTTTAAAGGGGTAAAAAAAAGAAAACTGAGGTCCAAGGAGATTGCCCACTGATAAAACAAAAACAACATTTTGAAATCCTGATTATGTCATTACTTGCTTTAGGACATACAAAGCTTCTCTCCTTCTTTCATAAAGCCTTCTTATGTGTAAAAGAGGTATAAATCCACTTATTTCATATATGCAAGGATTAGTACATATGCAGGGCTAAAATGCTTGAGATGATCAGTGAGCTGAAGTCATCATTAGTATTATTGACTATTAATGTTGACTATTAATCCTGCTGTCTTCCTAAAATCATGCCACATGGGAAGTCATTTCTCCTACTTTTTCTAAACATAATATCAAAGTTGCTCCTCAATCAAAAGTGTTAGTCCTTTGCCAAACAGCCATGGTGGACATGCATCCTTAAATAAGTTTTAACTGAAAATGTATGTTCCTATCATTGAGATATTTTGTTCCCTGATAAGATCATTTATCAAAAAATGAGTATACATTTCCCATTATCAACACAAATTTGAATCATACTAATGTAATCCTACAAAGAAATCTCTCAAAAGAGACTATATTAAAATAATCAAGCAAAAAGCAAATAAAATTTGCCTGCATCTGCTGGTCGTATGTAGCAAAGCCCTAAACTATATGAAAAATCAGCTGGGATTTGGGCTTTACAGTTGGGAGACCTTTCTTCTCCTTGCCATTACTTAGCATTTCTCCTTTTTCCTTTCAGCTTCACCATGCTAATAGTACCCTATAACCTGAGATACTTCCCCAGAAATCCTAGGTCCTCCTGTCCATGTCTTGTATCTGCTGACTGGTTCGTGAAAGATCCTGTAGTAGAAATAATCTCCAGACCCATTCCAGTCTCTCATCCTCAGAGACACTCAATCACACTCTAATGAGGGAATGCTCCTCAAAGGCTAGGTTTTTTTCCTGATTATATTTTATTAGAATTTTGTGTCTAGATGTCATGATCATTGTCCCAACTTAGGTTTTTTTTTTTTTTCCTTTTCTTTTCTCGAAATATTTTTTTTTTCTTGTAAGGTTTAACTGAATATTAAATGATTAAGGGAGATCTATTTTAGGAAAGGTCTTCATATATATATGACCTTGTGTAATTTTGGTGGTTTGGGGGAGATGAGTAGTAGGAGATAAAATTTCAAAACCCAGTTGTGTGATGGAGTATTGAAAAGGGAAATATATCACTCTTTCCAAGATAACACACCTAACAGAAGTTGTTGTCTGGAGATTATGTCATATGATTCTTTCCCTTCTTCTATTTCTCACAGTTCTTTCTCATACCTGCTGACCCTCTTACAACTTCCATGCCAAGTGGAACCCATAATCCCAGAAAATGGAATTTATCACTAATGGCTTCTCACTAGGGTGGGATGGAAATCTCAATTACTCTCCTAGAGCAATTGGTTGAGGAAACATGAGAACAGTTTTTGTTCTGGACAGGAGTTCTGAAGAATTTTGTCATAATCACTATTATTTGTGGAGCCTCAATTTTGCAATCCTGTCAGTGCAGTGCTACATTTCGTTCATTCATTCATACACTATAAAAATTATAGTGTATACAATGATGTCTTAGGAATATGTGTCGTCAAAGAGTTTGTATTCTAGTGAGCACAGTCTGACAGTGTGACATGAATGGCACTTATATACAATATGCCACAGTAATGCTAGTGATAATGTACTATGTTCAGTTTTGGAAATTTATAATAGAAAAATATGGATTGGCTTTTAAAATTAAATTCTATTGATAGCATTTTCTATAAGAAAAGGTGGTTCAATTTTGAATAGCAAACTAGAAGATTAACTTTAAAAAATAGTTTGTATGATGGAAATTGGAAATCTTGGTTTCTGCTGGACTGTTATTCTTTTCAATTGCATTAAGTAAATTAAATTAAGAACTAATGCAAATATATTTTCATTATAGTGTTTAATATTTTAACTATTCAAACTTTCATTCCTCTATTAGTTCATAAAAACACTATATAGATATACTGAGACAGGAAAAAAATTGAGAACAGTGGGAGTATTATGGTCTGCTATTTATCCACATGAGAGAAAAAGTAAAAACAAATGAAGTGAGATTTTTTTTTTTAAAGATTTTATTTATTTATTTGACAGACAGAGATCACAAGTAGGCAGAGAGGCAGGCAGAGAGGAGGAAGCAGGCTCCCCGCAGAGCAGAGAGCCCGATGTGGGACTCGATCCCAGGACCCTGAGATCATGACCTGAGCCGAAGGCAGCGGCTTAACCCACTGAGCCACCCAGGCGCCCTGAAGTGAGATTTTTAATTTCACTTTTAATTTATAAACCGGGAACAACTTTTTAAAAAAATTTAAAGAAATGCAAATCTTGGTTGTTAAAAGTCACTTAAAAATGAAGATGGAATTTGAAGATGTCAAAATTGTTACTTATACTGTTTCCTTTTCATGTTAACATCTGCCTCTATTATGACACCTACACATGGTTTTCAAAAGCCATTTTCACTGTACCAATCATTATGCATATTCATTAACATATATAGTGTAATTTAAAATTTCACTGAATTTTCATAAATATTAAAACATCATGCAAATAAGGGTGTTTGGTTCATCTGAAATTATTATTTCCATTTTAAGAGGAAAGTCATATTGGATATATGTAAATGCATGTACTGCATACATGTGTGTTTACATGAATGCATATAAATCTATGAATACACACACATTCCATTATATTTTAGAATTATTTTATTACTTGTCATTGGACTTTATTGACATTTCACCATATGTGGGAAAAAAAAATCTGAACACTAAAAGTAAAGTGTATTGAAATGAAAAACTAGAAAACTAGTTCCTCTGAGTAGCAGTTATATAATTCGGTCTATTTTTGCTATTCCTTGAAAGTAAGATTTTGAAAAAGTTATTTTGAGACACTGTAAACAGTTTCTCTACTCTTCCAACATGCAATTTTTGTTGTTGTTATAGATCTGAAATGGTTAATGCCAGTTTGAACAACTTCTGCAGTTTTTTTTAATAAAAACACAAACACCTTCTTTAGCTTACTTAGGTATGACAGCATTTTCTAAAAGTACTGTAAACATTTTGAGAGAAAACTACAGGTGATTCTTGGATAAAAATATGTCATTAGATTCATTTTTGGTGACATGCATTATGTCTTTATAAGTAAATACACAATTTATATATAATTATTATAGATTATATATTGAATTAATTTTTACTATATGGATTATATATAAATATAGAATATAGAATTATAATGGTATAAAATTTATACTATGTGACAAATATGAGTATGTATTAAATAAATAATAATTCTATGTACTATATAATGTATATATACTCATAATATATAATATCTATTATATATTTAATATTTTATGAGCATATATTCATAATGTTTAAATATTATTACATAGTGTTTACTTATATGTAAACATAATAACTAATGTTAGGAGTTATAATACAATATTACATTTAATGATATATCATTATATATAATGATATATTCCACAATATTATATAATATAAAAGAAATAATGCATTTTATTATGAAAACAGCCATATTTATTTTGATAGGTTTATTTCCATACATATTTTTATTGATAAGTATTGGGATCAGATTAATGAAAGGAAACACATACAAAACAGATAATCATGTCAAAAAATGGTTAAAAAACCTCAACGTGAGACAGGAATCCATCAGAATCCTAGAGTAATCTCTTCGATATCAGCCACAGCAACTTCTTTCAAGATATGTCTCCAAAGGCAAAGGAAACAAAAGTGAAGATGAACTTTTGGGACTTCATCAAAATTAAAAGCTTCTGCACAGCAAAGGAAACAGTCAACAAAACAAAGAGGCAACCCACGGAATGGGAGAAGATTTTTGCCAATGACAGTAAAGACAAAAGGTTGATATCCAGGATCTATAAAGAACTCCTCAAACTCAACACACACAAAACAGACAATCGTATCAAAAAATGGGCAGAAGATATGGACAGACACTTCTCCAATGAAGACATACAAATGGCTATCAGACACATGAAAAAATGTTCATCATCTCTAGACATCAGGGAGATTCAAATTAAAACTACATTGAGATATCACCTTACACCAGTTAAAATGGCCAAAATTAGCAAGACAGGAAACAACATGTGTTGGAGGGGATGTGGAGAAAGGGGAACCCTCTTACACTGTTGGTGGGAATGCAAGTTGGTGCAGCCTCTTTGGAGAACAGTGTGGAGATTCCTCAAGAAATTAAAAATAGAGCTTCCCTATGACCCTGCAATTGCACTACTGGGTATTTACCCCAAAGATACAGATGTAGTGAAAAGAAGGGCCATCTGTACCCCAGTGTTTATAGCAGCAATGGCCACGGTTGCCATACTGTGGAAAGAACCAAGATGCCCTTCAATGGATGAATGGATAAGGAAGATGTGGTCCATATACACTATGGAGTATTATGCCTCCATCAGAAAGGACGAATACCCAACTTTTGTAGCAACATGGACAGGACTGCAAGAGATTATGCTGAGTAAAATAAGTCAAGCAGAGAGAGTCAATTATCATATGGTTTCACTTATTTGTGGAGCATAACAAATAGCATGGAGGACAAGGGGTGTTAGAGAGGAGAAGGGAGTTGGGGTAAATTGGAAGGGGAGGTGATTCATGAGAGACTATGGACTCTGAAAAACAATCTGAGGGTTTTGAAGGGGCGGGGGGTGGGAGGTCGGGGTACCAGGTGGTGGGTATTCACGGATTGCATAGAGCACTGGGTGTGGTGCAAATATAATGAATCCTGTTATGCTGAAAATAAAAAATAAATTTAAAAAAAAGTATATTTATTTTATTGTTCCTGGTTACAAAAATAATTTCATCCACTTTCATCACTTCTTAACTTCCTACTTTCATGCTATTCCTAAATTTGGTCAAGTCGTTAACATCTGCCAAGTCATTGAATATGTGTGTTTGGAAGAGAGATAGATATTATATATATATATTAGGAATAGACCAGTGTTGCAGTCCTTTTAAGTTGAAATGATACATTAATTAATTTAATAATGATTTAATAATTATTAAATATTAGGTACAAAATAATTAATTAATAATAAGACATGATAACATTTTGAATGATTGTGATATGCCGAATCATATACTGAGTTCCTGAGATGTATTGTAAATTCTTACAAGGACCTCCCCTGATTAATATCATTGGAATCTTCTTTTTATAAATGAGGAAGCTAAGGCATACGAAGGTGAGTTACTTTGACTGAGATCATATATTTAGGAAATGGTACAAGAAATCAACTCTCAGAAGCTAGGTTCCAAAGTTAGTATTTGATTTTAGCTACATTGACATGACCATTTCTAATGCTTCTAATTACACTTTTTTTTTTTTTTTTAGAGAGAGAGAGAGAGAGAGAGGGAGCAGCACATGCATGCAATATTTTGGTGGGGGGGTGGCAGAGGGAGAAAGGCAATCTTAATCAGGCTCCACACCCAGCACAGAGCCCCACGTGGAGCTTGATCCTACGATCCTGAGATCGCGACCCCAGCTGAAATCAAGAGCCTGGCTCTTAACTTCATGTTTCATCCAAACACCACTACCCCATTCTTTATAGCACATTTCTGCTTCTCCTCTGAAAGAATATTATGAAAAATTTATTAGAGAATATGCTGAAATATAGAAAAATATATGTACATGGCCAAATATGTCTTTTAGATAGTAGCTGGCATACGATGTAAATTTAGAATGTGAAAAAAATAGTGAATGGATGTGTAAATGAATTGGTGAATCCAAAGCATGGTGATTCAATACATAACTCTGAAATTAGATTATTTGGTTTAGAAGTTAATCAGACAGAATGTTTTATTTTTCAAGTACTTATGATGGCTGCTTTTCCTTCTATCCTATTCTAAAACTATGCTTTTATTATCCTGGCTATGAATACTCATTGACATTGATCTCTATCATTTAAATCTGTAGTTCCCCTTGATGTTTTTCTTAAAACCGGAGCATTTATTTATCTTCAGTTTTCCAGCAACTATCCCTTTCCCTATAATTCTTTAAAAATCATAAAGAACACTTGAATAATCTTAACTTGAATTTTCTCAGTACTCTGGGTACTGAGTACTCATTTTGGGCCAAGAGACAAACTTATTTAGAGCAGTTGCCTGGCCTCTTACTATCTCCTCACTTACCACAGACTTCAATTCCCTTTTTCGAAAGTTAGGTCTGCACTTTCAGCCTGATGCTCATTCCCTTTGACAGAAAAGACAGAAGCAAAATAGGGGTTCAGTAATTCTACTTTCTATTATCTACTAACCTTACAGCATGAGCTCTGAATAGCAGACCTGAACTTTCCATTATCTTTTTCTTTTTTGTTTGTGTTCCAGATAGTACTTTTAAAAAGTCTTTTATCATGTTGCGAATTCATTCAACAATGTATGGTAAACATTAGGCACTGAATATTATAGGGCAGAAAGTCTTTATGCTTAACGTGGCATCGCAGAGCATTATCTGCAGTAAATACAGCACAAGTTGAGAAGTTCAATTAAAAAGAAATGAATGAAATTTGAACGAATTTCAATTAAAAAGAAATGAACGAAAAAAGAAATGAACGAAATTTCAATATATAGGGAGCAATCACTGACTCTGCTAAGGGAATTAGGATGGCTTTAAAGGGAAGTGACTTGAATCAGATTCAGAGTTTTTCCATGTTTTCCTTTCTTTATATATGCTTTGACCTTTAAGACATTATTCTTTTTTTGCTCCGATTTTTATATTCACAGTTGGCTATGACGTATAATCATAATCTCTTTGTATGATGGTTCTTATGACCTCATTAGGACTTGGTGTCTCCATAGATTTCAAGGACTCGGGTCTGTTTCTCTTCCTTTTTAGTTTAGTTGCATGACTCGCCAGACCTATAATTTACTATTAACAGTACTCTCAAAGTGTTCTTGTCCTTTTGTCAATTTGCTACAACCTACTAGCAGCACCCACACTCTGGAGGAATGTAAAACGTGCATCTCCTAAAATTCACCATTGGAAAGATTAGTGACGATAAATTCATGCACAGCAACTATATTAATTTATTAGGGCTGCCTTACCAAGTACCACAAACTGGGTGGCTTAAATAACAGAAGTTCATTGTCTCACAATCTTGGAATCTAGAAATCCAAAATCAGGGTGTTGCCAAGACTAGTTCCTTTTCAAAGCTGTGGAGTGAGGATTAGTTTCAGGCCTTTCTCCTTGGCTTGTAGATGGCCATCTTTTCCTGGTGTCTCTTCACACCATATTCCGTCTGTGTGTGTGTGTGTGTGTGTGTGTGTGTGTGTGTGTATGTCTTTGTCGAGGGTTTCCTGTTTATAAGGACGAGTGTCATATGAAGCTAGAGCCTAATCTTATGATTTCATTTTACATGATTTCCTCTGTGAAGGCCCAATCTCCAAATAAGGTTGCATTCTGAAGAACTGAGGATGATTACTGTGTATCTTTTGGGGAGGGGCAGGACACACAATTCATCTATAACACTGACTTTAATATTTTGCCTATTGATGATGTTTATGTGTCTTTAGATTGTCAACCCCATCAAACATATTTCAAATATTAATACGCTTCTCTAAATTCAAGGCCCTAAGTTATTTTAGCAGATTATCTTTACTCCTGCCTCCAAAAAAAAAAAAAAAAAAAATCAGAAAAAGAAATAAGAAAAGGAACAGATGGGTTCACCTATGTAGATCTATCACCAACCTCTTTCTCCTATATTTTTATAATGAAAATAAAAGATATGTTTCTTCTCTCTACAAATAATCTGTTCATCTAAACCCTAACTGGTATTTCACTTTTTTAAAAACTCAGTGCTATTGATTAAATTCCCCCTCTTTTATCTTCAACTTCCTCTTTCCACTGGCCTTTCCCTATTAGCAGGTTAAAAGTGCCCTGATAGGGATGCCTGGGTGGCTCAATTGGTTAAGCAGCTGCCTTCGGCTCAGGTCATGATCCCAGGGTCCTGGGATCGAGTCCCACATCGGGCTCCTTGCTCGGCAGGGAGCCTGCTTCTCCCTCTGCCTCTGCCTGCCTCTTTGTCTGCCTGTGCTCGCTCACTTTCTCTCCCTCTGTCTCTGACAAATAAATGAATAAAATCTTTAAAAAAAAATAAAAATAAAAGTGCCCTGATATATCTTATTAAAACAATCAACTAATTAGTTAGCTACTTGTCTTTGGTCACTTCTAAAATTTCATTATCTCTAATATTTAACATATTGATTCCAATCTGGATTCCATACTCTCCACTCTTTATAACTCCCTAAAATTTTTAGTGACTATTATGTTACCAAAATCATGCTCTCAATTTATTTACTCTTTGGGCATTATATGGTATAATTTAACACCCCATCCTTATAACACTGTCACTGTTTTCTTTCTTATCAGACAAGGCTATGGTTTTCTTCCAAATTTCTTTTCACTTCTATTTCTTTCTTTTTTTTTTTTTAAGATTTTATTTATTTATTTGACAGAGATCACAAGTAGGCAGAGAGGCAGGCGGGGGTGGGGCGAGAAGGAGGCTCCCTACTGCACAGAGAGCCCAGTGCGGGACTTGATCCCAGGACCCTGGGACCATAACCCGAGCTGAAGGCAGTGGCCCAACCCACTGAGCCACCCAGGCGCCCAATGTTCACTTCTATTTCTGAATTATTTTTCCTAACCAACTATAACTATTGGATTTTTTTTTTTCTTTTTTCCCAGCGTGACTTATTTGGTCTTCGGCTTCTTATTTTAGACCCTTTTTTCTTTCAAGACTTTATTTTTGGAACACCTCTCTCTCCTCTTTTTCCCTCATGATACCATATCTAATTTTTACTCATCTTTAATATTTTAGTTCAAATATAATTTCCATAGGGTTACCTTGCCTAATATCACATTATAATTTCTGCTGATCAAAAAAGATTGTTAAACCTTGACATCCTCTTCTAATTGGGCCATATTTTTTCTTTGTAAGTTTGAATTAAATATTGTCATGACTATCAATGATGGGTAGCTTTCGGAAAATATCTTAATTCACCTGTGCCTAAAGTTCCCTTCTCTGATTTTCACAAGCTCTAAGATGACATAGTCACATTCTGAATTGTTTTCATTTCTACCTAATCAATTTCTTGCAATTAATAATGACTTATCAGAAGTATTTTGGTTTAATGCTTTCTATGCCTTCTAAGAAATTAAATGACCTTGTTAAATATCTTAGATTCATTTTGAAAATGTTTCTAATCTTTCATCAATTAAAGTACAGCCACTATAAAATTCACTTTATAGTGATTTTAAAAATACTTTGTTAACTTTCAATGTGGGGCATCAGGAAACACTGAAACATTTATTAGAATGCCCAACAATTTATAATTTTTTTAAAAAGTCAGATAAAGGAAGTGCATGTAAAAGAAGTTGATATGTTATGAAGCTGACAAAGGAATACAGAAGCAAGCAAGTGAAAGATTTAAAACAGCTTTGGTTTGGAACTGCAGTCCCTAGGTGGTCTAATTCGAACAGAACATTGCCACAAGGCACAGGACCCCAGCATTGTTAGAAACCACTCAAGTCATCTGCCATTTTGTCAGATGGAGGAGCTTCCCCACCTCGTAGATGAAGCTCATCACTGCCTTGACAACGTTGGGTTCCACATCATTAGTTTCCATTTGATTCTATAGCAACAAAATAAGAGAAAATTAATTATAGTAGATGCTGGAAACCAAATAGTGGAATTAAAATCCCAGCATTCTCATTTAATGGCCAAGAAACAAATTACACTATTACAGCAGAACAGCTTTTTTAACCTCCTGTGCTGGTTTCTGCATTTTGCTCAAAAGTGGAGCTTATACTCTTGAAATAAACAACTTTATTAAAAATGAATCTTGGAACATTGCTGTGGAGAGTTCGGTCAGTGATTCTTTCCAATATGTGAACTCTTATGAAGCAACCACAACTACAGTTCTCAGAAAAACTACTTACCTCCTTCTGTTTCTTAGTAAACAGAGCAACCTTTTTACTTCAAAATCATCTCTTAGAAGAACTCAAGCTGGTGGGACAGACTGCCAAACACTGGCACCATCAAATGATTATACATTTCACTCCAATTCCACTCTAAGGCTGATTAAAACAAGGAAGTGTAAACAGATCCCATTTTAAATGGAGCTGATCCAAAATGCTGGCTCAGACTAAGGTCAGAATCCAAAAGGGCTTGAAAGGGAAAGTCTGTAGGTACGTCATGTGGCCAAAGAACCCCTTTTTTTTTTTTTAATTCTTTTTATTTTTTTTTTTTTGACCTTTTTAAAAAAATTTTTAAATTTATTTTCAGTGTAACAGTATTCATTGTTTTTGCACCACACACGGTGCTTCATGCAATCCATGCCCTCTCCAATACCTACCACCTAGTTCCCCCAACCTCCCACCCCCACCCCTTCAAAACCCTCAGATTGTTTTTCAGAGTCCATAGTCTCTCATGGTTCACCTCCCTTTCCAATTTCCCTCAACTCCCTTCTTCTCTCTAACTCCCCTTGTCCTCCATGCTATTTGTTGTGCTCCACAAATAAGTGAAACCATATGATAATTGACTCTCTCTCCTTGACTTATTTCACTCAGCATAATCATCATCACTAGCCATCAGGGAGATTCAAATTAAAACCCATTGCGATACCACCTTACACCACTTAGAATGGCTAAAATTAGCAAGACAGGAAACAACATGTGTTGGAGGGGATGTGGAGAAAGGGGAACCCTCTTACACTGTTGGTGGGAATGCAAGTTGGTGCAGCCTCTTTGGAGAACAGTGTGGAGATTCCTTAAGAAATTAAAAACAGAGCTTCCCTATGACCCTGAAATTGCACTACTGGTATTTACCCCAAAGATACAGATGTCATGAAAAGAAGGGCCATCTGTACCCCAATGTTTATAGCAGCAATGGCCACGGTCACCAAACTGTGGAAAGAACCAAGATGCCCTTCAACGGATGAATGGATAAGGAAGATGTGGTCCATATACACTATGGAGTATTATGCCTCCATCAGAAAGGATGAATACCCAACTTTTGTAGCAACATGGACGGGACTGGAAGAGATTATGCAAATAACCTATTTGAACAGGCAAGAGCCCTCCTTCTTTCACCATAACTATGAAATTGCAAAAGGACAAAGCTTTCAAGAAAGTACTTTATATAAATGACTTCTTGTTTTTATTCCCTACACTTCATTCTCTAATAATACTCTACATTGAGAAACTGCATTATAAGCTTTAGTAGCCATGTGAAGGCAAGGGTACACCAAATGGCAAATAATATATGCAAGAATGCTTTCAAGCCTGCCACATTCCTTTCAAGTTTTATCTTAAATAAAAAATGTAACACTAACCAAATGACTGAAATCAGCAATATTTTTGTTATCTATTGTGCATGTGTAAATACACACCCACACACATGTAAATATGGAATATAGACAGGCGGATAGGAGGATGTATCTTTTAGAGGCTATAAAATTACTATATGGTAGCCTGAAAGACTACATTCAATTTAATTTAATTTCTACACAATATCTCTCTTTTATTTTGCCATTTTTTATCATCTTTATACTTCTTTTTTTTTCATGTTTCTGTTATACCACTTACCTCACAGATGTTTACCTATTTGTATACAACTAGTATAGTTTCATTATATTGGGAGTTAATGAATCTACTTCTCTGTGACTTTCCAATATATGAACTCTTATGTGACTTTGTGAAGGGTTCTTTCTGTTGAAGATCAGTTGTCACGTGTTTCCTTTCCTTGTCTTACTTTCAGCCACAAAATAAAAATACATTTTTTTCTTCATTTGGTGTTGTGCAGACAAGGAAAATCATCAGTAATACTTCATACATTCTTCATGAGTATTGTATTAATTACTTGTTTTCTTCATGAATGATGCTAAGACATGTTTTTACTGATCCTAAGACACACATGGTCTGACTTCATTCATACAAATAGATTTCAAAGACAAGCACTTTAAGATTAGTTACAAATGTAATAACATTGGAATGATTATAGTCTGGAATGAAAAACTCGAAATATATGTAAATTAGAGAAATCATGGTTAGGTTATCAACAAGAAAAAAAAAAAGAGAACATATGGTTTAAGGGAAATGGGTTTGGCTGTGTATGAAAATAGGGATCAAATGTTCAAACTATTATGTAGTAATATTCATAGTGTTATATTTATTGAATAATTTAATCCTCATAGTTACCCTGCAAAGGTTTAACTATTTCCATATTGAAGTCAGAGAAGTTGAATAACCTGTCAAATGTCAGTTATTAGTCATTCTTATATTACTATATCATCACTGGACAGTGTTATTGTTGGCAGATTGTTTTATAGGAGAACTCTCAGTGTTTTCCTTTTCAGAACTTTCTGGACTGATTTCCTCCCCAAGATATAAGCAAATGTTGGTGAGCTATGGCTAAAAAAAATGATATTGTAGAGATTCAGGTTCACATTTGGTCCAATGCCCTTGATGCTTTTTACTGACCTCCAGTTCTAAGCAAGAAAGTGATTTAGGCAGAATAAACAGAATGGAGTACTTGGAAAGACTTAAATCTCAATATACTTCTTAGAACACTACGACTTGTATACTAGATACTTGATTATTTAGTGAGACCATAAAACTTATAATATGATGTTTAAATGCATTTTCTCTTTCTAATTTTCTGATATTTAAGAATTTCCATATGCTAACTTTATTATAGAATATCCATTTTTGTGGATTCTTCATTAATCTGAGCCTCCTTAGTTGTTTACTTACTTACTCTCATACTAATTATTGTTGTCTTAGGTACTTTTGGTGATAAATATAAGAATTTTCTTTATTTAAAAATTTATTTATTTATTTATCAGAGCGAGAAATTTAAGTGAGAGAGAGAGCTCAAGCAGGGGGTGCAATAGGCAGAGGGAGACACAGACTCCCCACTGAGCAAGGAGTGCGATGTGGGGCTCCATCCCAGGACCCTGGGATCATGACCTGAACTGAAGACAGACGTTTGACTAACTGAGCCACCCAGGCATCCCAATACAAGAATTTTCTAATGAAACTTTCTGTTTGAACACAATGTAATTAATTTTGAGCATGGAATATTGTGGTTAATCTTGGAAAGATACACAAACACACACGTACCACCACCACCACCACCGCCATCACCACCACCACCAAGGTAATAGCAAAATGAAATGCTGTATAACTACAAAATTCTTACTTTTATGAAGGTTTTAGACAATGCAAGGGCTTATCCTAAAATAAACACTAACATCCTCGTATACCTTTCTATTTTGATTAAAAATGCCTTCAGTAAATGTTTAACTTTCCTGTATTAACCCCATAAACTTAACATATTCAAATGAGACTTCTATATTAAATTCCTTAAGCAAGTTCTTTTAGTTCAAGGTAATGACAAATTTTTATACATGACCTATGAGTTCAACCCATTATTTTCTAGCCCTGTTTGTATCTTGCAATACTTTTAGTCGGATGCAACTAATTGAATGTTGTCACTGCTTCTACCCACTGTAAATTTTGGGGTGGAATGGTAAATGACGCTAAAATTGCTAAGTATTTTGAAAATTTCCCTGGTAGTTAATAATGTTCCCAGGAAGATGGACTAGTATTTAGGAGGATGTAATTGCTTCATGGCGGAAGGTAAAGAAAACGAATAGTTGACTGTAGTGGTGTGCTTCAGCAGAGTCTGAAATCATACTTTTGCTCTTAAAGTAAGATGATTGAGAGATATTAGGAGCAAAGGAGTGGCACACTAAATTCATAAAGGAATGCTTTACCAAGAACAACTAAAAAGAGAACTTTGAGCATAGGAAAAGGGTTGGTGTCTCTATACTTCCTACTTCACCCTCCTCCTTAAGAGATAATGGGAGATCCGGCAACAGAACTTCCCAGGCTGAAAATGGGACCATAGAATCAGGACTGGAGCCTCAGAGGAATGAGAAGCAGCTTAAGTTTTTGACCCTAGAAATCAATAGAAAGAATTGTATTTCACATAAAACAAAGATCTCTTGTAGACAAAATATTACTTTCCATACTAAAAAACCAGGGTGACTAACAGGGCCATTTTTCTTTCCACTGGCACTAAATTATCTTTTAGTGTAGTTTGGTAAGAAATCCTTGGTCAGATGGAAATGGAGATCACAGGTACAACCCATGGTTAGGACCATCTACATAACTTGTGAGATTCAGTGCCAAATGAAAATGCAAGGCCTCTTGCTCAAAAAGCAGAGAAAAGTGCTACTAAAAATACTAAAATACAAGGGTGCCTGGGTGGCTCAGTGGGTTAAAGCTTCTGCCTTAGTCTCAGGTCGTGAGCTCAGGGTACTGGCATTGAGCCCTCCATCAGGCTCTCTGCTCAGCAGGCAGCCTGCTTCCTCCTCTTTCTCTGCCTGCCTCTCTGCCTACCTGTGGTCTCTCTCTCTCTGTCAAATAAATAAATAAAACCTTTTAAAAAATACTAAAATACAATTTTTTTTCTGAGCTTGCTCTCTGCTTACTACGGTGATTTTTATTTGCTAATATTCTAAGTAAAGAAAACATATAATTTTAAAGTATTAACATAAATTTTATTGTTCATCTTTGTATTGTGCCATGCTAGTTTTAAATGCAAATATAAGAGCATTTAAGTTGCATGTGGAATCACTGAAATTACACAATTTGTATTCCATAGCTCAAATATGCACAAGTATTTTGTCTTAATTGAATAATGGAAACACTCTGCAAAATAACTTAACTGTTTTAATTTCACTTCTTAAAAGGCATTTTATAACTCTATACCTTTAGCTTACTGATTAAAGAAATGGACCTAAGGGTTGCTCTACTTTTCTCTTTCACCTTTTGTCATTTTGAGCGTAAGTGGTTAGATAATGTGGATAGGTAACATGAGTAAGAAAGGATAGAGTTCCTTGGACATTTGTGCTTCTTAAAATGCTGTTGCCCTCTCTCTGCCTTCAAAGCGAGTTCTGGTTCTAATGTAAGCCATGGCCTACCAGGCTTTAAGTTCCTCAGCTTATTCATTCATAGACATGACACACATTGTATTTGCTTTAAGTCTCACTAAACTTGCACGTGTTGTGCTCCACTAGAATTCTGTGCTCATGGCACATCATAAATGCTGCTCGTGAATGGGTCAACAATGAGTAGTGGGAGGAATACATATGGTACATATCTTCCCTGCTCCTATCCCATTGGACTTCACTGACAAAACTCAAGTTCAAAGATAAAACAAGAATTTTGAGATAGTAACAGCAAAGCATTAAAACAAACATGGCACCTTTTTGACCATGGAGCTTTATGTAATCACAGAGGCTGCAAGTCCATGGCTGACTCTGAGTGTGGCTGTTTCTTCCATTCACCTCAGTGTGATGTGGTATGAATGTCAACCTTTAACTTTATAAGAAAATGCCAAAATATCCTCCAGAGCACCTGCACAATTATGGGCATTGTGCAGCAGGAGTTCTGCTTACTCTGGAACCTTGCTTACACATTTATTGGTATTGTCAGGGTTTTTTTCCCTGATCATGTTAATAGATGTGTAATAGTAGTTAATTGCAGTTTTAATTTGCATTTCCTGAAGACTATTGATACTCTTTCCATTGTGCTTATTTTTCATGTGTCTGTCCTCTTTTATAAAGTGTCTTTGTCATTTGTCATCTATCTATATCATTTGTATCCTTACTCTTGAGCGTGGAGAGTTCTTTATATAAAATCTCACAATAGCCAGCCCCACCAACATTTGAACAAGCTGAAAGGCTAAACATACACCTTTCTATTCTTCAAATAAATTGTATATAAAATTTTCATCTTGGTTTTTGTCTACTTAAATCAATAGATTCTGAATACCAACCTTATTAAATTTTTGAAGGCATTGCTAGGTGGGAAGTTGCAATATTTTAATAAATAAGAAATTACTGTTCTCCACCAAGTTCTTAATCCAGGAAGGGAGCTGAAAGATTGTCCTTCTTTAGCTATATCAAGTATTGACTTAGGGAAAACTTTTTAGCTTATCAATGGACAAAATTTGGAATTTAAGAAAAAATTAAGGGAATATGCTTTGATCCACAAATTGTGGCTGCAGTTAATATTGTCTAGAAGATACAAATATGTAGTATGTGTTTATTACTGATAAAATGATTTTCCTATATTAAAAATTATTCAAAAATATAAGTCTGATACAACACAATATTCTCTTGGTGTTTATATATTTTATTTATGTAAATAATCTTATTTATGCACATCTGGGTTGTTTCCAGTTTTACTTTGTTTGCTTTATGAACATGCAAATATAAATGTTACTGTGTATCTCTTAATTTATTTCTCCATATAGACTCTTGGAAGTGGAACTATCTTGACAAACAGGAAATTGATCTAAATAATCTATCACTATGCTATAAAATAGACTATTTCAACAATTTTGTCCTATGTATCATAGGTTCTTTATTCTTTCAAATATCAAGAGTGATTTATCTTTATGAAGAAACTGGCATTAATGGTCAAACAATAAATTTCAAATTCATTACTACCTTCCATAAAGAGATGCTTCAAACTTCTTTACAAATAGTACATTCATGTGTGTATTACTTATTCCTTAAATTAGTTAAATCAGTATCTATCAATGTATACTTCAGAGGTAGCATGGAAACTAGTTAATAGGATCTGGAGACAACCTGAAACAGTTTGAAGCTCTGCTTTCTCAAATAAAAAGGCAAACAATAAAGTAGCATTTTAATTCTAGAGGACATATCATTTCTAATGCTCTTTTCTTTTGAGTTTCTGGGATTCCAATTAGGCACTGTTTTGGGGTTGTTTTAGATAATCCAATAAATGTTACAAATGACATTCTACCACACAATCTGCATAGCCTATGTTTCTTGATACAAACTCATAGCTTTACTTCCTCTTCGCTCCCTAGATTCCTGTTCCCACACCCAAGCTGTGATTCTTGAATGTCAGGACCTGCAATTGATGTTTGTGCCTGTGTTAATGTCTGTGTTGAAGTGATGTTTGTGTCTGATCAGAGCCAAAAATTGTTCTTGTTATTTCCTCTTATTGATAGTTTCCTTGAACTTAGGTTATATGAAATAAATGATATCCATGTATGATAATTACTTAGACACAGAAATGCTCCACTTACTAGTAACTGAATCTGAAAGCTGAGTTCAGTGTTCAGAGTTTCACTATACTGTTTGACTAAGATATTTGAGTCTTTACAGTGTCAAAAACTGGTTGCAAATCTTGCCAAGAGTGGATTACACGATTTCAGTTCTTAACTGTATTAGTTCTTCTTGGAACATAGAACTGCAAAGGCAAGCACAATTTTTTAATTAAAAAGTCTACTGGACATTTTCAAACCTTCAGAAAGGTTCATGTCAGCTTCTGTTCTGTAAATGTGCAAGCCTATTTTTTTTTCCCCCTTTGGTGGCAGCTGTTCCTTCACCTGTAATTCAGCACATAATTTCAGAAGAACCCGGGATCCTATATATCATATGAAAAATCATGGTATGTTTGAACAGATGCCTATATGAGTATATTCTCAGATATATAGATATTATGAAGAGGTTTTTTTTCATTGATTTTAATTTTTTGGGTTTGTCGTAAGTTTATCCTATAGACCATCATGGATAAACAGGTATAATTGAAATAGGCATATGAATACCACCACCACTCTTTTCCATATTACATCTTAAACATAAGCATTAGTATGCCACTACATCTGATAGGGAAATGGGAATAAAAATGAATGTAGTCAATGTGTTGTCATATATGGAAATTCCTTTTTAGCCAATAGCAGGCTCCAATTTCCAACATAAGTCTTGGTTTTAGACTGATTTTTCATCTTGTTGGAAAATAGAGAGTCACTGAAATTATGTTCAACATTCTCACTAGTGTGGTTGACTTGTGAAAATCTCTCCATTATTCTTTTTTCAATGACAAGTCACATAGTGTCACATAGTGAATACCAATATATCACCAAATAAGTTTAAAAAAAAAAAAAGAGAAGAAAAGAAAGAAACATTAACAAACCCCCCAGGAGGTCTTTCATGTAACAATGTGATCTTTGTATACATCCACCTCCCCCAAAATATAGTCATTATCTTGACTTAGGATCAATTTCTTGTTCTCCATTATTAGACTTACCATATAAACATAAATCCTTAAATACTACAAGCTAGTTTTGTCTTTTTGAAATAATTTTATATAACAAAATTATACATCATGTGCTATTTTTATGTACATTTTATTCACTCATCATTACATTTGCAAGACTTATCTGAGTTATTGTATGTAGATGCATTTCTTTCATTTTCATCAATGTTTTGCATTCTATTAATTGAATAAACCACAATTTCGTTATCCATTCTCCTCTTTTCCACCATTCTTGAAGTCACAGTTTATGGTCTTTGGGTGTGTGCTAGAGAGCTAACAGAATGGCATTCAAAATAATGTCACTTCTCTAAGTCTGCCTATAGTTAGCATGCTTACCTGGCCTCTTTATTTTCAGAAATGTCTTACTCCTGCATGCCGGACTAACATTGGTTGATTAGGGACTGCCTATGGAATCTGATTTTAAACACCACACTTCAAAATGGTTTGAAGCAGTAAAATAAGGTAGGATCAAGAAATCTACCAGTTTTACAAACATATAAGGTGATTCTACATCAATAGATATTAAAGTTTGGGAGACAACACATGACAAAAGAACTTTTAATTTAGAATTTCTTACAGAGCTTAAATCTAAACCAATGAGACAACTGATTCTCAAAGCAGTAGATTACTCTTGTCCTATTATTCCTATTCTTGTCTGATACTTTTACCCCATTATAGAATAGTCACCCCCCTATCCCCCATCCAACCCTCCTCTCAAAAGTTTCAGTGTCTGGGACATATTTTCTTTATATGGCATATTAAGTCACTTGATGTTAGACTTCTGCTTCTCTAACAGAAAAC
The DNA here is from genome assembly GCF_020171115.1 of Neogale vison. NCBI lineage: Eukaryota > Metazoa > Chordata > Mammalia > Carnivora > Mustelidae > Neogale > Neogale vison. The sequence continues at coordinate 166,750,805 of NC_058094.1, forward strand.
CGTCTTTGCCCAGCAGTATCACTTCTCTTTCATTTATCTCAAGTAAAGACCATTTTTTTCAATGCTTTCTCTGATTCATGAGTTTAGATGACCTTTTTTGTCTGTTTGTTTCCACTGCTAATCTCGGGCCATGGCTCATCTTCCGTCATTCATAATCCCTAATATTTTAATCATGTTTTTGAAAAAGTTGCTCTGTCATTGATTGGTGCTGATAATAGAATGGAAAGAAAACATGTTAAGACATCAGTTTATATGCCCATTGCCATTAATTAGTACATACCTTTACCAGTTTTCTAATAACAACCCTGTAAGTGTACTTTATCAAATATGCATTTACATGAACATGTTACATTCTGTGGCTGGTAACTTATCACTGGGGTCAGTAAATTATAGAAAGACCAGATTTGTCTGGTATAGTTTACTTTTCACAAAGCCAAGCTGCTTTTCTACCCAGTACCTGTGTTCATCTAGATTATTGCAAATTGATTGTTTAGGATGTGTTCTAGTTACTCTGAAGATACCAAAATTAAGACTACTGGTTTTTGAATACTGTAAAAAAGAACCAAGACAATAAGCCCAGAATGGAGTCACTTATACTAAGCCCTGTGTCCCCAAACTGAGATTTAATTTAATTACAGTTTTGGCTCTCCCAGAAATGGAGACATAAGCCATTTAATCAAGAATTGCCTGATGAAGTGCTAGTTAGGTAATCTGCCTGATAGAACTCTGCCAACCCCCAAAGAAAAGTAATCTTGTAATAACCTGATTTTTTGCCTAGTCTAACTTTCTTGTTCCCTCTCCTTTCTATCTATAAAGTCTTTCATTTTGTATACCTCCTCAGAGTCCCTTTCTATCCACTAGATGGGATGCTGCCCAATTTGAATCAATTTTTGCTCAAAGTTTTATAATTTTTAATATGTGTCAGTTTATCTTTTAATATTACCCAAGTCAGCTTTCTCTCCCCTTTAAAAATATGAGCAGAAATAATGTCTCTCTCTGCTTTCTCAAGTACTTTTCCCCTGTAGTCTCTCCACATTTCAAAAAAAGTTGTAGTTCAGTTATCTAGGAATTTAACAAATCCTTAGATGAAGGCTATTGCTCATCTGATCTAAATGAACTAGTTTTCTTTAGCCAAGAATCCCTTCCCTCCTTTTCTTCATTTGGATTCTGCCTAATCTATTATTGGCAATATTCTCTTTGGACACATGATCACAATTGAATTTATTTATATATACACTTATTGATATAGATGTTAGTGTAAAATATTAAATAATTTTTGGTGGAGGGAGACAGAAAGGAAGGAACAGGAAGGGGAGAAGTAGGTCTTAAGAGGAATAGTAATGGGGAGAGAAGGAAGGAAGGAAGCACCTAGACTCAGTAGCATGCAGTTAATAAACTATCTCAGTAATCCCAAGTGGACCATAGAGGAGAGAATTATTGTTTTCATAATGCACAGCTGGTATAAACTTGTCTAAATCAAGGTGAGCTCTTCTAGGATGAACTTCATGCACACTGAGATACATGGGATTATGGGCGGACGGTGAGTGGCTGAATCTGCTCTATGCATGCCACTTTACTATCAATCACAGAGTTCTCATGGCAACACAGTAATTTTAGCATTATTATTCTCATTGAAAAGAAGACTAAGGTCCAGAAAGGAATTGTAATTTGACCAAACAATCCATGGGTTTGAAACTAGATGTGTGCAGTTTCCTTGATTCATTTCACTAGATTGTCTAACTTACTATCTTATTTTGTCCTTAGTTTTGTGTATATTTACTCATTGAAGTACAATCTATGTATCAAGAACACAAATCTAACGTGTTTGGTTTCAGAAATTATGACCTTTTACACATCTGAATAGCTACCATCCTACAAAAAAGTATTTACCATTTCTACACCTGAAAATCCCTGGGGCTCTTTTCCGGTCAATGCCCCACCTTCAGGAAACAAACACATTTAATTTGCCTTTCTGTTGTCATGGAACAGTTTTTTCTGTTCTTGTATTTTATAAACATAGATATTGGTATCTATATATGTAAAGAAACAGTATGTATTCTTTTCTGTCTTATTCTTTTTGCTCAACATGATGTTCATCAACCTCATTAATGTTATTTTGTGTATTATTAGTAGTTTCTGTCTTTCACTGCTCAACTGTAACTCATTGTGTGATGATATTGACGGGCATTTATTTTGTTTCCAGCTTGTAGGTAAATACAGAGATGTGGAATTGCTGGGCCACATTGTAGGTCTTTGTTTAGCTTTATACTAAACTATCAAACAGCTTTCCAAAATGCTTGTACCATCTTGCATTTCTACTCACAAACTATAACAAGTTCAGCTGTTCCACATCTTCACCAAAATTCAATAGTGTTAGTTTTTTCCATTATTTTGTTAATTATGGTGAATAAAACATTTTCTCAATCTCATTTTAAGACTAAGATGCTGATAAAATTGTTGTGTGATCATTTGCTTTTTCCCCACTTTGTTTTGAAGTGTCGATACAAATGTCATGCCATTATTAAATGCTTATCTTGTCTTGTATTATTGATTTGTAGGAGTTACTCAAATTTCTGAATGTGAATCCTTTTTTAGAAATATGTCCAGAGATAATCTTATGCTATATAATATAATAAAGTTACAGATATGAAAGTACATGTATTATATGTCAGAAATAATAATTTTCTAAATGTTATCTTTGATAAACAAAAATGTTTAATTTTTATAGAATACAGATTATTGTTAGGTTTTAATTTTGTTGTTAGTGATCTTTATCTTTTGTTTAAAAAACACTACCCTACAATCATGAAATTCTTTTCTATGTTTATATCAAAGGTTATATAAAGTTACCTTTTACATTTTAGTACTCTGATTGAGCTAATTATGTTAAGATTCTTCTTGTTCCATTTGGATATCCTCTTTTTTAAAAAATTTTTATTAAAAAGTCATTACTTATAAAATTGTCTTGGTACATAGATCAAACTTTAATAATTCATATATGGGCTGGGGGAGTTGGGATGATATTTAATTGCATTGATGTTTGTCTATCCTTATTTCAGTGTTAATCTCTTTTTATCACTGTAGTCTTACACTAAGTTTTGAGATTAGGTAAATCCTACTTTGGTCTTCTTTGAGAGTGTTTTGACTATTCTAGATCTTTTGCATCTCCATATCAATTTTAATCAACTTTGAAGTTGGTTATTTTTCAGACACACAAACAAAAGCCTGATGGTATTATTTTGTTTGGATGTTACCTAATCAGAAACAAAATCTTAAAGATTTTGAGTACATGTACTCACTATATCTAGTTACAGCTTTTTTTTTTTAATATTTTATTTATTTATTTGACAGAGAGAGATCACAAGTAGACAGAGAAGCAGGCAGAGAGAGAGAAAGAGGGAAGCAGGCTCCCTGCCGAGCAGAGAGCTCGATGTGGGACTCGATCCCAGGACCCTGAGATCATGACCCGAGCCGAAGGCAGCGGCCTAACCCACTGAGCCACCCAGGCGTCTCCTAGTTACAGCTTTTAAAAAACATTTATTCATTTATTTATTTTATTCAGATATCACTGACATATAACATATTAATTTCAGTTATACAACAATTATTTGATATTCTATGTATTGCAAAGATATCACCACAGTAAGTCTAGTTGACATTTGTCACTATATATAGATACAAATATTTTTTTCTTGTGATAAGAACTTCTAATATCTATTCTCTTAGCGACTTTCAAAATATATTTTCAATATATTTTTAAATGTACTATTTGTTTTTACTATTGTAACCTAAATGAAATAGCCTATTAATATATTTTCCTGCTTTTTAAAATATATTCATAAGATTTTTTTAACAATTATGATAATAGAATATATGTGTGCATGTGTAATAGATATATATATATTTCTATTGCCTAGAGGTAGAGTTTGTCAGTGTTGAAACTAAAATTGGAACTAAGTTTTCTGGTAATAATATTATAATAATTTCCTAATTCTAATATTTATTTCTAAGATATATCAAATATAGGGGAGCCTGGGTGGCTCAGTCAATTAAGTGTCTGCCTTCAACTGGGGTCCCTAGGATCCAGCCCTGCATAGGCTCACTGCTCAGTGGGGGATTGAATCTCAGCATAGTCTCTCTTCTTCTCCCTCTGCCCCTCTCCCTGCTCATGCTTTCTTGAACACGTGCACACATTCTCACTCTCTCTGAAATAAATAAAATCTTTAAAAAATTTAAAAAGTGATTCATTAAATATATAATTTAGGGGCACCTGTGTGATTTAGTCAATTAAGTGTCTGACTCTTGGTTTTAGATGAGGTTGCGATCTCAGTCAGGGTCATGAGATTAAGCCCCCCATTGGGATCCTGCTCAGTGGGGAATCTGTTTCAGATTCTCCCACTCCGTCTTCCTCTGCCCCTCCCCTCATTCTCTCTCTCTCAAATAAATAACATATTAAAAATAAATAATCTATATATAATTTAATAGTCTAATATATTTATAGTTAGTAAATTAGAAAAGGGAATCATGATAGGCTATAAAGTACATAAAAGATCTTAGACAGCTTATAGAAGTGTACCATAAACATTTTCTGTAACTTTTATACAAAATAGACTTTATATATGTGGATCATGCCCATTGGTTTTAATAGAATCATGCTCACATTTTAAAAAATAAAATAAAATCTGCATTCATTTTTATAACCTATTTTTGCTTCATGACATAAAATAGTAATCATTCAAAATCAATAAAAAGCTTTCAGATTAAAATAATATTAAATGATGTGCAGTGTTTATTTCCCATTTCTATCATATGTGAATAATTAATTTTTAGCCTTAAATATGGGCACAGGAAGAGTTCTTTAAGTAAATGAAATCCAAACTAGCACTTGGATCATCACCCTCAAAGCTTTTGAAACTTTAATAATTAGTTGTCTGCAGCTGCCTAATTTCATAATTCCGAAGGCAACAGCACTGATAACAGTTTCACAATTTTCAGAACTTAAATTAATTAATTACTGCAATGTGATTGACAGAATGAGGAAGGAGTATTGTCTATACTGGTTTTTGTTGCCAGGCAAAAAGCCAGAGATCCTGGGCCTAAACAGAAGGAAAGGAAGTAGAAAAAAATGAGGTAAAATATTTTTAATTAGGTTGTGGATGTATTCTGCTTCTGATAAATTCTGTCCAATAAAAACCCCCCAAAGATAAGACCCACAAAAAATAAATTTTAATTGAAGAAGGTTCAAGCAGAGTAGGGAGCCCATAGTGATTCTCAGACATCTCAGGAAACTATTTAGGATGTCCTGTCTCCCTCTGTCCCTTATAAGTTCATGTCTATATTGATATATTATTTATCCATATGATATAATATTTAGACTTTTTGATAAAGCATGGGGCTTGAGGCAGATTTGGGAAGTAAGAGTTGGCAGAAGTGAGAAAGTCAGGGAGAAAGCAATTCCCATTTAAATTTTTATTTTTTGAGTAATAATGAGATATTTTATTTAAATTAATCATGAAAAGAAAGAGTAGATTATTATTTTCAAAAAATTTTAAAGTCTATATGTTAATGTCGTCTTGGTGCCTTGTGGAGAAGATGCTCTGTAAGGGACTTTAGTGTTTCTCAGAATATCTGATACCTGTGCAACAAAGTAAATCTTAACTAAGGAAACACACATTCTCTTTCTGATTTTCCCTCAAGCTCACAAGAATCTCTAGGTCCAGAAGGACATGGCCTTTCCTCAGTGCATGTATACAAAAAGAGAGAACAAGATTTCTGGTGTCTCTTCTTATAAGGGGATCATCATGATGGCCCCATCTTCATGACCTCATCTAAACCTGCTTGTCCCCAAGGTCTCATTTCCAAATACCATCATCACATTATGGTTTAGGGCTTCCACTTACTAATTTTGAGGGATATAATTCAGCACGAAACACTATGACTCTATTTCATAAGCATGTATTTACTTTAGGATTGAATCATCACAAGTATGTATTGAAAATGTTAGATTTCCTGAAATTACTTAGAGATATCCTTTGTATAGCCTATAAATACTATTATAAGGCAGCAGGGCAAAGAGACATCCTTTTTCAGTTCTAGCAAAAGTCAACATAGTAAAGTTGTTCTGAGTGAATCTTAGGAGTTCTCGTCACAAAAAGATTTTTTTTCTTTTTCTTTCTCTTTATTGTATCTATGACAAAGATGGATGTTAGCTGAACCAATTGTGGTAATCATTTCACAGTATATGTAAATCAAACCATTATGCTCTACCTCTAAATTTACACAGTGATACGTGTCAGTTATTTATGAATAAAACTGGGAAAAAAGTCAATATTTCAGTATTTTAGTGGATATTCTGTCTCTGCATTAGTGGGTATACATGAGTTTACATCATTTTTAAATGGCTTCCCCATAGCATCCACAAAACTTCTCTGGTTCTTAAGGTCTACTTATTTAGATATACCTAAGTTAGGGTTTTCATGTCAGCATATCTCATCAGAATTAGCTAGCAAAGTTATCCCCGAGCTTTTCCATATACTTCTATCAGAGAGTATAAAAAACAAAGGTGGAGCGAGGAAGAAGTTGAACTACAAGACAGATAAAACAGTGACCCCAGCCAATTCCTTGAAGAAGTTTGTATCTGGAGTGTCCTTTCAGAGTTTTCCCCAATTGAGTAAAGGATCCCAATCTAGGGGACCATGGGGTCCCCATATTGACCAGCTATGGGATGCAGGCTTCCCCTAGGCAGAAAATATAATTTTAAGCAAACCATGCCTTTTCAGTGGAGGCCAGTTCCTGAAGAGTGATTCAGCTGTGAGTTTTCAGCAACCAACACTTGCAATGGACGGAAAATGAATAACTATGCTTGGTGGAAATGGTCTGTTGAACTTCAGATTTGCTCTCGGAGTACCAGCTAAATTCCCCTGCAATGCTGCATTTACTGAACACTGTTTTAAAAATTCCAGCAAGACCAGCTTTCCTTGCACAGAAAATGAATTTTCCTTGGATTGGAACCTATTTTAATAGTAAGAAACGATTTTAAACTGACTTCTTTTGCTAAAAAGACAAAATTTTACTATGAAAAGAGCTCTGTATTTAGAACCAGAAAACTAGTCTTAAGTTTTATTTCTTCTTTTTGACAAGGGTGTTGATCTACATCTGTAATGATTATTATTTGCTAATACTATTAAAGTATAAGAATATACATTGTAAAAAAAATCCAGGCATAATAAAATAAATAAGATAAAAAATATCAGATAGCTGAATAAGAAGTCAGTCAACCAATCAACCAAGCGAATGAAATTCAAATGTAAAAATTCTACAATACAACAAAAATAACCCTAAAACAAATGGATGGAAAAGATCTACTCACAATAGAAACAAAAACAATCTAATATCAAGGGAAAGCTAACAGGAAGTGTGCAAGACCTATGTGAGGGTAAGTATAAAACTTTATCAAATGACATAAAAGAAAACCTAAATATATATGGAGACGTTTATATATATATACAGAGAGAGAGAGATACACACACACATACACATAAATGTATATGTATATGTGTATGTGTGCATGTGTATATATATATACACATACCCATATACATATATATGCACATATATGTGTATATATGTATGTTCTTAGATGCAGTACATTATAAAGATGCCAATACTTTATAAAATTATATAAATACACTGAAGTTTCTGACTCTGTCTCTTATTTCATTTCAAGAAAATATTCAGACTTTAATCAAGTAAGATTAATTTGGAATCACAGAAAATACAGGCATGTGTGCCTGTGTGCATGAAGGGAGTTAAAGGTTTCCTTCTGAAGTGAATTGTTTTGGTAAATGGATAGAGAAAATACATAGTGATTTCAAGTGTAAACCCTGAAGAAAACATTGTCAAGTCAGGAAATTGTGAATTTTAGAACTGATCTCTAATTAGACTTTTCTTACATTAGCAACTCCATGTGATCAAGTCCAGCATGAATCGTTGCTAGGAATTATGCATGTTTATAATCCAGGTTAATAACTTTTGGAGCAATGCCAATACTGACCAACAGTTACTTTATACATTCTGTACAACCTAATGATGACCTTATCATGAATTTCAGAATAATCAATAGGACAGTTTGCTAAATGACAACATCTCCTTTTAGGTTGCCTTGCAGTGAGCTAACTGGGATTATGACTTTCTCTTCTTCCCAACAGGAAGGGCTTCCCATAGTCTCTTTTTCTAGATCAGCCTTTACGTCTTCCATGCTATTTGTATACAATTCTTCTCTCATTTTTTTGATATCCAATTTCAGACAATTTGTAGCACAAGTATACCAGACTATTTTTACAGGAATTATGGAATGGGAGAATAAGAGCAGGGTACTGTACTGTTCCTGCAACACAGACCCACAGCACATGTAGCTACCTACATCCAGGAGTAGGTGTCCCTCTGCAGCATGGCAGATTCATATCTTGTTCTAATGGCCATCTGCTTGCTATTTTTTCCCAATAATATTTTACTTTTCTATGATATCACTTGTAGAATGGCAAAATTGAATCTTTACAGTCTCTGACTCCTTACATTGTCTATTGCTCTGAGCAGTAAAGAGAGTCTGATTCCTTCCTGAGGGGCATGGCAGATCTTATTTCTAGAACATGAAAAAGTCCATTCTTTGGAAGTAGGAAAACAAATAGAAGGGTAAGCAATGTCTTTTCACTCTTCTAGATATGGACAGACCAGTTAATTCATGCCCTACTGTAGGAAGATAAGTTGGATTGCTTTCTGAATGATCCAAGTGGGTTTTTTTCCTGACTTCTAGCACTGGTCATTTTTTTTTCCCTGTACCTATCAGTGGGGGGACCTATAAAATCTCAGCATTCTTCTAATGTCTCCAGATGCTATCTCTACAGTTGCCCAGCTCTATGTATGTTCATTGTTCCCCTAAACAGCTAACATTCAACATGTGCAAAACCACTATCACAAGAGAGGCCAGTGAAAATAGAGAGCAGAGGACAGCATTCTTTGCTGCAGCACAGTGTAAGTGTTTCCAGCAGCAGGAAGCACTCCTTCTTGCTGACCCTCTGCTCAAAAGTTTCCTCTAATAAGTTGATTTTACCTTGTACACATGTCATTGGTGTGTTTGTCTTCCCTTGTGACTACATAGGACTTTATTATTCTAAATTTTATTTTGGAGAATATATTAGTTCACCATTGAAGTGTAATAGATTACAACAGTGGCTTAAAGCAGGATAGATTTACCTATTATGGCACTTTTTTTCATGTCAGAAATTTAGGCAGAGCTTAGTTATAGTTTAGCTGGGTCTGCTCAGAGTCTCACAAGGCTGAAATTAAAATGCTGAACTATATTATTATCCGGAGGCTTGTGTTAGGGAGAATTAAGTTCCAAGATCATTCAGGTTGTTGGCAGAATCCATCTGTGGCTGGTTTCTTGCTGAATGTCAGCTGGATTCCACTCAGTTTTTTGGAGGACGACCTACTTCCTTACTACCAGGCCCTTTTACAATGTGGTAGATTATTTCTTCAAAGCCAGTAATGGAGTGTCTTTCAATCCAGTCTGCTGAAATGGAGTCTTATACACCATGATGTAATCATGGGAGTGATATCCCATGACCTTTGCCATATTCTCTGGGGTAAAAGCAAGTCATAGCTTTTTTTCTCACTTAAATGGAGGGATTTATACAAAATCATAAGGGATCAATTTAGGATGTGGCTGCCACAGAGATTAAGTATGAACAAATAGCAATACATTTTTGAAAACAAGAAAAACAATGAGGAGTATGTTGTCTTATTTTACCTCAAAATATGCCATAGGATATTTTTTTCCAGAAGGCAAAGGCTGCTTTTATTATTTTCCCCAGTTTTTGTTTTTTTGTTTCAAGCTTTTATTTAAATTCTAGTTAGTTAACATACAGAGTAATACTGGTTTCAAGAGTAGACATTAGTGATTTATCACTTACATATAACACCCAGAGCTCATTCCAAGTGCCCTCCTTAATACCCATCACCTATTTAGCCCAAGCTCTGCCCATCTCCCTCTATCAATGTTCATTTTATTCTTTGTCGTTAAAATTCTCTATGGTTTGCTTCTCTTTTTTTCCCCCTTCCCCAATGTTCATCTGTTTTGTTTCTTAAATTCTACATATGAGTGAAGTCATGTGGTATTTGTCTTTCTCTGACTGACTTATTTTGCTTAGGATAATACAGTATAGCTCCATCCATGACACATTTTTCCACAATGCTAGAACAAACAGCCCAAAAATTTGTATGGAACCACAAAAGACCCCCAATTGCCAAAAAAACCTTAAAAAAGGAAAACAACGCTGGAGGCGTCACAATTCCAGACTTTAAGCTATATTATAAAGCTATAGTCATGAAGACAGTATGGTATTGGTGCAAAAATAAACACATATATCAATGGGTCAGAACAGAAAAACTGATATGATCAACTAATCTTCAACAAAGCAAGAAAGAATATCCAATGGAAAAAAGTTTCCTCAACAAATGGTGTTGGGAAAACTGGACAGCGACATGCAGAATAATGAAACTGGGCCACTTTCTTACACTATACAAAAAAAAAAAGTTCGAAATGGATGAAAAACCTCAATATGGAACAGGATACCATCAAAATCCTAGAGAACACCTGGGTGGCTCAGTGGGTTAAAGCCTCTGCCTTCGGCTCGGGTCATGATCTCGGGGTCCTGGGATCGAGTCCCACATCGGGCTCTCTGCTCAGTGGGGAGCCTGCTTCCCTCCTCTCTCTGCCTACTTGTGATTTCTCTCTGTCAAATAAATAAATAAATTAAAAAAAAAATCCTAGAGAACAAAATCAGTAACCTCTTTGAAATGGGCTGTAGTGACTTCTTACCATATATGTTTCCTGAGGCAAGGCAAACAAGAGCAAAAATAAATACTGGGATTTCATCAAGATAAAAACCTTCCACAGTGAAAGAAACAATCAGTAAAACCTTTTAAAAGACAACTTTTGGAATAGGAGAAGTTATTTTCAAAGACACATTTGATAAAGGGTTAATATCCACAGTCTATAAAGAACTTATCAAAATCAACACCCCCCAAAATAAACAATCCAGTTAAGAAATAGGCAGAAGACATGAACAGATTTCCCCCACCAAAAAAAGGCATACAAATGGGTAACAGACACATGAAAAGATGCTCAACATCACTCGTCATCAGGGAAATAGAAATCAAAATGACTATGAGATACCACCTCACACCTGTCAGAATGGCTAAAATTAACAACCCAGGAAACAACAAATGTTGGCGAGGATGTGGAGAAAGGGAAACCCTCTTACACTGTTGGTGGGGATGCAAACTGGTACAACTACTTTGGAAAACAGTATTGAGGTTCCTCAAAAAGTTAAAGATAGAGTTACTCTATGACCCAGAATTACTCTGTGACCCAACAATTGCTCTGCTGGGTATTTGCCCAAAGGATACAAAAATACTGACTCAAAGGGGCACAGCGTCATCAACAATAGCCAAATTATGGAAAGAGCCAAATGTCCATCAACTGAAGAATAAATATGGGCAATGTGGTGTATATAATGGAATATTACTCAGCCATCAAAATAATGTAATCTTGCCATTTGCTATAGGATTTGATCAATTAATTTACTGTGGTAAAAACAGTGAGTGGAAGCAGGGGAAAAAAAAGAGGGGCAATAGAACAGAACTGACAGTCCATAAGCAGATTTACATTTATCTTGATATATGGAATATTGAAAAAAAAAATAACTACTAGCCAGTGATGTTGAAATAATAGGAAATCGCATGGGGAAAGCAGTAAGATAAAGGTTATCTTAAGAGTAAAAAGACTGTTACTATTTATAATAAAATTAATAATGATGATTCAAGTTAAAAGAGAGATTAATTTTAAGAGAAATATTTGGAATCAGATATGGAGTAGCAGCTTATATGACCGGTTATCACTTGTATGATTATTCCCATGTAGACCTATGATTCATTTTTTCCCTCTTGGTTCTTCAGTGTGAGAGTCCACATCTACTCCATTCAGAGGATTTTACACATAAGAATATATTTCATTCTATTATTTTATTTTATAAAGAGCTTCTTGTTAATATAGACATTTATTTTTGGACCACTTTATTTCTATCCTTCTTATGTCTTAAACCTAATTACTTCTTTTCTGTTTTATGACACAGAATTGAATGAATTAAAGATTGTTATTCTGTAATGTTTTAAATGTTCATGAAAGTTGAGTGCAAAGCACTAGAAAAAAAATGTTTTATGGAATACTTTTGATACATTGTAGAGTTGGCCCTAGAAGGAATTCAGTCAGTTGATAATTTCCTGAACCTTTATTTTCTGCTCTCATTGCTGATTCCTTTTGTGTGTAATTTATTTTCACATAATTATTAAACTATAATTTGTCCAAATATAAAGTATGATAGAATAGCTATTCTTTCTTTGAACAACATAGATTTTATTATTCAGTGGAAAATGCTTCCTGCATAAGATCAAGAAAATCTCACTGAGTATCTTAGAAAAAAATCCTATAAATACACAAAAGTTCTCATTAGTTTTTTAGTTCATTAAGCACTTATTATTCCCACTGCTCACTATATTCCAGTCAATCTGAGCACACACTGCCCTCTCCCACACCATATGCATTCACACCATCTTGCTCACACATACCTCACTTGTGCAGAAAATCATGAACATACAAATATATTTACACACACATAATCAAAGACTCACTTTTTTTAATGTAGTTGAAAGGAAACAAAGATATGCAAAAACTCCAAGGTAAGGATATTCTTTGTAACTAAAAGCCAAGCTATAAATGACTTCTAGTAGCAGAAGAAATTGAATTTTTTAAAGGGCACATAAGCAGTGAGGTTACTACCTTTTACAAAGCACATTGGCTTCATCTCTGTGCATCCAATTATGTATTTGTCTTTCAAACTTCTCAAACTGAAAATAAAGAAAAACAAAAGTCACCAAGGGTAAAACCTTGCTTATCATCCAGAGACTATACAAATTAGACACAAAAGATCATTTAAAAAATATCAAAGCTCTCAAAAGCATTCCATCAGAAAAACTATTTAGAAATCAGTGGTGAATTAAATCAATGGTCCTGTCAAACTGATGAAGGAATTGTATGCTCTGTTTTCATGACAAACACATCATTAGTGTACATACATTTGAACTGATTATTTCATTCAGCACAAGGGACTTTAGGGTTAGAGTTATATAAAAACTCAAATCATACTTGATGTTACCCAAATACATGCTTTGTGTGCCCTAATCAAGATTTCATCAAATGTTTTATTAAGCTCTGTCACAGGAACCCAGCTGAAGCCAGATGATCCCTTATTATTAAGCAAAAGTAAATTACATTCATTTTTTCTCTGAATTTCAATGAAATGGTTCCTAAAATACTTGGGAAATACACAGAGGTCACTTGTAATACCACCAATATGCTACAGTGCATTCATGTAGCAGGAGAGCTGAAAGAAATGATGAAGTGTAAAAGTGGGAGTTTTGAAAAAAAATCAGATATTACACATATACAAATATCTGCATTATCATGGATTGTATCATGAATTATATCATGAATTATTAGGGAGAGGTGGATGAACTTTTAGTACAGTTTTGAATTTATCCTATTTCTGGTGCAACCATAAAATCAAAGAAATAGCTAATTATTGTTAAAAAGAAAGCAAATTATTTTTAAGGTAACTTCAACTATTTTTTATATTGAAACACCTTGAAAATTAAAGGTACATTCTTTCTTATTTTCTTGAGAGAACGAGTGAGCATGTGCATGAGTGGGTAGGAGGGCAGAGGGGAAGGGGCAAAGGCAGAGGGATAGAAAATCTCAGGCAGCAGCGCCTGGGTTCCTCAGTGGGTTAAGCCTCTGCCTTCAGCTCAGGTCATGGTCTCGGGTCCTGAGATCGAGCCCTGCGTCGGACTCTCTGCTCAGCAGGAAGCCTGCTTCCCTTCCTCGCTCTCTCTGCCTGCTTCTCTGCCTACTTGTGATCTATGTCTGTCAAATGAATAAATAAAATCTTAAAAAAACAAAAAAAAAGGAAAGAAAATATCAGGCAGCACAGAGCCTAATGTGGGGTTTGATCTCAAAACCCTGAGATTGTGACCTGAGCCAAAATCAAGAGTCCGATGCTTAACAGATTGTGCCACCCAGGTGCCCCTAAAAATGCCTTTTAACATCAAAATATAGATTAATGATGTCAAAAAGGAAATATTTTAACAAAATCATTCTAAGCTCTAGAGTATGTTCAAAATTGAAGTTCTATGCAAAGTCCTGTGGGTCAGGATCATGTATAACCATGTAACCCAGTCTGTCTCAGACAGTCGCATTTTATGTCTGGTGTTATGTTGTTACTAGTAATTATGTTCCCTTTTACTCTCTAAGAGCTCTCATTTAGCTTATAATAAATTGTGTGGCCATTTTCCCCCATTCTAATTAGTACAGATAAGATATAGAGTATTCTTTCTACTGACCAGGAGAGCAGTAGGTCCTCATTGTCTTGTTTTAAGATTATTATGCCTCCTCCATCTTTCCCTCATAGCCCAGAGCCAACAAAAATATCTTGACATTTCTAGAATATTATGCTAGTTCCTTATATGGATGGAATTATGCTAATTATACCTGATGAGTAAAAGTCCTATACACTTTTATAGAAAGCAGACATGACGCATGATGATAATAAGCCCCACCAAGAGCATTTACAATGGAGAAATGTCTAGAAGTTCAATAGTCCAGAGCATGTTGCGATATTCCCTCTGAAATGAAATACAAGATTCCGCCCTTTGTTGCTTGGTAAACTCTGGATTTTGGAGGCAACACTTGTCATATTTGGATGTGAATTGCTGATCAATTAATTGAGTAACATGAAAGCCTTTTGAGAGGGGCTCAGAGGAAGAAAAGGACTCTCCCAAAGACCTTTATACTGTGATTTCTCTATACTGCAGTATAAACAACCCTTCCAGTTGACCATAGTGACACAGTATCCCAAATGTTGCTTAGTGTCTATAGCAGTCAGCATGCTTTATAACACCTCTGGCAAGTCTTAATTAGAGAAACACTTGGAAACCTCTAGGGTTTTAGAGTATCATGTATCCTCTTCTGCCAACAATTACTCTTCAACCGAGAAGCAGTTCCAAGCTTACTGATAGAAAATAAAGGTCTATGAAATACTAAGTACTTGATCTGATCTCACTGCCATGAACAGGATGATATTTAAATGAAATCATCAAATCTAAACTCTGTCAGGAGAATTCTGTCACTAAATGGGAATGGTATCTATAAAACTAGTGAAAAACTGATTCAGAAAGCAAAAATAAATCATGTCTGGGTGCCTTAGGTTACTATTATTACACACTACTTTTGTTTTGCTACCTTTCCCTCAACTCATACCAATGAATTATGATAAGAAAAAAAAATGCAAACCTCCTTTGTCTGTGGTTCTTCATGGTATTCTAACATGGATAGGGAAAAACTGTGGTGGTACAGCTTTACTAAGGAGTGTCTCTAAAAGATAGTAATTAAAGAAATCCGGTGGATAGAAATACGAACAGCCTATCAACCTTAACTTATGGAGAATAGCTAATGAGTTGGATAAGAAGCTTGGAAAAACTAAGATTGAAAGATTATTGACAAAGAGATCTGGGTAAGACAATTGTGAAGAATTAATGGTGAATGTAAGTGTACCCCAAACATGCTAAAAAAATCAGATGGGTTTAGACGACCCATTGTGTGAATGTTAGGCTTTTACTATTGCCACCCCAATGTTTGATGAATACATTCAAGTAATCCAGGTGCCATGATTACAGGGACAAAGGTTATGCAGGGGCTCAAAAGTTTGGAATTTCTCTCATCAAGGCTTGTTTTTACATAACTATTGCTAAATGCTTAACCTTCTTTAGTAGAGGCCAACATTGAACCCATACATGATACTATTCTCCAGGAAGATTAATCAATCTGATGACAAATCGATACTCTAAACATTTTCTACCATGGAGGGGGCAGTTGTGTTTTGTTTTTCTTTCTTTCATGGGAATAGAGATGTAGTACAAATACAGATTTTCCTTTCCTGTCTATAACACTGTGTCAAAAATACCACCTGCAGACTTTTAGAATGCCTTAGTTAACACTATGATAGTCGACAAAATAGTACTTCTGACCAAGAAATTAATTTTACAGAAAAATAACCATGACAGTAGACTCACTCCCATAGAATTGATTTCATATTAAATATTCCAGATGTCAGAATCAATAGGCTTTACAGAATCATATACTGAAAGCTCTTGTGACTCCTGGGAGTTAAAACTTTGTGAAGTTGATGTACTGGTCTACGAAAGATAATATATGCTTTGAACTAGTTACAAATATGTGGTATAATTTTCCAAAGAGCTAGAATTTGTGTCTAAGAACCAAAGGAATCAAAGTGGCAAATGTTCTCTCACTAATACATATAATGACTAACTTAGAAAATATCTTCTTCCCATTTGGGGTTCAATGGTCCTACTTCCTGAGGGAGAAAGACTTTATTCAAGGAACAAAGTCGTAATTCTACTAAATCAAAAGATGCGATGTCCTACTGGTCTATTAGATTTTCTTATAACTGTGAACCAACAGTGAACCAACAGGCATAAAAAAGGTTTAATCTACTGTCTGGGATGATGGATCCTGATTATTGAGGAAACTGGGTTGATGTGAAATAATTGATCAAAGGGAATCATGTCCAGGGTACTTCTTAGAATTCACTAGTTCAATAATAAGCACCAATGGGAAAAAACTGCAACATGATAAAGGCAGAATTATTAAGGACTCACATCCTTACAGAATGAAAGTTTGGGTCAACCTGTCAGATATAGAACTTCAGTCAAATGAAATATTGTTGGGGGTTTCAAGACACATTAAATGGAGATGAAAAATCCTCTTGCTTAGCTATTAAGATGTGAGTAGAGCTGCTATGCATATTTTGTGTTATACAATTTTGTCTTCTTGCCATCTTGTATAAAGAATGCTAGATTGTAATGCAGTTTCTGCTGGGAGTATTACTGAATTGATATCACCCTTCCTGAAAGGTGGCTGACCTCTGTGTGTATAGCCTCTATGTCCTCTATATTAGAATTTGAGAACTTCTGAACAAAGAATAAGAATGGAGACTGAGAGACAAAAAGAGCAAACTCTGCTGGGCGTTCTTATTTTACTGGTAACCTCCATCATTTCTCTCACTCTTCTCTGCTTTGCTCAGAGTCCCTAGAGGCTAACATCTTTAGATTGTATCAGCCATGTTCTCCTGATGGTTAGTGGTTGGATTTGGCTCAGGGGGAGGTATCAAAAGGACAGTAAAAGTTGAGAGAAAAAAGAATGTTGAGTTGTTTTGTTTTGTTTTGTTTTTTTTCCCTGCTACTAACATCCCCCCTTAACCCCAGCTATATGAGTTAGGTCCTCCAACCACTTATTCCTGCTATTTAACCCTCCTATATATGGTTCCAGTACTACACTATTGCTAGTTCTACCCCCCAACCTGTTCTTTACCATCCCTCATTTATTTCCTTAACCTTGACCACACTTTTATAAACAGTCCCCTTTTAAAAGTTTCTTCAGCTTAACTATTTGGAATGAATTCTGTTTTCTACGCTTATTGACTCTGAACCAGATGGATTCTCAATTTATTTTACACAGGCACCCATAACTATTTTCTCTTAATTCCCATTGAACTTAGCAAAATGCTTAACCATCTACAAAATACTGCTTTAATGTTAAAAGAATAAATGAATTAATTAATTAATTATTATTAATTTATTATTAATTTATTAGAGTGGTCTAATGTAACTGGGAGAACTCATCTTGCTATAATACCAGGAACATGCATATAGGAATATGCGGCTCCAAAAGATTATTAATCTTCCTTATGAGAGTATGCCTCTGATCAAAAGGTAAAAGCAGATTATTGGTACATTAGCAATCACAAATCCCTAAGTAACTTCTGTTGACCATAGCCAAAATAAAAGCCTGAATTATTGTACAATTTGATGGTCTGAGTAACATGAGACAGAGAATGATCAGGATATTTTAAATACCTTCTATTAATATAACTATCTCTTTAAATATGTGAGGATTATAGTATATGTATGAAGCTCATTTTACTGGTTAAAATTTAAAGTGAATTGCCCAATATAGCACTTCTGCCATGTAGTAGGGCTAAGACTAACATGTAAGTCTTTTGTCAATTATTCTGCGCCATTCCTGGAAAAAACATTTATACTATTTGACACACATAGTTACCCATTCATTTTATAATACATTGATTAACTATATCAAAACAATTGCTATACCATGAAGTTTATAAGTAAGTGGAAAAATGTATACAGATTTTTCATTTATATGTGATAGGAGTACAGAAGAGATAAATTGAGATCTAAATTGAGAATGCATCAGATTGTAATGGTGAGAATACCAATCAAGCCAGACCCATATCTCTGAATTATTGTCTATCCTACAGTTTTATTCTTTGTGCCTCTGGAAGTCATGGTATATGCAATTGTTTAATTTGAGCATCTCAAGGTGAAGTAATATTACTCCCTAATAGTGCAGAATGAAGGTTATAGATGTTTTATGATGAGATATTTTAGGAAATAGTCTGACAGCCATCCTGGTAAAGAGTATGGTAGTGCTTTCAACCAGAGGGAATCAATTGGGTCCAGTATTTTTAAAATAGTGGGAAAACTTTGGATTTCTGACTCATTTAATAATAACATAAGCCATAAGTAGTCATGTCTGATCACTGTCACTGGTCTATCAGCTGGTTTTATTGGAATATTACATAAGATAAATTGCATAATGACATAATTATATAACATAGTTGCATCAGTGATTTTAAATTTTATAATTATTCATATATCAGATTTAAGGACCTTCAAGAATAAAAAGAATCTGTAGTGTTTAAAGTGTAAAAACATATCTCATTGTGATTGTTTGTTTTCAAATTTTCTTTATTCTCTCTGTTCTGTTGCTGTTAAAGTCATAGGAGTTGTTGGTCTCATGCAGTTTTCTTAGATACTATTAAGCATAATGCTTTGTGCCTGTGATGTTTTCAATATTTAGTCCATTATATTCAGCTGGGTATATATATATAATTCATTATATTTTTATAGCAGTTACACATTCTTCCATGTAGTGAGCTTCATCAAAAATGGAATAAAACTATAGTATCAGATTAATTACTAGCACCACCCCACTGGAATGGTCTCATGCAAAGGATTTGTGCCCCAAATAAAAAAAACAACATGAGGTAGATTGTGTGTTCTGAACAGTTTGTTTATTAAAAAACATCTTTACAATCCCACTGTTATTCTTTTCCCTATATTTAAAAATTTGACTTAAGATGGAAAATATTAGATGTCTAATAGCAGTCAAAGGCAGATACATTTTGGTTTTAATAGAAGAATGGTTTAATATATCACTTTAACATCCCCGATGAAAATGAAGAGTTTCTTAATTAATGGTTCATGTATATTTTCAGGAGTCATTCAGTCAGTAAGAGGGAAGTGCTGACAAAATTGTTGCAACAAATTATAGAATAACTGAAAATTTTTTCTTATGTCAGTCATTTTTAAAACTGTTCTATAAGCATCCATATATCTATTGTATTTGTTTTAAATAAAGCTTCACAATTCCATGGTTTTGTCCATTCCTCAAAAGGATCTTTAAATTTCTAATAATTTCCAGAATCTGATAAATTAGGTAATTTATCACCCTATCTACAGAAGAACAGCTAGTTTACCTTTTTTGGTTCTTTTGAGGGTGATCTTCTTGTATATCATGACCTTGTGAGTCATTCATGTATTCAACAAGAAGTATCTATTCATCAAAATTGTGGGGCATAATTGTTTAAGAATAAGTACAGTTTCCATGGCTACCTTGTATCTTCATCATGTAACACTAAGATAAATGTTCTTATTTCTTAGAGTGGTATTATTTACAAAGAATAAGGCACTATGTAGACAGCTTTTAGAATCTTGTCATATTTCTCATATAAAGTTTTTATTCATTGAAAATACCACAGTGCGGGGCGCCTGGGTGGCTCAGTGGGTTAAGCCGCTACCTTCAGCTCAGGTCATGATCTCG
This sequence comes from Neogale vison, assembly GCF_020171115.1. Taxonomy (NCBI): domain Eukaryota; kingdom Metazoa; phylum Chordata; class Mammalia; order Carnivora; family Mustelidae; genus Neogale; species Neogale vison. Next base: position 166,770,960 of record NC_058094.1, read on the forward strand.
GGGTCCTGGGATCGAGTCCGGCATCGGGCTCTCTGCTCAGCAGGGAGCCTGCTTCCCTCTCTCTCTCTCTCTCTCTGCGCCTGCCTCTCTGTCTACTTGTGATCTCTCTCTGTCAAATAAATTAATAAAATCTTTAAAAAAAAAAAAAAGAAAATACCACATTGCCTGGGTGGCTTAGTTGGTTAAACATCCAATTCTTGGTTTTGGCTCAGGTCATGAACTCAGGGTCATGAGATCAAGGCCCACATCCAGCTTCATGCTGAGCACAGAGACTGCTAGAGATACTCTCTCTCCCTCTCCTTCTGCCCCTCCCCCACCACATTCTCTCTCTCTCAAATAAATACATCTTAAAAAATTACTATGGCACATACTTGAAAATATATTTTAGGTGTGATTTGATTATAGTTCCTTTCTCTCAAAAATAGGTGTTTCTCAGTAGAGTTTCCTGAATCCATTATGTAAGTTTTATCAGATCAAATATAAAATTTTTAATCTATCCTTTTATTCTCCAACTCTTTCTTATCTGTTCAACATTATCTCTCATGTTTTTCCAAGATCAGTTCATTTCTCCAGTCAGGTGATTCTTCTCAAAAAAAAATTATTCTAGTCTTAATGAATTTTATCCTTATTATTTTCTCTTAAGTAACATGGTTTGCAATCTTGCCTCCAACATTGCAAATTTCACCAGTAAATCTTCCTTGTAGAATCACCTTTTACCTTTTCAATGAAGCTTCCTGCACCCTAACCTTAAAGTGTCACCAAAAAAAAAAAGACTGTTATCAAATCACTGACTTACATCTGACCTCTGGCCAGGCATTGCAACTTTATCATGCTGACTGAAGTAGCAGCTGCTTTTAGGACTTCCAAATACAATATTCAGGTTCATAACATTGCAACTGATTGCCCACCCCCTGTGGAACAGGAAGAAGGCTGTGGTATTTATCTACCAACTAGTGTTGGACACAGGCCAGGTACATTAACACCCTGGCACTTCTCACCTTCATCAGTCTGAGCAAACGTCTCTAGTAAAACAAAGCCTTCAGACAAAGAACTGTAGCTCCTTGGAATAGGACACCATCAAGTAGGTAGGCAAACTTGACATGTTGAGGCTCTTCACATGTGCCTACTCTGAAGTCTCTTTTAGGCAGTCTTCCAAAGTCCCCAAGGGAATCAAGTCAAATTCCTCAAAAATGAATCCTTGAATTAGATAAACCAGAGTTTCAATTTGGGGTCTAATACTTGTGAGATGAATTCTGATTATCATTTATATTAATAGAAATATTTATCATATTATGGGAATGTTGTTGGGATACAATGCAGGTACATACCTTGATCTATATCTGATTCATGATTTGGCCAATATGGTAACTACTGTGTCTTCAATCTGGTACCTAAGATGGTTCCTCCTCTTCTCCCTCTGATTTCTCTCAACAGGGAACTAGTGAGCTGAAACTTTACTTCTGGAGCTTTAAGCTCAAATGAGGTTGTGATCTTATAGGAAGAATATGTGCCACAAATTGGATCTCAAGCAATCGCCTGAGGTAGGGCAAGAGAATCCAGCTCTCTTCTTAGTTGAACTGCTGCAAAAGTGACCTTCAGTAAGCTAGTCAACCTTTTTATTTATTAGCTTTTCTCTTGTCAAAGTAAGTAGCTAAGAATATTTGACTACCAATTGTGCATGACCACAGTAAAGTGAAACAGAAAAATTAGAACCTTAAGAAATGGAGATAACAGCAGAAATATGTGTGTAGAAATTTTAATTGTCTACAATGTTTTATTTGTGACTGAACTTAAATGGGTGATGCTTATGTGTTTTTGTCAGTTTTGGTTTGTTGCTTATTTTAGTCTCATGCAAGACTGTTTCACAAAATAAATTAGATTTTATGATATCTTTCCACTTAAAGGAAGCAGATAGTTACATGGCTGGTTTCACCTAATGGAGAGATTTATTGTCATGCTGAAGTGAAAACGTGATGAATGTATTTCCTAATTCAAACTTTTCCCAATCTGCATATTTCATATTTCAATCAAATCCAAATGACTACCAAGCAATGATTTTATGCACTTGAATTATATCTACAATGGTAGAAATATAAATATTAAGAAGATCAAGCTATAAGTAAAATGATATTAATTCTGGGAACCAACTACTTGACTTTTGCACTATTACATTGAAATTAAAAAAAAATACAAGAAAATGTCAGTTCTTTCAGAGATGAAATCTAATGTGTATCATCTCTAAACAAGAAAGGAAAGTTACATAAATTTAGAAACTAAGGAAAGAAATTATATATGTTTCAGTTCATTGAATTAACTGTATTCTTTACCATTTTCTATTTTTCTTCTTTACTTTTCATCTACTGTTCACTGAATCAATGATTAGCATTACCCAAAACTCAGTTTATTGATTCTTTATGAAAAGTTTATTCTTCTGATGGGGGTCTAGACAAAAAGTAAGGTAATGTTAATTATAAAAAAGGAAGGTTGAAGTTAGTACACCTGCTGTAGAAACAAGAAGAGTATATTTACAAAATTATCAATTAACATGTATTTAAAATAAGTAAATACTATAGTACACTGTTGTGTAAAGAGAAAGGAAACTAGGAGACTAGAAGTGGGGTAATTTCCTGGGTGTTGTTGATAACCTAGTTTCCTGGCTTCACTTTCTTATCCTAAAAATAGTTTTGGAATTAGATGATCTAGAAGGTTCCTTTAAACACTAAGATTCTATGATTTTTCTATATTGTTACTCATTTGCTATAGCAAGTTCATAAATAGACTCAGGTTAATTTAGCTTTGAGAAGAGACTATCAATCTGTCTAGATTAATGGAGAGGCTAGAATCAGTAAAATAAGGCTCCTTTTGTAAGCCTGTCAAGTCCTGACTATTTAAATCTTACATAATCTTACATATAAGATTTTCTCACAGGGAAAGCAGATAGTCACGAAGAAATTATCTCCTGGGATTTTACTATTTACTGCTCACTGTTTCAAATTCTTAAAAAAAAAAAAAAAATATATATATATATATATATATATATATATATATATATATATATATATATGGCTTTCATCCTGAGAAACTCATGACCAAAGGGGATCACTTTGAATCGTATCTATTTGTAGCTACAATTCTGAGATCTGTTCCATCCAGTCAACTGCTTATTAACACTATCACTAGTAGATCTACTTTAGTATTTATTTTTATAAAAGAAATCTAGACTATGCCATGTTTAAAGTTAATTAATTGTTAATGTAAATATTTGAAAAGTTTCAAATGATAGCAAGTATTTTATTTAATTCTACTTGCTTATTAATACATAAATAAATAATAAGCAATTGTGAAATTCTCAATTTCTGCACATACTGAATTTCTGTAAATACTGAAATAATAAAATTTGATTTAGTAACACCCAGAAAATTAAATGTTTAAGTCTTTAACAATTAAGATACAAAAATAATCCAAGTGAGATTAATAAATGCTTAGCATACCACTTAAAATCAACAGTTATGACATCTTGTGATTTTCATTTTCAAAAAAGCAATGAGACCAACTAAATTTTATCTTACCATGTTTAAAGAAGAAATGATGGCACTTTTTCACAGATCAAGATCAAAAATAGGTCAAAGATATTAGGTAAAGCACAGTGTATTTTTAAAAGTTCCACGACACTGAGCATTAGGTTATATTTTCAAAACCTAAACTGAAAAAAGGACAAGGCAAAATGAGAATCAGTGAGTTGGAAGAAAGTATGTAACAATGCATCCAGTATCAATTCTGTGTACAAACCCCCACCTCTTATTTTATTAATTTCAGTATAAACACTGAGGAGTCCTAAGATGTGTAAACAGTGAAAAATGCTGAGTTGGTGAAGTCATTGAGGAGTTTCAGCCATTTTATAAGCAAGTTCTTAGTTTATTAATTTATCCCTTGTATAGTTGTCCATTTAGGTCTACTAACACACAACCATAACCAACCAAAACAACAATGACAACAATAAAACCCAGAAAACTAAGGGTCCCCTAATGTAGTTTTAATTATGTCAAGAACAACAAAACATAAATTAGTTAAAAAAAAAAACTTTTAAAAGAAACCAAATTTAATTTTCCACTTAAATTCCAAAATTACTCAGAAGGATAGTAAGGATTTTACAACTTAGAAATGATTTCATTTATATAACAGTTTCTTTTATAGATAAAAGCCCTCACTCTAAACTTCAGCAGTAAAAGATTTTTTCAAAATATCATGTGTGATTGAAAGATTATAGAGTCTGATAAGTTATTTGCGTGTTCCTTAATGAAGGTGCATTGAATGCAAGGAGGCAGACAATATAATAAGCAAATAATAAGCAAAGAAGGGGAAAAAAAGAAGGGAGAAAACTTAACCTTTCTTCTCAATTTCTAGGCAGCATTGGAGAACAGAGCAAAAGGGTATGGATACTTTTGTCTTAGGTTCATGGATTAAATGATGCTTCTTAAAACTGTAATTCGATGTTTGTGTTTGTAACTAAGAGTAACAAAGAAAAGAACCCTAAAAGCAGTCCTCAATTCCCAATAGCTTTAAGGATTCAATAAAGATTGTCTAACTAAAAAAAAAAAAATAATAATAATAAATGAAAAAAAATTTAAAAAGAAAGAAAGAAAAGCTTTTGCAAGAGTTGGTATTGTGGTTTTGACTATACACAAGCTATGAATTATGTTAAATAATTTTGTTAACTAGCATAATGGCTTTCTGTATATTTACTATTACATAAAGCAATTCTATCAGCATTGTTTAAATCTATTTATGCCCAATGCATTTAGAAAACATCACTGTTTGCAATACTATGACTCTCCAACTACAATTGTCAGACTGTTGCTACAATATTCATCTGACTAGCTTACAATAAAAATAGTGGTAACTTATGGTTACTTAATGGTTAGTTGAATATTCAGCACTGTGAAATTTTTGTTCATTGTTAGACGGATGCATAATAATCAGAACACCTGAGGCTTTAGTTCAATGCTGGTGGAAATATAAAATGATACAAACCACTCTAGAAAAACAGTTGGACAGTTTTATAAAAGGTTAAGCATATACTTATTACATGGCCTAGCATTTCAACTTTTGGTTTTTACCTAGAGGAAGGAAAACTTGAAATCATTGAACATGGATTTTCATAGTAGTTTTATTTGTAATATCCCCACACTTGAAAAAACTCAAATAGCCATCAAGAGGTGAATAAACACAGTGGGATAGGGCAATAAAGAGTGGAGTACTGCTATATATAGGCAACAAAATGGATACATAAGCAACATGTTGATTCTCAAAATCATCATGCTGAGCAAAAGTTGCCAGGCACAAAAGAATATAGATTCTATGGTTCCATTAATTTCAAATCCTAGCATAGGAAAAACTATTCAATATTGCAGAAAGCAGAACCATGGTTATTTGGGGCCAGTGATCTTGGGAAGATTTACTGCAAAGGGCAGCAGTGAACTCTTTGAGATTGATGACTATGTTTTATATCTGCCTTTGGTCAGACTGCACAGGTGTATACATTTGCTGAAGCCCAGGGAAAAGCTCTTCACTCAAAATAAGTGTTTTTTTTTTTTTTTGTAAAACATACCTCAATAAAGTTAGATTTAAAATTGAATTGTTTTAATTGGATTTCTTTTCTAAAAGAAGTATGACTATTTAATGCAGTGTAATCATTTAAAACTAATGGTTTTGAGATTTCAAGATCACATTAAATATAGTCACATATTATTGTCTCCACACAGGAAAAACTTGTAGAAGATATAACCATATACATACATATATATATGTGTATGTATATGGTTATATTCATAACCATATGTATACATATATATGTATATGGTTATTATTCATCCATAAAAATGAAATAAAAATGAAGTTGTGCAATGACATGGATGGAGCTGGAGAGTATCATGCTAAGTGAAATAAGTCATGAAAAGACAAATACCATATGATTTCACTCATATGTGGAATTTAAGAAAGAAAGCAAATAAGCAAAGGGAAAAAACAAAGAGAGGCAAACCAAGAAACAGACCTGTAACTATAGAGAAAAAAATTGATAGTTATCAGAGGGGATGTGGGTGGGGTAAAGGGGGAATAGGTAATGGAGATTAAGGAGTGCACTTGTAATAAGCACCAGGATTGTATGGAAGTGTCGAATCACTATATCGTACACCTGAAATAAATACTACACTGAGGTTAACTTGCTGGGATTTAAATATAAATAAAAAAAAAGAAATATAAGGGATAACTACATAATGTTAAAAGTTCAATTTCTTCAAGAAATTGTAATGATTCTAAAATGGATACATTAAAAATATTATCTCAAAATATATAAATCAAAAAGAACATATTTACCAAAAGAAGCAGAGAAATCAACAACCTCCATCGAAGGAGTTAGAAAAACTTCTACAATTACCTTTTAAAGTAAAGAGAACATCAGTGAAAATGTAGATGAGGAATGACACTATCTTATAGTTAAAGGGTCTATCTAATGAAAAGACCTTAGCAAATGTAAATATTTATGTCCGTAACATGGGATCAGCCAATTATATAAACCAATTAATAACTAAATTAAAGAAACATATGGATAATAATAAAATAATAGTAGGGGGATTGCAAGGACTATAATGGACTGATCATCTAAGCAGAAGATCAACAAGGAAAAAGGACTTTGAATGACACACTGGACCAGATGGACTTCACAGATGTATGCAGAGCATTCCATACTAAAGCAACAGAATGCACATTCTTCTTGAGTGCACATGGAACATTCTCCAGAATAGATCACATACTGGGTCACAAAACAGGTTTCAACTAGTACCAAAGAACTGGAATTACTCCCTGCAGATTTTAAGATCACAGTGCTTTGAAACTGGAACTCAATCACAAGAGGAAAGTTGGAAAGAACTTAAATACATGGAGGCTAAAGAGCACCCTATTGAAGAATGAATGGGTCATCCAAGAAATTAGAGAAGAATTAAAATGATTCATGGGAATAAATGAAAATGAAAACACAACTGTTCAAAACCTTTGGGATGTAGGCAGTCCTAAGAGGGACATATATAGCACTAAAGCCTTTCTCAAGAAACAAGAAAGGTCTCAAATATACAACCTAACCTTACACCTAAAAGAGTAGTAGAAATAACAGCAAATAAAGACTAAGCACTATAGGGCAAGATAAATAATAAAAATTAGAGCAGAAATCAGTGAAATAGAAACCAAAAAACTAATAGAACAGATAAACAAAACTAGAAGCTGGTTCTTTGAAAGAATTAGTAATATTGATAAACCCCTAGCCAGATAGAAAGGACCCAAATAAAATCATGAATGAAAGAGGTGAGATCACAACCAACACCAAAGAGATACAAATAATTATAAGAACATATTATGAGCAACTGTGTGCCAACAAAGTAGGCAATCTGAAAGAGATGAATGCATTCCTAGAGATGTATAAACTACCAAAACTGAACCATAAAGAAAAAGAAAATCTGAACAGACCCACAATCAGCAAGGAGATTGAAGCAGCCATCAAAAATCTCCCAACAAACAAGAGCACAAGGCAGGACAGCTTCCCAGGGGAATTCTACTGAACATTTAAGGAAGAATTAATACCTATTCTCCTGAAACTGTTCCAAAAAAAAATAGAAATTGTAAGAAAGCTTCCAAACTTTTTTGTGACACCAGCATTACCTTGATTCCAAAACCAGACAAAGACCCCACCAAAAAGAATTACAGATCAATATCCCTGATGGACATGGATGCAAAAATTGTTACCAAGGTACTAGCCAATAGGATCCAACAGTACAGTAAAAGGATTGATTATTCATCATGACCAAGTGAGATTTATTCCTGGGCTGCAAATGTGGTTCAACCTCTGTAAATCAATCAGTATGATACACTACATTAAGAAAAGAAAGGACAAGAACCCTATGATCCTCTAAATAGATGCAGAAAATCATTTGACAAAGTACAACACCCTTTTTTGATTAAAACTCTTCCCAGTGTACGGATAGGGGGAACATACCTCAATACCATAAAAGTTATATATAAAAAGCCTATGAGGAGACAAGATGGTGGGGAAGTAGGAGGAGGCGCCATTTCAACCTGTACCCTAAAGTGAGCTGATTACCTACCAAAGAACTCCAATCACCCATGAAATCACATGAGATCAGAATTATACACATCTGCATCTCTACAGGGGCAGAAGATGCCAGTGGGCAGGTAAAGCAGAGTGGGGACGTCGGACTGATATCGGAAGATAAACAAAAGGGGGAGGGAGCCACCAGAGGTGACCTATTAGAAAGTAATATCCCAATACGAGAGTCCCCTGCATCTGGGGACCAGCATTAACTTGGAGTCTGGTTGAAAGCACTCAAAAAGAGCAAAGGATCGCCCAGGGTAATTGTGGGAATCGGGGCAGTTAGGGACAGGGGCTTAAGTCCCCAAACCCAGGACAGCCTCCCCTGGCACTGAGCCAGAGAGAGTGCAGTGGAGAAACCAGGTCTTGGTCCCTGAGCTGCCAGCATGCCCGAGAACGCGTGGGGTCTGGCTCCCATGAGGGGCTGGGAGCCTCGCCAGATGACAGAATGCCATGCTATCAGAGCCTAATGTACACAGCCCACACCCTCGCCTGAGAGAGGTGCGCACAGGCACTAGTATGGCGCTCTAAGACCTGCGTTTTGCTATCAGAGCCTGAGATGCGCACGCCCCATACCCTCCCCTGAGAGAGTTGCACACAAACCTGGTGCTCTCTGACCCCAAACGACCAGGCACTCCCAGCCTGGGCCAGCAGGAAAATCTCAGTGTGCGATCACTGCTTGGAACCTCTCTGGCAGTCTGGAGCTGCCCAGACAGCTGCCGCTGCTGTGGTTTTGGGTACAAGCTGGAGATCCTGTGTCTCCAGGGACCGCAACTCGGAACCTGACCCACGTGGGTTCAGCGTGGCCTCAGGTCCCGCAGGGTCACAGAAGGATCGGGGTCGCAGAGCTTGCGGGTATTGGAGCAAGAAAGCCGGCTGCAGAGACAGAGCCGACAGTAAGCTCGCAGTTCGGGGTTACCTTGAACCAGTCGCAGGCTTGGTGAGCTCGGAGCTCGGCCAGAGGTCAGGCAAACGGGAGTTACTGGGTGCTGTTCTCTGAGGGCGCACTGAGGAGTGAGGCCCCGGGCTCTCGGCTCCTCCGGGCCGGAGACCAGGAGACCGCCATTTGTATTCCCGTCCTCCTGAACTCTACGGAAAGCGCTCAGGGAACAAAAGCTCCTAAAAGCAAACCCGAGCGGATTACTCAGCCCGGCCCCTGGTAAGGGCGGTGCAATTCCGCCTGGGGCAAAGACACTTGAGAATCACTACACCAGGCCCCTCCCCCAGAAGATCAACAAGAAATCCAGCCAGGACCAAGTTCACCTACCAAGGAGTGTGGTTTCAAAACCAAGGAGAGCAGCAGAATTCCAGAGGAGGAAGAAGCAAATCACGGAACTCATGGCTTTCTCCCTGTGATTTTTTAGTCTTGCAGTTAAAGTAATTGTTTTCTTTTTCATTTTTTTTCCTCTTCTTTTGCTAATTTTTTAAATTTTTTAAAAATTTTTTTAAATTTTTTTAACTTTTACCCTTTTCATTTTTAACGTTTTTTAACTAGTTTATCTAATATATATGTTTTTTCTTTTTCATACTTTTCCTTATTCGTTTTCTTTTTTAATTCCTTTTTTTTCCCCCTTTCTTTTTTTTGAACCTCTTTTTATCCCCTTTCTCCCTGCTCACGATTTGGGATCTCTTCTGATTTGGTTAAAGCATATTTTCCTGGGGTTGTTGCCACCCTTTTAGTATTTTACTTGCTCCTTCATATACTCTTATCTGGACAAAATGACAAGGCGGAAAAATGCACCACAAAAAAAAAAAAAAAAAAAAAAACAAGAGCCAGTACCGAAGGCTAGGGACCTAATCAATACAGACATTGGTAATATGTCAGATCTAGAATTCAGAATGACAATTCTCAGGGTTCTAGCCAGGCTTGAAAAAGGCATGGAAGATATTAGAGAAACCCTCTCCAGAGATATAAAAGCCCTTTCTGGAGAAATAAAAGAACTGAAATCTAACCAAGTTGAAATCAAAAAAGCTATTAATGAGGTGCAATCAAAAATGGAGGCTCTCACTGCTAGGATAAATGAGGCAGAAGAAAGAATTAGTGATATAGAAGACCAAATGACAGAGAATAAAGAAGCTGAGCAAAAGAGGGACAAACAGCTACTGGACGACGAGGGTAGAATTCGAGAGATAAGGGACACCATAAGACGAAACAACATTAGAATAATTGGGATTCCAGAAGAAGAAGAAAGAGAGAGGGGAGCAGAGGGTATACTGGAGAGAATTATTGGGGAGAATTTCCCCAATATGGCAAAGGGAACGAGCATCAAAATTCAGGAGGTTCAGAGAACGCCCCTCAAAATCAATAAAAATAGGCCCACACCCCGTCACCTAATAGTACAATTTACAAGTCTTAGTGACAAAGAGAAAATCCTGAAAGCAGCCCGGGAAAAGAAGTCTGTAACATACAATGGTAAAAATATTAGATTGGCAGCTGACTTATCCACAGAGACCTGGCAGGCCAGAAAGAGCTGGCATGATATTTTCAGAGCACTAAACGAGAAAAACATGCAGCCAAGAATACTATATCCAGCTAGGCTATCATTGAAAATAGAAGGAGAGATTAAAAGCTTCCAGGACAAACAAAAACTGAAAGATTTGCAAACACCAAACCAGCTCTACAGGAAATATTGAAAGGGGTCCTCTAAGCAAAGAGAGAGCTTACAAGTGGTAGATCAGAAAGGAACAGAGACAATATACAGTAACAGTCACCTTATAGGCAATATAATGGCACTAAATTCATATCTCTCAATAGTTACCCTGAATGTTAATGTGCTAAATGCCCCAATCAAAAGACACAGGGTATCAGAATGGATAAAAAAACAAAACCCATCTATATGTTACCTCCAAGAAACTCATTTTAAGCCCGAAGACACCTCCAGATTTAAAATGAGGGGGGTGGAAAAGAATTTACCATGCTAATGGACATCAGAAGAAAGCAGGAGTGGCAATCCTTATATCAGATCAATTAGATTTTAAGCCAAAGACTATAATAAGAGATGAGGAAGGACACTATATCATACTCAAAGGGTCTGTCCAACAAGAAGATCTAACAATTTTAAATATCTATGCCCCCAGCGTGGGAACAGCCAACTATATAAACCAATTAATAACAAAATCAAAGAAACACATCGACAATAATACAATAATAGTAGGGGACTTTAACACTCCCCTCACTGAAATGGACAGATCATCCAAGCAAAAGATCAACAAGGAAATAAAGGCCTTAAACGACACACTGGACCAGATGGACATCACAGATATATTCAGAACATTTCATCCCAAAGCAACGGAATATACATTCTTCTCTAGTGCACATGGAACATTCTTCAGAATAGATCACATCCTCGGTCCTAAATCAGGACTCAACCGGTATCAAAAGATTGGGATCATTCCCTGCATATTTTCAGACCACAATGCTCTGAAGCTAAAACTCAACCACAAGAGGAAGTTTGGAAAGAACCCAAATACATGGAGACTAAACAGCATCCTTCTAAAGAATGAATGGGTCAACCAGGAAATTAAAGAAGAATTGAAAAAAAATATTGGAAACAAATGATAATGAAAACACAACGGTTCAAAACCTGTGGGACACAACAAAGGCAGTCCTGAGAGGAAAATATATAGCGGTACAAGCCTTTCTCAAGAAACAAGAAAGGTCTCAGGTGCACAACCTAACCCTACACCTAAAGGAGCTGGAGAAAGAACAAGAAAGAAACCCTAAGCCCAGCAGGAGAAGAGAAATCATAAAGATCAGAGCAGAAATCAATGAAATAGAAACCAAAAAACCAATAGAACAAATCAACGAAACTAGGAGCTGGTCTTTGAAAGAATTAATAAAATTGATAAACCCCTGGCCAGACTTCTCAAAAAGAAAAAAGAAAGGACCCAAATAAATAAAATCATGAATGAAAGAGGAGAGATCACAACTAACACCAAAGAAATACAAACTATTATAAGAACATACTATGAGCAACTCTACACCAACAAATTTGACAATTTGGAAGAAATGGATGCATTCCTAGAAACATATAAACTACCAAAATTGAACCAGGAAGAAATAGAAAGCCTGAACAGACCCATAACCAGTAAGGAGATTGAAACAGTCATTAAAAATCTCCAAACAAACAAAAGCTCAGGGCCAGACGGCTTCCCGGGGGAATTCTACCAAACATTTAAAGAAGAACTAATTCCTACTCTCCTGAAACTGTTCCAAAAAATAGAAATGGATAGAAAACTTCCAAACTCATTTTATGAGGCCAACATCACCTTGATCCCAAAACCAGACAAGGATCCCATCAAAAAAGAGAGCTATAGACCAATATCCTTGATGAACACAGATGCGAAAATTCTCACCAAAATACTAGCCAATAGGATTCAACCGTACATTAAAAGGATTATTCACCATGGCCAAGTGGGATTTATTCCAGGGCTGCAAGGTTGGTTCAACATCCGCAAATCAGTCAATGTGATACAACACATCAATAAAAGAAAGAACAAGAACCATATGATACTCTCAATAGATGCTGAAAAAGCATTTGACAAAGTACAGCATTCCTTCCTGATCAAAACTCTTCAAAGTGTAGGGATAGAGGGCACATACCTCAATATCATCAAAGCCATCTATGAAAAACCCACTGCAAATATCATTTTCAATGGAGAAAAACTGAAAGCTTTGCCACTAAGGTCAGGAACATGGCAGGGATGTCCATTATCACCACTGCTAATCAACATAGTACTAGAAGTCCTAGCCTCAGCAATCAGACAACAAAAGGAAATTAAAGGCATCCAAATCGGCAAAGAAGAAGTCAAACTATCACTCTTCATAGATGATATGATACTATATGTGGAAAACCCAAAAGACTCCACTCCAAAACTGCTAGAACTTGTACAGGAATTCAGTAAAGTGTCAGGATATAAAATCAATGCACAGAAATCAGTTGCATTTCTCTACACCAACAACAAGACAGAAGAAAGAGAAATTAAGGAGTCAATCCCATTTACAATTGCACCCCAAACCATAAGATACCTAGGAATAAACCTAACCAAAGAGGCCAAGAATCTATACTCAGAAAACTATAAAGTACTCATGAAAGAAATTGAGGAAGACACAAAGAAATGGAAAAATGTTCCATGCTCCTGGATTGGGAGAATATTGTGAAAATGTCTATGCTACCTAAAGCAATCTACACATTTAATGCAATTCCTATCAAAGCACTATCCATCTTTTTCAAAGAAATGGAACAAATAATCCTAAAATTTATATGGAACCAGAAAAGACCTCGAATAGCCAAAGGAATATTGAAAAAGAAAGCCAAAGTTGGTGGCATCACAATTCCGGACTTCAAGCTCTATTACAAAGCTGTCATCATCAAGACAGCATGGTATTGGCACAAAAACAGACACATAGATCAATGGAACAGACTAGAGAGCCCAGAAATAGACCCTCAACTCTATGGTCAACTAATCTTCGACAAAGCAGGAAAGAATGTCCAATGGAAAAAAGACAGCCTCTTCAATAAATGGTGTTGGGTATGTGCTTTTGGGTAAATTGGAAGGGGAGATGAACCATGAGAGACTATGGACTCTGAAAAACAATCTGAGGGGTTTGAAGTGGCGGGTGGGTGGGAGGTTGGGGTACCAGGTGGTGGGTATTATAGAGGGCACAGCTTGCATGGAGCACTGGGTGTGGTGAAAAAATAATGAATACTGTTTTTCTGAAAATAAATAAATTGGGAAAAAAAAATAAATGGTGTTGGGAAAATTGGACAGCCACGTGCAGAAAAATGAAATTGGACCATTTCCTTACACCACACACGAAAATAGACTCAAAATGGATTAAGGACCTCAATGTGAGAAAGGAATCCATCAAAATCCTTGAAGAGAATACAAGCAGCAACCTCTTCGACCTCAGCCGCAGCAACATCTTCCTAGGAACATCGCCAAAGGCAAGGGAAGCAACAGCAAAAATGAACTATTGGGATTTCATCAAGATCAAAAGCTTTTGCACAGCAAAGGAAACAGTTAACAAAATCAAAAGACAACTGACAGAATGGGAGAAGATATTTGCAAACGACATATCAGATAAAGGACTAGTGTCCAAAATCTATAAAGAACTTAGCAAACTCAACACCCAAAGAACAAATAATCCAATCAAGAAATGGGCAGAGGACATGAACAGACGCTTCTGCAAAGAAGACATCCAGATGGCCAACAGACACATGAAAAAGTGCTCCATATCACTCAGCATCAGGGAAATACAAATCAAAACCACAATGAGATATCACCTCACACCAGTCAGAATGGCTAAAATCAACAAGTCAGGAAATGACAGATGCTGGCGAGGATGCGGAGCAAGGGGAACCCTCCTACACTGTTGGTGGGAATGCAAGCTGGTGCAACCACTCTGGAAAACAGCATGGAGGTTCCTCAAAATGTTGAAAATAGAACTGCCCTATGACCCAGCAATTGCACTACTGGGAATTTACCCTAAAGATACAAATGTAGTGATCCAAAGGGGCACGTGCACCCGAATGTTTATAGCAGCAATGTCCACAATAGCCAAACTATGGAAAGAACCTAGATGTCCATCAACAGATGAATGGATCAAGAAGATGTGGTATATATACACAATGGAATACTATGCAGCCATCAAAAGAAATGAAATCTTGCCATTTGCGACAACATGAATGGATCTAGAGCATATCATGCTCAGCAAAATAAGTCAAGCGGAGAAAGACAACTATCATATGATCTCCCTGATATGAGGAAGTGGTGATGCAACATGGGGGCTTAAGTGGGTAGGAGAAGAATAAATGAAACAAGATGGGATTGGGAGGAAGACAAACCATAAGTGACTCTTAATCTCACAAAACAAACTGAGGGTTGCTGGGGGGAGGGGGGTTGGGAGAAGGGGGGTGGGGTTATGGACATTGGGGAAGGTATGTGCTTTGGTGAGCACTGTGAAGTGTGTAAACCTGGCGATTCACAGACCTGTACCCCTGGGGATAAAAATACATGTTCATAAAAATAAATAAATAAATAAATAAATAAATAAATAAATAAATTTAAAAAAAAAAAAAAAAAGCTATCAAGGGAAGAGAACAAATGAACAAACATAAAAACTTCCAGAGAACAAAAGCCTGAAAGACCGGTTTCCTCAGAGCCCACCCCCTTGGGGAGGGCGGGAGGACTTAACTCAGGGAACATCATTGACTAAAAACCTACGTGGCAGGCCCCTCCCCCAGAAAACCAACCAGGAAAGGGGAAAAAAAAAAAAGACTACAAGAGAACAACCACCACTACTTCATAGATACAACTTTTATTTTTAACTCATTCCCAACATTCTGGTATGTATATATATAATTTTTTAACCTATTTACCATTACAGTGAGATGTCCAGTACATCAAATTCCATAATAACCTTCTAACCTGAACTTTTTGATACATACACCCGTGTTTTTTTTTTTGCTTTTTTATTTTTTTTAATTTTAAGAAAAATTTTAGTTTAGTCCAGTTTATTCTTTTTTTATTTTTATTTTCTAAATAAATATTAACTTTTTATTAAGTTTAACTACCTAGAGTTAAACTTCAAGGTACTCCCCTTTCCTTAATCAATGCTACCTCATAGGTAAACCAGTTTTTAATCCCCCTTTATCTTAGGAAAGTTGAGTCCTTTAACAAAGATATTGAGATACATCCAGGAAGAATCAAAATAAACTTCCTCACCCACACTGAGAATTTATAACCACTCTCCCATCTTTTTCTTCTTCCAGTGTTTCCGTGTATTTGTGTTTGTCCTGATAGTATATAAATCTTATACTTAGGGTTCTTTTTGACGAGATTCTTCCTTTTTTTGCTTATATATATATTTTTTTTCTCTTGTCATATACTTTTATCAGTCTTTTTGTTTGTCTGTTTTTGTTTGTATACTTCATAAATCTTACCTTGGGGCCTAAGCCTTCTCTTTTATCTCCCCCCCCCCTTTTTTCCTGTCTCTCTCTCTCTTTTTCTTATTTTTCTTTTCTTGTTTCTCTCATTTGGGTGGGGAATCCTGATTGCTCAGAAGCATTCCAGGGTACACCTTGACTGCACCACAGTCAATATATCCAGCTACATCCATTCAGTCATCTCTCACCGAAATGACTAGGAGGAGGAATGCCCAACAGAACAAAAATACAGAGGATGGGCCTTCTACAACAGAGCTAATAGCTATCGACATAGACAATATGTCAGAAAGGGAATTCAGGCTAATAATTATCCAGGCAATAGCTAGGTTGGAGAAAGGCATGGATGACCAAATGGAATTGATTGGGACAGAACTGAAAGCCACCAGGGATGATGTTCACAATGTTGGGGCAGAACTGAAAGCCACCAGGGATGATGTTCACAATGCTCTCAATGAGTTCCAATCTAAACTAAATTCTCTAAAAGCTAGGGTAACTGAGACAGAAGATAGAATTAGTGATCTGGAGGAAAAACAGAGAGAAAGGATCAGGAGGAAGCCTGGAACAAAAGCTTAGAAGCTGTGAAAACAGAATCAGGGAAATAAATGATGCCATGAAACGTTCCAACATCAGAATTATTGGAATCCCTGAAGGGGAGGAAAAAGAAAGAAGTCTAGAAGATATAGTGGAACAAGTTGTCCATGAAAATCTTCCCAATCTCATGAATGGAACCAACGTTCATGTACTAGAGGCAGAACTGTTTCCCCCCAAGATTATAGATTCTCAAAAGCCCTTGAGACACCTAATAGTAAGAATGAAGTATTATAATTGTAGGCAGACCCTCTTGAAAGCAGCTAGGAGAAAGAAGTTCCTTACATACAGAGGAAAGCCCATCAGAATAACAATATACCTCTCCACATAGACCTGGCAAGCCAGAAAGGGCTGGAAATATATACTCAGGGCACTAAATGAGAAGAACATGCAGCCAAGAATACTTTATTCAGCAAAACCGACATTCAAAATGGATGGAGAGATAAAGAGTTTCCAAGACTGGCAAGGCTTAAAAGAGTATGCGACCACCAAACTGACACTGCAGGAAATATTAAGGGGGGTTCTATAAAAGAGAAAAAATCCCAAGAATATCATTGAACAGAAATATAGAGGCAATCTACAGAAAGAAAGACTTCAAAGGTAACACGATGTCAATAAAAACGTATCTATCAATAATCACTCTCAATGTGAATGGCCTAAGTGTGCCCATAAAATGACACAGGGTTGCAGATTGGACAAAACAATAGGACCCAACCATATTTTGTCTACAAGAGACCCATTTTGAACCTAAAGATGCTCCCAGACTGAAAGTGAAGGGATGGAGAAGCATCTTTCATGCCAGTGGGCCTCAAAAGAAGGCCGGGGTAGCAATTCTCATATCAGATAAATTAGATTTTTAAACTAAAGACTGTAGTCACATCTGTGATTCTCAAAGGACACTACATAATTCTTTTTTTTTTTTTCTTTTAATGAAAGAGCATGAGAGGGGAGAGGTCAGAGGGAGAAGCAGACTCTCCGCCGAGCAGGGAGCCCGATGCGGGACTCGATCCCAGGACTCCGGGATCATGACCTGAGCTGAAGGCACTCGCTTAACCAACTAAGCCACCCAGGCGCCCCAGGACACTACATAATTCTTAAAGGGACTATCCACCAAGATGATCCAACAATTGTAAATATCTATGCCCCCAATATGGGAGCACCCAATTACATAAGAAAACTATTAATCAAGATAAAGAGTCATATTGATATGAATACATTAATAGTAGGAGATCTTAACACAAGTCTCTCAGTAATAGAGCCCAGGACCTGACGGATTCCCTGGGGAATTCTACCAAACTTTCAAAGAAGAAATAACATCTATTCTCCTGAAGCTGTTTCAAAAAATTGAAGCAGAAGGAAAACTTCCAGACTCTTTATGAAACCAGCATTACCCTGATCCCCAAACTAGACAAAAACTCTACCAAAAAGGAGAATTTCAGACCCCTATCACTGATGAATATGGATGCTAAGATTCTCAACAAGATCCTAGCAAACAGGATCTAACAGCACATTAAAAAGATTATCCACCATGACCAAGTGGGATTTATCCCTGGTTTACAAGGATGGTTCAACATCCACAAATCAATCAATGTGATAGAACAAATCAATAAGAGAAAAAGAACCACATAGTCCTCTTAATTGGGTCAGAAAAAGCATTTGACATAATACAGTATCCGTTCCTGATTAAAATGCTTCAAAGTATAGGGATAGAGGGAACATTCCTGAACTTCATCAAATCTATCTATGAAAGACCCACAGCAAATATCATCCTCAATGGGAAAAAACTTGCAGCCTTCCCATTGAGATCAGGAGCACGACAAGGATGCCCACTCTCATCACTCTTGTTCAACATGGTATTACAAGTCCTAGCAACAGCAATCAGACAACAAAGAAATAAAAGGTATCCAAATTGGCAATGAAGACGTCAAACTCTCTCTCTTCGCTGATGACATGATTTCTTTATATGGAAAACCCAAAAGACTCCACCCCCAATCTACTAAAACTCATACAGCAATTCAGTAACATGGCAGGATACAAAGTCAATGTACAGAAATTAGTGGCTTTCTTATACACTAACAATGAAAATACAGAAAGGGAAATTAGAGAATCGATTCCATTTACTATAGCATCAAGAACCATAAGATACCTGGGAATAAACCTAACCAAAGAGGTAAAGGATCTGTACTTGAGGAACTCATGAAGAACACTCATGAAAGAAATTGAAGAAGACACAAAAAGATGGAAGACCATTCCATGCTCTTGGATCAGAAGAATAAACATTGTTAAAATGTCTATACTGTCTAGAGCAATCTGTACTTTTAATGCCATTCTGATCAAAATTCCACCGGTATTTTTTAAAGAGCTGGAGCAACTTCTTCCTAGACACCTCTCCAAAGGCAAAGGAAACAATGGCAAATATGAACTATTGAGAATTCAGGAAGAAAAAAGTTTTGGGACAGCAAAAGAAACAGTCAACAAAACCAAATGACAATTGACAGAATGGGAGAAAAATATTTGCAAATCTCTTATCAGATAAAGGGTTAGTATCCAAAATCTGCAAAGAGTTTACCAAACTCAACACCCAAAGAACAAATAATCCAATCAAGAAATGGGCAGAAGACATGAACAGATACTTCTCCAAAACATCCAAAAGGCCAAGAAACACATGAAAAAATGCTCCACATCACTTGGTATCAGAGAAATACAAATCAAAACCCCAATAAGATACCACCTAATATCAGTCAGAATGGCTAAAATAACAGATCAGGAAATGACAGATTTTGGCAAGGATTCAGAGAAAGGGGAGCCCTCTTACTCTGTTGGTGAGACTACAAACTGATGCAGCTACTCTGGAAAGCAGTATGGAGGTTCCTCAAAAAACTTGAATATAGAGTTACCCTATGACCCAGTGATTGCACTACTAGATATTTACCCCAAAGATACAAATGTAATGATCTGAGAGGGCCTCTGTACTCCAATGTTTATAGCAGTAATGTCCACAATATGGAAAGAGCCTAGATGTCCATTGAAAGATAATGGATAAAGAAGGGGTATGCATACAAAATAGAATATTACTTAGCCATCAAAAAAATGAAACCTTGCCATTTTCAGTGAGGTGAATGGAACTGGATGGTATTAAGGTAAGTTAAATAAGTCTATCAGAAGAAGACAGTTATGATGTCACTCATATGTGTAATTTAAGAAACAGGATCATAGGGGAAGAAGTGGAAAAAACAAAAGACAAAGTCAGAGAGTGAGACAAACCATAAGAGACTCTTAATCATAGGAAACAAACTGAGGGTTGCTGGATGGGAGGGGGTTAGGGGGATGGAGTAACTGGGTGATGGACATTAAGGCAGGCACGTGATATAATGAGCACTGGGTATTATATAAGACTGGTGAATCATTAAAAAAAAAAGACTGGTGAATCATTGACCTCTACCTCTGAAACTAATAATACATTATATCTTAATTAATTGAATTTAAATAAAAACAAAATAAAATTTTAAAAAGAATTAAAAATTTCAGTTAGTTAACATATTATCTGATTTTCATATATTGTGTATCCAGCAACATTACTAGTTCCTTTATTAATTGTGAAGGCTGTTTATACATTGTTGGAATTTTTTACACAATAATGTGTGCATATAATGTCAGTTTTCTCTCTTTAAAT
Organism: Neogale vison; assembly: GCF_020171115.1. Taxonomy (NCBI): domain Eukaryota; kingdom Metazoa; phylum Chordata; class Mammalia; order Carnivora; family Mustelidae; genus Neogale; species Neogale vison. Next base: position 166,791,328 of record NC_058094.1, read on the forward strand.
ACTTACACTTTTAATTAATTTATTTAAAAAATGTGATATCCAGTAACCATAGTGAACAGAATTGGCAATTAAAGGCTTTTTAATATCATTCCTGGTAACAGGGAAAATATTTTCAGTAGTTCAAAATTAAGTATTATATTCATGTAGAATTTTTATAGACCTCTTATCACATCAAGATAGAGCCATTATCTTCAGGGTATCTTACAGACTTTTATCGTGAATGTGTATTGAATTTCATCAACTACTTTTTCGTAACCATTACCATAATCATAGTTTTCTGCATATTGCTTTAATTTATAATTATTATATCATATAATCTCTAGGATTGGAAATGATGACCTTTGTTCATTCTTGATATTGTATATTGTACATGGTCTCTTAACTTATTAGGCATTTAATAACTTTATTAGTCGTTTCAAAGAACTAAACTTAGTCTTTGTTATTTTCTTTCACTAAAGATTTATTTTTGGTTTTACTTATTTTTATTATCTTCATCATTTGGTAATTTCCACTCTTTTGTTTAATTTTCTGAGGTGATTTTTCCTAATTTCACATGTGTCTATTAATTTGGTTCTTTACATGGTCTGTTTTTTCAGCAGGTTTGATATATCATATTTTCTTTTATTATTAATTTAAAATATTTCCTAACATTTCTAATCTCCATATTGATATGCTCTTTGACATATTACTTATATAGAGCATATTTCCTAAAATTTTAGTGTATTTTAGTTATTATTCATTTTATTGTTTTGAGCTTAATTTAGCTTATTTCATTCTGATCAGAGAACATATTCTGAATAACTTAAAATATTTAAAAGTATTTTAATTAGTTGAGACTTACTTTAGCGTGGTATAGTTCCAAAAAATAATCCATGAGCAGGTGCAAAAAATATATGTATTCCACAGGGTGTTAATTTCCTATTGCCTCTGTAACATATTACCAGATATTTAGTGATTTAAAGTAAAACAAATTTATTATCTTATAATTCTGGAAATCAGAAATATAAAATGAGTCAATGAGAATACTTATTTTTCCCCCTACGTGCTGTAGGGAGAATCTGTTTCCTTATCTGTTTTAGACTCTAGAGATTGCCTACATCCCTTGGCTCCTGGCTCCATCCTTTAGCTTCAAAACTTATCAGTATAGATTCTTCTTCCAAACTCTTCTCTCCTTCTGTCATCACATTGCCTTTTTTTCCCTCTCTACATTGCCTTTTCATGACTGGCTCTACCTTCTTTCCCTTCTTAGAGTCTTTGTGATTACAGATAATCTGGGGTAAACTTCTTATTCCAAAATTCCTAATTTAATCACATATGCAAAGTTTTGCTTTAAAAAGAAGATGAAGAGGGCCCCTAGGTGGGTGAGTCGGTTAAGCAGCTACCTTCAGTTCAGGTTGTGATTTCAGGGTTATGGAAATGAGTCCCACATTGGGTTCCCTGCTCAGCGGAAAGTCTTCTTCTCTCTCTCTCCAACTGCCTGCTGCTCCCCTGCTTGTGCTCTCTCTCTTTCTCTGTGTCAAATAAATTTTAAAAATCTTTAAATAAATGAGAATTAAGGGCGCCTGGGTGGCTTAGCGGGTTAAAGTCTCTGCCTTCGGCTCAGGTTATGATCCCAGGGTCCTGGGATCGAATGCCGCATCAGGTTCTCTGCTCCGCAGGGAGCCTGCATCCTCCTCTCTCTCTGCCTGCCTTTCTCTGCCTACTTGCGATCTCTGTCTGTCAAATAAATAAATAAAATCTTTTAAAAAAATGAGAATTAAAATTAAAAGAAGATAAAGAAACATATAGAGATAAAAATAAAACTGTTTCTTTGCAATGAAGTATAGATTAAGGGGGGGAAGGGTAATGATATAGGAAAACCATCACAATAAAACTCCCCCGTAGCTGTGAAAATACCTTGAAAATTATGTGGGTAAATTCTAAACATTTAAAGTTAAGGTTACATTTTGTGGAATGTCCTTTTTTTTAATAATATTTATACCTTTATATCTTCTGAAATATATGTACACCTGACAGTATTTAAGGCATATACATGATAATTATGCTACTATTGTCATATACTTTAATACTAGTGATCTCTCTTGAGGTCTCATGCCGCCTCCTAGAATAATTTTGTCTGCTTTGAGAATTCCATTTAGCATATTTTTAAAAATTTTGGTCGGATGTTGATAAACTCTCTCTTATGCTTTGTCTTTTGTCTTCACTTTGACTTTTGAAGAATCTTTTTCTATAGATCTAGACTTTTACATACATAATTTTTTTTCAATGTCTTGAAAGTTTTTCATCATTGTATTTAATGTTTCTTCATCCCTGTTAACAATGAAACTGTCCTCTTATTGTATATTAGAAAATAACATATCTGTTGTAACATTGTATACTAGAAGATAATTTTTAAAAGTGTGGTGTTTTTAAAGCTTTTTGTGTTTTATTTCCAGGTTTTCTTATACTTATATATGTGATTTTCTTTATAGTAATTCTGATAGATTTTTTTCCTTCCCTTTTATTAATTTTTAAATGTCTTTAGCTTTCATGTCTTCTTCTACTGTCCCTTCACTACCTGTTAATTCCCTTTTCCTAGGACTAAAATTAAGTGGATTCTAGGCTTTTCTTCTGGATCTCTTGTATCCCTTCTCTTCTTTTATATTCATTTTCCTTCATTCTGCATATTTTATAATTAAATATTTTTAAAAAATTATTTCTTTTTATTCAAATATCTTTTCTGTGTCAGGGGCTTTTAAGAACATCTCTTAAGTTCTTCATTTTTGTGATTTTTTTTTATGTTCTACTTGACTATTTTATGGATCATAAGGTTTTTTTTTTAAGATTTATTTATTTATTTCAAAGAGACAGAGAGAGCACAAGGTCAGAAGAGCAGAGGGAGAAAAAGGGAGAGACTTTAGCAGACTCTATGCTAAGCATGAAGCTCTATGTGGGGGTCTTGATCCCACCACCCCAAGATCATGATCTGAGCCAAAACCAAGAGTTGGGTGCTTAACCCACTGTGCCATGCAGGCACCTGAAACATAAGTTTTTGTTTTAAACACTTATCTTGTCAGCACTTTTATTTTATTTATTAATAAGAGTTAAGATGTAAGTCATCTAAACATTCTATAAGTCAAATTTAGATACCAAAATATGTAGAGTGGTTCAATAAATTATTGTAGGTCCTATAAATTTAGTGTGAAATTTTAATACCTAAAAAGGAAATTGAACAATAATGAAAATGGGGGAAAAAGTAATACATCTCATCTTTCCATAAAATGATAAAAAATTTCACCAATGAGTAGAAAATTTATATTAAGATGAAAAATTTTATAACATAACAGTAGACTTTTTTTTATTTGCCTTTGGAAATTTCCTTCAATGTAATTTTAAATAAGACCACTTTAGATATCTTTTGTTTAGTATAAGGAATAGTAAGCAATCAAAAATAATCAAATCAAAATTTCCTACTAATAAATATTTCTGGAGGGGAGTTTGTTGCAAAAATGTTGTGACTTTTCTTTTTATTTTTATAATTCATTCTTTACTTATCTTCCCTTGTGTCCTAGAGAACCACTTCCAATGTATCTGCCCCATTTTAATAGTATAATATAAACATTATTATAAACAAAGATAAGACTTTGAGGGACGCCTGGGTGGCGCAGTTGGTTGGACGACTGCCTTCGGCTCAGGGTGTGATCCTGGAGTCCCGGGATCGAGTCCCACATCGGGCTCCCAGCTCCATGGGGAGTCTGCTTCGCTCTCTGACCTTCTCCTCGCTCATGCTCTCTCTCACTGTCTCTCTCTCTCAAATAAATAAATAAAATCTTTAAAAAAAAAAAAAAAGATAAGACTTTGAAATTATTTCAGCAAAGCAACTACATTGAGGGCAATAACTGAATATTGTAATATTTATGACAATGGTAATTATAATTATGAAAGCTTAAAATTATTCAACATTTATTCTGTACCACATACCATGCTAGATGATTAACATTCATTATCTAGTCTCCACAATAGACCTGTACAATTCTAGAGCTTGAACAAGTTAAGTCACTTGCTCAATATGATTTAACTAGTATTTGGGGAAGTTGAAGCTTCATGCAGCACTGTCCGAATCCAGAAATGGCATCCTAAATATTTCACAATTTCACTATGGTAGTATGTTATTTACCAAAATATATAAATAAATTAAATTCTCCATCGGGTAATCTTGAAAAATGTCCAAGGACATTTTGAAGTCATATTTGGTTTTCTAATAACATAAGAGGACAAAATAAAGTACATTTATAAATGTATGATGTTACCAAATATGTTATGTTAGATATTAAAAGAGAGCAATACTACCTGCACAAATTCAAAGCATGTTAAATAGAGACAATGATAAACTGTTCTCCTTTTTTTTTATGGATAATATTTTTATTACATTGTCAGCTGAATCAAATACATTGATACATTATCAGCTGGTTTTTCACTTGAAAATCAGCTACCTGGATGTTCCAATACTGCTTTAAACTGCTTTTCTAATATTTCCCTCAGTAGTCTTCTTTCTCAATGGGTCCATTTAGACCTACCTCATGATTACTTTTCCATGATTTTTTATTAGCCTAGAAATGTCTGTAGAGTATTTTAATTAACCCCATGGGTATTTTTTTTTAAGATTTTATTTATTTACTTGACAGACAGAGATCAGAAGTAGGCAGAGAGGCAGGCAGAGAGAGAGGAGGAAGCAGGCTCCCTGCTGAGCAAAAAGCCCAATGCGGGTCTTGATCCCAGGACCCTGGGATCGTGACCTGAGCTGAAGGCAGAGGCTTTAACCCACTGAGCCACCCAGGCACCCAACCCCATGAGTTTTAATGAATATATTAAAATATCTCTAACTTCATTGTACTTTAATTAATAAAAATCACCCATGTATTTCATCAGGTCATAGAACTGTGTGACTAAAATTATTTCTGGCTAGTGCTATCTTTATTGGGTCACTTAAATGACTTGCCTTGAGCATCCAAATAAGGCATTGCAGCCTGAAGTCAGTATCAAAAATGAATCCTCAGGCACTGGGTGGCTCAGTGGGTTAAAGCTTCTGCCTTTGGCTCAGGTCATGATCCCAGGGTCCTGGGATTGAGCCCCACATCAGCCTCTCTGCTCGGCGGGGAGCCTGCTTCCCCTGCCCCCACTGCCCCCACTTCTCTGTCTGCCTCTCTGCCTTCTTGTAATCTCTGTCTGTCAAATAAATAAATAAAATCTTAAAAAAAAAAAAAAAGAATTCTCTGAGAATTGCCTGAACTTTTTATATTATTCTTTTCTCACTCACACATTGAACAAACCAGGATCAAAATATGTATGCTTTCTTGTTATCATTGACCAAAGGTTCTTATTCCATATAATTCTTTTAATTTCATTCCTTGACAAAAGGACTTCTCTTCATTGTGTTCTCAACCTTACCCAGCTCATCTGTAACCCACCCAGAAATGTACACAATGTTTTATGACTCTGAAACTGTGATGTGAGATGTAGTATGTAAAAGAATATTCAACAACAAAAGTATTGTGAGGGGGAGATAATATATTTGCAGTACAAAATGTAAGTCATTGTTTTCAAAGGAACTAAATATTAAAAGAGAATAATGATTAGCAGTTATTTCCTTATAGAAATAAAACATAAAGAGCACATATATTTGGCTAACACTGATACTCCTCAGATAGCTGTATATTGTCAACCATTTGTTATCTGCTCTTAGAAATGGTCAGGAACCCTAGTTAATTGGAAGGCTTTTCTCTTCCCCATATTCTGGAAAGAAATATTCATCAGCTTAAAGACATGAACAGGTCGGTTCTGAGTTATAAAGAAGTAAATGTTCTACTGACATATCAATGACTTTCATTTTTTAAATGTGAATTATACCCAGAAGCAAATACATCTATTACATATGGGGACAAAATCAGTGTTCAGAGAAAGCTACTTACAGTTTATTTCAAAGATCATGAATTATAACAAAAATATAAATGAAAAGAAAAAGAACTTATGATAAAACCATTGTAGCGTTACAGCGAATTTTAAGAACAGAGCAAGTTTTTCAGAAAGACCTTATATTTAATGCATGACAGTCATATATACTTTATAAAATACCTTTTTATTTCTTTAATAATGAGAAATTTACTCTACCTCTGGATCAGAAGCTCTATTTTTCATCTCTGAAATAATTCTATCCCAGCTAAGAGTACATTTAAAATTGAAGCTTTGAAACATAGTATATTTTAGCCCGTTACTAGTGTTTTCTTTATAGGAAAGGAGTTGGTTTTTGTAAAGATAAGATAAAATTTTTATTTTCTTTCCTAATATTCTTAAATGACTTTGGGGGCACCTGGGTGGCTCCATTGGCTAAGTGGTTGCCCTCAGCTCTGGTCCTGGGATCCCAGGGTCCTGGGATCAAGCCCCACATCAGGCTAACTGCTTAGCGGAGAGCCTGGTTCTCCCTCTCCCTCTGCCTGCGGCTCTGCCTACGTGTGCTCTCTCTTTGTCAAATAAATAAATAAAATCTAAAAAAAAAAAAAAACAAAAAAAACCCACAAAAACCCACAAAACTTTTTAAAAGGCACAAGATATTTTAGAAAGATGTACTGTCCTCATCACTAGTAATCAACAGTTTTAGAGAAATATAAAAAAAGAGATTGTATTAATAAAATGCTAAGCCATGTCATTTTCCAGATAAATTATAAATGGTAATGTATTTCAAAAAGTTATTTATTATTTTCACCTACATTATTTTAATATTTTGTTAAAGTTGGTGAGAAAGGTAACATTATTTCATTAACAAAATATTTCTGTTTTATTTTACTCAATATAATTTGGTATGTAGAAAACCCTAGAACTGAGATTTTAACGTGACTGTGTCAAAGAGTGATCTTCTTATGTAGGGGCCACATGAAGAGCGTAGAATTGAGCCCATTAGCCTCCTATCCTGTATTTATTTATTTTAATTTCTAGCAATTAGTTCAGAAGATAAGTTTTGCCCAAATTCTAAAACAAATGAAGGTGGAGCCAGAATTTGAACCAATGTCTGTGTAACTATAAAATCTGTGCTTTTCCTATTATGATAAATGAAATAATGGGTGTTAGGACATAATCATCTGCTATTCCAAAGATATGTGGTCCTAACCTCCACCTTTGGAGGAAATATGCATTTCTATAACAATGTACAGTTAAAATGAAAAGATACCAGGGCTCTTTTGAAACCAAGAACATTTGTGGGGCCTACATATCTTCCCATGCTACCAAATATTCAGTCTACGTAGATTGTTTTTTTGCTCTAAACCTATATTATTGGTGGTTAACTAGCCTTGCGTTAAATTTGAGCTTTCCCAAAATTCTTTCCAAATTGGATTTCAATTTAGGAAACTAAATGTGATGCACTGTGTGGTGTTTATACACTAAGTTTTTTTTTTTTTTTTTTTTTTTTCAGGCTGGACTGTGTATTTGTTTTTTTTTTTTTCTCCCAATTTATTTATTTTCAGAAAAACAGTATTCATTATTTTTTCACCACACCCAGTGCTCCATGCAAGCTGTGCCCTCTATAATACCCACCACCTGGTACCCCAACCTCCCACCCCCCCGCCACTTCAAACCCCTCAGACTGTTTTTCAGAGTCCATAGTCTCTCATGGTTCACCTCCCCTTCCAATTTACCCAAATTCCCTACTACTCTCTAATGCCCCTTGTCCTCCATGCTATTGGTTATGCTCCACAAATGAGTGAAACCATATGATAATTGACTCTCTCTGCTTGACTGATTTCACTCAGCATAATCTCTTCCAGTCCCGTCCATGTTGCTACAAAAGTTGGATATTCGTCCTTTCTGATGGAGGCATAATACTCCATAGTGTATATGGACCACATCTTCCTTATCCATTCATCTGCTGAAGGGCATCTTGGTTCTTTCCATAGTTTGGCGACTGTGGCCATTGCTGCTATAAACATTGGGGTACAGATGGCCCTTCTTTTCACGACATCTGTATCTTTGGGGTAAATACCCAGGAGTGCAATTGCAGGGTCATAGGGAAGCTCTATTTTTAATTTCATGAGGAATCTCCACACTGTTCTCCAAAGAGGCTGCACCAACTTGCATTCCCACCAACAGTGTAAGAGGGTTCCCCTTTCTCCACATCCTCTCCAACACATGTTGTTTCCTGTTTTGTTAATTTTGGCCATTCTAACTGGTGTAAGGTGATATCTCAATGTGGTTTTAATTTGAATCTCCCTGAGGGATAATGATGATGAGCATTTTTTCATGTGTCTGATAGCCATTTGTATTTCTTGATTGGAGAAGTGTCTGTTCATATCTTCTGCCCATTTTTTGATGTGTTTGTCTGTTTCGTGTGGGTTGAGTTTGAGGAGTTCATTATAGATCCTGGATATCAACCTTTTGTCTGTACTGTCATTTGCAAATATCTTCTCCCATTCCGTGGGTTGCCTCTTTGTTTTTTTGACTGTTTCCTTTGCTGTGCAGAAGCTTTTGATTTTGATGAAGTCCCAGAAGTTTATTTTCGCTTTTGTTTCCTTTGCCTTTGGAGACGTATCTTGAAAGAAGTTGCTGTGGCTGACACTAAGTTTTTTTAAAGTTGTAGGTTAATATCTTTTCAACAATTATTTATTGAGCACCTACTAATTATTAGCAATATAATATCTAGTGATTAGCATGGGATATTTTAGAAAGATTTGCTGTCCTCATCATTAATAATCAACAGTTCTAAGAGGGTTTCATGTGGATAACCATAAGACTTATATATAACTTTTGATGACTGTACATTCAAGTTTAATTAACACAATCATTTTTTACTTGACTAAATTTGTGCTGCACAACAGAGACTTCTCCCAGTCATTGATTTAACTTCTCTGAAGTTAGATTTTTTGCACCTTCTAAAAGGAGAATATAATGAGGGGTGATGTCAAAGGCTGTTCAAATGTTGAAGATGTTGGAATTTTCAAATAACTTGGGAAAATAATATGGACCTTATGCCATGAATTCTCACAGGGAAAAAACAAAACAAAATATTGTTTGGGTTGGGTGGTTTGTTTCTACTTTTGGCTATCTGTTCACTTCAAACTCTGAAAACTAATTTTTTTTAAATTATGAAATATTCTTTCTTACCATTCAAGTGTGGTCTCCACTGCAAAGCATTTCATGTGATACTTAGTTCACAGCATTGCAATCAATCTTACTAAACAAAATATTTGGACTAATATATTATAATCCAACCCAGAGTTCTGCTTGGACTTTTATGTATCTTTTTTTTTTTTTATTTCAATTCCAGTTAGTTAACATACAAGATAGTATTAGTTTTAGGTGTACAATATAGTGATTCAGCACTTCCTTACACCACTCAGTGCTCATCACAAGAGCATTCCTTAATCCCCACCTCCTATTTGACCTGTCCCCCTACCCATCTCCTCTCCAGTAATCCTCAGTTTGTTCTCTATAGTTAAGAGTCTGTGTCTTGGTTTGCCTCTCACTCTTCCCCCCCCCTTTCACTCATTTGTTTTGTTTTTAAAATCCACATATGAGTGAAATCATATGGTATTTGTCTTTCTCTGACTGACTTATTTTGCTTTAGCTTACTATTATTCTCCAGCTCCATCCTTTTTTATTCTACTTGGAGGCTGCATTTAAAAAAATATATAAGCTTCCTGAAAAACTGTCTTAGTTCTCAGAAAGATCCTGGAATCAGGACAAGTATTCCTTCAAATGACAATATCTTTATTACAGCCCAAGAAATATTTTTTTTAAAGAAAAAATTTGAAAATTCTATCAGAGCTCTAAAATTTAAGAGGAAATCTGTTTTCCAGCCTTTTTGTTAGTCATGCTAAGAATGTTCCTTTGTTGAGTTACAGATTGAAATAGAGAATTACTGGGAATCCTATATGGCCAGTGTGAAGTCAGGGAAAAGCTAAAATTGAAGAATTAAGAAGTAAGAAATCCCTGTCCTTGATAGACTCGGATCCCTTCACACGTTATTTTTGCTGCCCTGCAATAAATACTGCCTATCTCATGCTTTGTGTTCATACCATATCCAATTTTACAGACATTTTACTAGGCACACAGAAAAATACGGTTCTTTCTCTCAAAGATTGTATGGTCAGGTGGAGCAGATGCAGCAGAGGCAAAGGAGGAAGCAATTATATAATCACTATGGTAGAGGAAGACCCAAAGTCCTACTGTGACTCTGAATCCCCAATGGGTATGTCAAGGAAGATGACAAGAGCTGAATCGTGAATTATTTGACATTAGAAAGATGAAGAAGGAATGGAGCTTAGAAACATGGTTAGAGAAGGGTTCTATTTGTGAATGCATAGAAGTTTAGGCAACTATCTGTAAATTATTATTTGAAACACAGATAATGACCTAGCATGAGAATGAGGAGGACATTTTGTGACTTGCTAAAAATGATTTTATTCCAAAAATTATGCAGGAACAATTGATGAACTTTTATCCAGGAGGAGAATAAGCATTCACATATTTCCAGATATGCCTATATGAATTTCTATTCTTCACATTCTCTCAGATCCAGTTATTAGCACATAATAAATAAGGTGTTATGTGCCCCTTTATTCATTGCTATCTGTGTTTTTTGAAATGCCTTAAAGCTTATAAGATGGATTTGCTAATGGTATAGATAATTAGATCATAATAAATATTCAGAGATGTTTCAGAGCAGCATGATGGCTCTACCACAAACTTGCTCACGCGAGGGTGAAGTAGGTCACTTGTTTTGATCACCCATGTGGGCAGCCCTACTTTTACATTTACATGAAAGCTATAGGGTTGGTGCTGAATAGAGTACTAATGTTAATTCATAATGTTGGATCATGAACATTAAGGCACATTCGGTATTTTGATTACCATGTACCCAAATGAAAAGGAATAGGAGAAATAAAAAGCAGAGGTAATTGAGTTGAAAATGCTTACCTCTTATACTCATTGCATTGGAAAAATTTCTAGATTAGGCCAGAGGTAAATGATACAGCTTCTCATGATTATTAAATATACATAATTTAAATCCAGGGGAAAGCTCTCCAAATAAGGTAGCATTGAAGTTGAAAAATGATTTCCTCCTATTCTTCTGAATTCTTTGCTGAGACCCCTATCATAAAAGATAGGTGTACAAGAGAAAAAAAGCGATTTTCCAACTTGTATACCTCATGTATGTATGGGAGCTGCCCACAGGAAAATGCCTAACTCCAGGATAAGACTTAGAATTCAGGATTAAATACCATCTTAACTGGGAAAGGGAAGGAGGAATCTCAGCCTCATAGAAGACAGTAAATGACTTTTAGAAAGGATGAATGGGCCCTTAGCAGAATAGATGAGGGAGTGTGATAGTTTATAGCAAAGTTTGTCTAGGCGGGTGTCAACTACTAGTTTCCTTTCTCGAGACTAGAGTCAGTCTTTCCTGGTTGATGAACTTTCTGGGGAAGGGATTCTGAACAATTAAATCCTTTTGGAGGATTTGTCTTTAGGCAGATAAAGGGTATTCAGAGAAAGCTTCTCCCCGCAATTGCTGTTCTGTAAGTACTTACAGCTCAAAATAATACAGCAAAGCAGCACATTTTGGGGTGGCATGTCCTCATCTTTTCAGTCATATTTTGGGGTAGCATATTCTGCTATCCTTCTGTAGTTAACATTACTGGTCACAATGCACAAAGGGACAAAGTGTTTTTAATATAGCTTCTATCTCTACTGTGGTTATAAAGAAGAATAATTTTACATCTATTAAATTTTCAAGTATTTTTTATCATTGAATAGAAATAGCAGGAGAAAATATAATAAAAATATACAGAAATTAAAATGTTTTATAGCTACTATCAAGTATAAATATAACATGGAAATACATCTAAGCTACAGGAAGAAAGTATGATTTTTTAATTTCAATTTGTATATTAAAAAAGAGTTAGAAAACAGTCACATAAAACATTGAAAATGGAAACAGTGAATAGGTTCCCTACTAGCAGAATTATAAAATAAAACATTCAACTCACAACAGTAGTCATTGACTCTTCAGAAACAATGACTCTTACTTGGACACCAGTTTGAGCTAACGTGAAGGAACTTTTTGTGAAGAGATGATACATGCAAAAATCGCCTCTGATGGGAAGAAAACACGAATGTGAGTGTGTGCATGTGTGTGTGTGTTCACAATATGGTAATATGTAGAGTGCTTTTGTTTAGCAAAGAATATATTCCCTTGAAATATGTCTAGTGTAATGAGCTAACTTTTAAAAACTTTATTTAATGTTATTTACAATATATAAACTGAAACCGTGTGTTATGGGTAGAACTCTGCCCTCCCCCAACAAGTCATATAATGAAATCCTAATCCCCAGTATCTCAGAATATAACTAATAAGGAGATAAGATAAGACTTTGGAGGTTTTTAAAGAGGAAATGGAGTTAAAATGAGATCATACGGATGGACCTAATCCAATCAGACTGATGTTCTTGTAAGAAGCGGAGATTAGAACACAGATACACACAGAGGGAAGATCTTGTGAAGACACAGGGAGAAGACAGCCATCTAAAAGCTAAGGAGAAAGCTTGGACTAAAACCAGGCCTGTTGACACCTTGATCTTGGACATCTAGGCTCTGGATTTGTGAGAAAACAAATTTCTGTGGTGCTTTGTTCACCCAGCCTGATACTTTTTTATGGCAATTTACCAAACTAATACATAGTGTAGAATGTATTTCTTTTAAATGCAATTTGATAATTTTATAAGACTGCATTTCACTTTAACAACTGAAAGTTTGACATCCAAATTGGAGTGTGCTTTATGTTTAAAATACATACTGGACTTGAAAGACTTCCTTGGCACAAAAGAATGTGTATATATATATATACACATATACATACACACACATATGTGTGCATATATATATGTACACACATACTTTTTGTAGTGATTACATATAAAAATAACAATATTTCTATGTATTATATATTTATTATATTAGGTTAAATATGTTATACTTAAAGTCACTTTTTTCCTTTTTTAATGTAACTTTTTACCTTTTTAATATGGCTACTAGAAAATTTAAAATCACTTTTATTGCTTACATTATATTTCTATTGCAAAGCTATGTTCTAGGTATTCCTCTTCACTATAATGTTAGGGAAAAAAATAAGCTAAAAAGTAAGGATGAGTTCAGATGACAAATTTTTAGGGTTAGCATGGAGCTTAAAGTAATATTTCACCACTAATTTAAAGTGTTTTTGTCATACACAGATGCCAAATAAATATCCCATTTTCTGTATAATTTTTCCCTGATCCAGACTGATGGCCAGTACTAGTATTTTCTAGCATCTTTTTCTGATGTACATAGTAAAGAGATTTAAATCATTTCTAACTTTTCAACAAAATAATTAAGCTTGAAATATTTTCTATTTAAGCCTATTATTGGTTTCCAAATCCAAGATAATAAATTAATACATAAACAGAATTTTACATGTCTATTTACCAAAAAACAAATAGTATTCTTATTTTAATTATTTAAAACATCAAAAATCTCCGTGAAATCATTCCCTTCTAATTACATCCTCCAACAATGGACTAAAATAGAGTGAAACTAAACTTTTCTACTTACTTGAAGAATGGAAACAACTATGGTTAAAGAAAAAAATCCCTTGATTTTAAACCAGGAAAAGCTAACCATTTAAAAATAAAAGACCTAAGCAAAGTTTAAAAGACAATATTTTAAACTAGCAGATTGCTCATTGTATGCTATTTTCAAGCTCTTAATAAAAGGCAAACATTTGAAATTCTCAAAATGATTTACACATAGGTTATTTTTTAACAAAGGCAATGTCTCAATTAAAATAAGATAAAACTTTAAGTATTAGTTCTTTCTGCAGGAAAGTCTAGTAAAATATTATTAACATTAACTTTTTTCTAGTTATGTTGGAGAATGGACCTAGGTAAAGTATCCAAAGCAATTATACCTTGTAATCCCTATGACCTTCTACTCCATTAATTTAAAATAATGCCTTTCACTCTTTTTGATAAACTTCACACATGGACTATTTTGGGCCCACTGAACATTTTACATGGATAAATCAGGTGTTAGGAGTTCCAGTTCACAGATAGAGCCTTTGGGTCTTTGGCAAATTTCCTAAAAAGATCACCGACATTACACAGGTAATGATGCAATAATACATTACTCTGATCTTTCTTTTGGAAGCTCAGGAACTACATCTATCTGTCTAAAGACTGAGAATTTCCAAAATCATGCTTTAATAATATAAAATATATTTAATGTCTATTTGCATTGCAGTGAAATATGTAAGGGGAGAAGCTGGTATGAAAGGCCAATTTGTTAAACTTATTTGTCCAGAAATGACAAGACCTACCTACTTGCTGTAGACTCAGTGATGGTGATAGGGCTCCATGAACAAAATAATGACAAATAGGCTATTTGGCAAGTAATACACTTACAACTTTGAGACATAAGGGGGAATATTTTCATTAGAGGAGTCCTTGAGGTAGTAATGTTGGTCCTTACTAATCTAACTGAACCATCTCAGATCTGGCTGTGAGTAACATTGGCTTCATATTCATATTCTATTTAACCTTTTACAAATGTCTTTTCTTAAGAATGATAATTTTTTTTTAAGATTTTATTTATTTATTTGACAGACAGATCACAAGTAGGCAGAAAGGCAGGCAGAGAGGGAGGTGGAAACAGGCTCCTGCTGAGCAGAGACCCCAGTGTAGGGCTCAATCCCAGGAACCTGGGATCATGACCTGAACTGAAGGCAGAGGCTTTAACCCACTGAGCCACCTAGGTGCCCCAAGAATGATAATTTTTAATCACAATATTTTGTATGAATGCAAATGCTTCATTTTTTAAAATTATGTTTTATTTTTTTACTTGTTTATTAACATACAGTGTACCATTTGCTTCAGGGGTACTGTGAATCATCAGTCTTACACAATTCAGAGCACTCACCATAGCACATATACTCCCCAATGTCCATAACCCAGGCACCCTATTCTTCCCCACCAACCCCCAGCAACCCTCAGTTTGTTTCCTGAGATTAAGAGTCTCCTATGGTTTCTTTCTCTTTAAACAAAGTTAACATCCTTGTTTTGTACTTTTATTACCAAATAGGCATAAGTAGTTTAGGAACAGGGGTGACTAAAGTTAGTAAAATAAATAAACTATGACAAGTAATATTTGTTGGTGAGCTGCAAAATTTGATGAAATTTATAGATTAAGGGTAATACTATCTCAGCTTTAAGGACACACATATATCAAAGAAAATAAACTTTATGTCCCAAATGAGAGCCAAAGAAGGTATATATATGTATATATACCTTATATATATGAAAATTCATGAGGAAGATAAACAGTTGTAAATATATATGCACCAAATATTAGAGCACACAAATATATTATGCAAATCTAAGAGATCTAAAAGAAGACTTAGACAACAATATAATGGTACTTTACCCTACTTTCAACAATGGAGAGATAATCTAGACAGAAAATTAACAAAGAATCATTAATCTTGTACCATACTGTAGACCAAATAGACCTAACAAATGTATAGAATATTTCATCCAATAGCAGTAGAATATACATTTTCTCAAACATGTGTGGAATATCCTCTAGAAGAAATCATATCATGGGCCACAAAGCAAGTATTAGTAAATTTAAGAAGATTGAAATTATACCAGGTATATTTTCCAACCACAGTGGTATGAAATTAAGAAAAGAAAAATAGCTCAATATCCTTGATGAATATAAAGCAAATATTCTCAACAAAATATTAACAAACTGAATTCAACAACTTATTAAAAGGACTAGAGACATCATCAAACCAGATTTATTACTGGGATACAAGGATAGTTCAATATATGCAAATAAACCAATGTGGTACATCACATTAATAGAATGAAAGATAAAAATCATAAGAAGTTAACAGATGCGGAATAAGCTTTTGGCAAAGTGTAACACTGATTCATGATAAAAAGCCTCAACAAACTGGATATAGAAGGAACATATGTCAATATAATAAAGTCCATATATAAGTTTACAGCTAACATACTCAGTAGTGAAAGGTTGAAAACTTGTCCTCTAAGATCAAGAACAAGACAAGAGTATCCAACCTGACTACTTCTATTCAACATAATACTGGAAGTTTTGGTTCTATTCAATATAATACTGGAAGTTTTGGCCATATCAATCAGAATATATATGTGTATATATACATACATACACACATATACACACACATATTATATACATATATAATATATAGTATATATAATATATAAATATATATTTATATATAAATAAATAATATATAAATAATAAAATAATAAAAATCAGACCCTCTCTGTCTCTCTGTCTCTCTCTCTCTCTATATATATATATACATATATATATATATACTTATTTATTATTTATTTATAATAAGATAAAACCAGAGAGGGAGACTAAACAGAAGAAACTCTTAACTATAGGAAACAAACTGAGAGTTGCTGGAGGGGAGGTGGGTGGGGGAATGGAGTAATTCGGTGATGGGCATTAATGAGGGGAAGTGATATAATGAGTGCTGGGTATTATATGCAACTGTTGAATCACTACACTAAATTCTTCCCCTGAAGCTAATAATACACCATATGTTAACTAAACTGAGTTTAAATTTAAAAAAAGAAAAAAGAATGACTATTATCAACAAAAAGCCAAGATAGAATTATTGTCAAAGATGTGGAAAAAAGGGAACCCTTGTGCAATGTTGGGGGAATGTAAATTGGTATAGCCACTATGAAATGCAGCATGCAGATTCATCAAACAATTAAAAATTAAACTACCATATTACCCAGAAATTTCACTTCTTGCATTTAACCAATTGAAATGACAATAAGATATCAAAAGATATCTGTGCTTCTGTGTTTATTGTATTATTCACAATAGCCAAAATAGGAAAACAACCTAAGTGTCTGTCAACATAGGAGTGAATAAAGATGTATGTGGGTGTGTGTAATATTATTATTTTATTATTATAGTACTAAACCATGAGAAAGAAGGAATCTTGCCATTTATGACAATATTGATGTCATATTTTCATAAGTCAGACAAAGACAAATAGCGTATGATGTCACTTTTATATGGAATTTTAAAAACCTGACGTAGAAACAGAGAGTAGAATGGTGGTTACCAGGGGTTAGGAGGTAGGGCAAATGGGGAGACATTGGCCAATGGGTACACACTTCCAGTTAGAAGATGAATAAGTTCTGGGCACATACAACATTGGGAATATGTAATAATGTTCTATATACTGTTGAAAGTTGCTAAGAGAGTAGATTTCAAATGTTTTCACCAGAAAAAAGGAATGGAATTATGTGATTTGATCGAGGTCTTAGCTAATGCTATGGTAGTAATCATATGGCAATATATGTGTACCAAATCTATACTTTGTACATCTTAAACTTATATGGTGATATATGTCAATTATGTCCCAATAGATATGGGTGGGGGAGAGAACAAAAATAAAGAACAGAGTTCTGTGGTATTTGCTTCTTATTTTCATTCTTAACATATTCTATTCGAAAGACAAAGGCAAACTGTATATCCTCTACTTCTTTTTTCACAATAGAAGTATTCTCAAAGTAAGGAAAAACTCATTTTGCTGGTAAATTGAATTATAATTTAAATGCATTAAAGGTGCTCACTAAAGGTAGCATGCTATAAATACAATGAAACTCACCATCTATTCTGAACATTTGAATTTCATATACTCTTAGTTTCTCAAAGCAGAACACATCTGTATTTCTATTAATCATTCATTAAGTGTAAAATGATTCCCATGCTGGTGAAAACAGGAATACCTAGGGGGTAATTGTTTGAAGTTTCAGGCTTTCCTGACTTAACTTCTGTGTTTCTGGGTCCTCTAGGAAAAGAAGTCATAATTACTGAAATGGGGACACATTTTGCCAACTTACCATTCATTAAGGAGTTGACAAATTGTGATACTTAGGGCTTTTAGGTATTAAATTAAAAGAGAAAAGATATTAATGGATACTGTGTCAGAAGTGAGTAAAGATTTCTTTAATCTGATTCCTAAGTATGGATGGTGACATGAAGGATCCTTCAAGGTCAGAAATACACTCATTGGTCAAAGTGTTGTGGTTTAATAGCCAGTAGTAGCCAAGGCAAATCATCATTATAGTGAGACACATGGTGGAAAAATAGAAGAGAGCACTTTATCTAGGTGCACCAGGATTGCGGGAAGATTTTCAGGAATTCTTTTCTTTGTGGGGCAAGTGCTTGGAAATTTGATGGGTGTCAGTTCTGAGCTGTAATTTCAAAAAGGCATATTTGTAACTGTGGAGAACAAAGAAAAAAAAAACAGGAATTATTTCCTTTCCTGAGCCTTCCTCTCCTGTTTTTCTTTCCGTATTTGCTATTATCATAGCATATGACACAAAGCATAGTAATGGACACAAAGTCAATTCACACACTTCATAGTTCTCTATCTGGCAGTATTAATTATTAGGGACCTATTTCAACAATGCATTATTTACTTTGCTCTGGTTCCCCTCTCCTTTCTCCACCCTCTTCCATTTTACTGATTACTCAGTCTCACCAGGAATCTCTGTTGATATATGGAAGAGTGGTATCTGGAGGTGGCACCTGCTTTGTGTAAAGCACCCTGGTTTGGTTCTAAGGCATGAGTTTGCCCCCAATCACATATCACCAAATATTCCATTGCTTGCACATGTTTACATCTTATTTTTCAAGCTTGGAGTTCCTCTGAAAAATTCCTACACTTGAATCTCATAAGGTTCTGTCATCATGTAGCTCAGAGGTGAAACCTGGGCTAGTTGATCTTTCTCCTTCCGATACTACAATTCCTTCTACTTTACAAGCACAGAAGCTCCTTCAACATGGGGGCACTTTGCTATTTCCAGGCTTTCAGGACTATACATGCCTTTTGGTCTTTTTTTTTTTCCACATTTCTTTAATCATTTCAGTGGGATTTGGGGAGAGCAGAATAAATATGTGAGCTCAATATCCCTCATTGCTTTTAGGATAAGACTCAAATCATAAGTAGGGCTTACAAAGTTCTTCATCACGTGACTCATCTCATTTACTCTTACTCCACACTCTCGCATTGCTGCCTTCAGTCCCTCAAATGTGCCAGGCTTTTTCAACTCTTCAGGTCTCTGAACCTACAGCTCTCCCTGCCAACAACCACATTAATCTTATTCATCACTGAATATCTAAAATCTAGGACAATGTCTAGTAAGAATGAGAAACTTAATAAATATCTATTTAATGAAACATCGTTGCATAATATAATTTGAAAAATATTGTATAGCAGATTAAAAAACACATCTCAGTATAGCTTCTTCAGTATAATTTTCTAATAGCACCTATTCAGCCTATACTCTAAAGTGGTATTTACTTGTGTTAACCAAAGTATAATGTGAACTATGATACAGAATACTTTATGGGTATAACTTTAAATGAATGGAATGGATTTGGAACACCATACAGAAAATCAGTTATATTGTCAATTATCCAAGAGACAAGTTCATTTCGGGATCTCTTGATGGGATACTAATGACTTACCACAATTATATATTATACATTTTATACAATATATTCATCAATATGACAGTTCTATAATATAGCTTTAAGGCATACATTCCTTTGAACATCTGTTTATTTTGGCTTCATGATATACTAATTCACTGCACAGTGTAAGCTTCAATTTCTCACCTCAACTGGGCTGTACATATTGCCTGGTTGTTTTTCTGTATGCTTTGGTATAGCTCCCAATCCAGTTGTCCTCATCTGCAATCCTAGGAAGGAATGCATTATCTGTGCCTATTTTTAATGATGATCAACTCTAAAAGTTGGTGAGTTGAACTCTAGAGAATTTATGATACTAATCTCTGGATGGAAAATATCCAGCTTTAACTGAGATGTATATTTCACGCATTCATTATTTTTTTACTAGTTGCATCAGAGCAAGAGAAGAGGTTGTAAGAATACAAGTGGTTTAGATTTTGAAGAGCTTTTTCCCTATGTTGAGGAACATGCACTTTGTCATGTAATAAGTGAATATATTTTAGGAACTGAGTCAGCACTTTTGTAATTTGTACAACCTTCTTTCATAGAGGATCAACCTTACAGAAATATCATCCAATGCTTTTTCATTAGCTAAATAAGTTAGCACACACACAGTATTTGACTCAGTTCTATTTACACTTCCAATTTCTTTAACTCTACTAAAACATATAATCTTCACAATGTCCCTTTGAGTTAGGTGTTAATTTTAATCTCCAGTTCACTAATAAGAGAATAGAGACATAGATACGATGGCTGGTTGGTGCCATAGTTGGATCTAAACCCATGCAATCTGGATCTAGAGTCCATATTCTTTGCCACTGTGCTACAATGCCTCTGTTGTTTTATGGGTAATGCTTTAAATTCAGAAAGAAATTTTTCAAAAAACTGGAAGAGGCAACAATACATTATATTATTTGAATCTTGTATTTGATGCATTTGTGCAGAGTCATTAAATCTCAAATGATTACAAAGTAACATACATTTCTTTTACATATGTGACCAGGTTCCCAGTCCTGGCTCTTCTCTACCTCTTTAATTTCAGCTCTCAACTTGCTTCTATTTGCATCTCCCCTCTAATCAAATCTAACTTGGTATGTTATCCCTTTCTTTACCTTCATCCTGTGCTATGGCCTGCCCCAAGGCATAGCTTTTATTCATAAACACTTCTGTAAGTATTTATTGACTTTCAAGATTGAGTTGATGCTTTTCTCTTTTGTGTTCCATGTATAGAGTATTATCATCATGTCTATTACATTTTATTGAACACATCTTTTTTCATACATCTGTCTCTATCAATTTTACTGTGAATAAATGAGGGTTGGAACTCTGTCTTACTACATTTTGCATGTCTAGCACTGTTCCTAACACAGTTTGGTAGGCAATAGATTCTAGGTTAATGCATGAACAAATGAATAAATGAATAAATGCATGTGAGATGTATATGTCTAGGGCACTATCACTGGGATGTAATAGAATGACCCAGTGTGCAAATACAAAACATGGATTATTAATGGTACCTGTCCTAGTTTGGCTAAAAAGGGTTGACATCAGTGATGTTATTTATGCTAGCAGAGCTCAAGTAGTCCAAGAGTTCTTTTTTGTTAGAAAGTTTCTTTTAACAGGGGAGAGTTAACTGTAAAGACAGTATTTGTTACTTGTTTGCAGGATCATGAGCTCACAGGACATAGACAGTCCCTTCTATTACTGTTTCAGTAATCATCCTTCCACCCTATTGGAAACTGATAATACCAGGAGAAAGGCAGAAGCTGGTTTTATAATCTACCTTCATTCTCATCCTTTTATAACCCAAGGCAAGAGCAGAATAGTGAAAGAATGTTCCTTAGAGTCAGGAAACTTACTTGTCTCTGCTAAAGGAGTACATTAGTCTTGCTCCAGCTAAATTCAATTAGAACCCCTGTGTGAAATTCTAACTATTATAAGAATTTTCTTCCCTCCAAATTAACTTCTGGTAGATTGTTTCTTCTAACAAGGTGAAAATAAGTGCATTATAGTTTACTCAGTAAACTTAGGTAGTTTTCAATAAAAGAAATGGATACTCAACAGATTCTCATGTTTGAAGGGGCAGGGGGTGGGAGGTTGGGGGAGCCAGGTGGTGGGTATTATGGAGGGCACGTCTTGCATGGAGCACTGGTTGTGGTGCATAAACAGTGAATTCTGTTACAGTGAAAAGAAATAAAAAAAAGAAAAAAGTTCTAAACAGCAGATTTCTTACTTGGAAAACTTTTACGAGATAAAATATTAGCCTAATGGACATAATGTCAAATTTAGGATTCTCATATTTCTTGATCAAAACAGAATATAAAACTGAGGACTTAGCCTTCACAGTAATATAAAAATTCCAAAGCTGTTTTCATATAAATACAAGTGTTTAAGTAAAGTATTTTGGGAAGATGCCAACTTAATTAATTACATTCTGCCTTCCTAAATTCTGGTGATTGTTAAAAGTACAGTTCTTTAGAAAAACTCATTTTTATTAAATAGTGATTCATGAGATTTTAAACTAAAATTAAATCAGCAATAATAACTCCCAACTGCCATAATTCTATATCCATATCAAAATAATTGGTTATTACTTCCTTTTGTTAATGAAATACCTGTTACTTTTCCATATGAAAATTCAGGAGTACACATTCCATCTTGTCATCACAGAGTATTAATGAATATGAGTAATGTAGTGACTATAATAATACTTTCAATAACAACCATCTCGGAGCATTTTTTTAAAAAATTTAACCAGTGTGAATCTAACTTACTTATTTTTCCTCACTTTCAACCACTGTTTTTCCTTCAATTTATCATCAAACATTTGAAAGAGCAATGTAAGGCATTTTGACACTGGCAAGCCTCACCCAGCTCAACAAAATTAACATATTTGAGACTGAAATTGTCTTCTCCCATCTCAAAGTTTCTCCACCATTTGTGCATTTCCGGTCCTCTAAGTAAACTCTCCCATCCCCCGCCCCCAGATAAACTTTTGTGGTCATAGTAAACTCTCCTACTTATCTCCCACTCTTCCAACTCTGGGCAATTATAATTTCTAAATTACATGTAAACTTGTAATTCCTATTCTCATTGTCATAGCTTAGGTCACCATTTCCCACCTAGACTACTGAAAAAGGCTCTTAAGCCACTTCCCATTCTCCTTGAGCTTCCCATTCTCCTTGAGTTATTCTGATTCATATCTGTCATACTTATATTAATTTTTTTAAATGTTTTTAGAGTAAACAATGAGGTTTAAAGGTATAAAAGGCTTATACTTCAAAGGGCTTTTTGCCTGTGCTAAGGAAAGTGGATTTTATCCTGTCAGACCGAATATTTTTAAGGATGTAAACATGAGCAAATTTTGTTTTCAATAGGATTATGTTGACAGAAATAAAAAAGCTATCTTAAAATGAAAGAAAATCCAAGAAGAGAGAAAAGCTAAGAAACTATTTCAAAAGACTACATGCTATAGGGAGGTTGTTATTATTTTTCAATAAACACGTGGTTTAAAGTTCT
This sequence comes from Neogale vison, assembly GCF_020171115.1. NCBI lineage: Eukaryota > Metazoa > Chordata > Mammalia > Carnivora > Mustelidae > Neogale > Neogale vison. The sequence goes on from NC_058094.1 coordinate 166,814,461, forward strand.
AGTATAATGTTAGTGTTCCACAAGTTGAAGACCATCATTACAAGATAATACTTCATTATCTGTATTCATATGGTAAAAAATACACCTTTCAGAACATAATGACTTTTAAAATAAAAACTCAACAGCAGTTAACCTATATAGCAGGAGGTAATACTATCCTTTCAACTTAGCATTATGATGAAATTTTCCCTTGAAATAAGGATATTTACTATAATTGTTCTTTATAAAAATGACCTTTCTCTTTCTTCCAACAAAACTAATCAAGTCAGCTGAACTTGGCCATTCTTATAATACCCACTTTGTGAAGAAAATAATAACTAAGCATGAAGTCACAAAATAAATCTCAAGAAGTTATTTCTACTTCCAATTTTAAGAAAGAAACTCAAAACCTTACTCTCTTTCTTCTTGCTCTACATCCCTTGATTATTTCTCCATGTATCTTCTCTTTGTTTTGTAATCAGTTTTGTAAGTTTCAAAGTCCTTGTCTTTTAGTGGAATTGATATATATAGATTTAGATTTAGACTTATTCAGTCATTGTTTTTATAGTAGGTAAATACAGGACTGTATTTAGACCTAAAAGGGGTCTAATTTTCTCCAGACATAGTAGGGCCTAGAAAGACTTTTCTTCTCAAGAGAATGATAGAGATTGAAAAATATTTTCATAACAAAACTTAAAAATTACTAAGGCTGACATAATCACAACTTTTATCAAATCATCTGTCCGTTTACAGGATCTGAAATGAAAAACAATAACATTTATAGAGGTTATTTAATGACAAATGTCAGCACAATTGAAAGAGGTGTGTTAGAAGGAGGTTGGTTAAAAGATAAAATGTTACAGATACTACCAGTTTAAATATGTGTATTCCATTTTCTGCCAGCAGAGCCCATTAAGTGTGAGACTCTCCAGATAGGACTGGAGAGTTTTTTAATATGTTGTTTTGTATGTATTATATTATATAATACATATTATATACACATACATATATAAAAAAAGTATAGGTTGCTGCTATAAACATTCGGGTGCACGTGTCCCTTCGGATCACTACGGAGACAAACCATAAGTGACTCTTAATCTCACAAAACAAACTGAGGGTTGCTGGGGAGAGGGGGGTTGGGAGAAGGGGGTTGGGGTTATGGACATTGGGGAGGGTATGTGCTTTGGTGAGTGCTGTGAAGTGTGTAAACCTGGCGCTTCACAGACCTGTACCCCGGGGATAAAAATATATTATATGTTTATAAAAAATAAAAAATTTAAAAAAAAGTATAGGTTGCTAACATAAACAAATGTTTTATATGTGTGTGTTTTGTTTTTAAAACAGCTTAATTTAGAAATAATACATAAATAATATATAGAAATTATATATGATATATAATTAATATATTATATATAGAAGTAATGTATAATAAGCTGTACTTATTTAAAATATACAGTTTGATAATTTGTAAGTCTGCACGTGTGTATACACAGATGAAACCACTGTCACCATCAAGAAAGTAATCCTAAACATCCCTCCAGAAGTTTTCTTGTCCTCTTTTTTGTAGTCCCTCAATTCCACACCTCCCTGCTCCCCCACCCATCCCCAGATAATCACTGATCTTCTTTCTGTCACTATGAATGAGTTTGAATTTTTGAGAATTTTATATAAATGAAATTTAAAAGTATGTACTCTTGTCTAGTTTCTTTCCCTCAGAAAATTATGAGACACAACCATGTTGATGCAGGTATTGACAGATCTTCACATTTTATTGCCAACCAGCATTCTGTTGTAAGGATACGCCACAATATCTTCGTCCATTCATCTGTTAACATACAGTTAGGTTATTTGTAGGGTTTGGCTAGTGTAACTAAAGCTGCTAAGACTCATTTGTGTTTGTTAAGATTACATATGGGCATTTGCTTTTATTTCTTTTGAGTTAAAAAGCTAGGAGAGAATAGGCTGGATCCTTTGGTTAGATGTATGTTTAACTTTTTAAGAAGCTGTCAAACTGGTGCAAAGTGGTTGCATCATTTTTCACTCCCACCAACAGCATATAAGGCTGCCACTTTCCCAGCATCCTTGCCAACTTGATATGGCCAGGTTTGTTTGTTTGTTTAACATTTCAGTAGGCTTCTCATGTCATCTCATTTTTGTTTTAATTCTATTTCCCTTGCAACTAATAATGTTGAGCATATTTCATACACTTGTCATCTATCTTATTTGCTGAAATATTTCTGTACTTTGCCAATATGTTATTATTGGATTGTTGCTTTATATTTTTTTAAGTTTGAAGGCTTTTTCATATATTCTGAAGACAAGTCCTTGTCAGATCTGTGCTTTGCAAATGTTGTTTCCAGTTTGCTATTTATTTGTTCATTTTCTTAACCACTAATGTCTTTAGAAGAATAGTTTTGCAGTTTGAAGATCAGTTTATCATTTTTGTTTCAGTTATGGATCATTCTTTAGTGCTCTCTGTAAGAATTCCCCATAACCCAGAATAGTAACTAGAAATGTTAAAAGTAGTTTTACAGTTTTATAAATCTGTCTGTGATCCATTTATGATCATTTATGCATGTGGTTCAAGGTACGGGTCAAATAACTTTTTTTTTTTAACTTATGAGTACCCAGTTATTCTAGCACCATTTGTTGAGAAAACCTTCTTTTTTCTACCAAATTCTGAACATTTGCAGAAATTTGCAAAATTAAATCATTTAAACACACATTCCAAGATCTACTTCTGGACTCATTTTTGTGTTCTTTTGGTCTATTTATCCATCTTGACATTAATATCACACTCTCTGTAAATTATGGCTTTAAAAACAAGTCTTGGGGCATCTGGGGAGCTCAGTTAGTTAAGCATCTGACTCTTGGTTTTGGCTCGTGTCATGTGTCAGGGTTCTAAGTTTGAGCCCCACATCAGGCTTGGAGCTGGGCATGGGACCTGCTTGAGATTTTCTCTCTCCCTCTCCCTGTACTCCTTCCACTCCCAACCCCGACTCCTGCTTCTGCATGTGCACACATACCCTCACTCTCTCTTTAAAAAATAAATAAATAAATAAATAGTCTTGAAGGTAAGTAGTGTTATTCATTCAATTTTATTTTTCTTTGAAGTTATTTTGGCTTTTCTAAGACCTTTGATGTTCCATATGAAATTTAAAGTCAGTTTTGTAATTTGAACAAAAAGCACAGTAGGGATATTGATTTGTGTTGCTATGAAACTACAGATCAAATTGTGAGAATTGGAATTACAAGTGTTGAGTCTCCCTACCCAGCTACTTGATCTAGCTCCCCAATTATATAGGGTTTTAAGCAGTATTTATTGTATTTTCATATAGGTTTTGAACATCTTTTGTTAGTTTTATCCCTGAGTATTTCAAACATTTTATGTGATACTGTAAGAGATTGTTATTTTTATTCTAATTTATGATTATTTTTTGCTAGTACATAGAATTCCAATTAATTTTTGTATGGTCCTGACAACCTACTAAACTTATCTATTCATTTAAGTGACTTCAAAAAATACATCCCCATATCAGATAAAGGACTAGTGTCCAAAATCTATAAAGAACTTAGCAAACTCAACACCCAAAGAACAAATAATCCAATCAAGAAATGGGCAGAGGACATGAACAGACATTTCTGCAAAGAAGACATCCAGATGGCCAACAGACACATGAAAAAGTGCTCCATATCATTCGGCATCAGGGAAATACAAATCAAAACCACAATGAGATATCACCTTTTAGCCAGTCAGAATGGCTAAAATCAACAAGTCAAGAAATGACAGATGCTGGCGAGGATGTGGAGAAAGGGGAACCCTCCTACACTGTTGGTGGGAATGCAAGCTGGTGCAACCACTCTGGAAAACAGCATGGAGGTTCCTCAAAATGCTGAAAATAGAACTGCCCTATGACCCAGCAATTGCACTACTGGGTATTTACCCTAAAGATACAAACGTAGTGATCCAAAGGGGCACGTGCACCCGAATGTTTATAGCAGCAATGTCCACAATAGCCAAACTATGGAAAGAACCTAGATGTCCATCAACAGATGAATGGATCAAGAAGATGTGATATATATACACAATGGAATACTATGCAGCCATCAAAAGAAATGAAATCTTGCCATTTGCGTTTGCGACAACATGGATGGAACTAGAGCTGTATCATGCTTAGCGAAATAAATCAAGCAGAGAAAGACAACTACCATATGATCTCCCTGATATGAGGAAGTGGTGATGCAACATGGGGGCTTAAGTGGGTAGGAGAAGAATAAATGAAACAAGATGGGACTGGGAGGGAGACAAACCATAAGTGACTCTTAATCTCACAAAACAAACTGAGGGTTGCTGGGGGGAGGGAGGTGGGGTTATGGACATTGGGGAGGGTATGTGCTTTGGTGAGCACTGTGAAGTGTGTAAACCTGGCGATTCACAGACCTGTACCCCTGGGGATAAAAATATATGTTTATAAAAAATAAAAAATTAAAAAAAATACATCCCCATAGATTTTTCTATAGAGACATTTTATATTTCATAAATATATTTGTAATATATATATATTTTACTTATTTTATAATCTTCTTTTCTAATTTCTCTGTTGTTTTTCTGATTTGTATTTCATTGATTACCAATGTGATTTTTTTCTTTCTTCTGCAACTTTGTGCAATTTACTTTTTAATTTTCATTTCTGAAGATGGAAACTGAGATTATTACTTTGAGAACTTTCTTCTTTTCTAACAGAATACAATAACATAAAGTTGCTCATGTGTATTATGTAGTTAGCATCAAATATGATGTATTTCATTTTTGTGTCATTCAAAACTTTCTAATTTCAATTTTGGTTTCTTTGCTGACTTACAGTTTTTTGAAAATATGTTATATATAATATATAAATATAAATATGTTATATATAACATATAACATATAAATATGTTATTTAATTTTCAAAATGTGGTGATTTTCCAGGTAATATTCAGTTACTTATTTGTAATTTAGCTCATTTGCAATCAGAAAACAGACTTTATAACTATAAAACAGACTATAAAGTGGACTTTTATAGATTTAAATTCCTTTAATTTTTTTACATTTAGTTCTATAGAATGTCATGTGTTAAATGTCCCATTGCACTTGCAGAGAAGGTGTAGTTTGTTTATTACCTACAATAATAGATGGAGTGATTTATAAAAATCAAATGGGTCAAGTTGGTAGATAGTTTCATTGAAGTCTTAAATCTTACTTGCTTTTTTTTTTTGATTGCACAATCAGCATTTGAGAGGAGATTACAATTTTTTGAGTCCTGAATTTGTCTATTTGTCCTTTCCATTCTCTCAATTTTTGATACATTTATTTTGAAACTGATATTACATACATTAATGGTAAAGATCATTATATCATCTTGATGAATTAACTTTCTTAACATTAGCAATAACCTTCTTTATGACTACTAATATTCTTTGTTCTCAAACTTACTTTGTCTGATACTAATACAACCATTCCAACTTTCTCTTGGTTTGTGTTAACATAATATATCTTTTTCTGATATCAATATAATCATTTACAATATTCTCTTCATTGTGTTAACATAATATATCTTTTCCCATTTTTCTTACTCTTTATCTTTTTTTTTATTTAAAGTATATTTATTAGATGTAGCACGTATTTGGGTCTTTTTTTATTGGCTAAGATCAAGTGTATCCAATCTGTCAATCTCTTGACTTTTAATTGTTGTGTTTGTTTAATACATTTACATTTAATGGGAGTATTGCCAGCGTTTGGTTTAAGTCTGTCATCTTGTTATTTGTTTCTTATTCATTTTATCTTTTCTTTGTTCCTCTTTTCCTCTTTTTCTATCTTCTTTTTTGTTCATTATTTTTATGATTTTATTTATGAGTCTTTGTTGACTGAGTTAAAATTCTTTGTTATTTTAGGGGCTACTTTAGGATTCTATATATATTATCACACTCTTCCTCAAGTCATAATAAATCACATTTAGAATGGGAACCTTAAATAGTATACTTAAATTTCTAGTCTCTCAGATGTTGTTGTTAATATTTCAATCACATATATTATAATCCATATTGCATTATTATTACCTTTTGTTTAAATAACCAAATATTTTTAACATGATTTAAATAATAGAAATATATTAAATATTTACCACTATATTTACTATTTCCAGTGTTCATACTTATTTGTGCTGGTCTATATTTACATTTAGTATGATTTTCCTCTTATCAGAAGGGCTTTCTTAACATTTTTTAGAGTGGTGCATACCCACTTCCGATTAAGTACTCCAGGTTTTATGTATCTGAAAAAAGCATGCTAATCTAATCCTTGTATTTTAAAAATATTTTTGGTGAGTGTAGAAACCCAGATTTCCAGGTTCCCCCACTTTTAGTTCCAGTACTTTACAAATTATTCTGTCATTGTCTTTTTATTTCCAATTTTCATTGTTTATGATGGGAAATATACTATTATTTTTGTCTTTATTATACATAACACATATTCTTTCCCTGGATACTTTATAGATTTTATCTTTAGCTCTTGATTTGAGTTATGTGATTGTGAGTTATTTTTATATGGTTTCTTCACATTCCTGTACTTGCTGAGTTTCTTGGACCTATGGATTTAGAGTTTTACAGTTTTCATCAAATTTGGTAGAAAGTTCAGTCATTATTTCTTGAAATATTTTTTCCTCTCTTTTGTATTCTCTAAAATTGCATGCATATTAAGCAGTTTGCATTGATCCACTGTCCACTGATGCTATTTTCATATTGACTTTCTGTTTTATTTTGGATATTTTTTGTAGCTATACTTTCATGTTAACTAATCTTTTTTCTTTTTGTCTAATCTTCTGTTAACCTCATCCAGTATGTTATTTTCAATTATTTTATATCCCATCTCTAAAAGTATGATTTTTTAAAATATCTCCATATCTCTACTTTGCTCTTTAAACATATACAAAAAAAATATATACAAAGATGGGTGCTAGACATTGTGTATTTAATCTTATATTTACTGGATATAAATTCTTACAAATATTCTTGAGCTTTATTTTATTATAGCTATGTTATTGTCTTTTTCTGAAAGTAGGAACATAGCAGTGCTTAATCTATGGTTCTTTTTTCCCCTGTTACTCAGGCAATACTTTAATACTTGAAATATTCTTCTGAATACCAATACTCTTATGAATACTCTCTGAATATCCAATGTCTGTTACTTATGAGGTTTTCCAGTAAGACTGGTGGAGGTATACACTAATCATAGGTCTTTTTGAGATCTTAGCATTGCTGCCTGTAACCCATTTGCATGGTTCTTTAGCCCACATTAGGTAATTTCTTCAGGTACATGAATGATCAGTATTCACCTAAATACTCAAAAGGGGCGATCTTCTCATCTCAGCAGTTTGCAATGAAGCTAATTTCCTCCAATGTTCTGTTTTGTAAACTCTGGCAATCTCGGTCTCTCTGGACTTTGAATTCTATCTTTTCAACTCAGGGATGCCACAAGGTTTTGTGTATGTCCCTTTCTCCACATTTTGCCCTAGATACTCTACTCTTTGTTTAAGCTGGGCCACATGCAGGGTTCACATCATTCCCTCCCCCTCTGTCAGTAATCATTATTCTTCATTGTCTAGTATCTTGTATGTTGAAAACCACTCTCTCATATTGTCCATTTTTTCCTTGTTTATTTTTTTATTATTTGTTTTTGTTTCACATGAAAAGGTAAATCTAGTCTTCTGTTACTCCATTTTAGACAGAAAAGGTAATCCTTTATAAGGGTTTTAATAGCCATTAGTTAATCACAACTGTTAGGTAACAGTTTCATGCACTTTTCAAATGCTGTTTCAAACACTTAGCTAAAATGCATATGTCCGAGATGAAGGACCTAAATGGGAGATCGGAATTCACTGAACGCCAAGAGGAGAACACAGGCAGTAACTTCTGTGACCTCTGCCACAGAAACTTCTTGCTAGACATGTCTCCAAAGGCAAGGGTAACAAAGGCAAAAGTGAACCATTGGGATTTCATCAAGATAAAAAGTTCTTGCACAACAAAGGAAACAGTCAACAAAACCAAAAGACAACTGACAGAATAGGAGAAGATATTTGCAAATATCTTAACAGATAAAGAGCTAGTATCCAAAATCTATAAAGAACTTATTAAACTCAACACCCAAAAAAACAAATAGTCTAATCAAGAAATGGGCAGAAGACATGAACAGACATTTCTGCAAAGAAAACATCCAAATGGCCAAAAGACACATGAAAAACCACTCCACATCACTCAGCATCAGAGAAATATAAATCAAAACCATAATAAGATACCACTTCACACCAGTCAGAATGGCTAGAATTAACAAGTTAGGAAATGATAGCTGCTGGCCAGGATGCAGAGAAAGAAGAGTCCTCTTACACTGTTGGTGGGAATGCAAGCTGGTGAAGCCACTCGGGAGAGTAGTATGGAGGTTCCTCAAAAAGTTGAAAATAGAGCTATCCTATGACCCAGCAATTGCACTACTGGGTATTTACCCCAAAGATACAATGTAGTGATCCAAGAGGTCATCTGCACTCCAATGTTTACAGCAGCAATGTCTACAATAACCAAACTATGGAAAGCCCAGATGTCCATCAAAAGATGAATGGATAAAGAAGAAGGGGTATATATACACAATGCAATACTACTCCACCATCAAAAAATTTTTAAAAATAAATAAAAATTAAAAAAAAAAAGAAATCTTGTCATTTGCAACAGCGTGGATGGAACTGGAGGGTATTATGCTAAGTGAAATAAGTCCATCAGAGAAAGACATTTATCATATGATCTCACTCATATGTGGAATTTAAGAAACAAACCAGAGGATCATAGGGGAAGGTAGGGAAAAATAAAACAAGACAAAATCAGAGAGGGAGACAAACCATGAGAGACACTTAATCATATGAAACAAATTGAGGGTTGCTGGATGGGGAAAGGGTGAGAGGATGGGGTAAGTGGGTGACATTGAGGAGAACACATGATGTAATGAGCATGGAGTACTAATTAAGACTGATGAATCACTGAATGCTACCTCTAAAACTAATAATATACTATATGTTAAATAATTGAATTTAAATTTAAAAAAGGAATGAATGAATGAATGTAAAAAAATAAAAAGAAAAGAAAATGCATATGTCCAAGTTACTGGTAAAACCTTGATTTCGATGAAAATCCTGCATCTTTACTATCTAATTTATTCTACTCAATTAAAAAGAAACAAAAATAACCAAATAAAAAAAATCCACTGTGATTAATCCCTGTACTCATGACATTCTACATTAAGATAAATATGTTATGCTAAATACAATACACAGTTTACTATAAACAAAGAGAAAAAAGAGTGTTTTTTTGTTTTTTAGGGTTTTTTTTTTGTTTGTTTTTTTGTGGGTTTTTTTTTTTTGGTATTCATTTTATCCTTAAGTAGAACATAACCAGATTTTGTTTTCTGTAAAATTCTCCCTATCAGGCCTTTTTGGAATTAAGTCATAGGTATATTCTCTATTATCTTAATAATCACTGAAAGATCTAATTGGATGATTAGAGTATTTTGTTAGAACTTTCCCTCTTCACTTTGTACAAGTTTGCTAGACCACAAGGAAAACAAGCCAAACTGTTAATCTTCCTGCAAAACAGGGCTCTGAAAGAGTTGTTGGGAGTTAAAACCTTGGTTGTACTCTACCTCCGTTAACTCTTACCAAGGAGAATGGCCTCCAAATTGAAACACCTCACAGCTCTCAAACAATCTTGCTCACTAATGCAGAAGAAAAGTTCTTCTTAGGTAGTTGCTTACCACCTCATTCCTGCATCTTAGACAAACTTCATCTAGAGCTGCTGTTTTTCTTTCTTTTGCATAATGAATGTAAAGGGTATTAAAGCACAGGCCCATATAGTGACAGTCTTAAAGTTATTGTGATAGCTCTAAAAGGGAAAAGATCAATTTTATTAAAAAAAAAAAAAAAAAAGAAAACAGGGGTGCCTGGGTGGCTCAGTGGGTTAAAGCCTCTGCCTTCGGCTCAGGCATGATCCCATTGGTCCTGGAATCAAGTCCCGCATCCCGCTCTCTACTCTGCAGGTAGCCTGCTTCCCTTCCTCTCTCTGCCTGCCTCTCTGCCTACTTGTTGTCTTTGTCTGTCAAATAAATAAATAATAAATAAATAAATAAATAAATAAGTTAATTAATTAAAAAAAATTTTAAAAAGAACACAGGTCAAAAGTCTTTTTAACTTAAAAAATAAGTGACAGTGAGGTTTTCCTATCCTCGGATCAGTCTCATTTCTTTTACATTTTCTAATATTTTTTTCTTTTCTTTTACATAAAACCTCTGTAAGGTTTATCATTCTAAGCTACTTCATATCACATCTCTTACAGATTTTTTGAATCTTGTTAACAGCATACTGTCACATAAAATTGTTGGGTAAATTTCTGTTTTACCTAATCCGATTTCTTTTTCCATTTTATTTTATTTTATTTTATTTCTTTTCAGTGTTCCAGAATTTATTGTTTATGCACCACACCCAGGGCTCTGTGCAGTATGTGCCCTCCTTAATACCTGTTACCAGGCTCACCCAACCCCCACCTCCTCCCCTCCAAAACCCTCAGTTTGTCTCTCTGAGTCCATGGTCTCTCATGATTTGTCTCCCCTTCCAATTTCCCGCAGCTCACTTCTCTCCTTCTCCCAATGTCCTCCATGTTATTCCTTATGCTCCACAAGTAAGTGAAACCGGACTCTCTCCACTTATTTTACTCAGCATAATCTCCTCCAGTCCCATCCATGTTGATACAAAAGTCGGGTATTCATCCTTTCTGATGGAGGCATAATACTCCTTGTATATATGGACCATATCTTCTTTATCCACTTGTCCATTGAAGGATATCTTGGTTCTTTCCACAGTTTGGCGACTGGCCATTGCTGCTATGAACATTGGGGTACAGATGGCCCTTCTTTTTACTACAACTGTATCTTTGAGGTAAATACCCCGTAGTGCAATTACAGGGTCATAAGGTAGCTTTATTTTTAATTTCTTAAGGAATCTCCATACTCTTTTCCTAGGTGGCTGCACTAACTTGCATGCCCACCAACAGTCTAAGAGGGTTCCCCTTCCTCTACATCCTCTCCAACACATCTTGTTTACTGTCTTATTAATTTTGGCCATTCTAATTGGTGTAAGGTTGTATCTCAATGTGGTTTTGATTTGAATATCCCTGATGGCTAATGATGATGAACATTTTTTCACGTGTCTGTTAGCCATTTGTATGTCTTCTTTGCAGAAGCATCTGTTTATGTCTTCTGTCCATTTTTTGACATGATTATCTGTTTTGTGTGTGTTGAGTTTGAGGAGTTCTTTATAGATCTTGAATATCAGCCCTTTGTCAGTAAGTGTCATTTGTGAATATCTTCTCCCATTCCGTGGGTTCCTGCTTTGTTTTCTTGACTGTTACCTTTGCTGTGCAGAAGATTTTGATATTGATGAAGTCCCAAAAGTTCATTTTCGCTTTTGTTTCCTTTGCCTTTGGAGACATGTCTTTTTTTTTTTTTAAGATTTTATTTATTTTGACAGACAGAAATCACAGGTAGGCAGAGAGGCAGGCAGAAAGAGAGGAAAGGAAGCAGGCTCCCTACTGAGCAGAGAGCCCAATACAGGGCTCCATTCCAGGACCCCAGGATCATGACCTGAGCTGAAGGCAGAGGCTTTAACCCACTCAGCCACCCAGGTGCCCCTGGAGACATGTCATGAAAGAAGTTGCAGTGGCCGATGTCAAAGAGGTTACTGCCTATGTTCTCCTCTAGAATTTTGATAGATTCCAGGCTCACACTAAGGTCTTTTATCCATTTCAAGTTTATCTTTGTGTACAGTGTAAGAGAATAGTCGAGTTTCATTCTTCTACTTGTAGCTATCCAGTTTTCCTAACACCATTTATTGAAGAGACTGTCTTTTTTCCATTGGGTATTTTTTCCTGCTTTGTTGAAGATTATTTGACCATAGAGTTATGGGTCCTTATCTGGGCTCTCTATTGTGTTCCACTGGTCGTTGTGTCTGTTTTCATGCCAGTACCATGCTGTCTTGGTGATCACAGCTTTGTAGTAAAGCTTGAAATCAGGCAACATGATGTCCCCAGTTTTATTTTTTCTTTTTCAACACTTCCGTAGCAATTCGGTGTATCTTCTGTTTCCATACAAATTTTAGGATTGTTTGTTCCAGCTCTTTGAAAAATGCACATGGAATTTTGATTGGGATGGCATTGAAAGTATAGATTGCTCCAAGCAGTATGGACATTTTAACAATGTTTATTCTTCTGATCCATGAGCATGGAATGCTCTTCCGTCTTTTTGTGACTTCTTCAATTTCTTCCATGAGTGTTCTGTAGTTCCTCAAATACAGGTCCTTTACCTCTTTGGTTAGGTTTATTCCCAGGTATCTTACGGTTTTTGGTGCTACAGTAAATGGAATAAATTCTTTAATTTCCCTTTCTATATTTTCATTGTTAGTGTATAAGAAAGCAACTGATTTCTATACATTGATTTTGTATTCTGTCGTATTACTAAATTGCTGTTATGAGTTCTAGTAGTTTTGGTGTGGAGTCTTTTAGGTTTTCCATATAAAGTATCATGTCATTTGTGAAGAGAGAGAGTTTGACTTCTTCATTGCCAATTTGAATACCTTTTCTTTATTTTTGTTGTCCGATTGCTGTTGCTATGACTTCTAGTACATGTTGGACAAGAGTGGTGAGAGTGGGCATCCTTGTTGTTGTTCCTGATCTCAAAATGAAGGCTGTCAGATCTTCCCCATTGAGGATGATATTTGCTGTGGGTTTTTCATAGATGGATTTTATGAAGTTGAGGGATGTTCCCTCTATCCTTACACTTTGAAGCATTTTAATGATGAATGGATGCTGTATCTTGTCAAATGCTTTTTTTGCATCAATTGAGAGGACCATGTGGTTCTTCTCTCTTCTCTTATTGAGATCTTCTATCACATTGATTGATTTACAAATGTTGAACCACCCTTCCATCCATGGATGAATTTCACCTGGTCATGGTGGATAATCTTTTTAATGTATTGTTGGATCCTATTAGCTAGGATCTTGTTTAGAATTTTAGCATCCATATTCATCAGGGATATTTGTCTGAAATTCCCCTTTTTGGTAGGGTCTTTACATGGTTTGGGGATCAGGGTAATGCTGGATTCATAAAAAGAGTCTGGAAGTTTTCCTTCTGTTTCTATTTTTTGAAACAGCTTCAGGAGAATAGGTATTATTTCTTCTGTGAATGTTTGGTAGAATTCTCCAGCGAATCCGTCAGGTTCTGGGCTCTTGTTTTTTGGGATTTTTATCACTGCTTCAATCTCGTTAGTAGATATTGGTCAATTCAGGTTGTCAGTTTCTTCCTGATTCAGTTTTAGAATTTTAAATGTTTCCAGAAGTGCATACATTTCATCTAGGTTGCTTAACTTATTATAACTGTTGATAATAATTTCTGATGATGGTTTCTATTTCCTTGGTGTTAGTCATGATTTTAAATATTGGTATGTCATACTGTGTTGGTAGAGCTGAGTCACAGGTTTGATGGTTGAAGCTGAGGCTGATCCTACCTGTTGGTGTTCCAATGTAAATTACACTGCTTTCAACTGTCAAAAGTGTCTCGACTTGAATGATATATTATGTCAGCCTGGCTTCCCCAAATACTGAATCAAAAGTAATGCAAAAACAATGAAGATTAGAAAAAATCAGGAAATCCAACATTTCAGCAACTATAAAAACTTGGAGGGGACACAGAAAAGCACAAAAAACCTAGTTTTGGAGCCAAAAGGATCTTGTTTTTCCCAAAATCTAATATCCTTCTCTTCATTTTCCTCATCACCATCCTTCCCCTAACTTCTTGGGAAATAATCTTCCCTTCCTTTTTTATATTTTTAAAATTGATTTTTAAAATGTTTGAATATATTCTGGTACTAAGGAGGATAAGTGTATTATTCTTAATACTTACCCTTTTTAAATTAAAATTTATAATACCACAAATTGTCTCTCAATGATATTCTGATTTAGTCTTTTGAATTATTTTAACACTTAGTCCAAGTAAAAGATTTATGCAGAACTCTAAGAAAGAAAGTGTTTGAAAAAGAAAACAAAAACAAAGGTAGTATTGATCACTAACATGCTGCCTTAATGGTAATTTAGGCTCTTTAGATTATCTTATTGAACACATGTATTTCCAATGAAGTTAAATAGAATCTTGATTGCATAGATTAGAAATTCCAGAATTCCTATCAGAGAAACTTCTGAATATTAAATATATAATTACTTCTATGATATTAAGCTGTAATGCACTTATTTGGCATTTTATGAATCATAAGCAAATAAAATAAGGTAACAGATATAAAGACAAATTTGTTTTAGAAAGATAAGTTTTATTTCTGTTTACCTGGAGTTGTTGTTAGCAGTCTTAAAGAAAATGCAGTTGCAAATTGTTCACAACAGTACCATTTTTGGGAGTTGAAAGAAATGAATGATTTAAAAACAAATCCCTTATATTTTATATTGGTTTACACCTGTTTAAAAGTGATATTCTGCCTAATGCTTTGGAAAAACAAGTTAGTAGGAATGTAATTTAAATAAATGAATACAAAATGTAAGTATTTAATTTAAAAAAAAGACGAAATTGCAGCTTTTGGTTTTTCTTTTCTCTTCTCTTCGTGCCTATACCTGCAAAGACCCCTGTGGTTTAAATAACCAATGTGTGTACACTAATAAAAATCCCATTAAATTAAATGGCCAGTAGGCATGTAGAATGTCCTGTTGCAATTTCAGAAGATAGTTACCAGACACCCTGCTATGAACATTTTAGTTTAGCAGGGTTAAGAAAAACATTTACAAAATCTATTTATTTCTATTTTAAAAGTTTAGAGGATCCTGGAAAAGGTGGTTTTATAATTTATTTTCTGTTCATAAAATGAAATGGTTGGGTGGATTCCACATCAGGCACTATGTAGAATACCCTATAGCAAATGTATATAATCAACACAATCGGCCAGTAATTTTCATTCCCTCAACTATTATTTCTTTCTTTCCATTAGTGAGCAATAAAAGTGGCAATTCAGTGTATATTGTATTATAGGAAAGTGTTTACAGTACAAACTGTACCTGTGGTCTGACAGAAATAATTTCAGAAATATAAAACTATTTTTTTCTTGGAAATGTTCTCTGTATTACTTTAACTCTCTTATTTTTTAAGTATGCACATGAGTTCACATTTTGTAAAGTCAGAATTTCTTATAACAGCTTAAGGTAGCACTTCCAATAATAGTCTAACCATGGGTAATGATTAATTAGTAGAAGTAAGTTTAGAGTCATATCTGGAGGAAGAGAATGGGAATTGTATGACATTGGAAAGTCAACTGGAGAGAAAGGAAGGTCATAGGAAACAGGTAGTAATTCTCTAGTGGAGAAAGGGAAACCACAGAAGAAAAAACAAAAAATAAAAATCACCTATAAAATAAGAGAATCAAAATCCCTTTCTGATTAGAAAAAAAAGAAAAAAATTTTTTTAAAAAGTAAGAATGTTTCCCATTTCTTAACTGGGTTCTTTATTGTTTGGGTATTGGGTTTGATAAGGTCTTTCAGATACTAACCCTTTATCAGATATGTCATTTGCAAACATCTTCTCCCACTCCAAAGTTTGTTTTTTTTTGTTTTGTTGATTTTTTTCCTTCCTGTGCAGAAGCTTTTTATCTTGATGAAGTCTTTGCCTTAGGAGACATATCTAGCAAGAAGTTTCTGGGGCCAGCGTCACAGAGGTTGCTATCTTTGTTCTCCTCTAGGATTTTGATGTTTTATGTCTCCCACTTAGCTCTTTCATCCATTTTGAATTTATTTTTGTGTATAATATAAGAAAGTGGTTCAATTGCATTCTTCTTTATGTTGCTGTCCAATTTTCCCAACACCATTTGTTGAAAAGACTGCCTTTTTTCCCATTGGATATTCTTTTCTGCTTTGTCGAAGATTAGTTACCATTTAGTTGTGGATCCATTCCTGGGTTTTCTGTTCTTTTCCCTTGATCTATGTGTCTGTACCATATAGTACTGTGCCAGTACCATACTGTCTTAATCACTATAGCTTTGTCATATAACTTGAAGCCCAGAATTGTGATGCTTCCAGCTCTGCTTTTCTGTTAGGTTCCTCAAAAAGTTAAAAGCAGAACTACCTTATGATCCAGCAATTGCACTACTAGGTATTTACCCAAAGAATCAAAAATACTGATTCTAAAGGATACATGCACCCTGATGTTTATGGCAGCATTATCAACAATAGCCAAATTATAGAAAGAGCCCAAGTACCCATCGAGTGATGAATGGATAAAGAAGTTGTGGTGTGTATATATATGTCTATATCTATATCTATATCTATATCTATATCTATATCTATCTATCTGTATGTACATCTATATGATGAACTATTACTCAGCCATTGAAAAGAGTGAAATCTTGCTATTTGCAACAATGCAGATGGAGTTAGAGGTATATTATGCTAAGCAAAATAAGTAAGTCAGAGAAAGACAAACACCATATGATTTCACTTATATGTGAAATTTAAGAAATGAAACAGGTGAGGAGGGAAAAAAAGAGGCAAACCATAAAACAAACTCAACTATAGAGAGCAAACTTAGGGTTGCTGGAGAGGTGGTGGTTGGGGAGATGGGTTAAATGGGTGATGGGAATTAAGGAGGGCACTTGTGATGAGCACTGGGTGTTATATGTAAGTGATGAGTCACTAAATTCTGCCCCTGAAACCAATATTACACTCTATGTTAACTAACTGGAATTTAAATAAAAACTTGAAACTTAAAAAAAAAGGAAAGAAACATATATATTTTTTTAAAGTAAGAATTTTGCATCATTAAGGATGAGCAAACAGCAAGTATGTTTTGGCCTTTATTTTCTCAGAAGACAAGAAGCAAAGTATTATACAGATCGAGCAATCTGGAGAATTTAAGTCAGATGTTAGAAATGGTAGTTCAGCTGCATTGAATAGACAAGGAACTCCTTCTGACTCTAAAACCCATACAGATTGTATGTTGGGGGAAGCACTAGATGGTAAATATTTATTATTATTAAAGGACAATATAGTCAGCCCAGATACCAGTCTTAGGTAACTGAGAGGCTGTGGAGACTGGAGAGAAACTATAGTCTTTAGAAGACTCAACTGCCAGCTTGAGGAATAGAAAATGTTTTACACTTACAGGCAAAGATGATGGATTTACGGACTAAGATAATTCAGTAGTTCCTAATATTCACATTAAATCTTCACAGGATAATTAATATGTGATACAATGTTTTAAAATCAAATCTCTTAAACACTGTGTGCAAAGATAATTAATTTTATTTCTAGTATTTTCACCAGTACTAGTAAAGAAGCAAGGTATTTCAACCAACTAGCAATCAGTGAAAAATTATCTCAGGGAATTTATGTGGGAATTACATAAATAAGGTTTTACAGGTAGACATAAATAAGGCTTTATTGAATGAGTCATCTGGGTTATGAACCAATTTAGCAGCCAAGAAAACTAAAATATGGAAGACATGTCATCAGCATTTGGATTTGGATTTTAAAAATAGTTTTCATTTCCACTGAAGTAAAGATCTGAAGCTTCACTTAAAAATCAGCAATGCTGGGGCACCAGGGTGGCTCAGTGGGTTAAGCCGTTGCCTTCAGCTCAGGTCATGATCCCAGGGTCCTGGGATCAAGTCCCGAATCGGGCTCTCTGCTCAGCAGGGAGACTGCTTCCCTCTCTCTCTCTCTCTCTCTGCCTGCCTCTCCATCTACTTGTGAGTTCTCTCTGTCAAATAAATAAATAAATAAATCTTAAAAAAAAAAAAAGAAGATATGGAATATTATACAACTGTGAGAAAGAAGAACATCCTACCATTTGCAACATGGACTTAGCCTGGAAGGCATTAGGCTAAGTGAGATAAGTCAGAGGAAGAAAAACACTGCATAATATCATTTATATGTGGAATCTAAAAAAAGCCAAACTGGTAAAAACAGAGAGTACAATGGTGTTTACCAGGGGATAAGAGTGGGTGGATAGTATAGACATTGTTAAGAGCACACTTGTGGAGCATAACAAATAACATGGAGGACATGGGTAGTTAGAGAGGAGAAGGGAGTTGGGGGAAATTGGAAGGGGAGGTGAACCATGAGAGACTATGGACTCTGAAAAACAATCTGAGGGTTTTGAAGGGGCGGGGGGTGGGAGGTCGGGGGTACCAGGTGGTGGGTATTATAGAGGGCACAGATTGCATGGGGCACTGGGTGTGGTGCAAAAATAATGAATACTGTTATGCTGAAAATAAAAAATAAATTAAAAAAAAGAGTACACATTTGCAACTAGTATTAAATAAGTCCTAAAGATTTAATGTGCAGTAGTGAATACAAACAATATTGTACTATAATCATCAAACATGCAAAGAGACTAGACTTTAATTATTCCAGCCACTAAAAAGAGTCAACAATCATGTGACAGGATACAGACATTAATTATTGCTAGAGGTGATCATATTATAGTATATAAATGTATCAAAACAACATGTTGTACACCTTAAATTTACATAATGTTATACATTAAAATATTTTAATAAAATGCCCCCTCCCTGGGTAGGGTGTGGGCATGGGGGAAGAAGTACATTTGGATGGCATTGGGGATTTTTTTTTTTAAAGATTTTTTTTATTTATTCGACAGAGAGAGATCACAAGTAGGCAGAGAGGCAGGCAGAGAGAGAGGAGGAAGCAGGCTCCCCGCTGAGCACAGATTCCGATGCTGTACTCGATCCCAGGACCCTGAGATCATCACCTGAGCCGAAGGCAGCGGCTTAACCCACTGAGCCACCCAGGCATCCCAGTCCAGTGTTCTTTCAAAGGTTGGGTTTACTTTGGAAACCTCACCCACACCTCCTCTTTACTCTGCCACAATTACAGTTTCTTCCTTTTGTTCACCCCCCCAGAATACCTTTTTGAAAGTCTTACCTTTGACCGCTTCTTTGCCATAGACTCCTGATTAACTTTGTCCTAGAGGCTCAGAAGTCAAGATGGGACTATTCCCCTGATGCGGCACTTCATGTGGTCCTCATGTAGCTAGAATAATATTACATTAAATTATCACCATCTCTTCTTAGACTGGTAATGTAAAGAGGAAGAAACTGTATAAATGCATATGGCGTGTGTAGTTCATGAAATACACTGAGTGAGAGAGATCATGACCATACTTTTCTTTGGATAAATGAGAACATGTGTGAAAATATGTCATTATTGTCATAATAATAATAGCTATCTATATCCCATAGATTCATAAAATTGACAAGGCAAACATATTTTTTATACCTTGAAACCATTAGTTATGATATATTAGGGAACCTGTCACACATCGACTTTGTTAAGAGAATCTGGAATTGTGGTGAGAGGGTTGGATATGGCTCCTATAGAGTAGTCAGTCCAGCAATCTGAGGTGGTGTGATTAGTTTTCCCATCCATGAGCCAGTTATGGGAACTTGCATAGGTCACTTAAATTCTTTGGGCGGCCATTTCCTGAATAGAAATACATGATGATGTTGAGTTAGATTTTAACCAAAAGCTCTACAGCTCTGCAGTTGTCACCATACCCATGCTATTGTGTTAGTCTTTTTTTGGCTTTCATGGATTTTGTGTATCAAAGCCAGCTAGAGAGCTAGCAAGGGGAATTTCTGTTTGTACTGTGATTCAAAGCATGTCAGGAACTGCCAAGGAAGCTAATTTGCTCTCTAGAGACCTATTAATAAATCAAATGGATGCTTCTCACTGATGAGGCATATAAATTAATTAAAGATGATTGACCCTGTTTTAGGTATATGGGATAGATGGGCTGTTTTAAGCAGAGACTCATGCCATAAGATATAGAGCCAGTTTCACATTTTGACAATAGCGAAAGCTTCTCTACCAACCTTTTAATTTAACTTTTCTTTTAAAGATTTATTTATGTATTTGTTTGACAGACAGAGATCACCAGTAGACAGAGAGTGAGAGAGGAGGAAGCAGTCTCCCCGCTGAGCAGAGAGCCCGATGCAGGGCTTGATCCCAGGCCCCTGGGATCATGACCTGAGCCGAAGGCAGAGGCTTTAACCCACTGAACCACCCAGGCTCCCCTTAATTTAACTTTTAATGGAGTTAACTTTTAATATTTAACTCTTAGTAGAGTAGGTAAGTGCTTATATAGAAGACTTATCAATAGCTTTTTTTTTTCATTTCATTATAGATATTTCTATAACTTCTGAAATATATTGTAAAGAACTGATTTTGGATCTCTTAGTATTTTTAAATTTAGATTGCAAGTTTTGTTTATTAAAAATAGCTCATAAAAGACAAGCTAACTTGCTAATGTTTCTCCATTTCTCATGCATTATGGAGTTTGATTGGTTATCTGTGTGCCATAACTGAATGCACTATTACCATATAGTGAGTGCAGTCCAAATCATGGGTGTAAGATCTGCCTAGGGGAAAAAAAATAAAACCCATTTGGACGTCTTTTTTCAATATTATGTATCCTGTACAAACAGAAGAATATAAATATACACATGGCTTGGGTTTTTTAGTTTATCTGAAAGCATTCCACCACATGTATTTTAACTTATATACTAAAAATAATACAAATATTGCATTATAAACCTTTGCTATTCAAAGTATGATTTTGGATCTGCAGCATCATCTGGGAGCTTGTTAGAAATACAAATCTCAAGAGTATTGAATCCTAATCTGTATTTTAATAAGATCTTCAGGTAATTTGTATGCTCATCAAATCTGAAAAGTACTGATAAACACCATAATTATATTTGCTTTTAAAATAACTGTTATGTTTTAATTACTAAACTTCAAATCAAATAACACTCTAAGAAGATACCCCATCTCTAGCCTATGATTTTGAATCCTTCCCCTACTGCTTCAGTTCCTCAGTCACTGTTACAGACACAATGAGATCCCATGAGGAACAGTTGGATAATCATAGCTAAAAGATGCAGTAGCAGGACGTAAGTCACTTTAGGTTCTCTCCTTTAACAGGTCTAACCTATCTCCTTCTGTCTCCCCATCAAACTTGGTTCCTCTATTCCAGACCCATGAACTTCCTTGCTTTAGGATTCCTGCTTTAGAACATTCACACCTGTGTTCTTCTACCCACATGTTCTTCCTTCAGAATGTACACATAGCAAGCTCCCTCCCTCATTTCCAGCAGTTCTCTTCTAGAATATGATGTAATCATGGAGAATGCTGCATCCTGCATCTCAGTGCCCCACCTCACTCAACTTCAAATTCCTGTGGGCCAGGGAGTGAGACTTGCTCTTCTTTGGTCTTTATCAGTGCTTGCTATAGAAAGGATCTCAGTAATTGTCCTTTGCCATAGTAAGAAGAATAATCACCAGGATGATGAGAGTCAGCAGCTGGACATAGGAGAGGACAATGAAGGAATCTGAGTTGTACCATCTGGAAAAGTGAATGATCTCAGATAGTGACTTGTAAATGGTGAAGCTCCTTCCAGTACATGATCTAGTCTGGAAAGATCATTCAGTCAATTTTCAGCTCAGAACTTCATTATATGTCTTACCTTATTATTTTATTTCAAGAAAAAATACCAAAGGGCTGGTAACATAAAATCCATCTTTACTATGGACTCTGAAAAACAATCTGAGGGTTTTGAAGGGGCAAGGGGTAGGAGGTTGGGGGAGCCTGGTGGTGGGTATTATGGAGGGCATGTATCGCATGGTGCCCTGGGTGTGGTGCATAAACAATGAATTCTGTTACACTGAAAAGAAATTAAATTTAAAAAATAAAAAATAAAAAGATTATTCTGGTAAAAACAACAACAACCCATCTTTACATTTTTCAAAGATTATCTTTCACACAGAGTTGTACCTCCCCACAGCAGTAGAAAATAAAGACACGCTGGAAAAGAAAGGGATGTATTTTTAGGTGATATTAGGAATTTTGTGGCCTGTATTATTTATGCCACAGCACATTTAAAAATCTGTGTAGACTTATAAGGCTGATGCATATATGGGCTTCATCTGTCAAGAATGTCTCAGCAAAAGCAAGCAAACAAAAGTCCACGAACCTGGAAGACAAATTCGACTTCTGGTGAGAAGTTTTAGAGAAGAGAATAAGTATCGGTATATTAAAGTTACAAGTAAGTATATCTCATTCATTGAAAAAGAAAATTTTGATAATTAAAGCTCATCAATAATTGAGTAAGCTTCCCTAGAGGAAACTAATTTAAAAAAAGAAAGAAAGAAAGAAAGAAACCAATTGCTTGAGTTGACTTTAAAATGCAACTAACTAGAATTAAAATAAAAACTTAAAAAAAGTTTGGTATCTGTTTTTCAGCATGATATCTAATACACTTGTTAAATTTGAGAATGTAAGAGCCTGTCTTTACACTTAAGTGGCTCAGATAAATCTTGCTCATTTTTGTGCTTCTTGGTGAAATTTTAATAATTAAGATGATCAAAATCTGGACTTTATATTAAGCAGAATTGTAATTGTACATGCATATGTTTTATCCTACTTCATGTCCAAAGGTGTTCAATAATTTTTGTTGATTGAATGATTTATAATCACATAGCAATAATATAGTAGGGCATATAATGAATGTAATTTGTTGTGCTCCTGGTCCTGAGCTCAAATATAACTGAATGACCTGATTCAATCATAACCATGTATGCATTTCTATGCTAGATCGTGTCCTGGCATGAGCTTCACCATTTGCAAATCACTTCCAAGAATAGGGACTGGGGCTTTGTATTTCACTTCTTTCTTCTTTTCTCAAGGATTCCAGTCTCTGTTTAGGAGCCCGGAAGTGTCCTGAGCCATCATAAAGAGTAATGTTCCAATTGGACATTTTTCATAGAGCTCAGCAAAGCCTACATATGTGGATGGGTGTCAAATTTCCTCTGTGATTACTGTTGGCATGATGCTATTCTCATCTTAAGGCTTACACCAGGGTGTTACCAAAGGAAAAAAGTTAATATATTAATATAGTCTCTCCTTATTGCTTACATTTGCACCTCTCTTGGATGGCAATTACTGTAGGTAAATGGTTCAGCTCATAGAAGTTTCCCTATAACTAATGATACTATTCCCGACTGCCTTTCCTTGCCTGACTTTTTTTCAAAGGCTTAAAACTTCCTTTATAGGAAATATCCATCCCAATCTTTCACTCTGTCTGGTCCACCAGAGAAAAAGATAGTAATTTCATGCTCCAAGTTCTTCCAAAAAGCTTGTGCTTTTGTTTAAAGACTACTGCTATCCAAATTGTAACTTCTGACTAAATTGCAAAAGTCTATCTTGGAAGTCAAAAATAATGCAAGTTATCTAAATATTCAACTTCTAAATTTTATATTCACATTAGAACAATCCTAATTCCACAAGCTCTGTGGACCACTTCTGAAAGAAAGAAAGAAAGAAAGAAAGAAAGAAAGAAAGAAAGAAAGAAAGAAGAAAAAGAAAGAAAGAAAAAGAAAGAAAGAAAGAAAAAGAAATAGAGGAAGGAAGGATCGAATATAAAGAATCATAGCAAAGAAAATCTCAAGGACAAGCTGTCTTAATATAACTACAATTCTTAATAAAATAGTATCAAAAGCATGAGCAATTCATTTACATGATTCTATTCTTTGGATTTAACAGAGTGCATGGCTTATAGTAGAGGCTGTATAATTATATGTTGCAAAAATAAACTATTTAGATAAGTATGGCAGTTTGGCAGTGGTTAGAAGAAAGCATAGTAGAAACAAAAAAATAAATATAAAAATATCAATACTCTTTTTAAATAACAGAATTACCTCTGAAATATTTACTCAAAAAATTTGAGTGATGCTAGATCATGAAAAAAATAAATCTAGCTGACACAGTGTATAAAAATTTTCACTTAAAAAATTAGTTGATAAACATTTCAAAGTATATTCAGAAATTATGCTTCTATGTCCAGGAAAAAAGGAGATATCTGTATTTCTTAATTATTTATTCTAATAGCAATAGAATTAAAATATGGAATATGGGAAAACAAAAGTATACCATTGATTTGGTTTATAAATATATTCACATCTACATTATGTTAAATATGTTCCCATGGTGCATCTGCATATAGTCTCAAATATTCTCTAGGTTTGGCCTACCAGTACTGGCCTAAAATTATAGAGAGAGAAGGAAATAGGGGAAGATGCCAGACTATGTACCATGTATCACATAAACATTTGATTTTTTTACTAGATGGTAAGGAGCTAAATATATGACTTGTGTACTTGTTTATTACTAAAAACATTTTAGTATACTTGCTATTTGCAGTGTGGCTTGGTAAATGAAGCCACAATTATTATCAAAACCCATGTAGAATGATACACATTTTTGATCAACCCAGAAAAAGGACTGAATTTCTTTCTTTTTTTCCTCTATAGAAAAGCTGTTTTAAAAATTGTTGTAATATGTAAGGATAACAAAAAGAAAGCAAGCAAAAGTGTAAGAAAAATGTTATAGTGGTATACCAGAATATTAGTTATTTAAAATATTATCATAATTTTCTCTTTTTCTGGCATTTGTATTTTAAAATGTATAATTTAGGAGCATTGGGTGGCACACTCTGTTAAGCTCCTAACTCTTGGCTATTTAGGTCGAGATCTCATGGTCATGGGATTGAGCCCTGCCTGGGCTCTGCTTGGGATTCTCTTTCCCTCTGTTTGTGCTCCCCCCACTCATGTACTTTCTCTCTCTCTTTCTCTATACAATGGATAAATAAATATTGAATAAAAATAAAATAAAATAAAATGCATAATTTATTATAATCTCTTTCCATGCCCTAATCAAATATTCAAGCTTGTACTTATTTTCTGTTCATAATTTTGCATTATTTTCTTTAAGGAAGGATCTCCAAATTGTTTAAGTTTCAGGCTACACATTTGGATCCATTCTTCTATACTAAATGGTTCCTGACAAGAATTGTCTCTTGAGGGATAAGTGACAAGTTCAGGAAAACATTTTCACAGAGAATATATACAATAAGTACATATAACTGCTATACAAATACAACTCATCTTTGCACCAGAGGCAAAAAGATATCTATCTATCTATCTATCTATCTATCTATCCATCTCTCTATATTCTTTGAACAATTCAATCAATTTTTGTGATCCTACTTTGGTTTCTTTTTTCCTATATATGCTTCCCTTCTAATTCAAGGGTCATAGTGGAACTTCTACTTTTCACCATAACACAACCGTCGTAGAGGCTGAATTTCCTGTAATATGGATATACAACAGATCCATTCTAGGGAAGTAGCAGAGAAAAGCAGCACCAAGGACTATTTTATAATACAAATTTGTCTGGTCATATAATTTCCCTAAGAAAGAAACAGGTAATGACTCTTAGCAGTTGTCTGTGCCCAAACAGTGAAAAAGCAAGTCAATTAAAGCTATCAGGACAGACAGTGCCATCCACCTTTTCTTCAACCTTATTCTAACCACTTCTTCAACATATCTTTTCCATTGTATCAGCACACAGTCATGTTAAAGTGATAC
The DNA here is from genome assembly GCF_020171115.1 of Neogale vison. Classification (NCBI taxonomy): domain Eukaryota; kingdom Metazoa; phylum Chordata; class Mammalia; order Carnivora; family Mustelidae; genus Neogale; species Neogale vison. The sequence goes on from NC_058094.1 coordinate 166,840,056, forward strand.
TGTCAGAAATTATTTTATTTATATTCTTTTACTAAGCAGAAGGAATTCTGCAAAGCCTCTTAGGCAATCATATACTAGTAAACTTCCCAGTCTTGATTGTTAGCATTTAACAATTTTTTGTGATGTAAGTATTTTCACTGTGGCCAATTTCAGGCTACCAGTGGTGTCACTAAACACAAAGTTGGAAGAGATGTGAGCCATGGGTTCTCTAAGCCAAATGAACTGGTTCCAACACAGCATTATACATAAACTTTAAATAAACCAGGTAGCTGGTGAGCTCTTTAACAATATCGTTTACATCACTTTGCTTTTTAAAATAATTACATAGGGTGTCTGGGTGGCTCAGATTGTTGGGCATCTGCCTTCAGCTGGGGTCATGATCCCAGGGTTTTGGAATCGAGTCCCACTTCGGGCTCCCTGCTCAATAGGGAGTCTGCTTCTCACTCTCCCTCTGCTCCCCCTGCTTGTGCTCTCTCACTCTATCTGTCAAATAAATAAATTAAAATAACATCTTAAAAAATAATAAAAAATAAAATAATTCCATGCACAGTCTGTAAGAGCATATTTTACATAGGTTTCTATCTTCATTGGCTACTAGTCAACAGTTTGTTCACATTTCTCCAGTGAATCGAATAGAAAGCTTTACATTATCAATTAAAAATTAATAAGCATAGTTTCTTGTTTTTAAAGATTTATTTATTAGAGAGTGAGAGAGAGAGAGGGAGAGCACATGTGGAGCAGTGAGGGGCAGAGTGAGAGAGAAGGTCTGGAGCCGACTCCCACTGAGTGCAGAGCCTGACGTGGGGCTCAGTCTCAGGACCCTGAGATCATGAGCTGAGCTGAAATCAAGGGTCAGATGAATAAGCATAGTTTCTAATACACTAGATTATACACCCTGCCTGACATTCTGTTCCATATGTATGGGTGAACAAGCATATCTGTTCAATTGTTTTTTGTTGAATAGTATGTACCTATGTTTTCTTTTACTCCTTTTTTCTTATATGGAGCCAGATGATCTATGTTTGGTATAATAAGAATTGCAAATGTCCTTCAGAGGAAAAGTCATTTTTATTTAGTAAATAGAAAGCATGAATAATGAACAATACAGAAAATTGTAAAATAATTAGGAAGTGGTTCAGAGGTGCTCATTTACAACTGAGGAAATTAAAAATGCAAATGCATTATTATCATAAAGGTAGTTAACAGACAAATGAGTAAAAAAAGAGCCTTCCTTCTAATTCATCATTGTTTAAAAGACACCTGTGAGTTCGAACTGAAAAAGACAAGACAGAGAAATGCAGATGGTCACATTTTGTATTATATCCATCACATTTTTTATACTCTAATTAGAAGGGGGATTCATTCTCCGTAAGAAGATACTGCTTATTTGAATATTTGAATAAAAGCCAGTTGATACGGAATTCAGAATACTGGCTGTGTTTTTTGTCTCTATGATAGGAGAGATGCAATATTTATTTTCTTTGACCCAAGGAAACTGCTGGCAGTCTGCCCCCAAAAATCTATATTTGGACTGTGAAAATTAAATGAATTTGAATTCCCTCTTTGTTCCAAGGCTGAGTTTATTGGTACTGAGTTATAGTATGATTTCACAATATGTTAATCTACAAGCCAAATGTTTGCTGTATTATATTATTTTGTCTAAAATTGGATGTTACTTAAATAGATTTTTGTGAGATTTATTTTTAATTGTTTTCTTAAACTCATGATTATTTCAGTATAATCATATTATGAGTAAGATCTGATTTAATTTTTATTTTCAATAAATACACAATATCCCATTTATGATTACTGGACTCACAAACATGCAGGAATGTGTGTATATATATATACATATATATATATGTATATATATATACACACACATACACAAACGTACATATATTTATATACATTTTGTGTGTGTGTGTATAGGTGTTTTCATTTCTAAGGCTTGAATATGCAAAGAAAAATACAAATTTAATATCAGAGCATTATAGGAAACATCCAAATGTCAAAGAGTGGCAGAAAATGTGCACATATATTTAAAAAATATTAAGATCTGAAAGAGTGCATATCTGTGCAATTAGAGATTATTTGTTTAACTGCAATAACTCTACCATTTTTAAGATTTTTCCTTTTCCCCACTCCAGTCACCTTTTAGAACCAAATAGAAGGTAGGGGAAATTTATTCAATGAGTTTATATAGTCTGATAAATACAATTACACGTATTTTTTTTCCACTCTTCACATGTGTTGTTGATTTGATCTTTTCCATTTCTCCTTCCGGGCCACAGGAAATAGCAAGCTGATCAGTTATGCTTAGCACATCAAAGACAGTGACTCTGTGCAAGTTGCTTCATACCACAGTGCCTAGTTCAATTCCTGCCACACTTAATAAATTGCTGCTCAATTGAATTTTTAGTGCCCCCCATATAAGATCCAGTTTACTGGTATGCCTTTAGACTCCTGCTTGGTTATTTGGTATATCATAATAAAGTAGTAGATCTTCCACTCCCCTGAGCTAACTATGTAGATGAAGGAATGATTATGGCCAACTAATAAAAAATGTTTAATATCATTCTCATCATAGGCTCAACCATGGTATTGTCATTACGTCTTCTTAAAATGATCATTACACTTTCTTTTCCTAGCCTTAATAGGGCATCTATAATTAAGATGGATTTTTTAGTAGCAGAAAGTGATGTATATTAACTAAATAAAAAAAATAATTGGACAGGATCATTAGCAACAAAAATTATTCATTTGGAAGGTGTGTCTTCAGCTTCGTAGCTAACCAAAAGACAGATTAGACAACATTATATTATTTCAGTAAAGATTTAATATCCTGCAATTCTTTGTTTGTCTGACAAGTTCCGCTCAAAGTTATGCACAGTGAAAGTTACCAAACATATGCTACTTTTTAATAAATTTAAAATATCACTCAGTGTGTATGGTGGCATGTAACAGAGATGTGGCTCAGATGCTAAGTGTGAGGTAGAACCTCAAGAACTGCATTTAATTACATGGGTGGAGCGCCTCAAGTTGCCCAGCGAGAACTGGTGCTTCTATTTTTCCATTTCATAATTCCAGGGTATCTTTCAATGATCTTTTTAGGGCAGAAAAGACCAGTGGAGCTCACCTCTCAAGTTCTCTCCAGCTTCTCCCCAACACTGAACCCCTGACTTTCCACTCTCCTTCCTTTGCAAGGGCAGCTATCTGCCTTCCCATACACTACAACAAAACTGCCTTATCCTTCTGCATGAGTTCCTTCACTTCTTGAAATCCATTTATTTTTCTTTTTTTCTGTGGAAATTCTGTGGAATTTCACCTAATTGAATTATACTAATTGAAATATATGTGTGTATTTGTATATTCCAAATACTGTATTGCATATAATATATTCACAAATAAAGTTTATTAAAAACTGCAAGAAATGAGGCTAGAAATTTTAATATCAAAATAATCATATACAAAATTGAAAAGGGAGATAAAATATTAACTGTGAGGGGTCCCTGGGTGGCTCAGTGGGTTAAGTCCTGCCTTCCGCTCAGGTCATGATTTCAGGGTCCTGGGATTGAGCCCCACATCGGGCCCTCTGTTCAGTGAGGAGCCTGCTTCCCCCTCTCCCTCTGCCTGCCTCTCTGCCTACTTGTGATGTCTGTCTGTCAAATAAATAAGTAAAATATTAAAAAAAAATTAACTGTGATGTAAAACAATAGACCCGATCATATGGAATATTCCTAGCAAACTTTCAAGTAATAAATGATTTATAAGTAGCTTAAGTACCAAACTGTAGTAAGTGCTCTAACATCTCCAACAAAGTCTAGGCATACTTTTCATTCTAGAAAGAAAAAAATAATACGCTGTCACCAGTATCCCCACACCTACCAGAAAATTGTTGTATCAGGTAAAAAAACAAGTAACATCTGTACTGTCTACTTTAGAACAGAGTGAATATCATAACCATAGAGCTGGCGAGCTTCAGAAGCAAAAGGAATTTTATATGTGGTAACATGTTGCATTAACTTGAAATGACGAAGAATATGCTTAACTAAACTATTAATCATTTCCTAGTTTTAATGAAGAGGACATCAGATACCAGAATCAGTTTGTTCATTTCAGAAAGTAGTTATGATCAGGATTAGTAAGCCTGTAAAATGAAAAAAAGGTGGAGATTAAATTATATTTGATGTTTAATACGTGTTGTACTTTGGTTCCTCTCCCACAACACTGACCATCTGGCTTTAACTTGGCTCCAAAATGCCTAAAGATTGTTTTTCAGATTCTTTTTTGTGTGTGTCTTCACAGTCTTTCCCAATGTTCCACATAAGTGCACATTCCTGATCTGCATCCCTTTTTTAGGAATAGTTTATCTATCTTAGCTGTTTACCAGTGTTTATTCCCAGACATTTTAATATTCCAATAACTTCTTAAATTTAAACATTATACATTTCGGGGCCTTTGAGACATAATGAAAGCATTTGTGACTTTAAGGCCCTCTATTTTCCCATCATTTGTGTACTCAGTACAAAGTACAGGATTGATCAATCTCAAATGCCTGTTTTATCAAATTAACTTACTAATTGATAATTTCAAGTTCTCCTTATACTCTAGTTGTTAAAAATCAAAAACCAAATAGTAAAAAATGGAATTCTTGAGTAAAAAAAAAATTAACTTTTTAAGACATTATGAAACTGTTACAAGCAACACAGCCATACATTAAAATTTAAAATGTGTATGAAAAAAATTCCTAGAGAAATATAATTTTAAAATTCAAGAAGAAATAGTAGAGCCTGAATAGTCATGTAAACTTTGAAAATATTCTGTCAGTAGTAAAATATATACATATATCTGTATATATATACATATAATTTCCACAAACAGTCAAACCAACATGATTGCTTCAAAAAATTCTCAATTTAAAGGAAAAAATACCAATTTATGTAAACAGTTCCAGATAAGAGAAAAGAGCATGTTTCATCTTCCTTTGCCTTGATTTCAAACTCTGAAAAGAACAATATAGTTATTTTCCCCCAGAGCATGGAGAGCAACCCACTTCCCTTCACTAAAAAATAAGGCAAAATGAATCACTTAGCATATGAAAAAGACTATGAAGATAATGTATCATGACCAATAAGATTGAATATTATTTAAAAATCCATTTCATGGGGCACCTGGGTGGCTTAGTGTGTCAAGCCTCTGCTTTCAGCTCGGGTCATGACCTCGGGGTTTTGGGATAGAGTCCTGTGTCAGGCTCTCTGCTCAGTGGGGAGCCTGCTTCTCCCTCTCTCTCTTTGCCTGCCTCTCTGCCTACTTGTGATCTCTCTCTCTCAGTCAAATGAATAAATAAAATCTTTAAAAGTTTTTTTTTTTTAAATCCATTACTTCAGAATCACAAAATAAAAGACAAAAACTACATGGCCATCTAAAATGATGTGGGAAATATCTCTGATAATGTGCAACATGTATTCATGATTCAAACGTAAACTCATAGAAAAATAGTAAAAATTTGTTAAAACTAGATTAAAAGGGGAAATAGGATTAGAAAGGAGGAAATAAAAATATCACCACTCAAGGAAAACATTATTTGCATAAAAATCAAAAGACTATACAAATGATTTAGAATTTGTCTGCCAGAAACTAAACTAATCTTTGACATAACCAATGGATACTTTGTTAGCCTGCAACAAATAATTAGAACATGAAATTTTTTTAAAGGATACTATTTATATTGTCATCCTATATATGGCTTTGTTGGACATTTTGTATATGGTGAAGATGACATTGTAGATGAGTGGGGGAAAAGATGGAATTTTCCAAAACTGTTTCTGAGACAATTTGCTATTTCTTTGAAAGTAAAGAGAACATAAAAAAAGGAAGAAAGAAAGAAGCAAGGAAGGAAGGGAAAAGGAAAGGAAAACCAAACCAAACCAAACCCCAATACAATTGGTTCCAAATATTACATACACACACACACAGACACACACACAATCAACCTCAAGTAGATTAAAAACCAAATTGTGAAAGGCAAATTATAAAGCCTTTTTTTTTTTTTTTTTTGGTAGCAAATGGTATCATTCTCCCAACCATTTTCTTCAGACCTTATCATGTTGGTGCATTTCTGCCAACTTCCAACTGCCTATTGGAAGGTCCTTTTCCCAAAAGGACTTGTGCACTTGTGACAGGCTGGAAGTGCTGGAAAAATGACAGCCCCCAGGAGCTGCCTGTACCCAATTATTCTCAGGATCTGGAACATAAATACCTAGACCTCCTCTCTCCTTGGGTAGTATAATACAGAAGTGTGTGTTTTGAACCATACCCTGTGAAGATTAAGCTCTCGTACCACCATGGAAGCTGGTTTAATAGCATGCATATTATTGGCTGCTTTCTCTTTTCTGTATCAGTTCTCCACTGTCCCGCTGATATACTCTGCATCTCCCAAATAAACTGCTTGCACTCCAGTCCATGCCTTGCCATCTTTCAGGGGAATCTGAACTAAGAAATTTGGCGTTACTAGAGTTCCTAGGAAATAGATACTCAGGGTGAGATTCTGGAATTGGATAATTCCCCAGCAGGTGGCAACAAAGATCTGATTGCTTGAAATAAGTGGAATGGTGGATAACTCCTGGGATGTTGTAGCATCATTATGACTAAGACTTTACCACATGTGGTAAATTGGAAAGGGATACAAGTGGAAGGGCATGAACTGGCTTATGTAGTCTCTCTTGCCTTTTGGAGATATGATGGCAATGATAGTCACAAGGCTATGAAGTTGAATAGTTGTCAAGTGCTTACGAAAGAAAATGGCATACTTCAACCTAATGAGCTGATCACCAGCTCAGAGCATGGTGTGAAACCCAGGGTTCCTCAATAACTGTGTCTAAAGGGATCCTGATCTTCTGCAACTAGAGGTCAAAAATTGACTGTGAGACTAATCAAATTGCAGAGAAGGCTTATTTTACTGGCCCAGCAAGTTTTCTGTGCCAGGGTCAGGGCCCTGGCAGAGAGGGACACTGACACCTAGATATAGACACCTGAGTGCATATACTGGAGAATCACACCCAGAGTCCCTGCATCCTTTGGATGTTCAATTTTAACTTTGTATCTCCCTGACAGAAAGTAATAGCCTCCCTTACCTGAAAATCATTCACAGATTACCTCAGGCAAATTCCCTGTCAAATGATACTTGTACTCTTTAAGATTTGCTTCCATCTAATCTCCTTATTGTCTTTTAAATGAAAGAGTTTCAATCTGCCCAACCTGGACAAGTACTATACTTGTTTTAGAAAGAGAGGTATTAATTACAAAATTGTCTATTGGATCTGTTTAATATGTATTAGCACATTAGCAAACATGCTTGGAAACAGATCTTGAGGCTGGTGGGGGGTTGTTTCCGAAACATATGACATGGTGAAATTTTATTGATGTATGTAAGAGCACTCTGCTTTCTTAACATTTAATATCCTTGTGAAACCATCTGCAGTCATCCTTAATATGATCCTGGAATGTTTCAATAAAGCTGGCCTATAGTAAAAAAGATGCTCTTGCTATTGAGAAGGCTCAACAAGCTTAGAGATATTGATGTACTTAAGTAGATTACCTAAAACCAAAGAACCTACTGACTATGTGCCATGGGAAAACCCAAAGGATGTTTAACTTCATTGTAGAGAAATGTACTAGAGAAAGTACTGCCAATATCATGGAGAATCTCCATAGTGAGTGCTCATTATAAGCCAGAATTGTGGAAGGAAGCTGCTCTTGGATCTGAGCCCCGTAGAGTTATTTGGAATGCTAGAATTCTGAATAGCAAAGACCTGGTGGCAGCATTGAGCTCTGAGGCAAAGTTGCCCTGATTACAACAGACAGCAAGGTTGGAATTAAAATTGAGCGCTATAGATAGTAAGTATCTGTGGTAAAGACTAGGTGTACTGATGTACTGTGGGCAAGAGAAATGAGCAGTCAGTGAGGGTACTACTTGAATTTTATAATCAAGAGAACATCAGGGCCATGTGAGTGGAAGCCTAATACCACCAACTTAAAATGGAAATCCAATTTTTTAATCAGTTCCCAGAACTGAGCTTAAGCCTTCTTATCCATTGCACAGGAAATTAGAGTCCCTTGAAGCCAACTGACATAGTGAAGGATCTCACTATGCCACAGTATCTACATATAGTAGAAATTTCTTTTTTTTTTTAAAGATTTTATTTATTTATTTGACAGAGAGAAATCACAAGTAGATGGAGAGGCAGGCAGAGAGAGAGAGAGAGAGGGAAGCAGGCTCCCTGCTGAGCAGAGAGCCTGATGTGGGGCTCGATCCCAGGACCCTGAGATCATGACCTGAGCCGAAGGCAGCGGCTTAACCCACTGAGCCACCCAGGCGCCCCATATAGTAGAAATTTCTTAATCTTTCCCTCCCACAAGGTTGTATGATCATTTAGCAGAATAACTGTACAGTGAGGAAGGTGAAAAAAATTTTCAAGGGCTTTGGATAGAGGGTCTAAGAAAACCCCAGAGGATCTTAAGTGCTTTCATGTCCTCTTTTAGAATGCAGGATCTGGAAGTCATGTGATAGAGAATTAAAGAGTCTAGTCTGTTTCTGCATGGGTCCAGTGTGTTCACATGTTCCTTTACCCGGTCTTCTGAATGAATAAGAACCTTCATATTCTTTTTCTATCTTCAAATAAAAGTCATAATGGAAGAAAAGGCCAAGTAAAAGTTTTGAAACCACATACACACCACACCATAACCAAAATAGTCAATCAATAGCAACACTTTATCATGAGTAAAATGACAGAGTTAATTCTACCTTCGAACTTAGAAGATGCAGCAGAAGTGGTCCTTAGCATATCCACTTTTATTTTATTTTTTTTTTAAGATTTTATTTATTTATTTGACAGATAGAGATCACAAGTAGGCAGAGAGGCAGGCAGAGAGAGAGAGAGGAGGAAGCAGGCTCCCTGCTGAGCAGAGAGCCCGACGCGGGACTCGATCCCAGGACCCTGAGATCATGACCTGAGCCGAAGGCAGCGGCTTAACCCACTGAGCCACCCAGGTGCCCCCCACTTTTATTTTTTTTTAAAGATTCTATTTATTTATGTGACAGAGAGAGAGCACAAGCAAGGGGAGCAACAGGGAGAGGGAGAAGCAGACTCCCCACTGAATAGGGAACCCGATGTGGGGCTCGATCCCAGGACCCTGGGATCACGACCTAAGCTGAAGGCAGACACTTGCCTGACTGAGCCACCCAGGTGCCCCTGCATATTCACTTTTAATTCACCCATCTGGTCCCTGCAAAACCAGACAGATAAAAAGGAAGGCAGTGGGTGTTCATAAAGTTAACAAAATTTTAGCCTGAATTGTAGCTGCTGTGCCAGATTTTTCTCTTTGCTTAAGTAAATCCAAAATAGCTCAAGCTTTGGTATGGGTCTATTGATTTGGTTAATGTATTTTTTCTCAATTCCTATCAGGAAGGGAGATCAGAAGAAATTCTCATTTAATTAATGCAATCAGCATTATACATTAATAATCTTACCTCATGGCTAAGTTGATTTTCTTAGTCTCTCTCGCAGTATAATCACAGGGAACTTGATTGTCTGGACACCCTCAAGAACATCAAATGGGTGCACTAAACTAATATCATCATTTTACTTTTGCTCTAGTAAGACGAATTCCACTTTTTTGATTGTTCTAGTAAGAGATATGAATGTCATATAGTGGAAGATAAACCCTATAAATATTTAGTGGCTTCCCATAATAGGGAAGATTTAGAGGTCCAGTGGTCTAGGGTATTCTAGAATAAGGTCTCAAAGAAAAATAGCAAGCTAATTGCACCTTGCACATCACTATCAAGAAGGAGACACAATACTTAGTAGTATTTTGGATTTTAGATACAATCTATAATATAATTGAAACTAATTTTTCTAGTTCCCCGGAAGTTTTACAGTTTTGAGTGAGTCTGAATGCAACAGAAAGTTTGCAACAGGTTCAGGTTGTTATATAGTTAGCCTTACCGCTTGATCCATATAATTTGGTGGATCTTATTTGCTATGGTCTCTATTCATTGTTGATAAATATAATATGTGGAAATCCTGGCAAGATATAATGCCAAAATCACAAGGAGGATCTGGGGGGTCCTGGGACATAGCTATGCTATCTTTTGAAGAAAATCATTCACTGCACAGAAAGAAGCTATTGGGCATTGGGTAGAGACCAAGAGACTGACTGTGGAATATTAAGTGATTATGAGAGTGGAGGTGCTTATCAAATATTTGTTATTATCATATCTACCTAGTTATAAGATTGGTCGAGAGTTCAGTTCACAACAGAAAGACACACTTGAAATTGAGTCTGAGCAGGTCCAGAAACTACTGTTAGTTTACCCAAACAGATGGCCCAGATCCTCATGTTACCTACCTTTATTGTATTTTATTAATACTACTTTTTAAGATTTTATTTACTTATTTGAGAAAGTGAGAGAGCATGAGGGGGAGGTGCAGAGGAAAAAGTACAGACAGACTCCCCACTGAGCAGGGACTTCCTCTACCCCGACACCGGGCTCAGTCCCAGGACCCTGAGATCATGATCCCAGCTGAATGAAGGTAGATGCTTAACCGACTGAGCCACCCAGGCATCTTGTACCTATATGTATTTTTTAAAGATTTATTTTTTAAAATTTTATCTTTAAAGATTTATTTATTTTTTTATTTGAGAGAGAGAGAAAGAGAGAGAACATGAGCATGGGGAGGGGCAGAAGGAGAAGAGGAGAGAGAATCCTCAAGCAGACCTCCACTAGCATGGAGCCAACACAGGATAATCCTGGGACCTTGAGCTGAAATCAAGAGTTGGGTTCTCAGCCAAATGAGCCACCCAGACACCCCAAGATTGATTTATGTTACAGAGAAAGAGAGCACAAGTAGGGAGACGGGCAGAGGGAGAAAAAATCTCAAGCTGACTCCATGTCACAGAGCCATTCAGGACTTGACTGCAGGATCCTGAGATCACAACCTGAGCCAAAATCAGCAGTCTGACGCTCAACTGACTGAGCCACCCAGACAGCCAGCATGTTATCTACCTTTAATGCACAACTGCCTCTCACTCAGCTCATGCCTGTGGCCTCGTGGGAGAATATTCTTGGTCAGCTGGTGGAAAAGGAACCATATTAGACCTGGTTCATGGATGGACAACTATATGTTGGTGTAAGGCAAAAATGAACTACAGATGTCCTATCCCCCCAAGTCAAGGGTGATGATGAAAGACAGTGGTGAAGAGAAATCCTCAGTGGGCTTCAAGCAGTACTCCTGGTTATTGACTTCCCCTGGAAGGAATTATGGTCTCAGGAGTGGGGGTATACATTGTGTTCTGGGAAGCAGAATATGGCCTGGCTGCTTTTTCAGGGACCTAGAACTATTATAGAAGAGTAGATAAATGCCATAGGATCACTTCCATATTGAAGGATCAGTATTTTATTCTGTTTGTTTTATATATATCCTGCAGATAGGTTTGGACAGGATTCTGCACAATGTCACCTCAAGGCAAGTATATGCTTTATGGGAAAATAAGTGAAACAAACAAACAAAAATGCATGAATGTTTCTATAGATCCAGTGTAAACATTGCTCACACACACACATGCACACACATGCACACACACAGATTAAAACAGCTCTGGTTTTATTGCAGATTTTGTCAAAGACGAACACCTGGAGGAATAATAGTGCTCCAGGAAAACGAAACAAAACAAAACAAAGTGTATAAGGCCAAGTATCTAGAACCTGTAGATAAAGTCATAAATAAAAAAAGACATGCATTGCCTCTTCAAATAAACTGTGTCAGTGCTGTGCTTAGTATATTTGACACTTGGAACAGATCGTATTTTAAAATCCCAATCTCTAAATGAAAAAAATTGTTTTCAGTAAAAATTGCAGCATTATGAAAATTATAATAATGGCCGGGAAAAAAATGGGGCCAAGGAAAATTTGTCTTTTAATGAATTTTTGTGTATGTATGCATGTATTCATTCTTGTAAAAACATTAAAACATAAAAACAACACAAAGTAAGTATTACCCTATGGAAAGAGAGAATATAATGACTGAATATATTTTAATTACATTCAAATAACTACTATTAGTCACAATAATAAATAAGAACAATGCAGTTTTGAGCCTACTGTAAATTTGTCAATGATTTTATGAAAATGTATCTTCTTAGCATGCTATGTTAAATAGAATATATCTCTATATATAGATATAGAGATATCTATAAATTTATCTTCACTCATAGTTAATCCAGGACGTTCTTTATGAATTTTATCCTCAAATATTATCTTTCACACAAGAAAACAAATATGCACATAGTTAAGAAAAGTGTCAGAGATGAAAATGAGTTTGGCAGATCCAAAAATTCAGATTAACAACAACAGAGCAACAACAAAAATCCAGAAATTGCAATATTGTTTAATTCTAACAGCTTTCAAATGTCTCTGCAGACAGAAAGTTGATAGAAATAAAAATTCCAACAGCATACAGCATGCCAAAATTCTAAAAGCTCATGTTTGCAATCACGGCTGTATCATTGAAATTTTGAATCTACTGGTTAAACTCAGTACCACAGGAGTAAGAGATAAAAATTGTACCCAAAGGGAGCTTGAGTAATTTCTAAATGTTATTAGATTTTTTCAAAATAAATGCATGTTGCTGAGCCTGTGTGACAGGGATGATGGTATAATTGGGAATACTCCAAATTAAACTCCTATGTAAACTACAATGTTTATTAAAACATAGATAATGGGGCACCTGGGTGGCTTAGTTGGTTAAGCGTTGGACTCTTGATTTCAGCTCAGGTCATGATCTCAGGGTCTTGAAATCAAGCACCATGTTGGGCTCTGTGCTCAGCAGGGAGTCTTTTCTCTCTCTTTCTCACCCTCTTCCTCTGCCCCTCCCGCTGCTTGCACTCTCTATAAAATAAACAGATCTTTTAAAAACACATAAATAATAAAATATGCCAATCTAAAACTTTCATATATATTGTTAAAATCCAAAAATAATGGCAGCAATTGTTCAGAATATAGATTGAGTTAAAGGAAGTGTTTTATCAAATACGTTGCTTAAAATTGCCAGTGTATGGTGATGCTAGTGAAAAGCAGACAGCCTTTAATTAGCTTTAATATTGTTTTACCGTCTTTACAGAAAACATATCCCTTAACCACTGCTACCATTCCATGGTTGATTTTATAAATTGCTGTTGGGGTAAGGTTCATAATAATGGAGAGGGATGGAGGGAATGGCGGATCTCCAAGAGTTCCTTCAAAGCATCCAATTAAAGAATTAATTAGTTTTAAACACCTGCCAAACCCAAGGATGAAGCTGCCAACTATGGGGAAGAGTAGTTAAGTTGGAACATTCTTGCTTCTTGTCCTTCCATCCTCCTCTGCCTCCTTCAGTCCTGAATGTGCAGCTTAGTGAAAGACAGAGGAGAGGGTAAGTACAAGTAGAAAATGGATAAATAGAGACCAAGCCACAAGCACCCCTTCCACCACAGAAGGCTGGCCTCTAGTAGGGCACAGCTTAGGGAGTGCAGGGATGGTGTGTGGGGGTAATGGGATGGGAAGGAGTTTGAAGTTGAATTGTGTCCCATAAAAGGCATAAATTGACATCGTAACCCTAATACCTCACAATATGACTTCATAAGGGAATAGGATCCTTCCAGATGTAGTTAGTGAAGTTAAAATGAGATTGTACTGCAGTAGGATGGGCTGCTCTCATTCAATGTGACTGGTGCGCTTATAAAATGGGGGAATGTGGACATAGACATACAGAGAAAGACCACCATGTGGAGAGGAAGGCAGAAATTGAGGTGAAGCTTCTATAAGCCCCAAACTGTCAGAATTGCCCACCAAAAACTAGGGGAGAGGCATGAAAAAGGATCTTCCTCAGAACTCTCAGAAGGAGGCAGCTCTGCCAGCACTTGGTCTCAGACTTCTAGCCTTCAGGACTGTGAGAAAACAGACCTCTGCTTAAGCAACTCAGCTTATGATTCTTGGCCACAGCTGCCCTCAGAACCTAATGCAGGTGATTTTGTGCCAAATGAAGTTTTGACTATTACATGGGAATAGACAACAAACTTTGTGAAATGGCTTTGGTTATTAGACATGATCTGGAGAATTATTACCAAATAACGACAAAGAAAAGCAATAGAATTCGTTTAAAAGTTTCTTTCAGAATGTAGAGAATTAAATCTTAGGCATGGACTATAAGGAAATAGAGTAAAATAAGAGTTTTAAAATTGCACTCCATAAGTCCTAATTTTTCAATAAAACCATTACATGTAAATTTGAAATAAATAACAGTACTACTGCATTTGTGAAGATTAAATAAGTTAATACATTTAAGGTTTTTAAAAAATGAAACTGATACTTGGTTAGCACTCAATATATGTCACTATCATTATCAGTAGTAGTTATAATTCTAGCCAAAAAAACTTAGGCTACTAACTTATAATAAATTTATAAATAAAAAAGAATGACAAATCCATATAAGCTAAGAACGATGGAAGCCTAAGGTAAAATGATGAATAAAATTAGGAAATTATAGGTATATATGCAAATCAGTGTGTTTATACAGTACATATGAAGGACTTAAAAATGCTTTTTATCCTTTGCATTTATACTAACAAAGAGGAATGCCACCTTATCTATAAAGTTTTGTTTTTTCAAAAGAAGAATATATTCAGAAAATTTTTTGTGTGAGTTTAAAGTGATCACATAAATGTTAAAAATGTTTCCCTCTGAAGAGGGAAACTAGGAGAGGATGAGATAGCATATGTTGCATTTCATTTGTCTTTCTGTAACAGTTGCTTGTTGTTGTTGTTTTTTATAACTGTGAACATGTACCTGTTTGTTACAACTTTTTTAAATATAAATTGAAACAAATGATTAGGACAAATCTTGAAAAAAAGATTAAAAATTTAAATATTTAAAATACTACTTCATGAAAAATAAAGAAAAATAAGAAGTCAGAATAAACAGTTTACTGATGGTAAAGTAATTTAAAGTAAGCATTACTTTAGTTTAAAATTAAAATTAAACCTTAGGCATTATAGTTACTAAATTAACACTAATTTTTTATAACTGTCAAGCTTTTGTAATAAGGATTTAAAAAATGAAAAGCCAGTGATAAGGTAAGAGTAAGTGGAATTAATGTACTAATTTTCATATTTATATTAAGATGATAATAGATTATGTTGGCATTTGAAACATAGTTTTTCATGATCATTATTTAATTTTAGAGGGATATTTTAGGATCTACTTTTCTTATTTAAAAACTTAAGCTTCAGCAATCCTCTATTTTCTTTCATATTTATTTCTTTGATTAAATTAAACTATAAGTACAATTAATTTTAATTATTAAAAAGAAAGATTAAGAAGCCATTTTTCGGGATGCCTTGGTAGCTCAGTTGCTAAGCGTCTGCCTTTGGCTGAGGTCATGATCCCAGTGTCCTGGGATGGAGACCCACATTGGGCCCTTGCTCAGCAGGTAGCCTGCTTCTTCTCCTGCCTCTGCCTGTTGCTCCCCTGCTTGTGCTCTCATTCTCTCTGACAAATAAATAAATAATATCTTAAAAAAAAAAAGAAAAAAAAAGGAATCCATTTACCTAAAGAAATCTTTCTGTATTCATTTAACTTTCAATTTATATATATTCATATAGAGATATCTGGAACAATATCTACCAATTGCAAATGATGATTATTTACCAATATAGGGTATTAGGTGATTTTGTTCTTTTCATTATCATATTTTTATAGTATGTGACTCATTCTATGTGGAGCACATGTTTTTCTAAAAAAAAAAAACTTAAATAGAACTTCCCTATGAATTGCACTACTGGGTATTTACTCCAAAGATACAAATGTAGTGAAAAGAAGGGCCATCTTACCCCAATGTTTATAGCAGCAATGGCCACGGTCGCCCAACTGTGGAAAGAACCAAGATGCCCTTCAATGGACGAATGGATAAGGAAGATGTGGTCCATATACACTATGGAGTATTATGCCTCCATCAGAAAAGATGAATACCCAACTTTTGTAGCAACATGGACAGGTCTGGAAGAGATTATGCTGAGTGAAATAAGTCAAGCAGAGAGAGTCAATTATCATATGGTTTCACTAATTTGTGGAGCATAACAAATAGCATGGAGGACAAGGGGAGATGGAGAGGAGAAGGGAGTTGGGGAAAATTGGAAGGGGAGGTGATTCATGAGAGACTATGGACTCTGAAAAACAATCTGAGGGTTTTGAAGGGGGGGGTGGGAGGTCGGGGTACCAGGTGGTGGGTATTATAGAGGGCATGGATTGCATGGAGCACTGGGTGTGGTGCAAAAATAATGAATACTGTTATGCTGAAAATAAATTAAAAATAAATTTTTAAAAAACATTGTAAGAACATAATCTTTTACAAATTTCTATCATAAATATTTAAAGATATTTTAGTTGACATGATAAAAAATAAGGTTTCATACAAATATTCAATTCTGCCTTTAAAAAAATACTATTGAGGGACACCTCGGTGGCTCAGATGATTAAGCGTCTGCATTTGGTTCAGGTCATGATCTCCAGGTCCTGGGATTGAGCCCCCACATCAGGCTTCCAGCTCAGTGGTTAGTCTGCTCTTCCCTCTCCCTCTGCCTCTCCCTGCTGATGCTCTCTCTCTCTCTCTCTGTATCTCTCAGTCTCAAATTAATAAATAAAATCTGAAAAAAAATCCTATTGAATTATGTCCCTGAAATTGAAAATAAAAATTTTTACTGGCCAATATTACCTAACATTGACGTGAAAGTTCTGGCAAATTTAATAATACATGTCAAAGAAATAATAAGTACAGTTTTTAGAAACAGATAATAAGTGAGTTGTTTACAAACTATAATTTTATGCCTAGTAAAAACAACTAAATTAGCTTAAAAATTGTTGAGTAAGAAAAATAATTTTGTAAAATGATAATATATACAAATGTAGGACAGTCTACCTTGGCATCATATGGGTTTTTGGAAAGTCTTACTTGAAAAGGTCTGATTTTTCTGTCCAAGACACAATTTAGAGAATGGCATAGAGTCCTTGGTCAAAAGCAAAACTGAAAACTGATTGAATCTCTCACAGTTTTCAGGGTTCAGAACTTAAAGAACCATAAGCTTCTCAGTCAATGCAAGCCACACACTGGGAGATGGTATTTGCAACACCTGTATTTCACAAATATGTCATATTCCATAATGAGTAAGGAATTCATAAAAAAATAAAATAAAAAAATAAGGAAAAAATGGAAAAGACAAAATATTCAGCTTTTTTTTTAAAATCAGCTCAAAACTCATCTAACTTGAAGTGATTCTTTTTTTTTTCCTAAGATTTATTTATTTATTTGCCAGATCACAAGTAGGCAGAGAGGCAGGCAGAGAGAGACAAGAGGAAGCAGGCTCTCCACCGAGCAGAGAGCCCAATGTGGGGCTCGATCCCAGGACCCTGAGATCATGACCTGAGCTGAAGGCAGAGGCTTTAACCCACTGAGCCACCCAGGCGCCCCAAATATTCACCTTTTTAAAAAAAGATTCATTCATTTATTATTTAAAAGAGAGAAAAGAATGGGAGGGGCCAAGGGAGAGGGAGGGAGAGAATCTCCAGCAGACTCCCTGCTGAGCATGGAGCCTGACATGGGGCTCGATCTCACAACCTGAGATCATGACCTGAGTTGAAATCAAGAGTTAGACACAACTGACTGAGCCACCCAGAAACCCCAAAATAACTAGCTTTTAAGGATAGGTAAAAGGCTTTATCAGACTGTTCACAAAGAAGGTACCCAAATGGATATTGAATATATGAAAGTGTGCACTATGTGATTTCTTATCAGGGAAAAGCAAATTGAAATGATAATACCACCAATTACCCTACCAGTATGGCAGTCAGACAATAACTAACACAAGGTAGTTAGGAGAACAAGCAATTGGATGTCTCGTACACTGCTGGAGGGATTGTAAACTCTTGGGGCAGCACTTAGGAAAACTGACAGTGTCAATTACAGCTAAACATATGCATACTTTATGAATTAGCAACTCCACTTTTGGGGTGGAGAAGGGGTGCCTGGTGGCTCAGTCATTAAGCATCTGCCTTCAGCTCAGGTCATGATCCTAGAGTCCTGGATCGAGCCCCACATCAGGCTCCCTGCTCGGCAGGAAGCCTGCTTCTCTCTCTCTCCTGCTTGTGTTCCCTTTATTGCTGTGTCTCTCTCTGTCAAATAAATAAAATCTTTAAAAAAATAAAAATAAAAACAGACAGAAGTCTTCTGACTGCCAAAGTGTTATCAAAACAATGTTTATGGCAACTTTATACATAAAAGCGTTAAAAAAGAAACAGTACAAATGTCTTAACAGTAGACTCATAAACTAGTGTATGCTCACAAAGAGGAGTATTACACAGCAATAAAAGATGAATGAGAAGCCATATGAATTCATTAAGTAATATGGGTGAGCTTCAAAGTCAAAATGTTGAGTGAAAGAAGCCAGGTACAAATATTACATACTGATTGTCTTATTTATAAGTTCAAAATCAGAACCAACTGATGCATGGTATTTGAAGTTTGAAAGTTGTTATCATTTGGTGGGTTATTAAATGAAGTACACAGTTTTTCAGGAGTTTAAAATACATGTATTTTGATCTGAGAGGTACTCACATGAATGTATGCCAATAGGAAGTTACTAAATATCTGCTTAAATTTGCTCACCTGATTGTATGCAAGTTAGACTACAGTTTAAAGACAATAACATTCTTTGACCTAGTGATCATCCTCTTAAGAAATCAGCCTTACAGAAATAGCACAAACTAAACATACTGATTATCTAGACTAGTAAAACCTTAAAATTCTTAAGTGGAACAATGTGTAAACTATTAAATAAATATGACATATACATAGAACAAAATATTTTTCAGCCATTAAAATACCCATAAATATAGCAAAATATAAATAAAGCTAGTTGGGAGTAAGAGGTAAGGTGGGGTTATAGGCAATTGCGAATTTCTGTCTCTTTGTCTCTTTCCTTCTCTCTCTCTCTCTATATATATATTTTTCCCATACTTCTATAAACTCAATTATGATTTTAATAATTCAAAAGTACTCTAAGAGGAGAAAATAACTCGGTTAACTTTGAGAGGTTAAAATTATGTAACATTCAAAAAGGAGTAAGACAGGGAAAAGAAAGAAGAGGACATTCATGCAGGTGTCTGTATAGCCTTTAATACTGAACTGGATTCTCCCAGTTAATTAGAGATTATTTTGGCAGTTTAGACCCACTTGCAAGTTGCTTTCTGAACTTTGGTTTACATAAACAATATTCCATCAGCTTTCAAGGAGTAAGTAGGAATTGTGTTATAAAGTTAATTTAAGGGTCAAAAAGGAAGCAACATCCTTCTTTACATAAATAGTTTAATTTGTCATGAATAAAAAGCAGGCCACTGAAAGAGGGTGGGTATGTTACCCAAGCTCTTGATTTTGTTCAACGGTTCCAACTTAAACATCAAGGGAAAGCACTACCAATCAATTTTTCCCTTCTACCTTCCCTCCCTTCTCCTCTTTCTCCTCCTCCTCCTTTCCATCTCTTCTGTCTCAGAAAGAGATAGCACTAATACTAAAAAGATATATAATTTACATAAGCCTGGAAAGATACTACAAGATGGTAAGTGTAATTTAAGACTCAGGAGAGTAAAATGAACAATATTGTTTGTGTACATAATTTCTCCTATGCCCTTAATTAGCTCTCTCTGATTACAGTACTCTTACTGCTTTCTATCTCCTTTCTTTTCTTTTTCCTGGACCCAACTCCACTTCTCCTTCTAGGGTCACGAATATTCTTCATTCTCTTATTCTTGGTACCACTACCCAGTCAGCTCTCACTGGAGAGTTATACTATAGGTGAGGTTATCCCTTTCCAAATTCTTTACAAGAATATATAAAATGACACACTGAACTGTGTCACTGGCCATTTCCACTCCAAATCTTATGGTTTACAGAGATATAGAAGATGTTCTCTTTTAAAGAAAACCAGTAATTTCATATATGCATTTGCAGATTCAACACTATGACTACATAAGTGTATTGAGGAGAATTTTTAAAGAATTTTGAGTCAGAAAGGCATGAATGTATCAGAAGAACCCTAGTGCTATAAATATAATGCAGCAAGGCATTCATTTAATGAGAAAGAAACCTCAGTGAATTTCCCAAATTTCCCTACTAATTCCAAGTAATAGGTTGTATATAGAAAAGCACAACTTGACTAATAAAGAGATATATCTGGAATGTCAGAAAAGGAACATCTTCAGATCCCCATTTTTACTTGTTTAACCACTACTTTAATTCAGACTGTCAACTGAAGTCCCCCGCTACCCTCTTCCTTTTATTCTTGGATCATACGTGTACTTTGGTGTTGACATTATTACCAGAAATCAGAGTTTAAAAACTTGAATCAGGATTCCCATTATTTGCTTAATATGGGATTATATAATGTGGCAGGGTTATGAAATGAAGTCTGCATGGCAGTCTTTCTCATTCAGATTTCAGTCAGAAGTGAGAGTTTGTTGCAAAGCCGCAGACCACTCCCCCCAAAAGCAGCACTGACTACATAAAATACTAACTGCAGGCTGATGAATGAAGTATAATGGTGTTAACGATGTGTTCAGCTCTTCATAAGCTCATGAGGATTAGCATTTAATAAATGTAAAGTCCATCAGGTGATAGACCAGGAAACCTTTGCAAAGCTAGAGATTGCCTCTTTGATCTGCAAATAGAAAATCCAAATTGAGAATATGAGCAATCCAGATCCTTCAGGTAAATTGCTTCTCAGATAAAAGAACCGTGAGTGGACTTGAAAGAAAATCAAGGGCACACATGGCAAAGGAAGTGTTCTCTCCTTGAATATATGTGTACATTTCTTTGATGGAGAATTAGATACACACTAAAAGGAGAAGCAATTCATTCCTTACTCTCAGAAATGTATTTCGAGCTGTCTTCAAGTCATTTAAGTCAGGTAAACTCTCTTACCATTATTATATTACATGATGTTGTGTATGTGGCTAAAATGAGCCTCTGTTTTGAGATTAACCTTTCTTCTTTAGTCATTGTCCCAGCCTGTCTTGCCTCATTTCCCTGCCTTCCCAATTCTGCTTTCCCTTCAACTGAAGCCACATTTTCTTGAATGTCTCTGTACCCTCTTCCGTCAGAAAGGTATAAAAACATCATAAAAGCCTTAGTGCTTTAATTATACTTTTATAATCATACCTCAGTGCACTTCGAAAAGTGTCTAAAAATTTCAAGCAATAGGTGTGCATAAAAACATGGCTAATTAAAAAAATGTCACCCTGAGGGATTCAAAGTTTTCTGCACTGTGACTCTGACGTATCATCTAACTGTGATGAATTCTGACTCAGCACCTGGGCCTCACACATACCTCCTTGTGTTCAAATCGCCACACTGTAAACCTTAAGCTAAGACCTTCGTGCCTGAGGTCCTAAATCGCACATACTGGGGTCTTTCTAGGAACTGAGTTCTATGTCCCCATCTACTTCATGAATCCCCTCTTTCCTTATCCCTAATTACCACTTGTTCATTGTTGCTTTATATTTCTTTTACATATATTTTGCTAACGTTCATAATAATTATTCATCTTTTACTTACATTTTGCCTACCTAATGTAATATTTTCCTTTAGGAACCTACTTAAGTCCTCTAGATAGAGCTAGTTCTTGGTTCTAGCACATCCTTGTCACCCAATCTTTCTACTTTGACGTCCAGCTTGCTCAAGATGTAATTGTCTTTAATTCCCTTGAGCACTTTTTTTTATTTCAGAGAAAATCACAATTGTAAGTTGCTGTGTTTTCTGAAAGTCATGTGGAAGAAATATGAAGGCATAATTTTATTCTTTCCAATTAATAAAGATCAATCTTGAAGAGATAACTAAAATCACTCACTGATTTAGGGCATGTTTTCAAGTATCTTCATTTTTTAAAAATTTCTCTTGCAGAACAAAATAAAAATCAATTTTAATGCATCACAAATGTACTGATTTGTTAATTCTGTGGTCCTAAATCTGCAATATGAGATGCACTGGCAAACAGCTATTTATTTTAGGTTATAAAGGCATTTGACATTTAGAATTTCATGGAAAAATATAATAAAATAAAGCTTCTAGTGTTTTTCAATAGTTAATCACAGGGAAAGGCACTCATCAGGGACAATGTTCAAAATGTTCCAGGGGCCTAAGGGCTCCTATTCCAGGCTTCATTCTCTAGTCTTTCTCCAGGAAAACAGGCTGGTGGACTCTCACTATCTTAAACAAACAAGATTGTGGTTGAGGTAGTAGAAAAAACAATCCCTAAATCTCAAAAATCCACACACAAGAAGTTCCTTCCTCCAGAATGACCCCAGTTTGCTTGCATGTAATGCTTCTTTCTAATGACAACAGCGATATTACCCTTATTGTGACTGATTAGCAATTAAATTATTTCACTCTTCACTGAATAAATACAGTGACTCCAGAGAACTTTAAGTAAATGTGCTAGCGATGAATTATTAATTGGATCTCATAAATACTAATTTAATGATGTGTAATTGCTTAATTTAGAATATTGACCTGATTGATAAAATGAAACTCTTTACATTTTAAAAAACTTCAACTAATTCATTCAGTTACCTTTTATTTAATAAGAAAAGTGTCATGGAACTTGTGCCTAATTCAATTCTACAAATCAAATCTAGGCCACGTGTGATAAATGCCTTTCAAATCATGTAATGATTATTATAGTATTAATAATAGTATAATTTACTGAACATTTTGTGGCAGATACTGTGGTAAATGAAGAGCACATTGAATTTTCTATTTTAATCCTCAAAAAAATTATATGAAGCTACTTTGGATATGTCCATTTTATAGATGCAAGAACAAGGTCTAGGGAAGCTCAGCTGTACAAAATCACTTGGCTAGCGAGTAGCTATATGAGTTTGAACCATTGTCTTACTATAATACTTATTAAAATGTTTCTTCTCTACTGTTTATATGATTTTATGGTTTCATTGAATTAAATGTATACGTCTGGTTCATCTGAAGTTTATTCTTTAAGGAGTGTTAAAACATTAATCTTTGTTCTCAAGTGGCAAGCTGACCATCTCATCACTATTGAAAAGCCCCTATTTTTTCCCACTGTTTTTGAAATGTCAAGTCTATTTTCTCATATACTTCCTTTGTTTGCTTTTATCTACTTCTGGACTCTCTATTCTGGTCCATTTATTTTTCTGCTTATCTGCATTTATATCATGCTGTCTTATTTGCTAGAAATTTCTGGAGATTAATATACTATTTTCAAATATGTAGTAAGACTAGTTCACACTTTTAAATCGCTTTATTTTAAAATCATCCTCAGTATCCTGTATACGTAATTGGATTGAATATCATTGAAGAAGAAATAACATACTTACCTTATTGAGAATTCTTAAGTCTGTGTGTGTGTGTGTGTGCGTGCGTGTGTGCGCATGTGTATGCAACTGTATTTTCTTACCATGTTGTAGGACGTCTTTCTGAATCCACATGTATCTGGATAGAGTCTCATGGCTTCTGGAAATTCCCTTGTGTGTAAAAGTGATACGTGGTTTGAGACTCTTAACTCATAATGCAAGCCTCTTTAGAACTCTTATTTCCTCTGCCGTGGTCATTAGGAAGGCATGAGATGGTGGTTGCTCCAGTGATCTGAATTGGAGTTGTGTAGCAGACCCCCAGAGGAATGATGATGAACACATCATGTGAGGAATACCTTATTTAAGCCACTAAGAATTTAGGTGGATTTTCTTACAACAGAATTTTTGCAATTTTATTAATATTTTTTCTATTTAAATTTTTTCTTTTTAAATCATTTATACTAATATTGGAATATAGTTGTAGAAATTTCTCTCTTAACCTATTTCCCTGTAACACTATTTTTACTATTTAATATTCACTTTAAGTTTTAATAAAATCTGCTTGTAAACCTATAGATAAATAAATACTATTTTTAAAAAGATTTATTTATTTATTTATTTGAGAGAGAGACAGTGAGAGAGAGCATGAGCAAGGAGAAGGTCAGAGGGAGAAGCAGACTCCCCATGGAGCTGGGAGCTGGATGCAGGACTCGATCCCGGGACTCCAGGATCATGACCCGAGCCGAAGGCAGCCGTCCAACCAACTGAGCCACCCAGGTGTCCCAAATAAATACATTTTTGATGACTGATGAAATTTCCTTAGTGTTTTTAGATCTTTTCTCAATTTAGTCAGTATCTATAACCTATTTTTAGTCATCAGTTTTATTTAACTTTTAAAACTCATTAACAGATTAGTAGTGTTATGTAGCCACCTGTATAATATCTCCAGTTTTCTAATTATGTAATGTTCATTCTTACTGATCTTCATTAGTGACTTCTCTTTTTTTGTTCTAAGTGTTCAAATATCAAGGCCAGTTATCTATTGTCTATTTTATTACTACTTTTTAAAGTAACTTTTGTCATATTTGTTGTATTTACTTTTATATTTCATTATTTTTGGAGTTTATTTTCTATTTTTTTTGTTGTTGAACACATATTTCTACATCTATATATATTTTAATGTATATAATTTTTAGTATTATTTCTAAACTTTGATTCAAGGTAATATATAATCCATTAAGTACTGATTAACTACTTCCTACAAGATTTCACAGTAACTTTTTTGTCAGAACTACATGGGTTTTTTTTTGTTTTTTTAAAAGATTTTATTTATTTATTTGACACAGAGAAAGATCACAAGTAGGCGGAGAGACAGGCAGAGAGAGAAGGGGAAGCAGGCTCCCTGCTGAGCAGAGAGCCCAATTTGGGGCTTGATCCCAGGACCCTGAGATCATGGCCTGAGCTGAAGGCAGAGGCTTAACCCCCTGAGCCACCGAGGCCCCCCAAGAACTACATGTTTTTAAATGTTCAACAATCATTAATTTGGGGTTCTCTTTTGTCCTAATTCATTGAAGTCATGAGGCATTTGTTTTGTCTGATAGAGATCATGAAATAGCAGCTTTCCTTTGACAATATTTGCATAATCAGTATTTTCTATTTGTAATATTCATTTCAAATATGTTTTTATGTGCAAGCATGTCTTCTGTCATATTTTTTTCCTGTCATATTTCTTTTCTATTTTTCATCATAATGTAATTATTCATCTAGATGAGTTTTTAAGATTATTTATTTGAGAGAGTGCACCCATGCACGAGTGGGGGGAGGGGCAGAAGAGGAAGAAGAAGCAGACTCCCCACTGAGCAGGGAACGGAATGCAAGGCTTGATCCCAGGACCCTGAGATCATGACCTGAGTCAAAGGCAGCTGCTTCACTGGGCCACCCAGGTGCCCCCCATCTAGATGAGTTTTTAAAGAATTTTTTTTTTAACTAAGAACGGATTTTTTTTTCATTTGTTTATCTTTGTGGTGATGACCATATTATTTTTCTTTTCAGAAATGTACTTTGGTGATTTAATACTGAATCATTTGGGCGGTTTTAGTTATTCATAGAGTGTTATTCTTTTAATGAAAATCTGTATGCAGCTTGTTTTTTTAATTTTAAATTTTGGGGAATATATTTGTCTGTAGTCTTTTTCTTATGTATTCCTTGGTATCAGTGTTATACATCTGTTTAGGAACACTAAGTAACAGATCCATAAGCTTATAAACTAGCTTCCATTTACAATTTGAGATGAAAGGCATAGAGTTATTACTAGAGAAAAGTGATAACTCACTTTTCATTTTGTGTATTTATCACCAGAATACCATGTGGGGGCAAAGGGTAAATGATTCTTCACCTGTCAATAGTTATTCTTTCAATTTTGGTTCACAACATCATAGAATGTCATAGAATTTTATCCTGTTACTCAATTTAATAATTAGATTTGGGGTGTGCTGTTTTGCACATGTACATTTATGATAATCACTAAAATACTAAATGGTGCTCTATTCTTTTCAACCCCCAAATTGCTGTTTGCTGTATATTGCCATAACATTTGCAAAAGTCACTTTCCAATTTCAAAGACAAAACAGAATTCTAATCAACAAAAGGTGAAGAGTCTAAGCTAGACAACAAAACAAAAGAATGAACAAGGCAGACACAAGATGATTATTGTAAAAAATGTTTAATGTTTTCTTGAAAAATAAGTCATTAAAAGAAAAATCAGATTGACACATTGGAGAAACAAAACAAAAAGCTGTTAAGTTTTTGCATATTAATATTAATATTTAACTTTAGAAACAGGTTTAGTTATGCACTAACAGGAGAATTTTAGGCTCACATAGCTCTACATATTCAAAAACATGACTGCCTTGAAGCATGAGAAACTGACTTTTTTAAGCGATCATATCATTTAACAGCCGACTTGTTATTTAGTGAGATTGCTAATGCTCACCCAGCATCCTATCCACTGACATATTTTAACGGGGTGGTTTGCCTCTGAGGTGGGACCACCACAACTTTGTCATTAGCAAAAGAAACAAACTTCTAGAGATGGCTCTATCTGAGAAAGCAGGAGAAGATTTAAATGGCATCAAATAGAGTAGCACAGGGAAATATTATCAAGTGGCACAGTCTTCCTTGAAAGGTTATTGAAACTGGAGGACAGGTGATCACCCTAGATATTTGTGAATGTATTCACATGGATTGTAAATTACCTCATATCATTTGTAACAGATGTAAAATTATACCAATATTTTATTATTAACTTTAAAGGGTCTGTTTATCCATAGGGAAGTTAAGATGCAACCTGTATAACTTGCTATTGGTTTTGTATGTTTTTTAAAACTTAAGAAAAAAATTGATATTCATATGTAGTTTAAATGGTTAGGTGAATCCACTCCTATCTCCATGCCATATGGGAGGATAGTGAAACAGTTAATCAACAATCCTAATGTACAGAAATGTGAACACAAAACTACAAATATTGTTCTACCTGCAGAAAAAATAGGAATGTTTGCAATAGTTAAAAGGTCAGAAGATATTAATACCCAGTGGTCTCTAAATCAAAGTTATTTTCCTGATAAAATTAATATTTATTACAAAATATGCAAAGGCAAAAATATAAAATAAGGATCAAATGTTTCTAAGGAGAAATCTGTGCATGATATTAAGTTTACATCATTATTTTATGTATGTTATATATATGCTAATGGGCATTTACAGACATTTTATGAAGACTGTACATTGAAAACATCCATCCTAACTAGCATTTTTATGGTTTCAAAGAATTTCGTCAATGAATGTACCTTAATAGCCCCTTATGTTGAGCATTTCAGTTATTCCTCACTTCTCATAAATAGCTTTCTACTAGGTATCATCAAAAATATTTGATTAATTCATTAGAACAAATTTCTGGAATTTGAATTATTTGTGATTCTCTATATACTTAGCCAAATTTTACTACAGGAAATTTGTACTTGCCTATAATACTATTAGATATAAAAAATAGTGTACATTTACTCATATATTCACCATGTTTAAATAATATATTTTGAGGGGTATCTGATTCTTGGTTTCAGCTGGGTCATGATTGCAGGGTCTTAAAATCAAACCCCACTTAGGGCTCCACGCTCAGTGCAGAGTCGACTTGAGATTCCCTCCCTCACCTGCCCCCTTCTTACTCCTCCCACCCAAATCATGCTCTCTCTCTCTCAAATAAATGAATTCTTAAAAATACTGCATTTTTAACAGCAGTCACTTTTATAAGGAGAAAAATGTCTTATTTTCATTACAATTTTTGTTACTAGAGAGAATAGTACATATTTTCTTTTAAGATTTTATTTATTTATCAGAAATAGAGAGTACAAGTGAGAGAGAGTGAGCATGACAGGGGGAGGAGCAGGCCCCCCACTGGGCAAGGAGCTGGACATGGGACTCAATCCCATGACCCTGGGATCATGACCTAAGCCGAAGGCAGACATTTAACCGACTGAATCACTCAGGCGTTCCAATAGTATGTATTCTTAAGTTAAAAAAAAAATCACTATATCTAGGTATCACACTTTTAAGTTGTGATTTTTCTTAACTACTTGTTTTCAACAGGTTTTTATTTTTTTTATAAGTTTTTATATAAGCCTTGTTTTATTATAATCCAGAAACTTTATCCTTATTTTAATTCTTGCCCTGTTATTTGATTCACCCTAGAACCATGCAAATCAAACCTGAAAATAACCACTATTTTAGATTAACACAAAATATTCTCACAACTTTTTTAAGATAGGCATATTACCTTCTATTCTGCAGTAAGAATATGCTACTTAAATTCCTAAAAGCTACAATCTTTCACAACCATTTGGATCTATGTGTTAGGAAACATTAGGAGAAATGTATGGAAAACACTGATTTATTTCAATGAAATTTGGAAAGGTATAATTAATATACTGAGTAAATATTGACCGTGGTTGAAATCTTGAGAATTTATACCAATTTGGGCTTCCCAAATGTGTAGGATATTCTCTATTTTAGAACAATCTTTGAGTATTTTTACAACAATGGCAAATCTTTGTAGTTAGACATTGATTTATTACATGCAGGCACTTTCTGATTACTCTACCACATCATTTTAATCATTCTCTTCATTAAAATTATTTCCCTATTATGATTTAAGTCTTTCGCTGAAAGATAATGACAGGAAAGGGAATATGAGACTTCCTTCTAATATTCAGAGAGGAAGCTCAGACAAACTATCAATGAATGTCAAGAGATTTAGGGTGTGGATCTTTCTACCTCTAAGGTGGCTTGCTGAGTATGAAGAGAATTATCAGGCCAAAAAGATACTGTAAAGATACAGGTAGTCCATGTCCAAGAGAAAGCTGATTACTTAGTGCTTCAGCAAGGCTATGGAGAGTAATGAGTTAGGGAAGATAAGTGGCAATCATTCTACATGAAAACCTGAAGATGGGGCAGTGCAAACACATAGTTGGTTCATTCACTGGAGCATTTTTACTGAGCACATCTTGAAAATCAATGTGTTAGCACCTGATCACTCCTGTAGTACATTAACATGTCCCATGGTTTGCTTAGTTCTTTATGACTGAGCCTTGACTACCAAGCTAAATAATATTCTCCTAGAAGGGGAAGTGTTCCTGTTTTCTGTACTTCATAAAGAAGCCAGAAGTTTGGTCATATAAGCAGCAGAAAAAATATAACTAATGTCTATGCTGTCAATATCTTCAAAGCATCTTAATAATGTCTGTCATTCACGAATAAATCTTAATTATATGTAATGAGGAAAATCCATAGGGCAACTTTTTCAAACTTCCAAGTTTGAAAGGCTACATTAAAAAAAAAAAAAAAAAAAAAAAAAGAGGGGCGCCTGGGTGGCTCAGTGGGTTAAAGCCTCTGCCTTCGGCTCAGGTCATGATCCCAGGGTCCTGCGATCAAGCCCCGCATTGGGCTCTCTGCTCAGCAGGGAGCCTGCTTTCTCCTCTCTCTCTGCCTGCCTCTCCGCCTACTTGTGATTTCTGTCTGTCAAATGAATAAAATAAAAAATCTTAAAAAAAAAGAAAGAAAGAAAGAAATTAATTCAGTGGAACAGATTTCCCTCCAAAATATACAGAAAAGGGGCTCCTGGGTGGCTCAGTTGTTTAAAGACGCTGCCTTCAGCTCAGGGTCTTGGGATTGAGCCCTATATTAGGCTCCCTGCTCAGCTGGAGCCTGCTTTGCCCTCTGCCCGCCTTTCTCCCTGTTTGTGCGCTCTTTCTCTCTCTCTCTCTCTGACAAATTAAAAAAAAAAAAAAGACTATCCAGAAAAGAACTGCTGACACCTTGATTTTTGCCCCATGAGGACCCATGTCAGACTTCTACCTGCAGAACTATAGGATAACACTTTAGTGCTATTTTAAGCCACCAAATGTAGTAATTTGTTATAGCA